>NC_086447.1:101063448-101668448 GCF_028390025.1 Pseudophryne corroboree | reverse complement strand
CCTAGGTCATTAATCATTTGTTTGACCCCTCCCGGTGTGTCTACCCTGTTGCATATCTTTGTATCATCTGCAAAAAGGCATATCTTCCCTTCAATACCATCTGCAATGTCACCAACAAAGATATTAAAGAGAACTGGACCAAGTACAGATCCCTGGGTACTCCACTGGTAACATTTCCCTCCATAGATTGCACTCCATTAACTACGACTGTCTGTTTCCTATCCTGCAACCAGGTTCTTATCCATTTAACTGATTTATAATCCGCCACCAGGCTTTCAAGTTTATTTAGCAGTCTGCGATGTGGGACAGTGTCAAATGCCTTACTAAAGTCTAGATATGCTACATCTACAGCTCCCCCTTGATCTATTATTTTCATCACAGAGTCAAAAAAGTCAATAAGATTTGTTTGGCATGATCTCCCACCAGTAAATCCATGCTGTTTTGGATCCTGTAAGTTGTTTGATTTAAGATATTCCACTACTCTTTCTTTTAATAGTTTTTCCATTACTTTCCCTACTACTGATGTAAGGCTTACTGGTCTGTAGTTACTTGCTTCTTCCTTGCTTCCACTTTTGTGCAGTGGAACTACATTTGCTCTTTTCCAGTCCTCTGGAATAGCACCTGTATTTAGTGACTGGTTAAATAATTCTGTTAAAGGTGTAACCAGCACATTCTTTTAGCTCTTTGAGTATCCTTGGGTGTATCCCATCTGGTCCCATTGCTTTATCCACTTTTAGTTTTGAAAGTTCTGTTAGGACCTTCTCCTCTGTAAATGTTTTTTCATCTACCTTATTTTTATGAATGTCCTTGCAACTTAACTGTGGCCCCATCCCTTCTTCTGTAGTAAATACTGAGCAAAAATAATTATTTAGGTTATCTGCTATTGACTTGTCTCCCTCCACCAAATGCCCACTCTCTGTCTTAAGTCTTATTATTCCTCCATTTGATTTTCTCCTTTCACTTATATACTTAAAAAAAAGTTTTGCCCCCTTTATCTACTGACTGGGCCATTTTCTCCTCAGCTACTGCCTTTGCACGTCTGATCACTTTCTTAGCATCCTTCCGTCTGTCCAGATACACCTCTTTGTCGTTATTATTTTGAGTCTGTTTGTATTTCCTAAAAGCCATCTTTTTTGCTTTCACACTAGTTGATACTTCTTTTGTGAACCACACTGGCTTCCTTTTCCTGGTGCTTTTCCTAACCATTTTGATAGAAAGGTCTGTTGCACTTAGCATTGCACTTTTCAGTTTTTTCCACCTCTCCTGCACTCCTTCCAAGTTCCTCCAGTCTGCCAATGAATCACTTAAACATCTCCCCATTTTTGCAAAGTCAGCATTTCTAAAATCCAACAGCTTTGTTTTTGTGTGACAGGAGTTGGATCCTGTCTTTATACTAAACCATACTGCTTGATGATCACTGGATCCCAGGTGCTCACCCACATATATATCAGATATCCTATCACCATTTGTAAGAATTAGATCTAATATTGAGTCTTTGCGAGTGGGCTCCCTCACTAATTGCTTGAGAGATGCTCCCTGTAAGGAATGTAAAAATGTGCCACTTGTAGCTGAACTTGCAAAAGACCCCTCCCAATTTACATCAGGTAAATTAAAGTCTCCCATGATTATGACTTCTCCCTTAAAAGCCATTTTAGAGATGTCCAACAATAGGTTCCTGTTCAAATCCTGCCCCTGGCCTGGTGGTCTATAGATCACCCCAATGCGAATAATGTCCTTCTTCCCAGTTTCTATGGTGACCCAAAGAGCCTCAGTTTTGGCTTCAATATTTTGTATTAAAGTAGCATTTATGCTTTTTTTCACATACATTGCTACCCCTCCTCCTATTCTTCCTATTCTATCTTTCCTAAATAAATTGTATCCTGGTATAGCTAAGTCCCAGTCATGATTCTCATTGCACCAAGACTCTGTAATTGCCACAAAATCCAAGTTATCCCTTGTCATTATTGCAATTAGCTCTGGAATTTTGTCTCCTAAGCTCCTAGCATTTGCACACATAGCTTTAAGAATTTTGTCTGTGCATTTGTTATTAGTAGCCATGTCCAGAGCGTACAAAATAAATGACAAGTTTAAAGTTGAAATTATAACTGTGGTAATACTGACATTTATAAAAAGGAATAATCAGCAGACGCAAACAGGAAGTAGATCAATCCACTTATAAGTGACAGTAGGTGCTAGAAAGGGTTTGGGTATATTTTGTGTGTATGGCTGTGATGACATGCCAACATGAATATGACATAATGGACACACCCAGCACCTGATGATATATAGGAGTAAGGACACAGCTTGTGTACAAACACAACAGCAAAGGGTGTAGCTACGGTAGGTGCAGGGGGTGCGGCTGCTACGGGGTCCAAGCTGCAGCACCACACTACAATGTATTACACAGTGTGAGCGGTGGTTCCTTTCTATGCACTGTGCTGCTGCAGGAACATATGCTATCCCAGAGGCCCGGCTCCATCTCACTGACGCTGTGAGGAGGCGTGGCCGTGGTCCAGGGATGTCCCGCTCCCAGCAGGCTCAGCATAGCTACGCCGCCCTCCTCCCAGTATCAGTGAGGACTGGGGAGACGGAGCAGGCCCCCTGGGACAGCGATGTGTCTGCAGTAAAAGGTGCTCAGGAGGTGAGCACCAGCTCCGCACATAGTAGTCCATGGCAGGAAGGGGGCCGTGAAAATGTTGCCATTGGGCCTCCTTGGGTCTAGTTACGGCCCCAGCAATTTTTTTTTTACTGGTTTACAGAAACGGTGTGTGTGTGTTTCCTCTCATTAGAGGTTATTATTAACATTTACTTACGGTATATAGCTCCAGCATATTCCATGGCGATTCACAATTGGATGTAAGGAAATACGCCTAAAGGTGGGTACACACTAGTAGATATATCTGCAGATCAATTGATCTGCAGATATATCTATGGACGTATCGGGCAGTGTGTTGAGCATACACACTGCCCGATCCGTCGGGGACTGACGTCATGAACTGGGCGGGCGTGTACACACGCCCGCCCAGTTCAGCTGTCAATAACCACCAGCCGCCGCAGCATGTGTACGGACGGTCGGCCGACCGCCCCGTACACACACAGCGACGCGACAATATATCAGTAGATATATTGGCCGTCGGCTGTGCTGCGCGGCCGACGCGATACGTCTGTGAATGACGGAGTTCACAGACGTATCGGCCGTACACACTGGCCGACGGTCCCGCGATATATCGGCCGTTCAAGAGAACGGCCGATATATCGACCAGTGTGCACGGGCCTTAAGGCTGGGTACACACTGGCAGATATATTGGCCAATCAGTTGGTTGTTCAATATATCTTTTGCTGATCTGCAGGTGTGTACACGCAATATGTCTGTGAAAGACGTCTTTCACAGATATATTGCATCTGCTGTGCAACACAGCAGATGACCAATATATCTGCAGATATATTAGTGCATCTTTCAGTGTGTATGAACAATCCCCATCTGCATATATAGCTGCAGATAGATTGAACAGCAGATATATCTTTAAGATATATTGGCATATCTTTCTGTGTGTATGAAAACCACCATCTGCAGATATATTAGTGCATCGTTCAGTGTGTATGAACAATCCCCATCTGCATATATAGCTGCAGATAGATTGAACAGCAGATATATCTTTAAGATATATTGGCATATCTTTCTGTGTGTATGAACAACCACCATCTGCAGATATATCTGCAGATCGATTGAACTGCAGATATATCTGCCAGTGTGTACCCAGCTTAAGTGTTCTGTAGGTACACCTAGTCCTGTCAAGGGGTACTAGGTGTTGAAAAGAGTGGAGAAGTGAGCCAGTGGAGAAATTGCCCATGGCAACCAATCAGCGGCTCTGTATAATCTTAGAGTATGCAAATTAGAAATGTTACGTCAATGCTGATTGGTTGCCAAGGGCAACTTCTCCGCTGGCTCACTTCTCCACTCTTTTCACTGCTTAGTGCATAGTTTTGCAGCGCATGGTACTTACACTGATAAGAGGGCATGTTAGGGTCATTACCTGTTTGGAGAAAACAGTGCATAGCAAATAAATCATTGGAAATGTGAAAACCGGGCAAGGCGAATACACTGTGGCTCTACGCCACCATAATTTAGCATGCAGAAGGATTTTAAACCATTTTCACATGTTTGTTCCATCAAAAACCCCGTCTCTGGATCCCAATTCTTCTTTTCAATTTTTGTAACCAATTAAGCATGACGGAAAATATGATACCAACACAATTCTGACAAAAAAAATCAGGTCATACAAAGTGTACTACATAGTTTATTTGTAATGGAACTATTGTACTTTTAAGTAAACCTTAAGTTTGACCACAGACCAAATGCCATGTGTCATTTCTGTTTTTCCAAGTCTTAACGATTCTTGCAATATTTCTTTTTGATCTAGGAATATCGAATACATAATGTGCCGATGTTTGGGCATAACCAACATCTGGCAAGTCAGACATTTCAGCCAGTGTGTGTTCGGAGAAAGTCATTAAAAAGAACGCTGGACACGTTTGCAACAGTTTTGCTGGTAATTTATGCACCAGGAAAGATGAAAATGTCAGGATTTGCACAAAATGTTCATTTCTTTCTGTTATTTGGGCTTGCAAGTGATTAATGTGCATACACCAGGGTGGACAGAATACTGTAGATCACAGAGACCAGTCACACCATTCCAGATAGAAACTCGTCCTGGAGAAGTGATAAAGTGGAAGGTGATAACGCACCAGCCAATCAGCTCCTGCCTGGCAATTTACATATTGGAGCTGATTGGCTGGTGCGTTATCACCTTGCACTTATTACTGATTTATCACCTCTCCAGTCTTAATACATCTGCTCATGATCAGTATGATATACCGGCGGCTGGGATGCCGGCCGTCAGTACACCGACAATGGCATCCTGGCCGCCAGTATGGCGAGGTATGTTAACCGCTTCCCCATACAGCTACAGCACTACAGGAGTCCTGTAGCAATAAATACAAGTATTTTAGTATAATAGCCCCACATCCTTATTCTCTATACAGTACCTATGTGGACATTTACTAAGCAGTGATAAAAGCGGAGAAGTGAGCCAGTGGAGAAATTGCCCCATCAACAAATCAGCAGCTCTGTATAATTTTATAGTATGCAAATTATAGATGTTACTTCATTGCTGATTGGTTGCCATGGGCAACTTCTCCACTGGCTCACTTCTCCGCTCTTATCACTGCTTAGTAAATGTCCCCCTTAGTGTGCTGAATGCAAGTAATAACATAAATACTTGTTAACTTTTGCTAGAAATAAAAAATAACTTCTAAAATGAAAAAGTGGAGGAGTTTCCAATAGCAACCAATCAGATTTGAGCTATCATTAATCTAGTATTTACAGGAGCTACAGTAGTAATAATAATTAATAATAATACTAATAATAGCAGCAATAATAACATGATGAATAGCAACAATGCCCTCATTCCGAGTTGTTCACTCGTTGCCGATTTTCTCTATTTTGCGATTAGTCGCTTACTGCGCATGCGCAATGTTCGCAGAGCGCATGCGCTTAGTTATTTTACTCTACAGTTTGGTATTTTACTCACAGCATTACAAGGTTTTTTCTTCGTTCTGGTGATCGGAGTGTGATTGACAGGAAGTGGGTGTTTCTGGGCGGAAACTGACCGTTTTATGGGTGTGTGTGAAAAAACGCTGCCGTTTCTGGGAAAAACGCGGGAGTGGCTGGAGAAACGGAGGAGTGTCTGGGCGAACGCAGGGCGTGTTTGTGACGTCAAACCAGGAACGAAACTGACTGAACTGATCGAGCTACTCAGAAACTGCTAAGAACTGTCTATTCACAATTTTGAGAATCTTTCGTTCGCAATTCTGCTAAGCTAAGATTCACTCCCAGTAGGCGGCGGCTTAGCGTGTGCAATGCTGCTAAAAGCAGCTTGCGAGCGAACAACTCGGAATGAGGGCCAATGTGCACTAACCATATAACACTGTAATACCCCTTTCAGACAGAGAAAAGAACCCGGTAATTAACCGGCTCGTGAAGGGTCGACCCGGGATTTTTTTCTGTATGAAAGGGTCAACATGGGACTGAGTTCCCGTGAATTCAACCCAGGAATTTACCTGGGTTTTTCCTGGCTCTTACACGGGTTGCCAGCTGTCTGAAAGGGTCCAACCCGGTATTTTAAAAACGGGTTGTGGCTGACAGCGCTTATTGGCTGAGCTGGCGGGGCACTGGCGATTGGCTGAGCAGCAGGGTCTCTCTGATTGGCTGAGCGGGCGTGGCACTGGCGCTGGCGTCTGAGGTCATCATTGTGCTGCAGGAGAGACGGAGGGAGACAGCATGGCGCATTGGAAGGAGGAAGAGATGTGTGAAACAGCAAAAAACAGCAAGAAGCCAGGAACTCCGGGCTACTCAGCAGTAACTCGTCGGCCATGGCTAATGGGTAGCGTCTAGATTCTCTTCGTGCAGAGGACCTTTCCCATAACCCCCTGGGTCCATGTCACAATCTATTTGGAATAGAAAAGTGTGGCGAGCGAAGCGGAGCGAGACACCGTGCCCGATGCGTGGCGAGCGAAGCGAGCCCGCGAGGGTCCAATGCTGCATAGAAAAAAAAAATACCCCAAACGGACGGAGAACGTAGAAAAC
Organism: Pseudophryne corroboree; assembly: GCF_028390025.1. Lineage (NCBI taxonomy): Eukaryota > Metazoa > Chordata > Amphibia > Anura > Myobatrachidae > Pseudophryne > Pseudophryne corroboree. The sequence continues at coordinate 101,661,802 of NC_086447.1, read as the reverse complement.
ATTTAGGAGCTGTAAGGGCGGAAGTTCTCTCCTGCCAACTCGTTTTGTCACGTCCAGGTCCTTTGCACGAAGGCAACATAGACACAACCATGGCTAATGCAATGCTGTGATCAGTCACCACCCACTTTCATGACCTCATCTCTGTGTGCCATAAAAACAGTCCATTTTTTATGACACACAAGTCTATTGCAGGGCTGACACGGGTTCTGTCTGAAAGGGGTCGACCCGGGAATTTTCCAGGTTTTTTGTGCTGTGTGAAAGGGGGTAAGGGACTGTAACCCGGGTTTTTTACCGGGAACACAAACCTGTGAAAAATCCGGGTTTTTTAGATTTTTCTGTCTGAAAGGGGTATAACACTGCCAGGATTATGTGATCACCTGGGGCTACACATGCTACAATAATACACAATGCACGTGCTGCCACTCCTGAACCTGAGCCTGCCAGAGACCTTTATCATATAGAAGTATAACACACAGTAATTATGCACGTACAGTATGGGTGAGCGACTGCTATGGGATGCATGTAGCACTACTACCTCTCACAATGTTGGATCAGCTGCTCTGTGCCTCCCTCTCTGCAGCAACCTCTGTGCCTCCCCCTATACAGCAACCTCTGTGCCTCCCTCTCTGCAGCAGCCTTTGTGCCTCCCTCTCTGCAGCAGCCTCTGTGCCTCCCCCTATACAGCAGCCTCTGTGCCTCCCCCTACACAGCAGCCTCTGTGCCTCCCTCTATGCAGCAACTTCTGTGCCTCCCCCTATACAGCAGCCTCTATGCCTCCGTCTCTGCAGCAGCCTCTATGCGTCCCTCTCTGCAGCAAATACATTTTTTGTAAGTATTGGTTAAAAAATGGGCTCATGTTTCCAACATCTCTAATGGTTATTCTCTGTGGGTCGATGGTCACAATGTTGACAGTTTTGATGTCTAAATTGTTGAAATGTTGACAGTTAGCGCCGGGCGTCTTGTTTTGCCAAGAATAAAACGCACAACCGGACTCTGTTGATTAAAATTATATGTGGAATGAGTCGTGGCGGCTCCAGGGGTCGGGGGCTGCAGCGCAGTCCAGAGTTCAAATAGGGGAGACACACCTGCTGCCAGTGAGTTCCAGCTAGAGATGTTCGGGGTGGCAGTTGGTGTGGTTCCCCTATTTGAATTTTGGACTGCTTTGAAGCCACCGCCCCTGGAGCCGCCACTGGGCATGACTATATTCTGGTATCTTAATACGAAACGCATATGAGAGGATTTCCAGGAAAACACTGTAACGTACCAATTCATTTTCATATGCAGATACAGCCGCAGTTGCACCCAGAATATAGGCATGCCACATATCATTTTAATCAGCAACAGCTGCTTGTGCGTCCTATTCACATCATTTTGTAAATAAAGCACATTTTAATGGAAAAAGCATCACGTAGAGATGACTAGATGACTAGAAGAGCTGTATAACGTGCAGGGAGGCTAGATGTAAGTGGACACAATGGGGGTTATTCCGAGTTGTTCGCTCGTTGCTGATTTTCGCTATGCTGCGATTTGTTGCTAAATGCGCATGCGCATGGTACGCAGAGTGCATGCGCTAAGTTATTTAACACAAAACTTAGTAGATTTGCTGGTGTTCGTGCGGAGGTTTTCAGTCGCACTGCCGATCGGTGAATGATTGACAGGAAAGGGGCGTTTCTGGGCGGCAACTCAGCATTTTACGGGAGTGTGATAAAAAACGCAGGCGTGTCAGGGAAAAACGCGGGAGTGTCTGGAGAAACGGGGGAGTGGCTGGCCGAACGCAGGGCGTGTTTGTGACGTCAAACCAGGAACTTAACAGACTGAGCTGATCGCAATCTAGGAGTAGGTCTGGAGCTACTCAGAAACTGCAAAGAATTATTTAGTAGCAGTTCTGCTAATCTTTCGTTCGCTATTCTGTTAAGCTAAGATACACTCCCAGAGGGCGGCAGCCTAGCGTTTGCAATGCTGCTAAAAGCAGCTAGCGAGCGAACAACTCGGAATGAGGGCCAATGTCCACAAGTGAAATGCTGACATAAGGGGCTCAATCCAGTTATCCACAAGGGCTGCATACAAAAAATCTGTGAGTTCAGCTCCATAACCTTAGCCACAGCTGCAGGGCTACCGTTAGGCTTAGAATACTTACCGTCGGAGCTGCCGTATTACTGCACAACCAACTGTCAACAGTTAGCATGGCAACATTTCCTCTCCCGGACAGCTTCCCCAAAAATTCCAGGTTCAGTGCATCGGAGAGATCACAGAGTATAAAACGTCTCTACTTGGGATCAGTGAAATTGCTTTATAAGTTAAAAGTAAGATTATCAATGGAAACCCGGGATTTTGGCCAAAAAAAGGCTGGGATTTGAATCCCACGATTGGAGCCTCCAATCCCAGGATTTACGGGAATAGGTTGCGCGAGCGTAGTTTGCTTTTAGCCCTAGGCTTAAACGCTATCCAGCTGTGCGCGGCGCAACGTCAGGGCTGTGCAGCCCCATGCCAGCCTGCCCCTTCAGCCGCACTTGGCTGTCCGCCCGCTTAAGGCAAGCACTTGTGTCAATGTCACACAATGGCGCCTGCCTGCGGCTATAGCTCATCATCATTGCTGGGAGTGGAATGACGGGACGACAGTGCATAGATGGTGCCGGTGCTGCTGCCAACCAGTGACACAAAGGCCCATGCCCAGTGAGACAGTACCTGCCTGGGCCAGGCCCTGCGAAGTTGCACCACACTCTGCTGCTCTGCTAAAGGCAAGCCAAGCTGCCATAGTAACTGTACTGCAGTGGTGTGCACTACTGTTGCTGTTCTTTTGGCGTGGACTCTGGACTGGACTGGAGAAGGCAGGAGAAGGGTGAGCCATAAGTCTGTTTTTCTTAGTGTGCTTCCGGGGTGGGCTAGTTGGGGGATAGGATGAAGTTATTTCATTCCTGTGGGGCTGGGCCATGATGATATTTTCATTGATCAACTCAGTCCCAGGTATCCCTGGAATCCCAGGATTGAGATTTTTTCAATCCCGGGATTGCAAAAAACATGCGGGATTGGCTTCTTTACTTATAAGCGCTCTTGCAGGCAAACAGGACCACTATGCAAGGTACAAATACATTGACAATTTGGAACATGGTTACTTTTACATTAAATCTTGTCATGTTTACATATATTTGCAAATGAAAACAATATGTTGAGAGCACACACTCAAGCACTGAACATTACTAGTATATGGATGTGGTTTAATATGTCATTATGAGAGAATACTACTTTAAATCCACAAGTAATATCTGATGATGACGTTAGGAGTCGTCCCTAGATCTGCATAACGTATGATCCAAATGAACAGATCCCATAGCTTGTACTCATGATTTGGAGACATATATGAACAAAAAGAATTTCTACCTCATTAGTTAATGGCTTCAAGGGACAGCTAGGTTTTGTCAATGCGGGAAGGTCAGATGTAAAAGCTGACACTCAAACACAGTCGGATCAGAATGTGGAGGGAAGTTCTCTGTTAGACGTTAGATTGTCACCCCAGTCGCCGAAGGGCAACTTTATCTGCCCTGTGCAAAAGCCTCTCCGGTGAATGGGTCATTAAATGAGTAAAGTATCCCAGTTCTATTGCAGCCTTTGACCAAAGTGGCCGGAGGGCAGGGTCCATCTCATCAACCATTTTCACACCTTTTCATTGAAGGTTACAGCGTTCTCTCACTACAGGGCTACCTATTCAGGAAATCCAAGGGCTAGATGACACCTAAATAGGCCGGGACTGCCTGAAAACTAGTAACATCGGCCCAGATTTATCAAGTCTTGGAAAGTGATAAATTACATTGTGATAAAGTACCAACCAATCAGCTTCTGTCATATTTCAAACACAGCCTGTAACATGGCAGTTAGGAGCTGTTTGGCAGGTACATAATCACCATGCAATTTATCACTCTCCAAGGCAGGGGTGGGGAACCTCTGGCCCGCGGGCCGTATAAGGCACGCAAAGCCGTTTACTCCGGCCCACCCGCTTCTCCCAGTGAGACACGCCGCCGCTCAGTCTGGCGGCAGCGTGTCTCAGCTGTCAGTGTCAGGACAGGGAGGAGAGCGCGGCGGCGGCGTGTAGAACTTGAAACCAGCCGCCGGTTCGTGAGCCAATCAGAGCTCGCGGACCGGCAGCCAATCAGGAGCCGCGGCTGCCGGTCCGCGAGCTCTGATTGGCTCTCGAACCGGCGGCTGGTTTCAAGTCCAACACGCCGCCGCCCAACATAGCCGCACTCTCCTCCGTGTCCCGCCGAAAGGAGCGGTAAGTAGCACGGAAGGGGGGGGCACTGTGGGGGCATTTGTATACCTGGCACTGTGGGGGGCATTTGTATACCTGGCACTGTGGGGGGCATCTGTATACCTGGCACTGTGGGGGCATTTGTATACCTGGCACTGTGGGGGCATCTGTATACCTGGCACTGTGGGGGGCATTAGTATACCTGGCACTGTGGGGGGCATCTGTATACCTGGCACTGTGGGGGCATCTGTATACCTGGCACTGTGAGGGGCATTTGTATACCTGGCACTGTGGGGGCATCTGTATACCTGGCACTGTGGGGACATCTGTATACCTGGCACTGTGGGGGCATCTGTATACCTGGCACTGTGGGGACATCCTGGCACTGTGAGGGGCATTTGTATACCTGGCACTGTGGGGGCATTTGTATACCTGGCACTGTGGGGGGCATCTCTATACCTGGCACTGTGGGGGCATTTGTATACCTGGCACTGTGGGGGCATCTGTATACCTGGCACTGTGGGGGGCATTTGTATACCTGGCACTGTGGGGGGCATCTGTATACCTGGCACTGTGGGGGCATCTGTATACCTGGCACTGTGGGGGCATCTGTATACCTGGCACTGTGAGGGGCATTTGTATACCTTGCACTGTGGGGGCATCTGTATACCTGGCACTGTGGGGTCATCTGTATACCTGGCACTGTGGGGACATCTGTATACCTGGCACTGTGGGGACATCTGTATACCTGGCACTGTGAGGGGCATTTGTATATCTGGCACTGTGAGGGGCATCTGTATACCTGCACTGTGAGGGGCATTTGTATACCTGGCACTGTGGGGGCATCTGTTTACCTGGCACTGTGGGGACATCTGTATACCTGGCACTGTGAGGGGCATTTGTATACCTGGCACTGTGAGGGGCATTTGTATACCTGGCACTGTGAGGGGCATCTGTATACCTGGCACTGTGGGGGGGCATCTGTATACCTGGCACTGTGGGGGCATCTGTATACCTGGCACTGTGGGGACATCTGTATACCTGGCACTGTGAGGGGCATTTGTACACCTGGCACTGTGAGGGGCATTTGTATACTTGGCACTGTGGGGGCATTTGTATACCTGGCACTGTGAGGGGCATCTGTATACCTGGCACTGTGAGGGGCATCTGTATACCTGGCACTGTGGGGGCATCTGTATACCTGGCACTGTGGTGGCATCTATATACCTGGCACTGTGGGGACATCTGTATACCTGGCACTGTGAGGGGCATATGTACACCTGGCACTGTGAGGGGCATTTGTATACTTGGCACTGTGGGGGCATTTGTATACCTGGCACTGTGAGGGGCATTTGTATACCTGGCACTGTAGGGGCAATTGTGGATCTGGCACTGCACTATTGGGGGCATATGTGTATCACGTCCCATTTTAACTGGCCACACCCATTTTTTTTTGGCGCGCGCCTCCGGCGCGCACACACAGTACCTCTATGGGGCAGACCTGCTGGGGGGCAGGGTCATTTTTTAAGTTGAGAATTTTTGTATGGCCCCAGAAGGATTTTATAAATATCCAAATGGCCCTAGGTAGAAAAAAGGTTCCCCACCCCTGCTCCAAGGCTTGATAAATCTGCGCCATCGTTTGTATGTAGTGAGGTGGTGTGTTGGAGTACATGCAGATGTAAAACCTATTTCCACAAAGGACTCCTTTTATAGCATTGTACATGTAACCCTCACCTCCATAATGTAATTGCGGACGCATCGTGAGGCGGCGCCACACATACTGGGCGGCCTTGCCCTGTGCTGGGCGGCCCCCAGCATGTGAGAAGATGGACGCAGATCTTGCTGTGCATCCATCTCTGAATAAGTGGGCAGATGTATTAAGCCTGGAGAAGTGATAAATCAGTGATAAGTGCAAGGTGATACAGCACCAGCCAATCAGCTCTAATATGTAAAATGACAGTTAGGAGCTGATAGGCTGGTACGTTATCACCTTGCACTTATCACTGGTTTGTCACTTCTCCAGGCTTAATACATCTGCCCCAAGGTCCTTAGAGTTGGGAGGGTGACATTTCCTAGCTTAACTCTAAATCGCTATGTGGAAAATAAAGCTACGCAATATACATGCTAGAAGCCAAACCAGACAGTGCTTTCCATACATGCGAAGGGAAAACTAGCATTTGCACCCTTTCTATTGTAACTTGGGGGTATATTTATCAAAGCTTGGAGAGAGAGATAAAGTGGAGAGAGATAAAGTACCAACCAAAAATGTGGAAAAGTGTCATTCCCACAGCTGCAAATGACCAGACTGAACGGCATTATGACAGAACATTAGGTGTAGTGTGTAAATTTACCTCACAGCGAGAGAACTGCTAGTACTAAAGGGTTATAAGCCATCTTTGTTGCTTGGTTGCAGGTATTATATATACCAATACAAACCCTCGGACACCAGCTCCTTTATATTGCAAACAGACACCTCACACAAAAGGCTGAACGCTAAATTAATCTCCCCTTTCCGCCTAGCTCTTTCTTCTGTTATAAAAGAGGCACTGTAGATAAGCAGCATGATGCTGTTGGGCTATAGGGGTCTTTTTGTGTGGGATTTCCAGGGGGGGCTCATTCCGAACTGATGTCGTCTGAAATTCCAATGGGAATCGCAGGTCACTTCACAGGCATGGTTGTAATTTAGCACTTTTGGGTTAAGCCCCCTAATAACATATTTGTCTCATCTGCCTAACCTGCTGAGGTAAGTGTCACTGTGCTGGGGGACAGAGTATATTTCTAAAATATTTTTTAACTTAAAAAAAAATAAAATGGAAAAAAACGAAATCTATAAATCATTAGTCGTGCTGTCACTCCCGCACTAGCACACCCGCCGAGCCAAGCGCACATTACATACTGATTGTGTGTTTTACTTGACAGAGCAAGACCATTATCTGATGTTAGCTGGAGGGCAAAGTTAATGTTTCTTGTTGCAAGCAGTGTTTAAAATACTGACCTGTCTACGCTGATTTGGAACAAATGACACGCAGTTCTACCAGTAACCTCAGTCATAATATACACTTCAGCTTTAATTTGCTAAAAACTAAACACAAATTATCCGTCGTGAGCAGAACAGGACATCAAAGTCTGCGCCGCCCGTTCCTCCCAGTAAGCATCGTACTAATGACCTCACCTGCAAACCAGTGTGTGTGCTGCAATGCATTGTGCTTAATGCACTGACGTGTGCTGAATAGGAAGACATCTAAAACACAAAATAGCAACAGTCTGCACAGTGATATGGAAATGATTATAGTACAAAACCATTAAAAGGAACGTTAAGGGCTCAATGTATTAAACCTGCTAAATAGGACAAATGGAGGAGTTGCCCATAGCAACCAATTACATTACCTCTATTATTTATCAAGCACATTCTATAAAATGATAGCTGAAGTCTGATTGGTAGCTATGGGTAGCTTCTCCGCTTGTCCTCACTAGAAGATTTGATGTATCCTCCCCCAAGCCTAAAACTCAAATAGCCTTGTATGAAAAGGCTGCCATAGTTTCTCTTCCTCCACCATTCCATTTACAGCTAGGGAAGGCCAAGTGGGGACAGGGAAGAGGTGAGACTAGAGGAACGAATGTGGCCCATGGGGAGATTTAGCAAAGCCTTGGAGAGAGATAAAGTGTAGAGGTAAAGTACTGACCAATCAGCTTGTAACTGCCATGTTACATACAACGGGATAGATGTATTAAGCCTGGAGAAATGATAAAGAGGTGATAAGTGGAAGGTGATAACGCACCAGCCAATCAGCTCCTACAGTAACTGTCATTTTTCAAACCCGTAATGATTAGCTGGTGCGTTATCACCTTCCACTTATCACTGCTTTATCACTTCTCCATGCTTAAATACATCTGTCTCAATGTTTGAAAAATGACAGGAGCTGATTGGTTGGTACTAGGGGGCTCATTTATCAATAAGTGATAAAACTTGTTTTGTGAATGATAAAACTCGTTGCTTATAATAAATGATGCTCCAGACAATCAGCTGCTAACTGTCATGTGTTCAGGTTCTAACTGTCATGTTACATACTGTGTTTGAAAAATGATAGTTAGGAGCTGACTGGTTGGTACTTTATCTCTCTCCAATCTTTGATAAGTCTCCCCCCACCCAGTATGTTGTGAGGGTACAGTAATGTAGGTGGTGTAAGTATAGTACTGAGGTGGGTTTTTTAAGTGCTCATCTAAAGAAGAACGAAATTCGTATCTAAACTGCAAGTGCACAATACGCCCGGAAAAAAGCCGCAATTTGCAAAGCCCGCTGTGTAGTCAATATGTGTCCATCTTGGCTAGAGTACTCCATGAGGAGAGATCTATATGCGTCTGGTTTGCACTAGGACGTGTGGTTACACAGTGAGAATAGTAGATGATAAAATGACAGTACACAATGCATCCACAATATAATACATGACTGGACAGTTTTATTGATAACCAATACAACTTAATTCACTATGTAAAACTAAATTAGAAAAAGACTCAAACACACCCCTAGTAGGCTAGTAATCTGCCCAACTAATAATGTGGTCGGTAAGGAAATAACTTGCATGAACTCGCACTTACTGTATATTGACCGTGCTAACATGCCCCATTCTGCCCACATGCCGGCCCCCATAACACAAGGGGATAAAAGCACAAAATACAGTATGCCTCAGTCTACATGGCTATGAATGTGTATGAATTTGTGCGGTTGAAAAAAAGAGCAATTTCTGGAGGAGGGGAGTCACAAATTGCATCTTTGCCCTCTTCTATGAGACTCTTAATTGTTCTTAATTGCAATATTTTAGCTACGTGCCAGGTAGAAAAACAATGAATTATTGCGTTACTGTGTGAGGTTAGCGACAACTGCTGTACTTCAACAAAAAATGACATTTGAAGATCATAATAAAGTTAAAGAACACAGACCATCTTCATACAAACTCGTACACACACCCAAACTATCATCAACATCAGAGTATAATGTATCCTGAACTGTTATTTATAAGGATATTAAAAGTTAGAAAAGACCTACAGTACAGTATGCGCATATAAAACCAGGAGTAAGAAGGGTTTTAACTTATGATTCCATGGCCATAAAGAAGTGATAAAGCAGTGATAAGTGGAAGGTGATAACGCACCAGCCAATCAGCTCCTGTCATTTTTCAAACCCGTAATGATTGGCTGGTGCGTTATCACCTTGCGCTTATCACTGATTTATCACTTCTCCAGGCTTAATATATCTGCCCCCATTTCTTTTATACTAATTAGCAGGGAACATAATTTTTAGAAAACATGCATGCCGTACATAATAAGTACATACATGTGACAATAAAAACATAAAATAAAATAAACAAATGAGCACTTGGTGATATCTCTGCGCCCAGGTGCTGCAGCAGATAATGTGGGGAGCAGTTGTATGTTAACGAAATTACCATCCCGCACCAGGTCAGCTGAAAGTCATTGAACGTGAGCAGGGTATAAAGCGGGTATCATCATGGTACTCAGTGTCAGACTGGGGAATGAAGGGCCCACCATTGAATACAGTGGTAGGAGCCCAGGTTTAAGGGATGTGGCCAGCCTCCAGAGGGGGTGTGGCCAGCCAACACAGAGGAATTTTTTGGACAACTATTACTGAGGACATGCAAACAACAGGGCCCTTTATAAAGGAGGGGGCCGGGTAAATCAGGAAAGAGGGCTAATCTTGGTGTAGTTTCCATAGAAACAAACCAAGCACCCAAGTCAGTCCATGATCCTGCTCCATCCCTAGAAGAGGGTGTGTGGCCTTCAGACAATGGGGCCACCAGGGATTTCCCCTGTGGACCAGTGGGCCAGACTGACCTTGATAGTACTTGTTACAGGGAGCAAAAGACAGTATGGCAATATTATTTGTGGTTTTCAAACATCTTTGTCTAGATTTCTATGATGGCTACACATATGTATGCAGTGGTGCAGAAAACGCAATAGATAAACTGGTAGCATAAATGGAATTATCATACCGCAGGTCATGTCCATCCCTGCAGGTGGCGAACAGTGGCCCGCGTGGCTGAGAGTCCAGACTGGATACTGTCTATTGAAACCGCAGTAAAGTGACTCCATGAATGTCCTGTAAAATCCAACTACACCCGGGTTACCTAAACAAACAGAAAAAGTTAATTACCACTTGCAGCCATAAGATCTAAACAGTAACAGTCACATCACTGACTTCTGGAAAGAAAGTAGATACAGTAGTAAAATGGTCGCTTCATAAGAGTCAAACGTAACACGTCAACCAAAAATATACGTTGGCTATTTTCACACGGATAAGCCGCTTCTTCATATCACGGCTATTTGCCGAATGCTGAATGAAAAACAAAGTCCTGCAGTCTCCACAATTCACAATGGGGACTAAGGTCCGGAGCGGTTTATCTAGTTCCACAGAGGCTAGCTTATCCGGGGTTGGCCGCAATAACTATTGCTATCTGAGGTTGTGGCTTTGGAGTAGTATGAAGCACATTGGAGTGACAAGCTCGCATTCGGCCAGCGACAAACCACATCCGCCCAGCTCCATCCATCACCCTAAGCCACGCTCTCACCCCTACACAGGCGCCACAATTTTACAAATTTGTAACAATCATTTGTGTTCAAAAAAGCTTACAAAGACCGTTGTAACCCACAAATAGCACATATCTATGTACAATGACTGCACTGGGATGACTGCCGCTGTGTCATAAGGTATGCAGTATACAAAATATACAGGCAGCAAGTGAGCCCGGCCTGGCTAAGAACATTGGTAGTATCCATTATCAGGAGGACATAGACTAACCATCGTGATATGGCAGACCACTATGGTCCCCTGGCCAGGGGCCCATGACATCATGCCCCCAGATTGGGGACCACGGTGCACATCAAATCACTTAGGTACTGGGGATGTCATGTGACTAGTAGATTCCTCTTGCCCTGGCCATTTGCTCGGGCAGGAGAAGTTTTATACTATCCTGCCCATTAGGCCTGGGCCATAATCTCTCCGCAATATTTATTGTTCTAGATGGTTCTGTTCCTTTTATTTTAGTTTTTCCACTGAATTGAAATGTGGGGTTTGCCCTTATGTGCCCTGCATCAATGAGGTCTAGGGGAGGGGGGTGGAGTGGGCTTGGGTGGGTCAAATGATTCTGGACCCTGAGTGAACCTTCTGTGGATGCCAAGGTGAAGGGGCACCCCAAGGCTTGTCACAGATGGGGGTCAGACAAAGCTCAATCCCAAAGGGCCTTTTATCTGGGAAAACTGTTTGACTGCACTTTTTGCACTTTTTATTCTGCACCGGGGTATTTATTCCAGGCTTTCAATACAAAAATAGTGGACACAAAATGAAATCTGTCATATAGTCTTTTCCGTTCTGTCTAATACTGTACATGCGGAGGTGTTTTAAAAGAGACTGTGATAAATCACTGCAACTTGCCCAGGAGACAGACAGGACTTAATTTGTCTAAATAAAATAGATTTGTTTGTTACTGAGACAGTAGTAGCCCTAGTGACCTTACTGTTTAGATTGCAAACCCCATTGCTAAGATCACCCATGGACTCCTTACCCAATACACCTCAGCACTAAATTCTGTGCACTTTGTGGATTTATTTTGGCTAGAACGTATTTATTCGTGGAGTCCACAAGAGCACTTCCAAGTCTTTTCAAATATTTTGTAGGAAATGTTCGGCATTAAATCCTCATCATGTGCGATTCAGAGAACAGCTGCTGAGCCCGGCTGAATGGAAGCAAACGTGAGAGAGGTTGATGGTGTGAGGTGACCGCACAAAGACGGGCATCTCAACGTAACACGCCTGCACAATACATTCATCTGTTTACTGTCAACAGCTCGTGCTGACCTCTAATCAGCTACCCTTCCCCGAACAGTACAGTTACAATATCCACTTTCAGCAGGGCGCAAACCCTATTACCTTTAGCTCTGAGGCCGATCTAATTTCTTGAAACAAATAACACGCCCTAAGGAGCTCTGACAATTCCTCGTGGCCTTCAAGATGTTCCCAAGACCCAGCAGCCGACAGTGAAAGTAAGACGTGTTTACAGGCCACCTGTCAGGGTCCAAGGTGAGCCTTGTACAGCTGATCGCACCTGTGACTGATGCTCGTTTCAGTCAAAAGTTTTTTTTTTCCTTTTTTTATTGTTAATTATACCCCCCACTCCGTCCCCTCTCACTTTGCAATATGGAAAGTTTAACCCGAGAAGTTTTTTTTTTCCCTCTCTGTAAGCTCAAAAATACAACTACGGTAATTCCAAACATCTGTTTTAATGCAAAAAGCAAAAGACGGTGTGGTCGTTTATTAAGCTGTCAATTATACAGGAGTAACTTATTATACAATAAAAAAGAAAGTAAGTGACAAATAACAGATGAGATTATGGGTCATATTTACCACTAAAAAGTCAGACATTAATATATATATTTTTTTTTAAAGTTTCTTTCTTGTAAACTTTTCCCTCCCCTATTATTAAGTCCTTTCCCCAGGTCAAAAATAGTTTTTCTAAATCAAAATACTTAATTTTTATTTTTACATGATGTAAACTAAGTGGATATCTAAATGACTTTTACTTTTTCCTTCCCTTACTATACCCCAGTTGTTCCAGCCATTGGCTTCCTTCCCGTAATCTTTTTGTCTATCAGCATATAGAATTTACTTTTTAATATATTTTAGAATACTTATCTTCTATTAGACGCTTCCAGATGGGCCCAGCCCTCTTCGCAGGAAAATGCTGCGAACTGTAGGTCCGTGAGAAGGGAGCGGGACTAAAATGATGCATCATACTGTATATACGTAATAACTTTTTGAGTGACTTACAAAAAAAACTCCTGGTAAAAAATATATGAGGGCATAAGAAAAAAATCCACTTATGAATTTATGTACTACTTTGCATCACTAAGGACAACAAAACAGTAGAAATCTAAAATGTTGGGTACACCACTTCGGGATAAAACCACCCTTAAGTGTTTTGGTTTGGATTCGGTTTTTAATTTAGTTTTAGTAAAAAATAAAATAAGAGTAAAAAAATAAAATATAAATAAATTGATAAAACCAGATAAAGTCACGTAATTTTTGCAATCCAAAACCCGAAATTCAGATTTAAAATCCTAATTCCGAACCGTGGGAAGATCCGAACTGGGACTCTATTTGAATTGGAAAATGTGTGTGGATTCAGATGTCTGGAGAACCGAAACCGCACATCTCTAGCGAATATATTGCATATTTTATAAATATATTAATAATACCAGTCAAATAATATAAGACATATAAGGGGCATACAGCACAAGCTGTTACTTTACAAATCTGTTGCATCCACTGAACACTTTGGCAACTGTTCCACCACCTAACTGTCAGCACTCATTAACCCATGGTGGAATGCTGACCCGGCATCTGCTAGTAAAGTCCATTAGACGACGCAGCATCTGGACATCCACTGATCTGCTCAACATGATAACCCCTCTCTGCATCTGTTGGTGCTGAAGCAAATCTCGTCCGCTCAATAACACCATGTACTTACTAAAGGAGAAACAAAAAAATAGGATTTTAATTACCTATCGGTAAATCTTTTCTCGTAGTCCATAAGGGATATTGGGGAGACTTAGTACAATGGGGTATAGACGGGGTCCAAAGGAGACGGTGCACTTTAAATTTATTCACTGGGTGTGCTGGCTCCTCCCCTATATGCCCCCTCCCACAGACAGTTATAGGTAAAACAGTGCCCGAAGGAGAAAGGACATACTTGAGAGAAGGAACATAACCACAATGGCCCTCATTCCGAGTTGTTCGCTTGCTAGCTACTTTTAGCAGCATTGCACACGCTAAGCCGCTGCCCTCTGGGAGTGTATCTTAGCTTAGCAGAATTGCGAACGAAAGATTCGCAAAATTGCGAATAGAAATTTCTTTGCAGTTTCTGAGTAGCTCCAGACTTACTCAGCCACTGCGATCAGTTCAGTCAGTTTCGTTCCTGGTTTGACGTCACAAACACACCCAGCGTTCGCCCAGGCACTCCCCCGATTCTCCAGCCACTCCCGCGTTTTTCCCAGAAACGGCAGCGTTTTTTCACACACACCCATAAAACGGCCAGTTTCCGCCCAGAAACACCCACTTCCTGTCAATCACACTCCGATCACCAGAACGAAGAAAAATCCTCGTAAAGCCGTGAGTAAAATACCTGACTTTTGAGTAAATTAACTAAGCGCATGCGCTCTGCGTACATTGCGCATGCGCAGTAAGCGTCTAATCGCAATATAGAGAAAATCGGCAACGAGCGAACAACTCGGAATGAGGGCCTATGAGTGGTGAGATTTATACACCAGCACACCACCAACATAAACGACCAGTAATGGCTGGTAACAAACAGCAACAGTTGAACAGGTAACCACATAAACAATAACCTGCAGAAAAGTCTAATATCCCTTATAGACTACGAGAAAAGGATTTACCGGTAGGTAATTAAAATCCTATTTTCTCTAGCATCCATAAGGGATATTGGGGAGACTTAGTACGATGGGGACGTCCCAAAGCTTCCAGAACGGGCGGGAATGTGCGGAGACTGCTGCAGCACCGCCTGCCCAAACTGGGTATCCTCTTTGGCCAGGGTATCAAACCTGTAGACCTTTACAAAAGTGTTCTTCCCCGACCAGGTAGCAGCTCGGCACAGTTGCAAGGCTGAGACTCCACGGGCAGCCGCCCAGGAAGATCCGACCGATCTTGTAGAGTGTGCCTTCAGAGACTGTGGAATAGGCAAGGCTGCCAACACATAGACCTTTTGGATAGTAAGTCTAAGCCAACAAGCAATGGACTGCTTAGATGCAGGGCAACCCTTTTTCTGTGCTTCGTAGAGCACGAACAAAGAATCCGTCTTTCTGATCCGAGCCGTTCTCTTGACATAGATCTTCAAGGCTTGCACAGCATCCAATGCCTCCGGAGGAGCAGAAGTGCCAGCAATGGACAGAACTACAATCGGTTGATTTAGGTGGATGCAGAAACCACCTTCGGCAGGAACTGCTGTCTAGCCCTGAGCTCCGCTCTGTCTTCGTAAAAGACCAAGTAATGACTTTAACATAATAAGGCCCCCAATTCTGAGACAGAGACAGGCCTAGCAGAAGCCAGGGCCAGTAACATCACCGCCTTCCACGTGAGGTACTTATCTTCTACCGTCATCAGAGGTTCAAACCAGCAGGACTGTAGAAATTCCAACATTACATTCAAATCCCAGGGTGCCGTGGGCGGTACAAAAGGAGGTTGAATGCGAAGCACCCGTTGCAAGAAGGTCTGAACTTCTGGAAGAAAATTGAGAGGGCTGAAATCTAGACATTAATGGAACCCAGGCGTAAGCCCTTATCAACACCAGCCTGCGCGAAACGGAGGAAACGTCCCAAGAGGAACTCCACAGACAGATGCGTGCACTCCTCGCACCAAGAGACATATCTCCTTCAGATAGGATGATAGTGTTTTGACGTCACAGGTTTCCTGGCCTGAACCATGGTAGCAATAACCTTCTTGGAAAGGCCCTTGTGAGCTAGGATGTTCCGCTCAACTTCCATGCCATCAAACGAAGCCACCGTAAGTCCGGGTAGACGAACGGTCCTTGCTGAAGAAGATCTCTTCTCAGAGGCAGAGACCAATGGTCTTCGACGGACATGCCCAGAAGATCTGCATACCACGCCCTCTGGGGCCAATCCGGGGCAATCAGAATTGCCTGAACACCTTGATTCTTGATTTGCTTGAGTACCCTTGGGACCAACGGAATCGGGGGAAACAGGTAGACCAGCCGGTAAGGCCAAGGCGACGTTAGTGCATCCACTGCGTTCGCCTGAGGGTCCCTGGTTCGTGAGCAATAGCAATGAAGCTTCTTGTTGAGTCGAGAAGCCATCATGTCTATTTGTGGGCAGCCCCACTGGTCGATGATCTGCTGAAACACCTGATGGTGGAGCCCCCGCTCTCCCGGGTGGAGAATGTGACGACTCAGGAAGTCCGCTTCCCAGTTGTCCACTCCCAGAATGAAGATTGCTGACATTGCTCTTGCATTTCTTTCTGCCCAGAGGAGTATCTTTGACACTTTTCGCATGCAGGCCTTGCTTTTTGTCCCTCCTTGCCAATTGATGTAACTGGATCGCGTGATCCCTGAGTAGAGGAGATGCCTGAAGCATAGCATTGTAGATCGCCCGAAGTTCCAGAATGTTGATCGGTAGGAGGGCTTTGTGGACTGACCACCTGCCCTAGAACTGAGCCCTTTTGGGGAGACAGCTCCCCATCCTCTCAGACTCGTATCTGTCGTGAGGAGTATCCAATCCTGAATCCCAAAACTTTGGCCTTCTAGTAGGTTTGAAGACTGTAGCCACCACAGGAGGGAGATCCTGGCCTGAGGCGACAGCCATATCATCCGGTGCATCTGAAGATGTGATACGGACCACTTGCTCCGGAGATCCAACTGAAATGGTCTGGCATGGAACCTTCCATATTGGATCGCCTCGTATGAGGCTACCATCTTCCCCAACAATCTTATGCAGAGATGGATGGATATTCGAGCAGGTCGAAGAACCATGCAGACCATCTCCTGGAGTGTGTCACGATCCGGGTAATTAGTCACCACTTCTTACCTTCTAAGTGTATCCTGAGACTGGCCCAGCGCTCCAAGCCTGGATTCCACCTGCGCTGTCTGCGTGCAGCGCGCTGTGCAGCATTGCCTCAGTCTCCCATCCATGATCCCAGCAGCGCTGTCATGGCAACTACTCTGTTAATCCCTCAGTGGCCTCCGCCGCCATTATCGCTGACTTCCACATGTTAAAGTACAAACACACTTTCCCTCCAGATTCAAACATGGGCGCAGCCATGTTTGATTTCACCACATGACATTCTACAGCCTATCCGCTGCGCTCTGGACTCTGCCTGATTATCCAGCCAATGCCTGCTTCCCAGCTGGTATAAATATCCTGCATCTAGGCTGCCTAATCGTCAGTGCTTTGGTTGTCTAACCCTGTACACATGTCTCTCATGTTTGTGGATTCTTCAGCTTGTGCTTCCAGGTATTCCAGCTCCTGTGATCTTGCTCCACTAAGAGACTCGCACCAGTTACCATCCTGCGGTGCAGCCTGGCTCCTGCAGTGTTCCAGCATTGCTTCCGGGTATCTGCTGCAATCTGACACCGGCCTCCAGCTTATAGCGTTGGTCCTGCTCTGCTTCCAGCCTCCAGCAGTGTCCTGGTATCGCTCCCTGCTTCTATTGTCTGCAGCATCGCTCTCTATGCTCCATAGTGAATTTGTCACTAGCTTCCAGCGTTGCACCAACATCGCTTCCAGCTTCCAGCAGTGCTCCTGGGTCACTATCAGCCTTCAAGCGGTGTTCTTCATCATCTCCACTAGCACTCTCTGTCACCAGCGGTATTCCAATATCGCTCTGCATCTTCTACCACACAACATCGAACCACAGTTTTCCATCGATACTCACCATCGGACTCTAACTTCAGCGGTGAGTTCAGCACACCTTTAGTTTGCACCGGTGCCATCCGGTAGTCTCGGACAGTTCTTCCAAGTACCACTTCAACCCCTGTGTACCTGTGTTTATCCCAGCCTCCTGTGCATCACCTGCTGGGCAGTACCAGCTTGTTCCTCATCACAGCGGTTAGCTGTGGCCTACGGACTTACCAACTCCGGGTCTTGCAAGGACTTTGTCATCTTGTTCTGCATAGCCACAGCACTTATTACCTCTGCGCTTCTAGGAACTTTACTGCTATATCCTTCTGCACATCTACTGTTGAAGTCATTGCATTACCAAGGTGTTCATATTGTGTGTTCAATAAAATGATTTTATTTTTATACTCTGTTGTTGTGGTCACGCCTTCGGGCCAACGGTGGTAGATCTCCTGTATTTCCGGGAACCCTATTCTACCTTCACGGTTCACATACACGCCAGCCCCGACACCTGAGGCTTCCCCAGGTCAGCCTCAGCCCTCAGTTGTGACAGAGTGTACTCGCCTTTTCTTCTGGGAGGAACACTTTCTGGTTCACAGTATCCAGCAACATTCCCAGGAACAGGAGCTTCTGAGTTGGCTCCAGGTGGGACTTCTGTAAATTGAGGATCCACCCATTGTGTAACAGTAGCTGAATAGTGTGGTCTATATGAAGAAGCTCCCTGGATCACGCTTTTATCAAGAGATCGTCCAGATAAGGGACAATATTGACCCCCTGGACCCGGAGTTGGAACATCATCTCCGCCATCACCTTCGTGAACACCCTTGGCGCTGTGGACAGGCCGAAGGGAAGCGCCTGGAACTGGTAGTGATCGTTCAGCAGGGCAAACCTCAGGTAAGCCTGGTGAGGTGGCCAAATTGGGATACGGAGATAGGCGTCCTTTATATCCAGGGAGACCATGAACTCCCGTTCTTCCAGGCCCGCAATCACTGCTCGCAAGGATTCCGTCATAAACTTGAAAACCTTTAAGTAAGGGTTCAAGGATTTTAGATTCAAAATGGGCCTTACCGAATCGTCTGGCTTTGGAACCACGAACAGCTTGGAGTAGTAACCCTTTCCCTGTTCTTGCAGTGGCACTGGAACAATGACCTGGGTCCGGACCAGCTTTAGGGTGGCCTGTTGCAGTGTAACACGCGTACAAGCTTGGTTTGAAAAATCGTTGGGGAGGAGCGCTGTCGAACTCCAGCTTGTAGCCCTGAGAAATGAGGTTCCTTACCCAGGTATCCTGGCAGGAGCCTTCCCATATGCGGCAGAGATCCCACCTTGAGATCACCTCGGGGTGGGTTGGCACAGTCATGCTGAGGCCTTAGAGGAAGCTGAATCGGTGCTCTGATCCTGAGAACGGCGGTCGCTGGTTTTCTTGTCTTACCTCTGGTGCCTCTTGCTGTATTAGAGAAACCTCTGGCCTGACAATGTCTATAATATTTGTCCTATTAAAAACACGTTAAAGGTTAAAGAACACAGTACGCAATTGGCGTAAAAAGTACCGCAAGGGTACTCCCTTAACTATACCTTAAGGAATGTACTTATACTGTAAACCTCTGTGTAGTGGGAGAGTGTAGATGCAACACAGAATAACCTTATTACCTTTAAAGCTGTTCGAGCGTCACCGACGCTCTGAGATTACTTAACAATATAAGAAATACACAGATACCGTGCTCAGGGTCCAACGCCTAATATATATATTATGAATGATATACTTGCAAAAGAATTAAACACAATACAAGTCATACACTACACTATAACATAGACTACCTAACCAGATTACTACACAGGAAATACAATACAATACAATTACTATTTAAGGGAAAATAAGAGAGAAAGAGAAGGAGAGAGAGAGAGAGAGAGAGAGATTGAGAGAGATTGGCTCAGAGTAACAAGAAGATTAATATGATTGCGGAGAAACACTTACACATGTGAGGAACAATCGCTGCGCAGTCAGTCAATGCTGAGAATCTTTGTTTAGAAAGTACTTGAGCTTACCCATGCTGCCTGTCCCTATATACACAACACCCAGCAACACAATTGTCCCTACAATGCCGCATGGGGCAGAAGCTAGACTCCATTTTGGGAAAACTCCACTTGATTCCAAAGACTACACCACATGGCTGAAAGGGGGAGGGGAAAATACCCGGCAGCAGCCATTTTAGATTTGCAGGTCCAAACACATGGCACTCTCTACTACACCACAATCACATAGCAGAAAACACCAGACTCCATTTTATTCCAAAATGTCCAAGCCTCAAAACAATGCATATGTTCTGATTTTACAATTCCAAACAATCTAAATCACCTTTCACAATTTCAATCCAACTTCCTAGAACCATCTTATTAAATCTCCATAGGCAAACAAATACCACAAATGCTATGCTACAGGTTGTCTAATGTTCCACTTCATCACAGACTTCACAGAGTATTCAGCACAAACAAGTTACAATCACACAGCTGCGCAAGCCTCACCATCCCCAAGCCATTTGTTTCTCCAAACCAACCACTCTATGCTTACCCATCATTCCACAACTACCCCACCACAAAACACACATTTAAAACTACTCTATGCCAATCAGCCATGAGATATTGAGATTATGGTACTTAGCCTTTGATGCCTGGCGATGATCCAGCCATGCTTCTGAGACCTCTGTTCTGAGTGCAGCCACATCACATCTGCTCTCTGAGGCAACCAACAACACTGACCCCAACCCCCCCCAGACAGGAACTATTCTCCTGTGTCTGTTCCTAGGGGAGGGGTCTCTCTCTCTCCTTTGTATATGTTAATCAGGTTCAGCCCTGAAAATCTTAGTAAAAGGTTGGCTTGATCATCCATTGTTCTCAACAAAGTGATCTCAGCTTTTATACATATAATCATATCTATCCGCTGCAATGTCCCACAACTTCACAACCAGCATCAAACTAACCCACACATCATTCTGCTTGCTTCAATACCAAACATGATGGGCGCATCTGGTTCTGTTCAGATAATACATATTCATGACATCAATTCATCAGCCAATTCTAAATCTCCATGATGTCTGGTGCTTGACATTATTATAACCATGTACTGTATGAAACAAGCGCCGAATCCATCTCCGTGCCATGTCCGAGCAAATGCGTGTGTTTCCATATATTGCTGTGCTCGCTGCGCATATTTGCAAGTATAGCGACTTAAATGTGTGTGTGGTTTGTATGTTCTCTCTATGTAATATTTTTGACTTTGACAGTCCACCCTTTGGCAGTCACCAATAACTGCCACTTCCTAAAACATTTCAAAAAGAGAAAAATATATGTCAGGGGTTAATACATTTACATGGTTGGGTAAGGGAGGAGAGAGGAGAAGGTGTGAAGAGGGTATGACCTAGTGAGATAGCAGAAGCATGTGTGTATGAATCCGTGCTTGGGGGTCATGTATCATCGTGCCGTACGTGTTTTAAATCAAGCTTCGAGGTATTGCGAAGTATACATTTGAATTCCTTCTTATCCCGTGGTACGGGTCTGTGGATGGGCTGTCAAACTTTACCGAGCTCTTTTCGGCTTTGGTTGTAACAAAATGGGGGAGCACATTTTAGTTGATGATACATGAATGGGGGTGATATGTGATTGCTGATATCTGTGCCTGTATTCCCTATCGACTATGTGTGTCATTACCTGAGGGTTGTAGAAATGAAGAAAAGACATAATTACGGTAAATGCGGTGGTATTCTATGTCAGGTAAATGAACATTCGTCGATTGAGGTCTTGTTTGGTGTCTGTTGAATGCAGTCTTCTTTGTGCTTTTGCCCATAAGGTGCGAGCAAAAGCTGTCAATGTCCATAGATTTACAAAAGTGTTGGGCTAGCGTAATTTTAAAATTTCTAGGGAAACTGGGGATCCATGGCATAGTTCATCAAAAATCTGTGTATAAGGTTGTCAAAACTTCTTCTTTAATCCATCTGTTGTCTGTATATCGGCTCATCAAATTCCTCGTCCAAGTGGGTCTTTTTACCTTGGAGGAAAACGGAAAAACAGGTGAAAGAAACGGACCGTATAATCGCATTTTCATTACATCATTGTTTCTACCGTTGGGTCATAAATCAAGTCCATTGGGATTACAGTTTCCTCACTCCTTAGACTCATTACCTCAGGTAGTACTTTTCCAATATAACACAATCCTTCAGAGTTTGGGGCAAGCCACTTATACGCCTTCCTCCCGCATATGAAATATGCATCATCGGGGAGAACATATGGGACGGAGTAGGACATAACCATGTTACACATCTTCCATGTGAAATCTCCTAATCCTAATTCTCCCATCTGCTTAGTACACGTATCAGTTTGTACGATATGTGCACAGTATCCTAGTGATACCTCTCCAACTCTCGTAATCCTATTTCCTAAGGTATACCTATATCGGAAAGATTTTCCTCTACTGGCTATGTGGCGTATAAGCTCTGTATCTGTAGGCTTTCTATCTGCTCTATGCGAAAAGGTCATGGTTTGGTTACTCCATGACACTTCCCAATTTCCCGGCTTTCGGGGATTGGAGATGTTAAAACCTAATAGGGACCTATCCACATGGTATTGGTGGAGCTTCAAACTAGGAGGGCTGGAGATATTAAACCTCCTGTCCACCGGCCTCCCACCCTTTAGCTCAAGTACCTCCCCTACCGTTAAAGGAAATGGTACTAGCCCTGATTTGCTATGACCTTGAGGTGCTTGAGAGCATACCCAACAATCTGTTTTATTTAACACATTACCCACTAAGGAGTGATAGTCACTCAATGGATGCCGGTCCGTATGGATATTAAAACTGGATTGGCATTTCTTAATGCACCCATCCTCAACTACGTTGTTACAGAGCCTACAGATACAGTTTTCTTCAGCTAATAATCCTTAAAAGAAAAATGTTTACAAATAACATGGCTGCTAGATCGTTTCCGGTACTCGCCTTTGCTTGGTGATTGGGTTGCTATTGGAAATTTACACCTCCATCTTTATCATCAGGACCTTTCTGGATCCTTTCACGACCTCACTGATACTCTCACCGAAACAGACTGCTCTGGTCAACATCATGGTCAACAGGAAAATCCATATCACAGTCTCTTGGGGCAAGTCCGTCTTACAGGAGGAGAAAAGAAGAAATTTGTAATGGGGTACAGAAAATCAGTTTGAGGGGGAGAGAAACTTGTTACGATGATTAGTTCTCTAGTCTTGTTGTTCTTCTTGTTCTGTCGTCATCTCAAAAGGTGCTGTCTCTCAGTCTTCTAAACGAACATTCCGGTGATGCAATATTCTTTCAAATCAGCGATCTCTCTGTAAGGAGCAAAAATCTTGCATTACCATTTGTCTAACTGATGTGTGACATACCATCTTTAAAACATGAAAACATGAGTGAGAAGAGAGAAAAAAAAAAAAAAAAAAGAGAGAGAGAGAGAACACTTCATATGCATATATATATTACATAAATCTCCAATAACCAACAATACAATAGGAAAAGAGAAAAAAAACATTTTTCAAACATTTTTCAAACATTTTTTTTTAAACATTGTCAGATCGTCAGGCTGTCATATCTACATGTCCAATGGTTTCTTTGCGCCGTCCCTCCCCCCAGCACCATACTCCACTTTCTGTATCTGGCCAGGATACATTGATGCGGATAGGTCATGCTGGGGTTTGGTAGACTTCTGCAAAGACCAAGCGGATATGCAATGTTTGAGTTCTTACCAATAATCGTCAGAGATGGGGAGAGAGAAAGAAAAAAAACATTTTCACAAATACATTTACAACGTTTCACCTGGTCATTCCTGTGTCTTCAGTGAATGACCTCCCTATTTGTTAACCGTTACCTCAGGCTTACCATCAGTCCTAATGATCACCTTTCCTGACCACATATCATGGGTGTGGCCCAAAATTCTTCCTATATGATCCCTGATTATAATTGTGTGTATTATAATTTTGCTCATTTCTTGGTCTAGGGGGTCTGACTTTATGTGGGTTATTACAGTTGCTGGCATAATGCCCTTCTCTTCTACAATGATAACAAATCCTTGGCTTTCTCCATGTGCTAGGGGCCTGGGGTTCCGGTCGACTTGATGCCTCCTCTAGTGCTTGGATGTTCAGTGCCATTAACCGCTTTCCCTGTACCTACCTGATTCCTTGGATACCATGATTATGTCGTTGTCTAGGGGGTTCATATACCTTCTGTGAATCTTTGATCATACACTTAGATCTTTCCTAGGATCTGGGTAATCAGACATGATTGATCTCAATTCTGTCCGGGACCAGAGACAGCGCATTGCCCTGTCCTTGACGGGAATGATTCCCTGATCGTCAGTCTTCCCATTGGGGACTGTGATCACCCTGACCGGATCAAACTCAACTACATCATCTTGTTTTGGTCTTACAATATGGGGTACATTTGTTTGTGCGTGATATAAAACATTGTACGTACCTGTGGACACGACCTCACCTGACCCTCCGTTAGGGGGTTTGATTATTGCCTTTACCGATTTGGTCGTGTCCACCTGGATGTCTTGTAGGATGGCTTCTGGAAGAGGTGCCGACATTGTTCTGGGCTCACTTTCTTGTTTGTATTCCTGAGGGAAGTTTGACATGGGGTGCAACTTGCATAGGTTAATAGTTGTACATTTAACAGTATTACAATTATCATTGTTACATTTATTACACTTATTCTTATCATCTATACTACAGTTGCTAAGAGCGTTGTTTTTTTTATTCACCCCTGTGCTTTTCTCCGCAACCATAATCCTCTCCATTGCCATGTCTCTCCTCTCAAGATAAGAGTCAGATAAGTCAATTAAATCTCTTTGCAATTCACCTTCCTGTTGCCCTAACTGCAAATGATCATAATGCTTGATTCGTCTCTTTGCTGATTTAATGAGACCTATCCTTCTCCTTAAATTCGTTAACACTTCTAGGCTGAAGCTACCTACTCTTGGGAATTTCTCCCCGTCATGTCTAGTCATTCTCTCCCATTCATCACATAAACTTTCTGTGTGACTTCCGTATTTCTCACACATTACATACCTTGCCGACCCAATTGGTCGGTTCACTGAATCAACCCGAACCGAGGTTGATCGCCCCCTACCTGAACAAGTGGCCCCCATAGTTCGAAAGTGTTGCTTTATCCAGCCAACCCTTACGCAAACCAAATGTCCAAAATAGGCTGACGGTGGCGGTTTACCGAGTACCCCACTCACTCGCCCACGCCGACCAATACGACCTGATCACACCGATATGGTGCTGGCGTACTCGACCTAGGGCCCCTGCGACCTGAACCTCTATTTACTGGAACCTGTGAGGGTGCTCCGAAGAACACTTACTCTTTCCAGTAACTATTGGTTGCTGGATAGTTCCTGAGTGAGCAGCGAACTTCCCTTAAAATAAAAAAAATTACACAAATCACGTTAGAATGTACAAATAGCGTTTATGACCTTCGTACACAAATAGTACCGGTCAGGTTTACTAATGTACACAATTACGTGCGGTACAGTCGTTCAGCACATAAGCAACTAATCTTATGTACGGGGCGACCAGTGGAATCGAAAATTGCGGCTGCGAATTCCTTCAGCAAGAGCTTGTATGGCCTATATGGGTGTTGCACCAACCCTTTCTTGGTGTTGTGCCTGTGGACTGTATAGCGGACTTCCTTGTCTGCTGTACCTGAACCTGCTGGTCTGCTATGACCTCCTGGTCTGTTACAGTATGACCTCCTGGTCTGCTACACTCTAATGCTCAAATTGTATGTTTTAACCAGGGATGCCTCCCTAGCCACCATGTACGTCACTTACACGCATGTACCTCACGAGAACTCGACTTTTCTTGTGGTTCAACCTGTAAAATTGTATACAACACACTCACTCACCACATGTACACTTTTGTTTCTATTTCTATTTCTGCGCAGAAATTTCTCTTTAGACCAGATGTGTTACAAATTAGGAGAAGGATCTATTAATTTAAATTTCGAATTTTAAAAAAAATAGATTTGCGCGATTTATCGCCTGGCGTTATTTACCGCGTGGCGCTACTTATCGCGTTGAGAGGAGAGGAGAAAAACTTGTGTTTTGAGTTACGTGGGCGTACCCGGACGCTCCGTTGCGTAATTTACGCTGCGTGCGTCGGCCTTTGGTTTGCGTGCACAAATCTCAATCCTTGTTAGAGACACGTGTACGCAAAATAAAGATCCACCGTAACACAATTTATATGTTTATCAATGTAGATGATCCTTGATCATCTACCGCACACCACACTGACTTCGCCTTGTCTCCCAGGCAAAACTGTGTGTTTGTCTATACTTTAACTATGTTACCTTTACTCTTAAACTATAAAATAACGACAAATCTCTCTAAGCACGTTTATCAATTATAGAACTGGCAAACAGGAAGGTGAGATATGTGAAAGTACACAGATGAAAATGCAATTCTAAATTTAATCCAATAACATACATTGATGTAAGCACAGACATATAGACATTTAGACCTTATTCAGTGCTTCTAATTTGCATATGAATTGCTTTTTAACTACAGTAACTCTGTAAAAGGCGATTTATTTCAACACTGCTAGGGAACCTAACCAGTCACACAGGTTCATCTGCATTTCAATGGCCATCCTGCACCAAGCAGAGTAGGGTGGTAAGGAAACCAAAAAAAAAAAAAAAAAAAAAAAAAACAACTTTGTTTTATCTGTGTATCGTTCTTAAATCAAATATTTAATTTATTATTAACTGTTATTAAACTGTATCTGAACTACTTATGATTGACTATGATATGGACTAAACAAATGCATTGAAACAAACTCATTAAATGATGATTTCTTTTTGACAGTGGATGGCTGATTATTTCTTGAAAATCAGCCATTTTAGGGGAAAAAATTTTTTTTGACCTTCCCAAAATGGCCGCTGCTCCTCCCCCTTTCACCTCCATGAGGGTCACACAAAATGGGGGACAGACCATGCGGCCTCTAGTCACAAAGAAAGTCATCATTCAAACTCCTAAAGTTATTCTAGGCCTGAGTTTTTTTTTTTTTGTTTTTTTTTAACTATATCAAGGCTATGCAGCAACTTTTAAATGTACTTTTAAACCTACTTAAACAGATAAACCATCCAATCTGCGTGTGTTGTTCTTACCTCCGGTTCCCGGATTCCTTCAGCACCCTTTACTAAGCGAAGCAGACGCTTAACTGGTCAGCACTGCAGTATCCCCGACCTCCAAACGGTTTAACGAGGGATGCTACTTTCTACCTTCTCCGCCCTTTGCTGACCTGATAATGTCTGCTGAAGTTACCTAGTGCAGATATGTGAATCCCGGAGGACGAGTCCCCCAATTGACAATGTCTATAATATTTGTCCTATTAAAAACACGTTAAAGGTTAAAGAACACAGTACGCAATTGGCGTAAAAAGTACCGCAAGGGTACTCCCTTAACTATACCTTAAGGAATGTACTTATACTGTAAACCTCTGTGTAGTGGGAGAGTGTAGATGCAACACAGAATAACCTTATTACCTTTAAAGCTGTTCGAGCGTCACCGACGCTCTGAGATTACTTAACAATATAAGAAATACACAGATACCGTGCTCAGGGTCCAACGCCTAATATATATATTATGAATGATATACTTGCAAAAGAATTAAACACAATACAAGTCATACACTACACTATAACATAGACTACCTAACCAGATTACTACACAGGAAATACAATACAATACAATTACTATTTAAGGGAAAATAAGAGAGAAAGAGAAGGAGAGAGAGAGAGAGAGAGATTGAGAGAGATTGGCTCAGAGTAACAAGAAGATTAATATGATTGCGGAGAAACACTTACACATGTGAGGAACAATCGCTGCGCAGTCAGTCAATGCTGAGAATCTTTGTTTAGAAAGTACTTGAGCTTACCCATGCTGCCTGTCCCTATATACACAACACCCAGCAACACAATTGTCCCTACAATGCCGCATGGGGCAGAAGCTAGACTCCATTTTGGGAAAACTCCACTTGATTCCAAAGACTACACCACATGGCTGAAAGGGGGAGGGGAAAATACCCGGCAGCAGCCATTTTAGATTTGCAGGTCCAAACACATGGCACTCTCTACTACACCACAATCACATAGCAGAAAACACCAGACTCCATTTTATTCCAAAATGTCCAAGCCTCAAAACAATGCATATGTTCTGATTTTACAATTCCAAACAATCTAAATCACCTTTCACAATTTCAATCCAACTTCCTAGAACCATCTTATTAAATCTCCATAGGCAAACAAATACCACAAATGCTATGCTACAGGTTGTCTAATGTTCCACTTCATCACAGACTTCACAGAGTATTCAGCACAAACAAGTTACAATCACACAGTTGCGCAAGCCTCACCATCCCCAAGCCATTTGTTTCTCCAAACCAACCACTCTATGCTTACCCATCATTCCACAACTACCCCACCACAAAACACACATTTAAAACTACTCTATGCCAATCAGCCATGAGATATTGAGATTATGGTACTTAGCCTTTGATGCCTGGCGATGATCCAGCCATGCTTCTGAGACCTCTGTTCTGAGTGCAGCCACATCACATCTGCTCTCTGAGGCAACCAACAACACTGACCCCAACCCCCCCAGACAGGAACTATTCTCCTGTGTCTGTTCCTAGGGGAGGGGTCTCTCTCTCTCCTTTGTATATGTTAATCAGGTTCAGCCCTGAAAATCTTAGTAAAAGGTTGGCTTGATCATCCATTGTTCTCAACAAAGTGATCTCAGCTTTTATACATATAATCATATCTATCCGCTGCAATGTCCCACAACTTCACAACCAGCATCAAACTAACCCACACATCATTCTGCTTGCTTCAATACCAAACATGATGGGCGCATCTGGTTCTGTTCAGATAATACATATTCATGACATCAATTCATCAGCCAATTCTAAATCTCCATGATGTCTGGTGCTTGACATTATTATAACCATGTACTGTATGAAACAAGCGCCGAATCCATCTCCGTGCCATGTCCGAGCAAATGCGTGTGTTTCCATATATTGCTGTGCTCGCTGCGCATATTTGCAAGTATAGCGACTTAAATGTGTGTGTGGTTTGTATGTTCTCTCTATGTAATATTTTTGACTTTGACAGGCCCTAGAGTGAAATCTGTTAGACAGAAAGGACTGAACAGATGGCCCCGGGTAGGTACACCTAGTTGGCGAGGGCCCCAGAGGGGAGAAACGTGGATTTCCCCGCAGTAACTTGAGAAATCCACGTATCCACTACCCCGAAGAGCCACTCCCCAGTAAAGGGGAGAGACTCCACACTGCGCTTGGACTCTGCATCCGCTATCCATTGACGCAAACATAAGGCCCTGTGCGCTGACACTGCCATGGCAGTGGTCCTAGCATTAATATTGCCCATCTCCTTGAGAGAGACACACAGGACACCGAGCAGTGTCCTGAATGTGCCTAAGGAGAGTCACTGTAGTAACCAGGGGCATATCCCTGGAGAGGTCCTCCTGAATTTGAGTAGCCCACGTATGAATAACATGAGTCATCCGGCAACCTGCTATGACCGGTCTTTGAGACACACCCACTGCCGTGTAGATAGACTTAGGCGTGGTCTCTATTTTCCTGTCCCCAGGGTCCTTTATGATAAAGAAGCCCAGGGCGGCAGGACCGCCTTTTTTGATAGGTGAGAGACTGATACGTCAACAGCCAGGGGTTCATCCCAGAATTTCCTACCTTCAGCCTACCTTCAGGAGCAAATGGGAAAGTGTGCAAAAACCTTTTTGACACTTGGTATTTTTTGTCTGGATTTTTCCAGGCTAACTTAAACAGGTCATCTAACTCTGCAGAATCAGGGAAAGTGACACTTCGTTTTTTTTGTGCAAAAAATAACGACTGCTGTGACGCAGCGTCCTCTAGAGGGCGTTTTAACCCATCCCGTATAGCTAGAATTAGAGGTTCAATACCCTGGGCAGAAGCGGATTCCCCACTGTGGGATCCAAGTCCTCCCCATTCTCCTGTATCTCTTTATCTGAATCCAAGAGTAACGTGGGCAACCCACATTTTTGTGGTCCCGAGTGGGGGGAGAGGGGCTGTGGAGCATCAGCGCCTTAGCAGCGAAGTCTGCAACCGCTTGTTGCAGTAGCTGAGTTTTATGTGTATTAGCAATGAGTTGTGATGACATATCAGATATCATAGTTTTAATGGCACCTAGCCAGGAAGGCTCATGACCCTCTCCTCAGCCCCCTCACTGAGTTGTGAAGACTGGCTACATTGTTCACATGACACAGAATCAGATGACGAGGGAGAAAATCTGGTGTGACAGACACTGCATAATTTGTGTTTTGCCATGTTCACAGTAAATCACACGGACATACACATACACAAAGACAAGTAACAATAGCAAGCCTGTCCTTACTGTATGTGAGAAGGAGACAAAAGGAAGGGCCCAGCACACCCCAGCTAAACAGCCCCAGTGAGGCTGTAAGCTGTTATTACAAGGTGAAACACCCATGATTACTGTCCTATCCAGGATACAGATCGCACTCAAGGGCGACTCTCCCCCTCTGCTACACCCCTGTACCAGTTTTCCAGCGTTTTCTGAGACTCTGGAAGAGCTGTGTGTGTCTGATGCTGCAGCTGTTATCAGAGAAAGACACCAAACGCCGTTGGTCCCGCTCTGAGGTAGCTCCGCCCCCCCTAATGGCGCCGAAGCTTATACTGGCAATGACTCCAAATATGCTTAAAAACATCACACAAGTGCTAGTTTAAGCCACCGCTAGCCAGTGTCAGGGCGCTATAGCAGGTCCCCCCCAGGAGGGTCCCGTATGCCTCCCCTGTGTGTCAGCCGCACATAGAACTGTGGGACCCCCCTAGCGGGGCCCCCGGTTTGTACTCACCACTGTCGTCACCTTCAGGCTATTGTTAGGGGTGTGCGGCATGCTGCGATTGTGACCGCTAAGGTGCAGTGCCCCGCTGTACAACAACCTCTCAGGACGGTGGTCCTGCAGCGGGACAGCGGCTCTGATACCTCGCAAGGCCAGTGACCACCCCCCCTTTCTAACTCCCATGGTGCAGGTATGCTGTTGCCCATCACAGAGTGTCCTCCCGGCCCTAGGCATCCCTGCACTCTACCCCAATGTCTGCCGTGCTGCCGATCACTGCTGATCGGTCAGCAGAGCAGGACACCGCACCCAGCAGTAGCACAGAGAATGTAAGATGACCTCCCCCTCCAGCCCCCCAGTATGTAACTGGCAGCTGCTCAGATGAGCAACCGCTGGGGAAATCAAAGTTGCGATTGGTCCCAATCATGATGGTCACAATGTTCCGATGCTTGGAAAAAAAAAAATCAAGATTTTACAATTTATTAGTGCACCGTGTCCCCTCGCATGCTTCGGGCAAGATGCCTGGCTCCGCTACCAGTGCGCTCGGCACAGGTTACTATTCCCAATCGTAGTCCATGTGGATCGTAAAGTATGAAAAAGTTCAAAAAAATGTGAAAAACTCATGTCGACCTTTTTCCATGTCGACATATAGATCATGTCGACCTATAGACCTTGTCGATCTAATGCATGTCAACCAATAGTGGTCGACCTAATGACTGTCGACCTAAGAGCGGTCGACCTAAAGACCGGATACCAGTCTCATGCAGGGAGTCAATAATGCTCCAATAGTACGGCACTTGGAGCAGGGTAATAGTGTTATTCACAGTGATGCTGGTGTCCCGGCTGGGTGCACTTTATAAGCACTAGGGGGTAAATTTACTAAGATGGGAGTTCTATTTAAGATGGGATGTTGACCATAGCAACCAGAGTACAGGTATTATCTTCTAGAAGGTGCTAGATAAATGAGAAGTAGAATCTAATTGGTTGCTATGGGCAACATCTCATCTTAAATAGAACTCCCATGTTAGTAAATTTACCCCCAGGTCTCTTTGTGACTTCAGTGTATTTGATAGTTACCCCTCCGTGCGCCTGCAGTTTGTATCTAGCCGCGGGTTTCCTCTGGTCACTTGCGGTCCAGGTGGTGAGGCTATCACCGCTCCGGGAACTGGTGTCCGGACAGTGGCTTTTTCCCCAAGCGGCGGTGTTCTCCGAGTACTGAGACGGGCTGTTGCTGAAAGTATCGGAAGTGGCGGAGGTTGGCTGACAGATACCGTGGTATGTGTGGACTGTACAGTGGGGATGTCCTGCAGTCTGTCATGAATGGAAACGAGTAATGAGTGTGGATGAGAGACGTAGATCTTGTGCAGAACGGAGAAGTCGGGCTGGGAGATATTTTGAGATAAGTGAAGAGATGTACGTTGGTGTAGTTTGATCAATGGCCTTGTGTGTGAGTAAAAGTATTTTATAACGAATACGGTATAATACAGGTAACCAATGGAGGGACTGACAGAGGGGATCTGCAGACGATGAAGGTCTAGCATGGAAGATTAGCCTCGCAGCTGCATTCTGAATGGATTGTAGTGGTGAGAGTCTCTTTTTAATTCCTATTCAATTGCATCCCCTCTATACAGTACACACATAACCTCACATATCTTCTCTTCCTTTTATTATTATCGTTATCCTTTATTTATATGGCGACACAAGGGAACTGCAGTGCCATTACACAGTACATAATCAAATAAGCAAACAAGAAAACAGCACTTACAGTACAGGACAATATAGGACAAGTATAGAAAACCCGGGGTTAGGTGCCATCAAAGGGAGTATGGAGTATAAGATAGTGCAAGTAAGAAAAGGCACACGAGGAAAGAAGTCCCTGCTCTTGCGAGCTTACAATCTAAAAGGTGAGGGGCTAACAAACCAGAGTGACACAGACAGGGTAGATAGTGAGCGTAGACAAGAGGGTTAGGAGGAGAGCTGGCTTGGTTTGGTGAAGAAGTGGGTCTTGAGAGCCTGTTTGAAGCTTTGTAGAGAGGTGGAGAGTCAGATGGGGAGAGGTAGAGAATTCCAGAGATAGGGAGCAGCACGTGCAAAATCTTGTAGGTAGGAGTGGGAGGAGGTAATCAGTTGGCAGGAGAGGCGGAGTGCATTAGCAGAGCGAAGAGGACGGGTGGGAATGTAAAGGGAGATAAGGTCAGAGATGTAAGAGGGAGAAGAGTGGGTGAGGGCTTTATAGGTGAGTGTGAGAAGCTTGAATTGGATTCTGAATGGGAAGGGGAGCCAGTGAAGGTCCTGCAAGAGAGGTGATGTGGATGTAGTACGTTTTGTGAGGAAGATGAGCCGGGCAGCTGCATGGAGGATAGATTGGAGTGGAGAGAGGTATTTTTGAGGGAGGCCAGATAGAAGGAGATTGCAGTAGTCTAATCTGGAGATGACCAGTGAGTGGATGAAGGTCTAAGTAGCGTCCTGGGTGAGAAAGGGTCTGATCCCATCCTCCTAACCCCGGTTCATCATTGCTCTGTGATCATATCATGTAACCAACCAAGAACCTTTGCACAGTATATACTGTGGACAGCTATGCAATAGATAGCACCTATCCTTGTGTATCAATACCTATTTCCCTATAGAGTGTAAGCTTGCGAGCAGGGCCCTCCTACCTCTATGACTGTCTGTTATCACCCAGTTTTGCTTTATCACTTGTTCCAGTTGCAAAGCACAATAGTATTTGCTGCGCTATATAAGAAACTGTTAATAAATAATAAACAAGACCAGTAAGAAGACTATTGCAATAATCAATGCAGGAGATAATGGGGGTCATTCAGAGTTGATCGCACGTAGCAACTTTTTGCTGCCCGCGCGATCAACTAGACGCCGCCTATGGGGGGAGGTTTTTTTTACATAGCACGGCTGTGAACGCTTGTGCAGCCGAGCAGTGCAAAAACATTTTGTGCAGTTTCTGAGTAGCTCTGGAGTTACTTACCTGCTGCGATGTCTTCAGCCTTGGAAAGAAACAAGGAAGTCCCGCACCAGACTTTTTAAATTTGATGGTAAGTAATAACTATAGGGATGTAGTCTCTAAATAACTGTATATAATACAAATGTAAAGCTATAGACTGGTGCTACCTACTGATCCTAAAACATGGACAAGGAAGAATAGAGAAAAGGGATCAGTTTCTTCAGGTGCACTCACTCCCATTAACATCAAAGATTATTGGTACAGGTTGAGTATCCCATATCCAAATATTCCGAAATACGTAAAATTCCGAAATACGGACTTTTTTGAGTGAGAGTGAGATAGTGAAATCTTTGTTTTTTTGATGACTCAATGTACACAAACTTTGTTTAATACACAAAGTTATTAAAAATATTGTATTAAATGACCTTCAGGCTGTCTGTATAAGGTGTATATGAAACATTAATGAATTGTGTGAATGTGCACACACTTTGTTTAATGTACAAAGTTATAAAAAACATTGGCTAAAATGACCTTCAGGCTGTGTGTATAAGGTGTATATGAAACATAAATGCATTCTGTGCTTAGATTTAGGTCCCATCGCCATGATATCTCATTATGTTATGCAATTATTCCAAAATACGGAAAAATCCCATATCCAAAATACCTCTGGTCCCAAGCATTTTGGATAAGGGATACTCAACCTGTATTACATCCGTGTCATTAACCTTCTTTTATATATATGAGTTGACACTCAGTTGATAATATATACCAATACCCATGTGGAATGTATCAACTTTATTAGTATCCCACATGAAGTATTGAGACCTCTTATTAGGGCCGTAAACAGTGAAATATGAAAACAATAAAAAATATAGTGAGACGTGAATCAGAAAAATGGACAAAAAGGAAAAAAGTTTATTTTGTCCTAGTGCCAAATAATAAAGAAAAGTATTAAAATCAAAACCGTGTGCCGCCTATTATTTCTTAATTCTGTATATCTTGTATAAGAATTATATTCCACTTATGTATTGCTTGAAAAATTATAGTTGGGATATGTATATGTATATTCTTTATGATTAATACAACAATCCCTGATTGATAATATTTTCCTTCATAAACCTTTCACAACCTTGCTCAATTAGTACTGACAATGTTCTCTCCTATTTAGATTTGAGCATTGTATTGCTTGATAAGGACAGTGATTCACAATTTAAATGGGAATTGTGTTGCCATTTACATGTATCAAATTTGATATTTAAATATAGGTGACATATATTCCAGCGCCAACTTGCTGCACCCATCCACTCCTTCTAGATTTGTTCAATTTTGGGTTTTTGGGGATTAATCCAGGGGTGTCAGAAAGAGGCAGCAGGAGGTCCATATTACAACGAGCGCCCTATATGTTCTACCCAACTTTCTTCTGTTCAAAAAATAGGTGACATATAGCCAAATTGGTATTTTCCCAGGGACTATACATTGGGAGGATTGTAGATCTCCAATGATATGGTGGTACAGTAACAATATAGGAAGACACTTTGTCTAGTAAAGCAACAATTGTATCCATTATAACATCCTGTCAGATACTAGATGAGATTACATGTATCACTTAGGAATAACTGTAACATTTGATAGAACAGAAGTAGAGAGGCAATATTAAAATTGTGAATCACTGTCCTTATCAAGCAATACAATGCTCAAATCTAAATAGGAGAGAACATTGGCCCTCATTCCGAGTTGTTCGCTCGTTGCCGATTTTCTCTATATTGCGATTAGTCGCTTACTGCGCATGCGCAAGGTTCGCAGAGCGCATGCGCTTAGTTATTTTACTCAAAAGTTAGGTATTTTACTCACGGCATTACGAGGATTTTTCTTCGTTCTGGTGATCGGAGTGTGAATGACAGGAAGTGGGTGTTTCTGGGCGGAAACTGGCCGTTTTATGGGTGTGTGTGAAAAAACACTGCCGTTTCTGGGAAAAACGCGGGAGTGGCTGGAGAAACGGGGGAGTGCCTGGGCGAACGCTGGGTGTGTTTGTGACGTCAAACCAGGAACGAAACTGACTGAACTGATCGCAGTGGCAGAGTAAGTGTCGAGCTACTCAGAAACTGCTAAGAAATTTCTATTCGCAATTTTGCGAATCTTTCGTTCGCAATTCTGCTAAGCTAAGATACACTCCCAGAGGGCGGCGGCTTAGCGTGTGCAATGCTGCTAAAAGCAGCTAGCGAGCGAACAACTCGGAATGAGGGCCATTGTCAGTACTAATTGAGCAAGGTTGTGAAAGGTTTATGAAGAAAAATATTATCAATCAGGGATTGTTGTATTAATCATAAAGAATATACATATACATATCCCAATTATAATTTTTCAAGCAATACATAAGTGGAATATAATTCTTATACAAGATATACAGAATTAAGAAATAATAGGCGGCACACGGTTTTGATTTTAATACTTTTCTTTATTTTTTGGCACTAGGACAAAATAAAACGCTTTTTCCTTTTTTGTCCATTTTTCTGATTCACGTCTAACTATATTTTTTATTGTTTTGATATTTCACTGTTTAAGGCCCTAATAAGAGGTCTTAATACTTCATGTGGGATATTAATAAAGTTGATACATTCCACATGGGTATTGGTATATATTATCAACTGAGTGTCAACTCATATATATAAAAGAAGGTTAATGACACAGATGTAATACCAATAATCTTTGATGTTAATGGGAGTGAGTGCACCTGAAGAAACTGATGTCTTCAGCCTGTCAGGTCACGGAATTGACGTCAGACACCCGCCCTGCAAACGCCTGGACACGCCTGCGTTCGCCGCACCACTCCTAGAAAACGGTCAGTTGACGCCCCGGAAGGCCTTCCTCCTGTCAATCTTCTTACGATCGCGACAGCGATCACTTTCTTCGTTCTTCTTGTCGTTGCCTGGCGACGGCCGTCGCGTGGCAACAACGCGCCCACGCATTGCGGCCCCCGTGCATGCGCAGAACCGACCCGTTTGCACCGCTGCGAAAAACAGCAGCGTGCGAACGGGTCGAAATGACCCCTATTGAGCGCATGGAATAGAGTTTCTGCAGTGTCTTGTGTAAGGTATGATCGTATTTTGGATATGTTTCTCAGATGTATGCAACATGATTTTGAGATAGATAGAGTGTGGGGAACAAAGGACAGATCAGAGTCGAGGATGACACAGAGGCAGCGAGCTTGTAGAATAGGATTGATTGCCGAGTTCAACAGTGATAAGAGATATCAGGTTGGTAACTATTATTGGCCAGTGGAAAATAAGAATTTACTTACCGATAATTCTATTTCTCATAGTCCGTAGTGGATGCTGGGACTCCGTAAGGACCATGGGGGAATAGCGGCTCCGCAGGAGACTGGGCACAAAAGTAAAAGCTTGAACTAGCTGGTGTGCACTGGCTCCTCCCCCTATGACCCTCCTCCAAGCCTCAGTTAGGATACTGTGCCCGGACGAGCGTACATAATAAGGAAGGATATTGAATCCCGGGTAAGACTCATACCAGCCACACCAATCACACCGTACAACCTGTGATCTGAACCCAGTTAACAGTATGATAAACGAAGGAGCCTCTGAAAAGATGGCTCACAACAATAATAACCCGAATTTTGTAACAATAACTATATACAAGTATTGCAGACAATCCGCACTTGGGATGGGCGCCCAGCATCCACTACGGACTATGAGAAATAGAATTATCGGTAAGTAAATTCTTATTTTCTCTAACGTCCTAAGTGGATGCTGGGACTCCGTAAGGACCATGGGGATTATACCAAAGCTCCCAAACGGGCGGGAGAGTGCGGATGACTCTGCAGCACCGAATGAGAGAACTCCAGGTCCTCCTCAGCCAGGGTATCAAATTTGTAGAATTTAGCAAACGTGTTTGCCCCTGACCAAGTAGCTGCTCGGCAAAGTTGTAAAGCCGAGACCCCTCGGACAGCCGCCCAAGATGAGCCCACCTTCCTTGTGGAATGGGCTTTTACAGATTTTGGCTGTGGCAGGCCTGCCACAGAATGTGCAAGCTGAATTGTACTACAAATCCAACGAGCAATCGTCTGCTTAGAAGCAGGAGCACCCAGCTTGTTGGGTGCATACAGGATAAACAGCGAGTCAGATTTCCTGACTCCAGCCGTCCTGGAAATATATATTTTCAGGGCCCTGACTACGTCCAGTAACTTGGAGTCCTCCAAGTCCCTAGTAGCCGCAGGCACCACAATAGGCTGGTTCACGTGAAACGCTGAAACCACCTTTGGGAGAAATTGAGGACGGGTCCTCAATTCTGCCCTATCCGTGTGAAAAATCAGGTAAGGGCTTTTATAAGATAAAGCCGCCAATTCTGAGACACGCCTGGCTGAAGCCAGGGCTAACAGCATTACCACCTTCCATGTGAGATATTTTAATTCCACAGTGGTGAGTGGTTCAAACCAATGTGATTTTAGGAACCCCAAAACCACATTGAGATCCCAAGGTGCCACCGGGGGCACAAAAGGAGGCTGTATATGCAGTACCCCTTTGACAAACGTCTGGACTTCAGGCACTGAAGCCATTTCTTTTTGGAAGAAAATCGACAGGGCCGAAATTTGAACCTTAATGGACCCTAATTTTAGGCCCATAGACAGTCCTGTTTGCAGGAAATGTAGGAAGCGACCCAGTTGAAATTCCTCTGTAGGGGCCTCTTTGGCCTCACACCACGCAACATATTTTCGCCAAATGCGGTGATAATGTTTCGCGGTTACATCCTTCCTGGCCTTTATCAGGGTAGGGATGACTTCTTCTGGAATGCCTTTTTCCTTCAGGATCCGGCGTTCAACCGCCATGCCGTCAAACGCAGCCGCGGTAAGTCTTGGAACAGACAAGGTCCCTGCTGGAGCAGGTCCTTTCTTAGAGGTAGAGGCCACGGGTCCTCCGTGAGCATCTCTTGAAGTTCCGGGTACCAAGTCCTTCTTGGCCAATCTGGAACCACGAGTATAGTTCTTACTCCTCTCCTTTTTATGATTCTCGGTACTTTTGGTATGAGAGGCAGAGGAGGGAACACATACACTGACTGGTACACCCATGGTGTTACCAGAGCGTCCACCGCTATTGCCTGAGGGTCCCTTGACCTGGCGCAATATCTGTCTAGTTTTTTGTTGAGACGGGACGCCATCATGTCCACCTTTGGTTTTTCCCAACGGTTTACCATCTCTTGGAAGACTTCTGGATGAAGTCCCCACTCCCCCGGGTGAAGGTCGTGTCTGCTGAGGAAGTCCGCTTCCCAGTTGTCCACTCCCGGAATGAACACTGCTGACAGTGCTATCACATGATTCTCCGCCCAGCGAAGAATCCTTGCAGCTTCTGCCATCGCCCTCCTGCTTCTCGTGCCGCCCTGTCTGTTTACGTGGGCGACTGACGTGATGTTGTCCGATTGGATCAATACCGCCTGACCCTGAAGCAGGGGTTTTGCTTGACTTAGGGCATTGTAAATGGCCCTTAGTTCCAGAATGTTTATATGAAGAGATGTTTCCATGCTTGACCACAAGCCCTCCCTGTGTGACTGCTCCCCAGCCTCTCAGGCTGGCATCTGTGGTCACCAGGATCCAATCCTGAATGCCGAATCTGCGGCCCTCTAGTAGATGAGCACTCTGCAGCCACCACAGAAGAGACACCCTTGTCCTTGGCGACAGGGTTATCCGCTGATGCATCTGAAGATGCGATCCGGACCATTTGTCCAGAAGATTCCACTGAAACGTTCTTGCATGGAATCTTCCGAATGGAATCGCTTCGCAAGAAGCCACCATTTTTCCCAGGACCCTCGTGCACTGATGCACTGACACCTGGCCTGGTTTTAGGAGATTCCTGACTAGCTCGGATAACTCCCTGGCCTTCTCCTCTGGGAGAAACACCTTTTTCTGGACTGTGTCCAGAATCATTCCTAGGAACAGGAGACGTGTCGTTGGAATCAGCTGCGATTTTGGAATATTTAGAATCCACCCGTGCTGACGTAACACTAACTGAGATAGTGCTACTCCGACTTCTAACTGTTCCCTGGACCTTGCCCTTATCAGGAGATCGTCCAAGTAAGGGATAATTAAAACGCCTTTTCTTCGAAGAAGAATCATCATTTCGGCCATTACCTTGGTAAAGACCCGAGGTGCCGTGGACAATCCAAACGGCAGCGTCTGAAACTGATAATGACAGTTTTGTACTACAAACCTGAGGTACCCTTGGAGAGAAGGGTAGATTGGGACGTGGAGATAAGCATCTTTGATGTCCAGAGACACCATATAGTCCCCTTCTTCCAGGTTTGCTATCACTGCTCTGAGTGACTCCATCTTGAATTTGAACCTCTTTATGTAAGTGTTCAAGGATTTTAGATTTAAAATTGGTCTCACCGAGCCGTCCGGCTTCGGTACCACAAACAGCGTGGAATAATACCCCTTTCCCTGTTGTAGGAGAGGTACCTTGATTATCACCTGCTGGGAATACAGCTTGTGAATGGCTTCCAAAACTGCCTCCCTGTCGGAGGGAGACTTTGGTAGAGCAGACTTCAGGAACCGGCGAGGGGGAGACGTCTCGAATTCCAGTTTGTACCCCTGTGATACTACCTGCAGAATCCAGGGGTCCACTTGCGAGTGAGCCCACTGCGCGTTGAAATTTTTGAGACGGGCCCCCACCGTGTCCGAGTCCGCTTGTAAAGCCCCAGCGTCATGCTGAAGACTTGGCAGAAGCAGAGGAGGGCTTCTGCTCCTGGGAAGAGGCTGCCTGGTGCAGTCTTTTTCCTCTTCCTCTGCCCCGGGGCAGAAATGAGTGGCCTTTTGCCCGCCTGTACTTATGGGAACGAAAGGACTGAGTTTGAAAAGACGGTGTCTTTTTCTGCTGAGAGGTGACCTGGGGTAAAAAGGTGGACTTTCCGGCCGTTGCCGTGGCCACCAGGTCCGATAGACCGGCCCCAAATAACTCCTCCCCTTTAAACGGCAATACTTCCATATGTCGTTTGGAATCCGCATCCCCTGACCACTGTCGCGTCCATAACGCTCTTCTGGCAGAAATGGACATAGCACTCACTCTTGATGCCAGGGTGCAAATATCCCTCTGTGCATCACGCATATATAGTAATGCATCCTTCAAATGCTCTATAGTTAGTAATATACTGTCCCTATCCAGGGTATCAATATTTTCAGTCAGGGAATCCGACCACGCAACTCCAGCACTGCACATCCAGGCTGATGCGATTGCTGGTCGCAGTATAACACCAGTATGTGTGTATATACCCTTCAGGATATTTTCCAGCCTTCTATCCGCTGGTTCTTTGAGGGCGGCCGTATCAGGAGACGGTAACGCTACTTGTTTAGATAAACGTGTGAGCGCTTTATCTACTCTAGGGGGTGTTTCCCAACGCGCCCTAACCTCTGGCGGGAAAGGGTATAGTGCCAATAATTTATTAGAAATTAGCACTTTTTTATCGGGGGAAACCCACGCTTTATCACACACCTCATTTAATTCATCTGACTCAGGAAAAGCTACTGGTAGTTTTTTCACTCCCCACATAATACCCTTCTTTGTGGTACTTGTAGTGTCAGAAATGTTCAATGCCTCCTTCATTGCCATGATCATGTAACGTGTGGCCCTACTGGACATTACGTTTGTCTCCTCACCGTCGACACTGGACTCAGTATCCGTGTCTGGGTCTGTGTCGACCCACTGAGGTAACGGGCGTTTTATCGCCCCTGACGGTGTCTGAGACGCCTGGACAGGCACTAATTGATTTGTCGGCTGTCTCATGTCGTCAACAGTTTTTTGTAAAGTGCTGACATTGTCACGTATTCTTTAAATACAACCATCCAGTCAGGTGTCGACTCCCTAGGGGGTGACATCACTAATACAGGCAATTGCTCTGCTTCCACATCATTTTCCTCCTCATACATGTCGACACAATCGTACCGACACCCAGCACACACACAGGGAATGCTCTGATAGAGGACAGGACCCCACTAGCCCTTTGGGGAGACAGAGGGAGAGTTTGCCAGCACACACCAGAGCGCTATATATATCTATAGGGATAACCTTATATAAGTGTTACTCCCTTTTATAGCTGCTGTTTATAATTTAGCTGCCAATAGTGCCCCCCCTCTCTCGTTTTTACCCTGATTCTGTAGGGACTGCAGGGGAGAGTCAGGGAGCCGTCCTTCCAGTGGAACTGTGAGGGAAAATGGCGCTTGTGTGCTGAGGAGATAGGCTCCGCCCCTTCACGACGGCCTTATCTCCCGCTTTTTTCTGGAAAACTGGCAGGGGTTAAATACATCCATATAGCCCAGGAGCTATATGTGATGTATTTCTTTTGCCATCCTAAGGTATTTCTGTTTTTATTGCGTCTCAGGGCGCTCCCCCCCAGCGCCCTGCACCCTCAGTGACCGGAGTGTGAAGTGTGCTGAGAGCAATGGCGCACAGCTGCAGTGCTGTGTGCTACCTTAGTTGAAGACAGGAACGTCTTCTGCCGCCGATTTCACCGGACCTCTTCGTTCTTCTGGCTCTGTAAGGGGGCCGGCGGCGCGGCTCCGGGACCCATCCAGGCTGAACCTGTGATCGTCCCTCTGGAGCTAATGTCCAGTAGCCTAAGAAACCCAATCCACTCTGCACGCAGGTGAGTTCGTTTCTTCTCCCCTTAGTCCCACGATGCAGTGAGCCTGTTGCCAGCAGGACTCACTGAAAATAAAAAACCTAAAATAAACTTTTACTCTAAGCAGCTCAGGAGAGCCACCTAGCATGCACCCTTCTCGTTCGGGCACAAAAATCTAACTGAGGCTTGGAGGAGGGTCATAGGGGGAGGAGCCAGTGCACACCAGCTAGTTCAAGCTTTTACTTTTGTGCCCAGTCTCCTGCGGAGCCGCTATTCCCCCATGGTCCTTACGGAGTCCCAGCATCCACTTAGGACGTTAGAGAAATATAATTAACTGTTTTGGAAATGGTACATTTGAGGTGGTGAAATTACATCTCTTTATTATTTTATTTTCTGAAATCATCCATAACCTGTGTGTATCTTTTAAAAGAATCCTATATACTTTGTAACCGTAAACTCTGAAGTTGTTCTTATACATAAAATGAAATACTAATTTCTAGTTCTGATTTACTGTGTTCTTAGACCTACGGCCAAACTACTAATTTTTAAATTGTATACTGTGAGCAGAACCAAAATGCCAATGTGGAAAGCGTTATTTCCCCCCAATACCTTTGGTGGTGGCAATTACTGTGTCAGAAGTAACCCATAAGTCACTGGCTGCGATTCTCAGAATGACGTATCTGGAGAATCGGCCGGCCAATCGTGACAAACTGGTATGAGAGAAAACCATAGCGGAACGCCACCTCCCATGATCCTCCGAATACAAATGGCTCTGCAAAGGGTTGTCAGGTCAATATACAATCAACAGTACATGATGATCTATAGGCACTGCCAGGGGTATTACAGCCCATATAGACATACAGGAGACAAATTAGGTTTTTCAACAATATACTGCCCATATATACAGTATGCTGCTAAAGAAGCGGCAAATAAAGCCTCCCTAAGCATAATTTACCTTTCCTGGCATTGAATCAGTTCTGCACTTAAAATAAGGATGTTTATTTATACACATATTTAAAAAAATCCTATTATTTCTTTCCCATAGGCTATGTTTCCATGTCTGCTCGCGTTGTTTCATTAGCCAGCGTCATTCCTGGCACAAAGCGAATACAGACCGGGGCTATAATTTCAGGACTATTTGTCAATAATGACGTGTATCACAGTATATTCTGCAATGCACAGCTAAACGCTTCCTACATGGGATAAAGCAACATGGATGTGGTTACTAAGTATATCAGGGGGAATTCACTTATAAAAAGGAACCTAAGGACACATCCTGGACTGACTGGTGCAGGTATGGCTGGAGATTAATCAATGTTTTAGGCCTTCTCAGGCACTATGAACAAATCCATGGAAGACCGAAATCAGATCACAAATCTTAATATACTGCTCGAACATTCAAGCATATGTTAAGTGTCCTCCATAGGAAAACACTAGGTGGTGAAGCAGAATGCAAAATGTATCAACTTCTCGCTTTGTTCGGTTATAGGACTTCTTATTGAGGATAAGAATTTGATTATTACAGTTCTTTATTATTTGCGAAAAAGAATTAAATAATAATAATTTTATAATATTATTATTATTAGTTAATAATAATTAAATGAACTAACAATAATAATATTATTATTATTATTAATTAAACAAATATTTCTGGTCCATACATTCTGGAATTTTAGCCAAAATCTCCATGGTAACTTATACAGATGTAACCAGGCTCATTCAGCTGCAGCTTGGCGTATTCGCGGCAATGCAGACTCGGCAAGTGTGTCCGGGACTAGGACGCGCACGTGCGTCTAAGTACGCGCGCCCATAGGAATACATGG
Organism: Pseudophryne corroboree; assembly: GCF_028390025.1. Lineage (NCBI taxonomy): Eukaryota > Metazoa > Chordata > Amphibia > Anura > Myobatrachidae > Pseudophryne > Pseudophryne corroboree. The sequence continues at coordinate 101,617,805 of NC_086447.1, read as the reverse complement.
GTGGCATACTAAGTCGCATTCTTACTTTCAAATTCATCTATCTTTGAGTGTACTTTGTATGTTGTTTATGTTTAGTCTATCTACATATATTCAGATGTACAAATGCATCCATATTTTATGAGTCATGGCACACAAAAGGTGCATGAGAGCTGCCAGCTCCTGTGCTGCGTTACAGTGTCAGTGGAAAATACTGTAACGTAGCATTTCGTATGCAGATACAGCCACGGTCGCACACAAAATACACATGCCGCATATCATTTTACTCAGCGTAGTCTTGACGTGCGACTTAGGCCGGGTACAGGACGACATTGGTACGATATGTCATTTCCAGGCAAATCAGAATGCCATACAGTAATATTGTCCAGGTCGTGCAGTATGTACCTGCAATTGTGTGCTCCTGTGGGTTGTTAATGTTATCTTCTGGTTAGCCATGCTGCACGGCCAATCAGAAGATATCGTTAACGATGCCACGCTGAATGGTACATTCTCCCGTTGTACCACTGGTCCATCGGATTGGCTGGGAACACATCACTCTGATGTGTACCCGGCCTTATTTGTATAACAATGCGAATAAGGTGTGTTTATGGGGAAAAAGATGCACAAAAAGATGCTTGCCGTTAGTGAACGCACTCAGGAGTAGATGCGAAAAAAGGCTGTTTAATGAGAATGCAGCAACACCGAGGGAGGACCCATCTGTAATAGGAACAGTAAGCAGTAAAACAATTGGTTTTATTGAATGAAATAAATCAGATCAAAGCCTAATAACTTTGGACTGTTAATGTTAGAAAGCATTAAAACATGATTGATCAAGGTTTCTAATACATTGCAATATTACACAGTATTAATATAATAAGCAGGATTTTTTTTTTTATTTTTTTTTTTATTAAAACATTAATTTAAAAAATTTGGTTTAAAAAAGAAAAAAAGAAAAACACGTCCCAAAATTTTTTTTGTGTTTATTTATTAAACTGTTTTTTTCCCCTCAACAAAACAGCCCTACTCAGCGTGCCAGGTCCCGTGACACCCAGCTTGGCTGAGCTTCTTTTTCACTTGAATGTTTGTCTCAGTTGCATAATTGAAACCATCGGATGCGACAAAACTGCTTAACAGAACTTTACTGATTAATTTGATATGAAACACATGTACATCTGTGTGCAAATGAGTCTGAATCCGTATATGATGTGATACAATGCAGCAGCTGCAGCTCTATGTCACACCAAGTTCCGGTGTGCTGCATCTGCGACTTTAAAACTAAAGTTGCCCATACACTAGACGATATTATGAGCGATTTGGCCGTTTCCGATGGATCAGAACTACAATACGTTCATAATAGTGCAGATCGTTCAGCGTCTGTGAACGATAACGATCACAATGCGCGGCCCCGCTGGTCGTTCGTCGGAGCTTCTGATCTTCCCTGCTGCAGGGAAGATCTGAAGCTATCGTCAATGGCAGCGTGCTCCTGGATGTAGCCTCTCCCAGATCTTAAGATATATCATGTGTATTGTAGTATGGGCCTAATTCGGAGTTGATCTCAGCAGCAAATTTGTTAGCAGTTGGGCAAAACCATGGGGGTAATTCCAAGTTGATCGCAGCAGGAAATTTTTTAGCAGTTGGGCAAAACTATGTGCACTGCAGGGGGGGCAGATATAACATGTGCAGAGAGAGTTAGATTTGGGTGTGGTGTGTTCAAACTGAAATCTAAATTGCAGTGTAAAAATAAAGCAGCCAGTATTTACCCTGCACAGAAACAATATAACCCGCCCAAATCTAACTCTCTCTGCAAATGTTATATCTGCCCCCCCTGCAGTGCAAATGGTTTTGCCCAATTGCTAACAAACGATCAACTCAGAATTACCCCCTATATTGTTTGCCCAGGACTGCCGTGGGAGTTCAAGGGAAATCGTTAACGAGAATGCATCGTTTACAGGTCGTCTAGTAAATGGTCACCTTAATTCCTGTGCAGGTAAGGACGCAGCTCGACGTCTCTGGTGTAGACTCAGTGGTGTTTTACTGCGTCTGTAGCATGAATAAGACGCAAATTTAAAGAAAGAGAGTCTATGGTATACCGCTCAGTGTGGCTCACTCGCGCCGAACGTCTCGTGTCGCATGGCATATTGAGGACACGTCTGTACTAACGGAGTTTATAATCAAAGATTTGACTTTATTGACCATAATTGTACTTTCAAAAACACATTGGGCGCTATTTCAGACTTGATCGCTGCAGCAAAATTCTTCTCTAATGGGAAAAACCATGGAGGTCATTCAAAGTCGTTCGCTCGGAAAATTTCTTCGCATCGCAGCGTTTTTCCGCTTAGTGCGCATGCGCAATGTCCGCACTGCGACTGCGCCAAGTAAATTTGCTATGAAGTTTGGATTTTTACTCACGGCTTTTTCTTCGCTCAGGCGATCGTAGTGTGATTGACAGGAAATGGGTGTTACTGGGCGGAAACAGGCCGTTTTATGGGCGTGTGGGAAAAAACGCTACCGTTTCCGGAAAAAACGCGGGAGTGGCTGGAGAAACGGAGGAGTGTCTGGGCGAACGCTGGGTGTGTTTGTGACGTCAAACCAGGAACGATAAGCACTGAACTGATCGCAGATGCCGAGTAAGTCTGAAGCTACTCTGAAACTGCTACGAGATGTGTAATCGCAATATTGCGAATCTTTCGTTCGCAATTTTAAGAAGCTAAGATTCACTCCCAGTAGGCGGCGGCTTAGCGTGTGCAATACTGCTAAAATCGCCTTGCGAGCGAACAACTCGGAATGAGGGCCCATGTGCAGTGCAGGTGGGGCAGATATAACATGTGCAGAGAGAGTTAGATTTGGGTGTGGTGTGTTTAAACTGAAATCTAAATTGCAGTGTAAAAATAAAGCAGCCAGTATTTACCCTGCACAGAAATAATGGGGGTCATTCCGAGTTGTTCGCTCGGTAAATTTCATCGCATCGCAGCGATTTTCCGCTTAGTGCGCATGCGCAATGTTCGCACTGCGACTGCGCCAAGTAAATTTGCTATGAAGTTAGGTATTTTACTCACGGCTTTTTCTTCGTTCAGGCGATCGTAATGTGATTGACAGGAAGTGGGTGTTTCTGGGCGGAAACAGGCCGTTTTATGGGCGTGTGGAAAAAAACGCTACCGTTTCTGGGAAAAACGCAGGAGTGGCTGGAGAAACGGGGGAGTGGCTGGGCGAACGCTGGGTGTGTTAGTGACGTCAAACCAGGAACGACAAGCACTGAACTGATCGCAGATGCCGAGTAAGTCTGGAGCTACTCAGAAACTGCACAGAGATGTCTTTTCGCAATATTGCAAATCTTTAGTTCGCAATTTTACTATGCTAAGATTCACTCCCAGTAGGCGTAGGCTTAGCGTGTGCAAAGCTGCTAAAAACGGCTTGCGAGCGAACAACTCGGAATGACCCCCAATATAACCCACCCAAATCTATCTCTCTCTGCACATGTTATATCTGCCCCACCTGCAGTGCACATGGTTTTGCCCATTAGAGTACAAATATGCTGCTGCGATCAGGTCGGAATTAGGCCTATAGTACAGTATAAGTGATTGGACAATAAGCCCAAATGTATCTGGCCAACCCCCACTGTCTGGCTGCCTACTCTTTACATTGTATTATTATTTCTGTATGTCGCCCTTTAAACGGTTACAACAGGATCTTCGCAAGTGAACTCTTCTCCACGCTTTCCAAAACGTAATACTTCTATATTCCTCTGATACCTGTTTGCATGTTACATACAGAACAGCACCTGCTCTTATTGTTCCAATAAACTACATGTAAAGCTGGCGGATATTTATAAAAAAAAAAAATCAATCCTTGCAGCTACGCCATTGTTTATGATTTACTAAAGAGCTGTGACATCTGCAAGAGATATTACACAGCAACGACAGTATCAAAGTACACATTACCCCGCTATGGTTTCTGTAACCTGGATTTGCTGCAGACCCTGTGACGTGTTGTGAGAACAGACGTTGGGGACACTTCCAGTGCGCTAGGATCATAAATATCTGATTGTCTGAGAATACGTGAGACATTATTCTGTGGTGTTCTCATCCTAAATACATACAGAGCACAGAATACAGAACAAGGAACAGCTACTAGCACTGAATGACAATGTATATAGCACCTCGGGAAAGCCTGAGGCTTGGCAATGCAGATTACACACATGCTTTGTTTACACTGAATCAAAATAGCTTTCAGCAAATCTATTACAAACTAACAGAACAAACAGATGCTACAATTGTATTAAATAAGGAGTATGTTGTTGGTCATATAACCAATAGGGATCCGGTCAGAATACCGGCATTCGGGATGCCGGCAGTTCGAATACCGACGTCGGAATCCAGACACTGGTCAGTATGCCGACCCCAGGATCCGGACATGGACCAATATGCCGATGCCGGAGTACCAACTGCCGCCATCTCGAACGTAAGAATGCGATGGGGGGAGGGTTAGGGCTAGGCTGCAGGGAGGGGGGGGGGGGGGGAGGTTAGGTTTAGGCACCACTAGGGAGGGTTAGGCTGCGGGGGTGGGGAGGTTAGGTTTAGGCTGCGAGGAGGGGGTTTAGGCACCACCCAGAAGGCTTAGGGTTAGGCTACGTGTAGGGGAAAAAGGTTGGCATGCTTACCTTCCAGGATCCTGCGCGTCGGGATGCCGCTGTCGGTATTCTGACAGCTGGCATCTTAAGTGCTGGGATCCCGATACCATCCCATAGCCAACAGTATCTATGAGACCGTAAAGGGCTACTAAGCATAACATAAAAGCTATAAAAAGCAGCTATCAGTAAATAAATATGTAAAACATAATAGTGAACAAATTGCCCTCTATGGCTGCTATAGGTGAAAACCACATATATATATATATATATATATATATATATATATAGCAGATTGTATAGGGCTTCCTGACATTCAGCATCACAAAGCTATCCCAAAGCACAAGATTTTGCTTTACATTCCGTACACATAGCAAAATCCCTAAATCCTATTTACCCCCAAAATGATTTGTTTCAGGTTTCTAACCTGTCTCAGGTAGCAGATAACTGGATTTTGGTACTTACCGGTAAATCCCTTTCCCCAATTCCACAGGGGACACTGGAGGCTTAAGACCGTGGGGATATAGATGGTGGTAGATGGAGCGGGCACTTTAAGAATATAAAGATGTGACTGGCTCCTCCCCCTCTACGTCCCCCCTCCAAACTAGTTAGAGAAACTGAGCCCGAGGAGAGACGGAAGACCAGACCATAGAGAAGGAGGAACAAGAATACACAAACAGATATTTATGGATAGATATACTGTATATACAGTCACAAAGAAATACAACATTGCAAACAGTATGGCAGGAAAAGAACCGCTGGGTGGGCGTCCAGTGTCCCCTGTGGAATCGGAGAAAAAATAAGAATTTACTCACCGGTAATTCTATTTCTCGTAGTCCGTAGTGGATGCTGGGAACTCCGTAAGGACCATGGGGAATAGTGGCTCCGCAGGAGTCTGGGCACAACTAAAAGAAAGCTTTTAGACTACCTGGTGTGCACTGGCTCCTCCCACTATGACCCTCCTCCAAGCCTAAGTTAGGATACTGTGCCCGGAAGAGCTGACACAATAAGGAAGGATTTTGAATCCCGGGTAAGACTCATACCAGCCACACCAATCACACCGTATAACTCGTGATACCATATCCTGTTAACAGTATGAAACATAACTGAGCCTCTCAACAGATGGCTCAACAATAACCCTTTAGTGAACAATAACTATGTACAAGTATTGCAGACAATCCGCACTTGGGACGGGCGCCCAGCATCCACTACGGACTACGAGAAATAGAATTACCAGTGAGTAAATTCTTATTTTCTCTGACGTCCTAGTGGATGCTGGGAACTCCGTAAGGACCATGGGGATTATACCAAAGCTCCCAAACGGGCGGGAGAGTGCGGATGACTCTGCAGCACCGAATGAGAGAACTCAAGGTCCTCCTCAGCCAGGGTATCAAATTTGTAGAATTTTGCAAACGTGTTTGCCCCTGACCAAGTAGCAGCTCGGCAAAGTTGTAAAGCCGAGACCCCTCGGGCAGCCGCCCAAGATGAGCCCACCTTCCTTGTAGAATGGGCTTTAACTGATTTAGGATGCGGCAGTCCAGCCGCAGAATGCGCCAGCTGAATTGTGCTACAAATCCAGCGAGCAATAATCTGCTTAGAAGCAGGAGCACCCAGTTTGTTGGGTGCATACAGGATAAATAGCGAGTCAGTTTTCCTGACTCCAGCCGTCCTGGAAACAAATTTTCAAGGCCCTGACTACGTCCAGTAACTTGGAATCCTCCAAGTCGCTAGTAGCCGCAGGCACTACAATAGGTTGGTTCAAGTGAAAAGCAGATACCACCTTAGGGAGAAACTGGGGACGAGTCCTCAATTCTGCCCTATCCATATGGAAAATCAGATAAGGGCTTTTAAATGACAAAGCCGCCAATTCTGATACACGCCTGGCCGAAGCCAAAGCCAATAACATGACCACTTTCCACGTGAGATATTTTAAATCCACGGTCTTTAGTGGCTCAAACCAATGTGATTTTAGGAAATTCAACACCACGTTGAGATCCCAGGGTGCCACTGGAGGCACAAAAGGGGGCTGAATATGCAGCACTCCTTTTACAATGTCTGAACTTCAGGTAGTGAAGCTAGTTCTTTTTGGAAGAAAATCGACAGAGCCGATATCTGTACCTTAATGGAGCCTAATTTTAGGCCCATAGTCACTCCTGCCTGTAGGAAGTGCAGAAATCGACCCAGCTGAAATTCCTCTGTTGGGGCCTTATTGGCCTCACACCAAGCAACATATTTCCGCCATATGCGGTGATAATGTTTTACCGTTACATCTTTCCTGGCTTTAATCAGCGTAGGAATGACATCCTCCGGAATGCCCTTTTCCTTTAGGATCCGGCGTTCAACCGCCATGCCGTCAAACGCAGCCGCGGTAAGTCTTGGAACAGACAGGGCCCCTGCTGCAGCAGGTCCTGTCTGAGCGGCAGAGGCCATGGGCCCTCTGAGATCATCTCTTGAAGTTCCGGGTACCAAGCTCTTCTTGGCCAATCCGGAACCACGAGTATTGTCCTTACTCCTCGTTTTCTTATTATTCTCAGTACCTTTGGTATGAGAGGCAGAGGAGGGAACACATAAACTGACTGGTATACCCACGGTGTCACTAGAGCGTCCACCGCTATCGCCTGAGGGTCCCTTGACCTGGCGCAATATCTCTCCAGTTTTTTGTTTAGGCGGGACGCCATCATGTCCACCTGTGGCCGTTCCCAACGATTTACAATCAGCGTGAAGACTTCTGGATGAAGTCCCCCCTCCCCCGGGTGGAGGTCGTGCCTGCTGAGGAAGTCTGCTTCCCAGTTGTCCACTCCCGGAATGAACACTGCTGACAGTGCTAGCACGTGATTTTCCGCCCATCGGAGAATCCTTGTGGCTTCTGCCATTGCCGTCCTGCTTCTTGTGCCGCCCTGTCGGTTTACATGGGCGACTGCCGTGATGTTGTCTGACTGGATCAGTACCGGCTGGTGTAGAAGCAGGGATTTTGTCTGACTTAGGGCATTGGCCCTTAGTTCCAGAATATTTATGTGTAGGGAAGTCTCCTGACTCGACCATAGTCCTTGGAAGTTTCTTCCCTGTGTGACTGCCCCCCAGCCTCGAAGGCTGGCATCCGTGGTCACCAGGACCCAGTCCTGTATGCCGAATCTGCGGCCCTCTAGGAGATGAGCACTCTGCAGCCACCACAGCAGAGACACCCTGGTTCTTGGAGACAGGGTTATTAGCCGATGCATCTGAAGATGCGATCCGGACCATTGGTCCAACAGGTCCCACTGAAAGATTCTGGCATGGAACCTGCCGAAAGGAATTGCTTCGTAAGAAGCCACCATCTTTCCCAGGACTCGCGTGCAGTGATGCACCGACACCTGTTTTGGTTTCAGGAGGTCTCTGACTAGAGATCACAGCTCCTTGGCTTTCTCCTCCGGGAGAAACACTTTTTTCTGGACTGTGTCCAGAATCATTCCCAGGAACAGTAGACGTGTCGTCGGAACCAGCTGTGACTTTGGAATATTTAGAATCCAACCGTGCTGGTGTAGCACCTCCTGAGATAGTGCTACTCCTACCAACAACTGCTCCCTGGATCTCGCCTTTATTAGGAGATCGTCCAAGTACGGGATAATTAAAACTCCCTTTTTTCGAAGGAGTATCATCATTTCCGCCATTACCTTGGTAAACACCCTCGGTGCCGTGGACAGTCCAAACGGCAGCGTCTGGAATTGGTAATGGCAATTTTGTACCGCAAATCTGAGGTACTCCTGGTGAGGATGATAAATGGAGACATGCAGGTAAGCATCCTTGATGTCCAGGGATACCATGTAATCCCCCTCGTCCAGGCTTGCAATAACCGCCCTGAGCGATTCCATCTTGAACTTGAATTTTTTTTTTATGCATGTGTTCAAGGATTTCAAATTTAAAATGGGTCTCCCCGAACCGTCCGGTTTCGGTACCACAAACAGTGTGGAATAGTAACCCCGTCCTTGTTGAAGTAGGGGCACCTTGACTATCACCTGCTGGGAATACAGCTTGTGAATTGCCTCTAGCACAGCCTAACTGCCTGAGGGAGTTGTTGGCAAGGCAGATTTGAGGAAACGGCGAGGGGGAGACGCCTCGAATTCCAGCTTGTACCCCTGAGACACTACTTGCAAGATCCAGGGATCCACCTGTGAGCGAGCCCACTGATGGCTGAAATTTTTGAGGCGGCCCCCCACCGTACCTGGCTCCGCCTGTGGAGCCCCACCGTCATGCGGTGGACTTGGAAGAAGCGGGGGAGGACTTTTGCTCCTGGGAACCTGCTGTTTGTTGCAGCCTTTTTCCCCTACCTCTGCCTCTGGACAGAAAGGACCCGCCTTTTCCTCGCCTGTTTCTCTGGGTCCGAAAGGACTGTACCTGATAAAACGGCGCTTTTTTAGGCTGTGAGGGAACATGGGGTAAAAATGCTGACTTCCCAGCTGTCGCTGTGGAAACTAGGTCCGAGAGACCATCCCCGAATAACTCCTCACCCTTATAAGGCAAAACTTCCATGTGCCTTTTGGAATCTGCATCCCCTGTCCACTGCCGAGTCCATAAGCCTCTCCTAGCAGAAATGGACAATGCACTTATTTTAGATGCCAGCCGGCAGATCTCCCTCTGTGCATCTCTCATGTATAAGACTGAGTCTTTTATATGCTCTATGGTTAGGAGAATAGTGTCTCTGTCTAGGGTGTCAATATTTTCTGACAGGGAATCTGACCATGCAGCGGCAGCACTGCACATCCATGCTGATGCAATAGCTGGTCTAAGTATAATGAATGAGTGTGTATATACAGACTTCACGATCGCCTCCTGCTTTCTATCCGCAGGCTCCTTTAGGGCGGCCGTATCCGGAGACGGAAGTGCCACCTTTTTAGACAAACGTGTGAGCGCTTTATCTACCCTAGGAGGTGTTTCCCAACGTGCCCTATCCTCTGGCGGGAAAGGGAACGCCATTAGTAATTTTTTAGAGATTACCAATCTTTTATCGGGGAAAGCCCACGCTTCTTCACACACTTCATTTAATTCTTCAGATGGGGGAAAAACTACGGGTAGTTTTTTCTCCCCAAACATAATACCCTTTTTAGTGGTACCTGGGTTTATATCCGAAATGTGTAAAACCTCTTTCATTGCCTCAATCATGCAACGAATGGCCCTAGTGGACATTAGATTAGGCTCATCGTCGTCGACACTGGTATCAGTATCCGTGTCGACATCTGCGTCTGCCATCTGAGGTAGTGGGCGTTTTAGAGCCCCTGATTGCCTTTGAGACACCTGGGCAGGCACGAGCTGAGAAGCCGGCTGTCCCGCATTTGGCATGTCTTCAAATTTTTTGTGTAAGGAGTCGACACTTGCACGTAATTCCTTCCATAAAACCATCCACTCAGGTGTCTGCCCCGCAGGGGGTGACATCACTTCTATAGGCATCTGCTCCGCCTCCACATCATTTTCCTCATCAAACATGTCGACACAGAGGTACCGACACACCGCACACACACCGGGACTGCTCTAACAGAGGACAGGACCCCACAGAAGCCCTTTGGGGAGACAGAGAGAGAGTATGCCAGCACACACCAGAGCGCTATATAATGCAGGGACTAACTGAATTATGTCTCCTATAGCTGCTATAATATTTACTGCGCCTAAATTTAGTGCCCCCCCCTCTCTTTTTTACCCTTTTCTGTAGTGTAGACTGCAGGGGAGAGCCAGGAAGCTTCCTTCCAGCGGAGCTGTGAGGGAGAAATGGCGCCAGTGTGCTGAAGGAGATAGCTCCGCTCCTTTTTCGTGGACTTTTCTCCCGCTTTTTTAAGGATTCTGGCAGGGGTAATTATCACATATATAGCCTCTGGGGCTATATATTGTGATTGTTTTGCCAGCCAAGGTGTTTTTATTGCTGCTCAGGGCGCCCCCCCCCAGCGCCCTGCACCCTCAGTGACCGGAGTGTGAAGTGTGTATGAGGAGCAATGGCGGACAGCTGCAGTGCTGTGCGCTACCTTGGTGAAGACAGAAGTCTTCATGCCGCCGATTTTCCGGACTTCTTCTTGCTTCTGGCTCTGTAAGGGGGACGGCGGCGCGGCTCCGGGACCGAACACCAAGGCCAGTTCCATGCGGTCGATCCCTCTGGAGCTAATGGTGTCCAGTAGCCTAAGAAGCCCAAGCTAGCTGCAAGCAGGTAGGTTCGCTTCTTCTCCCCTTAGTCCCTCGTTGCAGTGAGCCTGTTGCCAGCAGGTCTCACTGTAAAATAAAAAACCTAAAATATACTTTCTTTCTAAGAGCTCAGGAGAGCCCCTAGTGTGTATCCAGCTCGGCCGGGCACAAAAATCTAACTGAGGCTTGGAGGAGGGTCATAGTGGGAGGAGCCAGTGCACACCAGGTAGTCTAAAAGCTTTCTTTTAGTTGTGCCCAGACTCCTGCGGAGCCGCTATTCCCCATGGTCCTTACGGAGTTCCCAGCATCCACTAGGACGTCAGAGAAAGATTTACCAGTAAGTACCAAAATCCAGTTTTCTCCTTCATCCACTAGGGGACACTGGACGCTTAAGACCGTGGGGATGTCCCAGAGCTCCTTTGTTGGGGGCGGAAGAGCACTGAGAGCCCTGCAAAACCGCACGGCCAAACTGTGAGGCCGCAGCAGCAAAAGTATCAAACTGGTAAAACTTGAGAAAAGTATGCCGGACATCTTAAATCTGAACATGGTATATTTGCCTATTTAAGGTGCACCGTTATTTCTTTTAGCTTCTTGAGGTCTTAGAATACCGTACATTATACATGAGTCTCTTATTTTGTACATGGTGCAAGTTTTGGAGTTAATGAGGAATGTCACATTTTTACTTCAGCTGCATCTTTACATTCTGTAGGATAGATTTAAGGTTGTGTGTATTTTAAGATACATGTTCAAGTTACAGACATGGAAACATAAATACCGCTCTCAGAGGGACTGAGGTCCCTGTAGCCAGGGACCCTGGCTACAGCTTTGGGCAGCTGTGACAGGATCCCCCCGGTAGGTCCCGCGGCGCAGGCAGGCAGGGGCAGTAAGCTGCCTGTCTGTCCTCAAAGAAAATTATTCCTTTCTTTATAAAAAAGAAAAAACTCTGGAGCAGCCCAGAGAGACATCCGGCTCCCTCGGGCACATTTCTAAAACTGGTCTGGAGGTGGAACATAGGGGTATATGTATTTGTCGGAATGGATCCGTCAACCCCTACCTATTCAATCCCATCTAAAATTCTACTTTTTCAAGTCGAATTTAGATGGGACCCAGAGGAGGAGAGGGGGAAGGGGGGGGGGGGCGAGCAGCAGGGGGACAACCGGCGGCAGCCAGAGAAGATCAACTCTACGGAGTAGCACTGCAGCAGGATGTCACTCAGCCGCCCGACCTCACGGCAGCTTCCACCAGGCTTCAGCAGCGTTCGTGAGGTCGGGCGGGTGAGTGACATCCAGCTGCAGCGCTACTGTAGCGCTGATCTCCCTTTATGCCCGCCAGCTGTCCCCCCGTCTCCCTGCGGCTCCCCCCTCGCCTCCTCTGGGTCCATCTCATTCCGACATCATTTTGATGTCGGATTGAGATGGTCGAAAAGGTGGGCAAAACCTGTCGGATTTGGCCCAGTTTTCGACATCAACACGTGGATCGGCAGCTATTCCGCCGATCCACGTGCTTTTCGACAAGTCGAATGCCTCGACTTGTCGAACAGCTTTGAATAGGTCGAATCAGGATTTGACCTTGAAAACTAGAAAACTGCCATCTTTTCGACAGACAGCAGTTTTCAACTGCAATTGAATATACCCCATAGAGCCTATTGAATATACCCCATAGAGCCAATCACATCTTTAAATTGTTAAAGTGCCGACTCCATCTACCACCATCTATAGCCCCACGGTCTTAAGCCTCCAGTGTACCCTAGTGGATGAAGGAGAAAACAGGATTTTGATACCTACCGGTAAATCCTTTTCTCCTAGTCCGTAGAGGATGCTGGGGACCACATCAAGATCATGGGTATAGGCGGTTCCGCAGGAGCCATGGGCACTCTTAGGACTTTTCAATGGGTGTGAACTGGCTCCTCCCCCTATGCACCTCCTCCAGACCTCAGTTATAGGAACTGTGCCCAGGGAGACGGACATTTCGAGGGAAGGACTTACTTTAATACTAGTGGTGAGATACATACCAACTCACACCCTCAACCATGCCGCACACATGGCATTTAACATAACACACGTCAACAGGCATAAATTAATTGCAGCAACATGCTGAACTAATATAACACAACTTGTGTAACTCTAATAACTAAAACTGCAGGAAAAGTACGCACTGGGATGGGCGCCCAGCATCCTCTACGGACTAGGTGAAAAGGATTTACCGGTAGGTATCAAAATCCTGTTTTCTCATACGTCCTAGAGGATGCTGGGGACCACATCAAGACCATGGGGTTTATACCAAAGCTCCAGTACGGGCGGGAGAGTGCGGATGACCCTGCAGCACCGATTGACCAAACTTTAGGTCCTCATCGGCCAAGGTGTCAAACTTGTAGAACTTTGCAAATGTGTTTGACCCTGACCAAGTGTCACTGGCCTAGACTGAGGGTGTTGTGAACTCGGGGATTCTTCCAATGGTTGGGAAGAGGAACCACAACTGAGCCGGAAAAGGGGAGGCCTAATATAGGATTTCTTCATACAGGACGCTGACAGTGGAGTTTGATGAAATATTGAAGAGCTTTATTGCAGGGAAAAACAACTTAAAGTCAAATGTCAAAAGAATAAATGAGGGAAATGTCCAGACCCACTGAAGGGTTTTTGTGAGCAGTATTAGAGATGCTGGTAACTGAAGAAACTGTGGGTGATGTTTAAAAGTCACTGATAACTTGGGGAACTTATAAATGATGATTAAAGGAACAGATGGATAAAGAACTTGTGAGCGGTGACAGAGACGCTGATGATGTGAAGAACTGAAGTGCAGGGGTTTAAGACGCTGTTTAATTTGTAGAACTTGTGAACGGTGACTGAGACGCTGATGATGTGAAGAACTGAAGTGCAGGGGTTAAGACGCTGTTGATTTGTAGAACTTGTGAACGGTGACTGAGACGCTGATGATGTGAAGAACTGAAGTGCAGGGGTTTTAGACGCTGTTGATTTGTAGAACTTGAGAACGGTGGATTGGCGGAGCAGTCTGATGACGTCACCTGCCCCCCGTCCACGTGATGCCGGGTGTCATGGCGGCGCCCATGCCCCGGAGAACCGCTGGGAGCCGCGCCAGCCAGACGCCGGAGCCCGTGGCCCACCGAAGGCAGAGGCCGCAACACCGACCAGCAGACACGCAGGGGTAAGCGCGGCGAACGCCGCCTCTGGTGTGTGACAGTACCCCCTCCTCCAGGAGTGGCCCCTGGACACTTTCCAGGTTTTGTTGGATGTCTGGAATGGAACATCCGCACCAGTCGGCGAGCCGTAACCTCAGTAGCTTTGACCCAGCTCCTTTCCTCGGGGCCAAAACCTTTCCATTCCACCAAATACTGTAGATTCTTGTGAAGATAGCGAGAATCAAGAATAGCTTTGATCTCAAAGTCCGTACCCTCTTCAGCCTCTGCAGAGGTTGGCCTTGGGGACTTGGAATGAAACCGGTTCAAAACAAGAGGGCGAAGGAGACATGGAAGGAATTTGGTATCCGGAGATGGGAAGGCAATCCCAATTTGCAGGCAACCGGATTCAAGACTTGTAACACGGGATAAGGACCAATGAACCTTGGAGCGAACTTCATAGTGGGCACCTTTAAACGGAGATTGCTGGTAGAGAGCCATACCCTGTCACCAACCTTGTATTGAGGAGCTGCCCGTCGCTTCCTATCCGCAAAAAACTTATAGCGACCGGAAACTCTCTTGAGGTTGGCATGAACTCGACTCCAGATTTGACTGAAATGCCAGAGAGTAGAGGCTGCAGCAGGAACTTCTTCTGGAGGACAAATGGGTAATTCTGGAACTTGGGGATGAAAACCGTAATTAATGAAAAATGGAGACTCACCAGTCGAGGAGTGATATAGGTGATTATGGGCGAACTCGGCCCAAGGCAACAACTCCACCCAATTATCTTGTGAGGGGGAGAGGTAAACACGGAGAAAAGTCTCTAAATCTTGATTGACGCGTTCAGTTTGCCCATTGGTCTGTGGATGGTAAGCAGATGAAAACTTGAGTTTTATTTCTAGGGCCGTGCAGAGGGCTCTCCAGAATCTTGCCGTAAACTGTACCCCTCGATCCGAGACTATCTCCAGAGGTAACCCGTGCAGGCGGAAGTGTTCCCGAATGAATAACAAAGCCAACTTAGAAGCTGATGGTAATCCGGTCAACGGAACAAAATGTGCCATCTTAGAGAATCGGTCGATAATCACCCAGACGGTGTTATGACCCTTAGAGAGAGGCAGTTCAGTAACAAAGTCCATAGAGATATGAGTCCAAGGCCTCTTAGGAATGGACAATGGGTGCAACAACCCCGCAGGAGGCAGACGAAGAATTTTGTGCTGAGCACATTGAGGACACGAGTTGACATACTCTTGAACGTCCTTCTTCATAGTGTCCCACCAGTAAGATCTTCGTAGAAATTCCCACATCTTTTGAACTCCCGGATGGCCAGAAAACTTGGAAATGTGAGCCCACTGCAACAATCTTGGTCGAAATTTAGCTGGCACAGACATTCTTCCAGGAGGAGGACCCAACGCAGTGGGAGCCGCAGAAATAGAGACAGGACTGAGGATCAACGCTTTTTCAACGGAATTCTCCTCATCCGAAGCCATTAAGGAACGGGATAGGGCATCCGCCTTGGTGTTAAGAGTTCCAGCCCGGTACTTAATGACAAACGAAAATTGGGCAAAGAAGAGCGCCCATCTTGCTTGACGGGGATTCAAGCACTGGGCCGTCTTGAGATACAGTAAATTTTTGTGATCCGTGAAAATCGTAATTAGGTGTTTAGCACCTTCCAAAAGATATCTCCATTCTTCTAAGGCAGATTTTATTGCCAACAGCTCTTTGTCTCCAATGGTGTAATTTAATTCAGCAGGGGAGAACTTGCGAGAATGGAAACCACATGGATGTAACTTCCCATCTGGAGCGTACTGCGAAAGTACGGCACCTATGCCTACCGTAGAAGCATCAACCTCCAGAAAGAATGGTTTTAGAAAGTCTGGTTGCTAAAGCACCGGAGCGGTCATAAAGGCTGCCTTCAACTGGGTGAACGCTGCTCCAGCTTCAGAGGACCAATGGCTTGGGTCAGCCCCCTTCTTGGTTAGGGCAGTAATAGGCGCCACAATAGTAGAGAAACCCCTTATGAATTTCCGGTAGTAATTTGCGAACCCTAGAAATCGTTGCACTGCTTTCAAGGAAAGAGGCTGAGTCCAGTCCCGAATAGCAGAAAGTTTCTCCGGATCCATACGCAACTCCGTACCTGAAATAATGTAGCCCAGAAATGGAATAGAGGGGACCTCAAAGGTGCACTTGGAAATCTTGCCGTAAAGATGGTTCTCTCGCAACCGAAGGAGTACCTCCTTAACTTGTATTCTGTGCTCAGCGAGATTCTTCGAAAATATCAGGATGTCATCCAAATATACCACCACATTTAGGTATAACATGTCCCGAAAGACTTCATTAATGAATCCCTGGAAGACGGCGGGGGCGTTGCTGAGGCCAAACGGCATTACCAGGTACTCATAATGTCCGTCCCTAGTATTGAAGGCTGTCTTCCATTCGTCCCCTTGTCGGATACGTATCAAGTTATAAGCTCCCCTTAAATCGAGCTTAGTGAAGACTCGAGCTCCGCGAACTCTATCGAAAAGCTCCGTGATGAGCGGCTGAGGATACTTATTCATAATGGTGACTTCATTTAGACCACGATAATCGATACAAGGCCTCAGGCCTCCGTCTTTTTTCTTCACAAAGAAGAAGCCTGCTCCCGCTGGGGAAGTAGAGGGGCGGATGAATCCCTTCTGCAGATTAGACTTGATATATTCTGACATGGCTTGAGTCTCAGGTACTGACAAAGGATAGGTACGACCTCGAGGTGGCATTTCCCCCGGAATGAGCTCAATAGGACAGTCCCAGGGTCTATGCGGTGGTAACTTATCGGCCGCCTGTTCCGAGAAGACATCTGTAAACTCCCGATAAGCCTCTGGAATAAGCTCTACGTCCGACTTGGACGATGCACGAAGCGGGTAGACAGGAGTAAGACAATTCGAGTGACAGAATGGACTCCAAGAAATTATCTGTGTCGACCACCAGTCGACGTGAGGGTTGTGAAGCTTGAGCCAGGGAAGACCAAGGACGAGATCGTGAGACATCTCCTGAATCACAAGGAACTCCAGATGTTCTTGGTGCAAAGCTCCCACTTGCAGCTTGATTGGCATAGTACGACTTGTAATCAGAGCATTAGGAATTTGGGTACCATTAATAGCAGTTATCGTAATAGGTCGTTCGACCGACTGTAACTTCAAACCCAGATTCTGGGCGCAGGAAAGGGAAATAAAATCCCCCGCAGCTCCTGAGTCCAACAGTGCCTTAACGGTTTTGACGTCAGACTCAGAAAACAGAGATACAGAAAGTAGACAGTCCCCTGCCGGAGAAGATTGAGAAACAACCCCTAGCTTGACTTCTTCAGAACAAGCTAGGACTGCCCATTTCCCGGGCGAGACTTGCAAGACATGAGGAAATGATCCGCGGCTCCACAGTAGAGGCAAAGTCTACCCTCATGCCGACGCTGACGCTCTTCTGGGGACAGCTGAGACCGATTAATCTGCATGGGTTCGTCTGGACTAGAATTAACTGTTTGCTTAGAAGGAAGAGATCGGAGTCTCAACCGGTCAGACCGACTACGTTCACCACCTCGTTCCTGCATACGAAGATCCACCTTTACAGAGTGAGATCAACTGTTCCAAGGAATCTGCCAGATCTCTAGTAATCAATTCGTCTTTTAAACGATCCATCCGAGAGCCCGTTCCAAAAAGCAGCCCGAAGGTCATCATTATTCCAGCTCAGTTCAGAAGCTATAGTTTGAAAGTAAATTACATACTGTCCCCACTGTACGAGAGCCTTGTCGAACTCGGAGCAAGTCAACTAGAAACTAATGGATCTGATCGCTCCCACAACGGTGACACCCACTCCAACGCTGAACCCTCAAGCAGAGAGATAATGTATGCCACTTTAGACCGATCAGTAGGGAAGTTATGTGAGAGGAGTTCGAAATGTACCTCACACTGATTGAGGAATCCACGGCAATTTTTCGGATCCCGTTATAACAAGGAGGAGTGGGAAGCTGAAGGCGTGACCTGGTTCCAGACAAGGAGGGAACATTGCCAGAGACAACCACTGGAGCGGATACTGGAACTGGAGCTGGGACTACTGAAGCCAGCGAAGTCTGGATTTGATCCAGCCGGCCAGATAACTCCTGGAGATAATGCATCACCTGATTCTGTGCTGCTTCCTGACTCTGTACTCGGGAAACCAGGTCCTGCATGGCGCTTGCCTCTGGGTTCCGATTCCCCGGGTCCATGGCGCCTGAGTATACTGTCACTGGCCTAGACTGAGGGTGTTGTGAACTCAGGGATTCTTCCGATTGTTGGGAAGAGGAACCACAACTGAGCCGGAAAAGGGGAGGCCTAATATAGGATTTCCTCATACAGGACGCTGACAGTGGAGTTTGATGAAATATTGAAGAGCTTTATTGCAGGGAAAAACAACTTAAAGTCAAATGTCAAAAGAATAAATGAGGGAAACCCACTGAAGGGTTTTTGTGAGCAGTATTAGAGATGCTGGTAACTGAAGAAACTGTGGGTGATGTTTAAAAGTCACTGATAACTTGGGGAACTTATAAATGATGATTAAAGGCACAGATGGATAAAGAACTTGTGAGCGGTGACAGAGACGCTGATGATGTGAAGAACTGAAGTGCAGGAGTTTAAGACGCTGTTTAATTTGTAGAACTTGTGAACGGTGACTGAGACGCTGATGATGTGAAGAACTGAAGTGCAGGGGTTTTAGACGCTGTTGATTTGTAGAACTTGAGAACGGTGACTGAGACGCTGATGATGTGAGGAACTGAAGTGCAGGGGTTTTAGACGCTGTTGATTTGTAGAACTTGAGAACGGTGACTGAAACGCTGATGATGTGAGGAACTGAAGTGCAGGGGTTTAAGTTGATTTGCAGAACTTGAGAACGGTGATTTAGGCCCGCAGCCACGCTGATACCTAGGAGCACTGGTGACTGGACCGCAGAGAGATATACCGGCCGCTGAATACACTGGAACCGGTGCAGCGAACTGGCAGCTGGAAATGCCGGAGACACTGGAGTACAACTGCAGAGATCCTTGCCGGGAACAAGAGCGCTGGCATCTACGTCAGGGAAAGACGATACTCAAGCACTGAGGCTCCGTCCGGCGTCTGACTTTGAATTCCCCACCACCGCTGGATTGGCGGAGCAGTCTGATGATGTCACCTGCCCCCGGTCCACGTGATGCCGGGTGTCATGGTGGCGCCCATGCCCCGGAGAACCGCCGGGAGCCGCGCCAGCCAGACGCCGGAGCCCGTGGCCCACCGAAGGCAGAGGCCGCAACACCGACCAGCAGACACGCAGGGGTAAGCGCGGCGAACGCCGCCTCTGGTGTGTGACACCAAGTAGCTGCTCGGCAGCCCAGGATGGGCCCACCTTCCTAGTGGAGTGGGCCTTTACCGATGTCGGTAACGGCAATCCAGCCGTAGTATGAGCTTGCTGAATCGTATTTCTGATCCAACGTGCAATAGTCTGCTTGGAAGCAGGATACCCAATTTTGTTGTGAGCATACAGGACAAACAGGGCCTCTGTTTTCCGTATACGAGCCGTTCTAGCCACATAGATTTTCAAAGCTCTAACCACATCTAGAGACTTTGATTCAGTGAATGTGTCAGTAACTACTGGCACTACAATAGGTCGGTTTATGTGGAAAGATGAAACCACCTTCGGAAGAAAATGTTGACGAGTCCTCAACTCTGCCCTATCTTCATGGAAGATCGGGTAAGGGCTCTTGTGAGACAAGGCCCCCAATTCAGACACCCGCCGCGCGGATGCCAATGCCAAAAGCATCACCACTTTCCAAGTGAGAAACTTCAACTCTATCTCCTGTAGAGGCTCAAACCAATCTAATTGAAGGAACTGCAACACCACGTTAAGGTCCCATGGTGCCACTGGAGGCACAAATGGAGGCTGGATGTGCAGAACCCCTTTCACGAAGGTCTGTACCTCTGGAAGAGAGGCCAATTGTTTTTGGAAGAACACTGACAAGGCCGAAATCTGAACCTTGATTGATCCCAATCGGAGGCCTGCTTACACACCAGCCTGTAGAAAATGGAGGAAACGTCCTAAGTGAAACTCTCCCATAGGAGCCTTCTTGGATTCACACCAAGACACATATTTTCTCCAAATACGGTGGTAATGTTTCGACGTTACCCCTTTCCTGGCCTGAATAAGAGTGGGGATGACTTCCTTGGGAATACCCTTCCTGGCTAGGATCCGGCGCTCAACAGCCATGCCGTCAAACGTAGCCGCAGTAAGTCTTGATACACGCACGGCCCCTGCTGCAGCAGGTCCTCGCGAAGAGGAAGAGGCCGAGGATCTTCTATGAGCAACTCCTGAAGATCTGGGTACCAAGCCCTCCTTGGCCAGTCTGTGGCAATGAAGATTGCTCGAACCCTTGTTTTCCTTATGATACTGAGTACCTTTGGGATCAGCGGAAGTGGAGGGAAGACATACACTGACGGGAAAACCCACTGGATCACTAGTGCATCCACTGCTACTGCTTGAGGGTCTCTCGACCTGGAACAGTATCTCTGAAGCTTCTTGTTGAGGCGAGATGCCACCATGTCTACTTGAGGAACTCCCCAAAGACTTGTCACCTCTGTGAAGACTTCTTGGTGGAGGCCCCACTCTCCTGGATGGAGATCGTGTCTGCTGAGGAAGTCTGCTTCCCAGTTGTCTACTCCCGGAATGAATATTGACGACAGAGCTTGTAGATGTTTTTCTGCCCAGCAGAGGATTTTTGTCGCCTCTGCCATTGCCGCTCTGCTTTTCGTTCCGCCCTGCCTGTTTATGTACGCGACTGCTGTTACATTGTCTGCCTGGATCTGCACGGGACGCTCTTGAAGAAGATGTACTGCTTGTTGAAGGCCGTTGTAAATGGCTCTCAGCTTCAGCACGTTTATGTGAAGGCAGGCTTCCTGGTGTGACCAACGTCCTTGGAAGTTTTCTCCCTGAGTGACAGCTCCCCAGCCTCGGAGACTTGCATCCGTGGTTACCAGGACCTAGTCCTGAATCTCGAACCTGCGTCCCTCTAGTAGATGAGAGCTGTGTAACCACCACAGGAGCGAAATCCTGGTTTTTGACGACAGGATTATCTTTTAGGTGCATGTACAGGTGTGACCCCGACCACTTGTCCAACAGGTCCCATTGGAATACTCTGGCATGGAACCTGCCAAACTGTATGGCCTGTAGGCCGCCACCATCTTCCCCAACAGCCGAATGCACTGATGTATCGACACACAGGATGGTTTCAGTATCTGTTTTACCATTTTCTGTATTGCCACAGCCTTTTCTAACGGCAAAAATACCCTCTGAACTTCTGTGTCCAGAATTATCCCGAGGAAAGACAACCTTGTCGTCGGTTCCAACTGTGACTTTGGATAATTTATGATCCACCCGTGTTGTTGGAGTATCGATAGAGAGAGCAAGATGTTTTGTAACAACTGCTCCCTGGATCTCGCCTTTATCAGGAGAAAGTCCAGATAAGGAATTATACTGACTCCTTTCTGGACGAAGGAGGACCATCATCTCCGCCATCACCTTGGTGAATACCCTTGACGCTGTGGAGAGGCCAAAAGGTAACGTCTGGAATTGGTAATGGCAATCCTGAACCGCGAATCTCAGATACGCCTGGTGAGGAGGATAAATGGGAACATGCAGGTAAGCATCCTTTATGTCCACCGACACCAAGTAGTCCCCCTCCTCCAGACTGGAAATCACTGCCCGAAGTGATTCCATCTTGAACTTGAACTTTTTCAGGTAGCAATTCAGATCTTTTAGGTTTAGGATCGGTCTGACCGAGCCGTCCGGCTTCGGAACAACAAAGAGGCTTGAATAGAAACCCCATCCTTGTTAAGACAACGGTACCAGGACTATGACCTGGTCCTGACATAATTTTTGGATTGCTGTTGTTACTGCTTCTATCTCTGGCGGAGAAACTGGCAAGGTCGATTTGAAAAATCGGCATGGAGGAACGTCTTGAAACTCCAGCTTGTATCCCTGGGATACTATTTGCAACACCCAGGGATCCAGGCCAGACAGAATCCAACCTTGGCTGAACAGTTTGAGACGTGCCCCCACCCGAGCGGCCTCCCACAAGGGAGTTCTAGCGTCATGCTGAGGATTTTGCAGGAGTAGGGGTAGACTTCTGCTCTTGGGAACCGGGAGCCGCTGCGGACTTCTTTCCCTTTCCCCTACCCCTACCTGCAAAGAAGGGGGAACCTCTTGTCTTTCTGTATTTATTGGGCCGAAAGGACTGCATGTGCGGGTGATAGGTCTTTTTTGCCGGTGCAGACGCAGAGGGCAAAAATGTTGACTTACCTGCGGTAGCCATTGAGACTAACGCATCCAGGCCATCGCCAAATAAGGCCTCACCTTTATATGGGAGAGCCTCAAAGTTTCTTTTGGAATCTGCATCCGCGTTCCACTGGCGAATCCACACTGCCCGCCTAGCCGACAATGCCATGTTAGCGGCTTGTGAACTCAAGAGTCCAATATCCTTCATTGCTTCCAGCATGTAGGCGGTAGCGTCCTTGATATTCCCTAACTTAAGGAGTATCTCATCTTTATCAATTGTGTCAATTTCTGATGACACGCTTTCTGACCATTTTTCAATAGCGCGACTCACCCACGCGCAGGCAATAGTGGGCCTGAGCAGCGTACCATTGGCTACATAAATGGATTTCAATGTCGTTTCCATTTTACGGTCTGCCGGCTCCTTAAGTGAAGCCGTTCCAGGTGCAGGGAGAATTACCTTCTTTGTCAACCTGGAAAGTGCACTATCTAACACAGGGGGTGATTCCCATTTTTTTCTGTCCTCAGCCGGGAAAGGGTAAGCTATCTGAATCCTTTTGGGAATACGAAATTTCTTATCAGGATTCACCCACATCCCTTCAAAGAGAGCATTTAGTTTGTGTGAAGGAGGGAACGTGACTTTGGATTTCTTTTCCTTATAAAAATAAGCCTTCTCCTAAGGTACAGGAGTGGTTTCTGTAACCTCCAACACGTCCCTTATAGCCACAATCATATACTGTATACTTTTCGCTAATTTATGATCTATCTCTCTGGAGTCACTATCGTTGACACAAGAATCAGAGTCTGTGTCGGTATTAGTGTTTACAACATTCGCAAATGGTCTCTTATGTGACCCAGAGGTGCCGCCTGCATAAGGAATAACAGAATCCTGAAAAATCACATCTTCCACAGATTTTCTCCAGCATGCAGCCTTAGATTCAGACTTACCTAATCTTTGGTTAATCAGATGCATGCACTGTCACGTATCTCTTTCACCCATGCAGGCTCTTGGTGTGCCGGCAGCGCCACCACATTACAAGTCTGTGTCCCTAAAATGGCTTCCTCCGGGGAGGAACTCCCTGCCTCAGACATGCCTCACACGTGTACAGCACACTCACAGACACAGTGGGACTTATTTGACAACAGACCCACAGTAAAGTCTGTCAGAGGAACACAGTATAGGAGCAGCCAGTTCACAATCCCAGCGCAATGAGTGTGAACACAGAATGCCCACAGCCAAATAGCGCTTTTATACAGTTAATCACACAAAAAAATTGCACCACAACGCCCTGTGCCCCCCCCCCAAATATCACCCTGTACTTGTCAGAAGTGGAGGAGAGGACCAGCGTGTTCTCTGCAGCCTGAGGAGAGAAAATGGCGCTGAGCAGTGTGCTGGCTGCCTGAGGAAGAAGCGGTCTTACACTCAGTAATCACAGTAATATTTACACTGGCGGGGGTAGGGCTGTGCCAGCAGCACCTTATGCCCCCTTTTAGCCAGTTTTGAGGCGGGAGCGCAGCGCACCATTGCTGCCCACACACACAGGCACTGCAGGGTGCAGGGTGCAGCCCCCCCCCCCCCCCCCGCGCCCTGCAGTGCCTGAGTGTGTGGACAGAAATGGCGCGCTGCGCTCCCGCCAGCTGCGCCGGACCTCAGCCGTCACTTACTTGATAGAAGTTCATTCTTCTCATACTCACCTGTCTTCTGACTTCTGGCTCTGCGAGGGGGGTGACGGCGTGCTGTGGGAGTGAGCATCTAGACACGGCTAGCGTTCAGTACCCTTCAGGAGCTTATGGTGTCCTGTCAGCCAGAAGCAGAGCCATGAAACTCTGAGGTAGTTGGTTCTGCTTCTGCCCCCTCAGTCCCACGAAGCAGGGAGTATGTTGCCAGCAGATCTCCCTGAAAATAAAAAACCTAACAAGTCTTTTCAGAGAAACTCAGTAGGGATCCTCAGAGTGCATCCAGTCTGCCTGGGCACATTTCTAAAACTGAGGTCTGGCGGAGGGGCATAGGGGAGGAGCCAGTTCACACCAATTGAAAAGTCTTAAGAATGCCCATGGCTCCTGCGGAACCGCCTATACCCATGGTCTTGATGTGGTCCCCAGCATCCTGTAGGACGTATGAGAAAAATCTTTGGCATGAATGTTCAATCGGATGTGTTTCGCGGTCTACAGGTCCACCTCATAAAAATACATTAAAATTCTATCAATATGGTTCTGATACTAGACAGAAATTTGAAGGGACTTACACCCAACTATTCAAAATTTCACAGCACCAGTAGAAATAGGTGCCCATTGCTGGGAATTCCTTTGCATCACACAAGATACACCAATGAAATAAATATACTGTATCTATAATGGGTATAAGGGGGGCAACCTGCACGCATATAATTATACTTACCTCTCTCCGGAGTCCTGCGTCGTTTGGTCCTCCAGAAAACATCACCGGGAAAATGGTGAGGCGGCCATTTTCCCAGAGATTTGCGCATGCTCAGTAGTGAAGTCTCTGGTAACATATCGTAGTTGCCATGTTCCCAGAGAGCTGCAAATGCGAAAGAGACTCTGGCACAAAGCCAGAGTCTACTGTACTACAAGAGAGGGCCCTCTGCTTACTTAAGCCGCCCCTACCCGGGCATAGTCAGAACTCTGTGAGCCCCATAGCAACAAAATGAAGGGGCCCCTGTCCAAGTACTTCTAGATAGACTTCTCTTAACAGCAGAAGTTAATTTTATGCCCCATAATAGTGCCAAGTTCACGTTATGTCACATTGTAGGGCTGCCAGCACACATTTTGCCACACAGTGCCCCCAGTTCCTATTGTGCCACATGAAACATTATAATGCCCTCCGGTCATTGGGGTATCTATAATGGGTACAGTGTGTGCTTCCGGACTTCGGCACAATGTTAGAGTCTACAGCACCGTAGAGAGGAGGGGCCCATACGGAGTCTGCATACGGGCCTACTCCTCTGTTAATCCACCCCTGCCTACAGTTCATATTATTATTGTGCCACATTACAGTGCTGCCCCCAGTTCATATTATGCCACACTACAATTCCTCCACTTCATATTGTACCAGATTACAGTGCTCCAGTTCATGTTATGTAACATTATAAATCCCGCCAGTTCATTTTATACCATAATTACAAAGAGCAGGTCCAGGGGAGTACCTAGATATATTGCAGGCCCCAAGGCAAAGGTTTAAGTGTATCTAACAATGGTAAAAAATGTATATGACACATGTAAGTGTGACAGGGAATGTGGCCCCTCTCAGCTCTGGGTCCCACAGCAGCTGCACTCCCGGCACCTATGGGAGCTACGCCCTTGTGCCCCTATATTGTGTCATTAGTGGATGGAAAACCGTGAAGTTCAGTCAGAAGTACATGGGTTACCAATATTTACTTTCTGAATAAGCATCACCTCACCGTCTATCTGTGTTGAACTGTAGTTGAATAGCAGATTCTGTCTTTATTCTGTATATAGATAATGAGGTCAATTTTTAAAACAGCGCCATCTTCTGGCATGTTTGGTTTAATCAGTAGGTTACAAATAAATGGACATGACCTGTTTAATCGATATTTGCTATTGGTCTTGGTTAATATATTAATTAATTTCTGCCTTTGGATAACTTTTATGCATTGGCTTGAATTTGCCCCTGCAATTTTTACTAAATGTATTGCTTTATCTTACTGGCTTCTGACTTTTTCAGTTTCGTAACTATTTCATTATAAACAAGTTGTTTATTTCTTTTAGATATGCATACGACACGGCTCTGTAGTTCTCTCTGCATTGAATACAACTGCATGCGAAAAGAAAAATGTACACAACCATACCTGATGATATTAAAGCAGCAATCCCAAAGAAAAACTTAGTGGTGTTTTGTAACATAAATTATGGCAGCTGTCTATAAGGGATGTAGTTATGTGACCGGCGGTCTCCACAATACCGACGTCTACATCTGACCCCCACAAAATCCCGACGGTCGGCATGCCAACTAACAGGGACTATTCCCACCCGTGGGTGTCCACAACACCTATAGAGTGGGAAGAAAACCACAAGGGGCTTCATTGCACTCACCCGAAGAAAAAAAATGATTGTAGCTTTAAAAAAGGTTTTCCCCTTCTATTATTACCATTAGCAATTCCCCACTCTTCCCTCTAATATTACATTGGTATGAACCCCTCTTCTACAATCCATATCTTCACCTGCGAAGATTACCAGCACTCTCACATAGCTGGGAACAATGTCAGCAGCTTCATTTTATTTACAGTCATTCCATCAAAGACCCCCCCTCCCCTTCCCCAAAGAAACCAAAGCAGGTCCAAAGGTGAGGTCCAAGCTCATTGTAGGCATCAGAAAAGGGCAACATCTCTGAGGGACAAGCCTAGACTGGCCACCAGGCACCTGAGGACCTAGGCCGGCCACCACGCACCTGAGGACCTAGGCCGGCTACTACGCACCTGAGGACCAAGGCTGGCCATCACGTACCTGAGGACCTAGGCCGGCCACCACGCACCTGAGGAACTAGGCTGGCCATCACGCAAATGAGGACCTAGGCTGGCCACCACGCACTTGAGGGCCTAGGTCGGCTACTACGCACCTGAGGACTAAGGCTGGCCACCACGCACCTGAAGACCAAGGCCGGTTTCCAGTTTGTATGGGAGCCTTTGCATGTGAGAAAAGAGACATATTTCTGTTTCCATGTTTGTAACTTGAACATGTATCTTAAAATACACACAACCTTAAATCTATCCTATACAATGTAAAGATGCATCTGGAGTACAAATGCAACAATCCTTATTAACTCCAAAACTTGCTCCATGTACAAAATAGGGCACTCATATATAATGTACGGTATTTTAAGACCTCAAGAAGCTCAAAGAAAGGGGAACCTAAAGGAGGCAAATTTACCTTGTGCCTGCAATCTGTTACTGTACCGATTGTACTGAGACGCATCTCTAATCAAAAGAGACCATGGACCGGATGTAATGCCATCCAAGTTGGACGGACATATGGCTTGCCGGACAAACTCGGAATTTTTTTTTAAAGGGGCAATCATTTACATGGCATAGTTGTGTAATCTGATTCTGCACGGATGGAGTGCTTTCCATTTTACTTTTAGGTTGCACAATTGCGCTCACATGAAACTGAAAAATCGGCCCTCAACGCCCATGAGACTCCACAGAGCGGCTGTACTCTTGGATGTTTTAACAGTCCGATCATCACCTGAAAACATTCAAGCATTATCATTTTTATTTTCACTTTCCAGATGTGCCTAGCTCTGTAGTTTACACTGAGAACACAAAGAGGCCGCCAGTGTCTCCGGCAGAACACATGTCAGAGTTAACAGACAGCAGAAGAAACAAAAGACAGAAATAATAGGTTAGGACATCTCTTCTTAGAAGATCAAGAAACCTGAGCTCCCAATAACATGCAAGACACTACCAATTTCCTCCCAAAACGTGTCGTTGGGTTCCATATAGCCAGAAGCAATCCAACTACTATCAAATACAGCAGGAACTCTGGCAGGGAAACAGAAGAGGCGTCAGGGACTAGCGCCAACAGGCTCAGTACTGGAGAAGAGAGAATAAAAATAATAAAAAGGAAAATCGGAGTCGGGAATTGTTAGACTCAAAATGCGCGAAACTGAGCAATACCTACAGAGGAGGTTATGTTGTGCATTACACGTTATCAAATAGGGACTTAATGTAAACTAAACATTCTGGTAAAAAAAAAAAATGACAAAATGGGGCTTGTTTACACCGTCGGAAGAAAAAAAAAGCAGAACGCGGTAGATATTAAGATACCGCGCTGCATTCCAAGGTTTAAATGTAAGAAAAACAGTGGGGAAGGTACTTTACATATCAAAGCGGTAGCACAAAGTTGTACCACATTTTCCCAGATATTAGTAGCAACAAACACAGAATATATACAAAACCATATGAGGAAAGCACTATGGTAATTACACAGAGAGATTTTATCCCCCTCGGATAGATGGTCATGCGGAGTGGGGATGTGTGTGTGTGTGTGTGTGTGTGTGTGTGTGGGGGGGGGGGGAGATGAATATATTAGCTACAAAGCTTATGGTTCTATCAGCCTCATAAACAACAAAAGCAGAGTGACTTTAAGGTTTGGGGAGTTTTTTTTATTTCTGAAGCAACGTACAATAACTCTGACCTCACTTTCAGGTCACTGGTTGGTTCTAATAAGCCTAATATTTCCCTTAAAATACAGAACGCTTTAAGTCAGCCCTTGAAGAGAGTAAGTACCTTGCAATGATTGTACAAATCCTGCATGCAATAATGAATATTATAATATGGGGAAGTGCAGGGATTAAGGCGCATATTGAACAATATCATGAAGTTTGTCCCGTTAAACATAATTCTTTACCGCAACATATAACGGCAATAAGAAATTCTAATAATGAGGTACTTATAAAGTTTCTCTTGCCAGGATATGGGCTCTAATAAGACCCTGTTCGGGTCACAGATTCAGCGAGGCTAATGCACATGTGCGAACGTGAGGCTGCGCCGGCGCCAGTAAGGGCTGATGGGGAGGGATCTGAAGGATCCATCCCTGAAAGATATTGCAATACGGTAGCCCCCAGGCGTTAGCTACCTAGGCCATGATCCAAAAACGTAAGCTTTTCGGATCTTAGCAAATATACCTTGATCCCAGTCCTCATAGACAGCTATGGGGGCTGCTTTTGCGGATGACAGATGGGGGCCCACAGCTGATATCTCCGTTATCTGCTGCAGCACCTTCATTATAAATATCAACACTGCATAAAAATAGCAAAAACTTATATGAGAAGATCTTCCTATAAACGCTACATTATTCTCACTACAAAGCTCTGTGTGCCATCTGCCTTATACAGTGGAACAAGCACAGTCCTCCCAACAGCACAGACTAACCATGTGAGGCTCCACTACACAAACGCAGGGTCTCATTCAGAGGACGCAGTTTACATTCGGCCGCAAATAACCTACGTTTTGTGGTCTGTGCATGCGTCTGGGCTGCAGTGCATATGTACTCCGATAAGTGTTGCATCACGGTTCCGGTATGACTGGTCGACCATGTTATGGTCGACAGTCATTAGGTCGACCACTATTGGTCGACATTGACATGGTCGACATGGACACATGGTCGACACATGAAAATGGCCGACACGTGAAAGGTCGACACATGAAAAGGTCGACATGAGTTTTTTTACTTTTTTTGGTGTCGTTTTTTGCGTAAAGTGACTGGGAACCCCAATTAGTGCACCACGTCCCCTCGCATGGCTCGCTTCGCTCGCCATGCTTCGGGTATGGTGCCTTCGCTCCGCTACCGCTTCGCTCGGCACAGATTACCGTTCCAATCGTAGTCCACGTGGATCGTAAAGTATGGAACAGTTCCCCAAAAGAAAAAAAGTAAAAAAACTCATGTCGACCTTTCATGCGTCGACCATTGTCATGCGTCGACCATGTGTCCATGTCGACCATGTCAATGTCGACCAATAGTGGTCGACCTAATGACTGTCGACCATAACATGGTCGACCATGTAAACGGATACCTTGCATCACTGGTCAGGGTGTTGTTAGCCACAGTTTAAGTGACAGACTGCAAGCATTTGTGGGTGGCGACTGGGAGTGTTGTTGAAAATGAAGGCATGTAGGCGCAGTTTCACTGTCCCCGGCAGCTTAGACTGCCCAGATGTCCGAAAGTCCTTATGATGTTCCCCATGTTTCTCTGATGTTGTGACTTTGGATGCATGCAGCAGATCTAAGAAGCCAACGGTGGGCGTTCCAGTACAAAAAATGGCGCCTGCAGCGTTTGCACAACTTCTCAGATCTGCCGAGGTTAAAAACAAGGACCCGACCAAGGTGTCCATTACGGAATAATAGTTCTTACATTCAGAAATGTGGCGCCTGCCCCAAAAGTACCAATGTTTGGCATTCTGCACGTGCGCCGGATCTGTACTGCACATGTGCAGTAAAAGTCTGTGACGGCGGAGGCAGGGCGGCATCAAACTGGCAGTCATTAAAAGTTGAATGCTGTTTGGGCGACGGCCTCTGCTCCTCTGTGTCACCGGCGTTGCGGGGGAGGGAAGAAGCCAGGACCTCCATCAGAGGACGGATATTTCCTGGCCTCTAGATAGCAGCTACAGCGGCCGGCTTGCGTGAACACATGGGTCCCGCAGCCGGCCAATGCTGTTGGAGAGGATCCGATGCTGCATTCTAGGATGCAGCTCGGATCAGTAATGCAGCAGGAGATGCGACGCCCCCTACTGCATTACCCTGTTAGAGCTGTCGGTGCTGCTTCCATATAACAGCAGCGATAGCTCCTCCAACTACATCTGAATGAGGGCCAATGAGCCCAGCAGTCCATCACGGCAGGTACTACTGTGCCCAGCACTAGGAAGAGTCCTGGTGGTTCCGAACTTCTTCCATTTACGGATGATGGAGGCCACTGTGCAAAGACTAGAGGCTGTAATTGCTGCCAAAGGTGCATCAACAAAGTATTGAGCAAAGGCTGTGAATACTTATGTACATGTGATTTCTTAAGGGCCCCATACACTACAACGATATGTCTGAGGCTGAAGTCGGATGTAATTTCCCTTGTACCCCCCTGGTTCTTTCCCGGGAGTGATTCCATGCGATTTGGTACTTTTGTGCTATTTTTGCATAAGATATATCGCATGCGACTGATGAAGCCGCTATACATCGCATGCAATATATCGTACGGCATACAACTGTACCATGAAATATATTTGATGGGGTGGATAGAGGGCTTCCCTGTGATACATCGCATGTGATATATCACATGCACAAAAAACACACTTTTTTCATCCGATTCCATCCAATTACGATATATCATTAGTGCAGCACCAACGACCTAGGGGATCCTATCCGATAGCCACAGGGACACGCATCAGATTGGATACGATCTAAAACACATACGATTGTACACAATTTCATACAATATATCAGACGGATATATCGGAATTGTATGAAATTGTGTAAAATCGTCCTAGTGTATGTGGCCCTTTAGTTTTTTTTTTTTTTTATAAATTTGCAAAAATTTAAAAAACATTTTTTTCACGTTGTCATTATAGGGTATTGTGTGTAAAATTTTGAGGGAATAAATAAATTTATTCCATTTTGGAATAAGGCTGTAACATAACAAAAATGTGGAAAAAGCGAAGCGCTGTGAATACTTTCCGGATGCACCGTATATGGAAAAGGTAAGACAACCTGTTAGACGCATCCGAGGTGGAGTGACAGAAACAAGAGAACAGAACCTTTTACATATAACAAAGCTGAAGTGTGCTGCTGCGTTGCACATTGATAAGAGCAGGAATAAAAGGACAGGAATTATATCAAGAACATGGCAGTTATTGTAAACCAGAAGATACTGCAGTAACTGTCAAAATAAGTGGAAACGTCGACATTTTCACCTTACATTCTTTGTGGGGTATTTTCAGATCAGTAACATTATTTCTGCAAATTCTTCAAATAAACAAAACCTACATTGAATGTCATGGCTTCCACGTATGGCAGCCCGGTAAACATGGCCCTCATTCCGAGTTGTTCGCTCGCAAGCTGCTTTTAGCAGCTTTACACACGCTAAGCCGCCGCCTACTGGGAGTGAATCTTAGCTTCTTAAAATTGCGAACGAAAGATTCTCAAAATTGCGATTACACACCTCTTAGCAGTTTCTGAGTAGCTCGAGACTTACTCGGCATCTGCGATCAGTTCAGTGCTTGTCGTTCCTGGTTTGACGTCACAAACACACCCAGCGTTCGCCCAGACACTCCTCCGTTTCTCCAGCCACTCCCGCGGTTTTCCCAGAAACGGTAGCGTTTTTTCGCACACACCCATAAAACGGCCAGTTTCCGCCCAGAAACACCCACTTCCTGTCAATCACATTACGATCACCAGAACGAAGAAAAAACCGTGAGTAAAATACCTAACTGCATAGCAAATTTACTTGGCGCAGTTGCAGTGCGGACATTGCGCATGCGCATTAGCGACTAATCGCTCCGTTGCGAGAAAAAAACAAACGAACGAACAACTCGGAATGACCCCCCATATCACTTTATGCTAATCTCATGTACCCACCTGGGATGATGAGAAATAGAAGTTTAGGTGGGGCTTCATCTGAGGTTTTCTGCAGCTCCCGCCAAGGACCATATTTAAGGACTTGTGTAGCAGCGCCAAGACAGTAGATGAACTCCTCATGTACTGGAATATGGTCTTCTGACATCCTGCCGGAGGGTCTATGGAGGAAAGGTCACATTTACTGTCATTACCGATAGTGGCCAGAGGCAGACGTTCTAACATGTGCTTTATACTAAGCAGTGCAAGACATAAACATCACGTTATAGTAGAATGATGGCGCATAACATGTAAACGTTGTTAATTTATGAAACAAGTCCTGCAAATAATATCGGTATATACAGTGAGCGCTGATGTAACACTTCAGAATACTGTACCCCGCAACACTGGAGGTGTCCAAAGTGGGAAGGGCGTGGCTGCAGCTCATGGAGGATGTGATTCTGCCCCTATTAGGCGTGGCCACTCCCTACCTCCATGGTGTTCCACAGTAGTACACCTCCCAATCCCCAGAAAATAGAGACAAGCTGATCACGGGATGATCCTCCAAAATCGCTACTGTCCTGACAATAGCAAGATGGTTGGAACAGAAGCTTTAGTGCTAATTAATAATGACTGTGTATTATAAGGGATAATGGGGGTAATTCAGAGTTGATTGCAGCAGCAAATTTGTTAGCAGTTGGGCAAAACCATGTGCACTGCAGGGGAGGGGGGGGGGCAGATATAACATGTGCAGAGAGAGTTAGATTTGGGTGGGTTATATTCTTTCTGTGCAGGGTAAATACTGGCTGCTTTATTTCTACACTGCAATTTAGATTTCAGTTTGAACACACCCCACCCAAATCTAACTCTCTCTGCACATATTATATCTGCCCCCCCCCCCTGCAGTGCACATGGTTTTGCCCATCTTCTAAAAAAATTGCTGCTGCGATCAGATCTGAATTAGGCCCAATGGGGGTCATTCTGACCCGTTCGCACGGGTCAGAACTGCACAGTGCGCCGGCGTATGCTAGACGGCCAAAGGCCGTCGCTGAGCTATGATCGCCTCTGCCTGATTGACAGTAAGAGGCGGTCGCTGGGCGGGGGAGGGAGGCGGAGCGGCGGCGTTTGGCCGTCGTTTCGTGGACGCGGTTTGGCCAACGCAGGCGTGGCCGGACCGTGCGGGGGGCGGGCCGCAGCGGCTGCGTGACGTCACACGCAGCCGCTGCGGGCCAGGGAGCGACGAGTAGCTTTTGCACTTGTGCGGGGTGGGGCGGCACTGACATGCGGGGCGGGATAGCCCTGTGCTGGGCGTCCCCCTGCATGTCTACTGTCATGGTCGTAGCCCTGCAGAATTTTGCAGGGCTACGATCAACTCGGAATCACCCCCAATGTGTCACCGTCTGTAAGTCAAGTAAGCTACAGCCTACAGCATGGTGTTATATGGTCACAGAAATACTAAGTAAGTTCTAATACCATACCGCTCAACTGTCCCGCTGTCCCATTGGGAGGCCACACTGCCTTCCTGCTAGGCTCCGCCCCATGTCGGGACCCTAATTCCCACACAAGAATGTTGAAAGGCATGTAATACCCCTATTACTCACAAAAGAGATTGTCTCGTTTAGGGGGAGATTTATCAAACCTTAAGAGAGATAAAGTAGCTGCCAAATCAGCTTGTAATTGTCCTTCTACAGGCTGTACTAGATAAATGACAGCTGGAAGCTGATACGTTGCTATAAGCAACTACATCACTTAATTTTTTGTCCCAAATTTTCATAAATCTCCCCTACCGTACTTGTCAACACTGAAGTCGATCCTATTAGCCGTGATGATATTGCGGGTGCAGATCATCGCGGCAGCGGCCGCACTTTACAGCAGCCTGAATTTGCAGAAAAGTGCTCGCCGCCCTATAGGGCTCCGAGCACTATGGGGTGAATTCTGCCCGAAACCAGCCCAAGAAGGGAGGGAGATCAGGTGACGTTGCTGGCATTTAAACGCTGCGGTAACTGCACATCGCTTCCTTCGTGGGTATTACATTCGACCATATTGTATGTTTTTTCTTTAGGAAGTCCATGAAAGAAACACCCAAGCGGGATGGTGTGGTGGCAGGAAGATAGCAAATTGCATAATCACAGAAAGCAGAAAGGGACGAATTACGTGACTGATCCCGAATGGCATTATCAAGCCCATGTACCCGTTATCAAACCCACACTCCACCATCTTCACCTTTGATGTGGGTGGGATCTGTTACACTGCTATACTTTCCCTGGAGAACTGACCAAACCAGGAATTTCCTGCACATTTAGGGACAGTTCGATATAAAATCAGCCAATAAAAAACTGACAGCTTATTCCAATTAGTGCTTTTTAAATGTCCCCCTAAGGCATTCAACACAATGCATACACACACAGGAACACGAGAAACATACAATAAGAATAATATGAAGGGTTTGCTCATACGGAGGTAGAGGCTAATGCAGTAGCATAACTTAAACATGCTTGGGATAGAAATATGGATGGCATTACAAAGAACTATGGGGGACATTTACTAAGCAGTGATAAGAGCAGAGAAGTGAGCCAGTGGAGAAGTTGCACATGGCAACCAATCAGCACTGAAGTAACATCTATAATTTGCATACCATAAAATGATACAGAGCTGCCGATTGGTTTATGGGGCAACTTCTCCACTTGCTCACTTCTCTGCTCTTATCACTGCTTAGTAAATGTCCCCCTAAGGATCAAACAGCATTTGAGGCTATTCTGAGGTTATATAGGGCAGACTAGATGGGCCAAGTGGTTCTTATCTACCGTCACATTCTATGTTTCTATGTGCAGTATGTTTCTAAATGCCCTCTTCTCAATATTTCACTTTTTTCCTCCGGAATAGACTGCAGAATAGACTGGCAGAACAGTTCTTTACACAAGCACAAACGTGATGTAGTCATTAGGATGACATTTACAATGTCGACACCACAATGACGGCAGTTATGTCAACATTGTCAGAATGTCCACCGTAGGGTTAGACTGCGGAGGGATCGGGAGGTTAAGGTTAGGCTGTGGAAGAGGTTGGTGTTAGAGTTCGGAACTAAAGGGAGGGTTATAGTTATGGGTAGGGATTAGGGTTAGGGGAAAAGTTCTTACCAGAACACAGGAGGATCAGAGGTCTGACCTACAAGTGACAGTCACATGACCGCCATGGCCCTGAAGCTGCGCTGGACACACTGCAGCCGCCAGAAGCAGGAAAGTCACAGCTGGGCCACCATGGACATTTTGACATTTCAACACTGTCTACATGATAATTATCAACATTACGACTGTTGACATATCAAACCACACCACACAAGCAATATATACTCCTGACGCTGTACTACTAACAGCCCTGGTTTGGGCACTTGCCACAGTTCAAGCTTGGAGGGAGATAAAGTGGACAGTGCACCAACCAATCAGCTCCTGTCATTTTTATAAACACTGCAACATGACAGGAGCTGATTGGCTGGTACTTAATCTCTCTTCAAGGCTTAGTACATAGACCCCCAAGTCTCTAAATCTGCATATAAAGTGCTACAATGCAGCGCCAGCAGTTATTCTCCCACGCCAAGGCCTGTTGTGCTTCGTATACAGACTCAGTCGCTAACACAGATATACAAGTGCAGCATATCAAACCGATCGGCACAGTCTAGCAGAGGGACCTAGTGGCTCACTCGCGCCAGCCATCTCGCTCTGCATGGGGTATTGAGGCTAGATGGCGTACTGAGGCCATCAATGCAACCCGTTTCCCATTCACACTGTATGGACGGAGGTCACCACTGACGTCACCAACCCGGCAATATGCCAGGCTGGGGACGCCAGTGAGAAAGGTACTTGAGGTGGGTCACACCTGAGAAGCACCGTGTACAGCTCCCGGGTGCGACCCACCTATTGCGGTCTGAAAGGGGTGTGACTTACACCCTACTTTTACTTCTTCCACTCATCACCTCTCCAGACTATAACCCCCACTTACTGCCGCACACCTCTCCTCACACTTCCCTGGCAGACCAACTGTCCTCAGCCTTCCAACTGTGCACTCATGGGAACATGTGCTCAATGCTGAGTCACTGCTTCAGACTAAAGAAAGTTCATCTGAGATCTACAGCATTGCTGAAAAATGTAAATGTTAAAAATAAAAAGGTTCAGTAAAACCATTATATGGCCCTTTATTACTGTACCTCACATATGGAAGTTCCGCTTAAAACTGATATGTGTACAAATGTTTCCCAAAAGCAGCTAACGTCTGTTGCCGGTCTGCTTTCTAATACTATTGCCTACAGCCCATCCCAGGTAAACGGTTATTTGTTCAACAATTCCATTGGCTGATTCCATGGATCATATTTTGGGAAAAAGCAATACGACATGACTTTGGGCAAATGGTAAGCTTCTGTTTAGTGTGAATGCCATCGTGCTGTGTCCATTTAGTTGTGTATCGCAGGAATTGCAGGACACACAATATGGATGAAAAATAATTACACTATAATAATACTTTAACTCATTAGGGTTCCACGGGTCATTTGCAAAGGTGCAATGGGTTGGTGGTCCAGTGCCAATTCATATTAGGCCTATTTATGGTCAATGGCCAGCCACCAGAACTGGTTTTACCTATCATAAAATATGAGGAAAAATAGAAGTACAACCCTGTCCACCACCTAATGATGAAAGCAAAGCACAATTTAATAAAATATTTTTTGCTGAATTTCTCAATAAGAAGTGATCCAAAAAAGTTTTGGGACGACTGCTTTTAGCGCTTGTTGGTTTATTCTGCACAAATAAAAATAAAAATGTACAGGTTTCCAAGGGGCCAATTCAATTATGACACACGCCACCTGCTAGACGTCTAAAGGAATGGGTGTTTATCGGAGGTATTCAATTGTTGCTCCAATAGACACCTGGTGCGAAATAGAAATGTGTTAAAAAGTCTGTAGTTCGGGCACCCAAAGTGCCCAAACCAGCTCTTTGGATGCCTATTGAGGCTTTTTAGATGAATTTAGCCATAGCTGACAGGCACCTTAACTGTTAATAGGCGTCTGATCGCAGAAACAGTTGAATAGCTCCGATAGACGACCATTGTTAAAGACGCCCAGTAGGGGGCGCAAAAACAACTGAATCGGCATTAGAGAATTTAAGGGATGTCTGTGCACTACATTGAGCAAGGGTCCCAAATCCACTGGGCATAAACATCCCAATTTATACATTTCGAAAAGAATATCCCAACTGCCAGCTTTATGGAGGTGTTCTAACTCTATAATTTCTCTTTATGCACACAACAAAATATAATTATATATACTGTTAGTGGATAAATAAGAAACACAAGAGTCCCAAAATCAAATGAGCGAGGAGACAATCCTGACCATAAGGGTGACCGAATATAAAAATAGCACAAAACAGA
This sequence comes from Pseudophryne corroboree, assembly GCF_028390025.1. Taxonomy (NCBI): domain Eukaryota; kingdom Metazoa; phylum Chordata; class Amphibia; order Anura; family Myobatrachidae; genus Pseudophryne; species Pseudophryne corroboree. The sequence continues at coordinate 101,580,142 of NC_086447.1, read as the reverse complement.
ATAAATATTTCCCTACCTCACTTGATTTTGTGGCTCCTGATTTGTCCACTTAAATAATACATTTTTTCACTAATATGCCTATGATGGGTTTGCATATGTGTGCTAGATCATAGAACTGCGAATTGTATACTTTGTTTTATTCATTTGTAATATTAACTATGTTTTAATTTATTTATTGGTTTCTTCAATAGATTTATCCTGAGATTATAAAGAGAGGATCATCATAGTGTGACTATTTCTCCCTTTTTTTGTATAGCCAAATGAATAAAGTCCAGTTCTTCTACAGCAGCTGACGCTTCGCAAGTACTATACTAACAAGGGTATTGAATTAGTTCAGCATGTTTTGCTAGGCAAAAAAAAATTAGCTTTTCACTATTTGTAGGGCGAATGGGGATTCCCCCTATGCAAAAGCAGGGTCGGTTATTTGCCTAGGAGAAACATTCGGCAGGAGCAAAAGAGATGTGGATCAGTGGATTCACATGTTTTCACACCTGCGCCGGCGAAAACGTGGGCTGTTTTCTGCGATGCTGAGGCATTTTTTGCCAATGCCTTTTTAGTTAAAACAAAAAAAGTGAAAAGGCATTGGCGAAAAGTGCCTTATAAACGGGCAAGAACGGCTCGCAATTGAATACCCATGAGGTCGAATTCACCAGCTCCGAAATGATTGGAGCTAATTGAAAAACCCCCTAAAACTAGAAGCTACAAAGTACAAATTATCTTTTTTTTTATAACCACAGTTGTTTACAAACAAATGGCATGCTGATGGTGAAATACGTTGGAGCCGGCAAGCAGTGTCTAAACAGCGATAAAGATCTTCCTAAGGGACAGACGTACTAAGCCATGATGACTGATAAAGTGGTAAGAAATAAAAGGACCAACCAATCACCTCCTGTCATTTTTCAAACACAGCCTGAAAACAAGGAGCTAATTGGCTGGTAATTATGTCTCTCCAATGCTTAGTTCATCTTCCCCTAAGACTGATAAAATGCGTGTTGAGATGGTCGACCAGTAAATGATATACAACCTTCATTTGTAGAATAATAATATTCCCCCTAAGAGTTCTACTTTCACATCGGCCATCTTTAACATATCTGAAGGCAATTTTAAGGGTGTCAATCACCTATCACCCAACCTTACCGTTTTACTTGGCTTCGAGCAATCTTGTACAATTCAATGGGGTTTCTTTTTTTTTTTCCTTTAGTCTATGGAGAAGAGTTTCTCAGCCATTAGCTGCCAAACTATATTTTAGCACCTGGAGATGTTTTTAACACCTCGCACCCAAATGGTTTAGAAACATTTTCTCCTCCTCAAGAAAAGTTGATGTTAGGGACCCTAATGAGTTTTATCCATCAATCAAACACCTCTCGCCCTTTGCTTAATGTGAAGTTTGTTTGTAGAAGTTTTTATGGGTCCCTTGTATAGTTCTGTAATACAAGCAATGTTGAGTAAGCATACCTGATTTTATTCACGCCAATAGTTTGCCTCGGTCATTAATTAATTCTTGCTGTTCAGTTATATTTAAGACATAATGACCTCTATGCAATGACAGATCCCCAAACGCCTAGTAAAACGAATGAAAGAGTAGAGAAAGGGTGAACGAATATCATATTCTTCTCACCCCATCCCTGACCTGACAAACACCTAATAGTCTGAATGCAGGTGTAGTACGTTACTCAATGCAAATGAATGAAGCGCCTTGAGTCCTATTGGAGAAAGAGAGCTATATAAATAAACTTATTATTATTATTATCTTTGCGAACATGTTTAGCTAACCGTAAGTAATTAAATATATCATTATTTTCACCACACATATTAATCTACTTTCTCTAACGTCCTAAGTGGATGCTGGGGACTCCGTAAGGACCATGGGGAATAGCGGCTCCGCAGGAAACTGGGCACATCTCAAGAAAACTTTAGGACTAACTGGTGTGCACTGGCTCCTCCCCCTATGACCCTCCTTCAAGCCTCAGTTATTCTGTGCCCGACGAGAAGGGTGCACACTAGGGGCTCTCCTGAGCTTCTTAGTGAAAGTTTTAGTTTAGGTTTGTTATTTTCAGTGAGACCTGCTGGCAACAGGCTCACTGCATCGAGGGACTAAGGGGAGAAGAAGCGAACTCACCTGCGTGCAGAGTGGATTGGGCTTCTTGGCTACTGGACATTAGCTCCAGAGGGACGATCACAGGTTCAGCCTGGATGGGTCCCGGAGCCGCGCCGCAGGCCCCCTTACAGAGCCAGAAGAGCGAAGAGGTCCGGAAAAATCGGCGGCAGAAGACGTTCCTGTCTTCAATAAGGTAGCGCACAGCACTGCAGCTGTGCGCCATTGTTCTCAGCACACTTCATACTCCGGTCACTGAGGGTGCAGGGCGCTGGGGGGGGCGCCCTGAGACGCAATAAAACACGATAAAAATACCTTACATGGCAAAAAATGCATCACATATAGCTCCTGGGCTATATGGATGCATTTAACCCCTGCCAGAATATACAGAAAAACGGGTGATAAGGCTGCCGAAAAGGGGGCGGAGCCTATCTCCTCAGCACACTGGCGCCATTTTCCCTCACAGCTCAGTTGGAGGGAAGCTCCCTGGCTCTTCCCTGCACTACAGAAAGGGTTAAATAAAAAGAGAGGGGGGCACTAATTAGGCGCAGTATTAAAACATACAGCAGCTATAAGGGGAAAAACACTTATATAAGGTTATCCCTGTATATATATATAGCGCTCTGGTGTGTGCTGGCATACTCTCCCTCTGTCTCCCCAAAGGGCTAGTGGGGTCCTGTCCTCTATCAGAGCATTCCCTGTGTGTGTGCTGTGTGTCGGTACGTTTGTGTCGACATGTATGAGGAGAAAAATGATGTGGAGACGGAGCAGAGTGTCTGTAACAGTGATGTCACCACCTAGGGGGTCGACACCTGAGTGGATGTACTGTTGAAAATTACGTGACAGTGTCAGCTCTGTATAAAAAAACAGTGGTTGACATGAGACAGCCGGCTACTCAGCTTGTGCCTGTCCAGACGTCTCATAGGCCGTCAGGGGCTCTAAAGCGCCCGTTACCTCAGATGGCAGATACAGACGCCGACACGGATACTGACTCCTGTGTCGACGGTGAAGAGACAACCGTGATTTCCAGTAGGGCCACACGTTACATGATTGAGACAATGAACAATGTTTTATACATTTCTGATAGTACGAGTACCACCAAAAAGGGGTATTGTGGTGAGGGAAAAACTACCTGTAGTTTTCCTGAATCTGAAAAATAAAATGAGGTGTGTGATGATATGTATACCCTTTCCCGCCAGAGGTTAGGGTGCGTTGGGAAACACCCCCTAGGGGGGATAAGGCGCTCACACGCTTGTAAGAACAAGGGCTCTACCTTCTCATGAGATGGCCGCCCTTAAGGATCCTGCTGATAGAAAGCAGGAGGGTATCCAAAAATGTATTCACACACATACTGGTGTTATACTGCGACCAGCAATCGCCTCAGCCTGGAGGTGCAGTGCTGGGTTGGCATGGTCGGATTCCCTGACTGGAAATATTGATATCCTAGATAAGGATAGTATATTATTGCCTATAGAGCATTTAAAAGATGCATTTCTATATATGCATGATGCACAGCGGAATATTTGCCGACTGGCATCAAATATAAGTGCGTTGTCCAATTCTACCAGTAAAATGGTCAGGTGATGCGGATTCCAAACGGCATTTGGAAGTATTGCCTTTAAAAAGGGACATTTGGGGTCGGTCTTTTAGACCTGGTGGCCACGGCAACAACTGGGAAATCCACGTTTGCACCCCAGGTCGCCTCTCAAAATAAGACGCCGTATTATCAGGCGCAGTCCTTTGTTGGCAAGCGGACAAAAGGTTCCTCTTTTCTGCTCGTGACAGAGGGAGAGGAAAAAGGCTGAAGAGATTACCCAGTTCCCAGGAACAGAAATCCTTTCCCGCCTCTGCAAAAGCCCTCAGTATGACGCTAGGGCCTTACAAACTCAGGCACGGTGGGGGCCCGTTCTCAATGAATTTCAGTGCGCAGTGGGCTCACTCGCAAGTAGACCCCTGGATCCTTCAGGTAATATCTCAAGGGTACATATTGAAATTCGAGACGTCTCCCCCTCGCCGTTTCCAAAAGTCGGCTTTACCGACGTCTCCCTCTGACAGGGAGGCAGTTTTGGAAGCCATTCACCCAGCAGGTGATAATCAAGGTACCCCTCCTGCAACAGGGAACGGGGTATTATTCCACACTATTGTGGTAACGAAGCCAGACGGCCCGGTGAAACCGATTCTAAATCTAAAATCTAAAATCTTTGAACACTTACATACAGAGGTTCAAATTCAAGATTGAGTCACTCAGAGCAGTGATTGCGAACCTGGAAGAAGGGGACTACATGATGTCTTGGGACATCAAGGATGCTTACCTTCATGTAAAAGTTTACCCTTCTCACCAAGGGTACCTCAGGTTATGGTACAGAACTGTCACTATCAGTTCAGACGCTGCCGTAGGGATGGTCCACGGCACCCCGGGTCTTTACCAAGGTAATGGCCGAAATGATATCCCTTCGAAGGAAGGGAATTTTAGTTATCCCTTACTTGGACGATTCCCTGATAAGGGTAAGATCCAGGGAACAGTTGGAAGTCGGTGTAGCACTATCTCAGGTAGTGTTGCGGCAGCACGATTGGATTCTCAATATTCCAAAATCGCAGCTGGTTCCGACGACTTGTCTTCTGTTTCCTAGGGATGTTCCTGGACACAGTCCAGAAAAAAGGTGTTTCTCCCGGAAGAGAAAACCAGGGAGTTATCCGAGCTAGTCAGGAACCTCCTAAAACCGAACCAAGTCTCAGTGCATCAATGCACAAGGGTTCTGGGTAAAAATGGTGGCTTCCTACGAAGCAATCCCATTCGTTAGATTCCAAGCAAGAACTTTCCAGTGGAACCTACTGGACAAATGGTCCGGGTCGCATTTTCAGATGCATCAGCGGATAACCCTGTCACCAAGGACAAGGGTATCCATCATGTGGTGGTTGCAGAGTGCTCATCTTCTAAAGGGCCGCAGATTCGGCATTCAGGACTGGGTCCTGGTGACCACGGATGCCAGCCTGCGAGGCTGGGGAGCAGTCACACAGGGAAGGAATATCCAGGGCTTAGGGTCAAGCCTGGATACATCACTTCACATAAATATCCTGAAGCTAAGGGCCATTTACAATGCTCTAAGCTTAGCAAGACCTCTGCTTCAAGGTCAGCCGGTGTTGATCCAGTCGGACAACATCATGGCAGTCACCCACGTAAACAGACAGGGTGGCACAAGAAGCAGGAGGGCAATGGCAGAAGCTGCAGGGATTCTTCGCTGGGCGGAAAATCATGTGATAGCACTGTCAACAGTATTCATTCCGGGAGTGGACAACTGGGAAGCAGACTTCCTCAGCACGACCTCCACCCGGGAGAGTGGGGACTTCACCCAGAAGTCGTCCACATGATTAAAAAACTCGACAGGTATTGCGCCAGGTCAAGAGACCCTAACTCGACAGGTATTGCGCCAGGTCAAGAGACCCTCAGGCAATAGTTGTAGACGCTCTGGTAACACCGTGGGTGTACCAGTCAGTGTATGTGTTCCCTCCTCTGCCTCTCATACCCAAGGTACTGAGATTGATAAGATGGAGAGGAGAAAGCACTATATTCGTGGCTCCGGATTGGCCAAGAAGGACTTGGTAACCGGAACTTCAAGAGATGCTCACGGAGGATCCGTGGCCTCTACCTCTAAGAAGGGACCTGCTCCAGCAAGGACCCTGTCTGTTCCAAGACTTACCGCGGCTGCGTTTGACGGCATGGCGGTTGAACGCCGGATCCTGAAGGAAAAAAGGCTTTCCGGATGAAGTCATCCCTATCCTGATCAAAGCCAGGAAGGTTGTAACCGCAAAAACATTATCACCGCAATTGACGAAAATATGTTGCGTGGTGCGAGGCCAGTAAGGCCCGACGGAGGAAATTCAACTGGGTCGATTCCTACATTTCCTGCAAACAGGAGTGTCTATGGGCCTGAAATTGGGGTCCATTAAGGTTCAAATTTGCGGCCCTGTCAATTTTCTTCCAAAAAGAACTAGCTTCAGTCCCTGAAGTTCAGACGTTTGTAAAAGGGGTACTGCATATACAGCCTCCTTTTGTGCCTCCAGTGGCACTTTCGGATCTCAATGTAGTTTTGGGTTCCAAAAGTCACATTGGTTTGAACCACTTAAATCTGTGGAGTTAAAATATCTCACATGGAAAGTGGTCATGCTATTGGCCCTGGCCTGGGCCAGGCGCGTGTCAGAATTGGCGGCTTTATCCTGAAAAAGCCCTCATCTGATTTTCCATTCGGACAGGGCGGAATTGAGGACTCGTCCTCAGTTTCTCCCCAAGGTGGTTTCAGCGTCTCACCTGAACCAACCTATTGGTGGTGCCTGCGGCTACTAGGGACTTGGAGGCCTCCAAGTTGCTAGACGTTGTCAGTGCCCTGAAAATATATGTTTCCAGGACGGCTGGAGTCAGGAAATCTGACTCGCTGTTTATCCTGTGTGCACCCAACAAGTTGGGTGCTCCTGCTTCTAAGCAGACTATTGCTCGTTGGATTTGTAGTACAATTCAGCTTGCACATTCTGTGGCAGGCCTGCCACAACCAAAAATCTGTAAATGCCCACTCCACAAGGAAGGTGGGCTCATCTTGGGCGGCTGCCCGAGGGGTCTCGGCTTTACAACTTTGCCGAGCAGCTACTTGGTCAGGAGCAAATACGTTTGTAAAATTCTACAAAATTAATATCCTGGCTGAGAAGGACCTGGAGTTCTCTCATTTGGTGCTGCAGAGTCATCCGCACTCTCCCGCCCGTTTGGGAGCTTTGGTATAATCCCCATGGTCCTTACGGAGTCCCCAGCATCCACTTAGGACGTTAGAGAAAATAAGAATTTACTTACCGATAATTCTATTTCTCATAGTCCGTAGTGGATGCTGGGCGCCCATCCCAAGTGCGGATTGTCTGCAATACTTGTACATAGTTATTGTTACAAAAATCGGGTTATTATTGTTGTGAGCCATCTTTCAGAGGCTCCTCTGTTATCATACTGTTAACTGGGTTCAGATCACAGGTTATACGGTGTGATTGGTGTGGCTGGTATGAGTCTTACCCGGGATTCAAAATCCTTCCTTATTGTGTACGCTCGTCCGGGCACAGTATCCTAACTGAGGCTTGGAGGAGGGTCATAGGGGGAGGAGCCAGTGCACACCAGTTAGTCCTAAAGTTTTCTTTAGATGTGCCCAGTCTCCTGCGGAGCCGCTATTCCCCATGGTCCTTACGGAGTCCCCAGCATCCACTACGGACTATGAGAAATAGAATTATCGGTAAGTAAATTCTTATTTTGGCATGTCTTCTTCAGGGAGCTGCTGGCGGCGGGTCCTCCTGGACAGATGTGAGGCTGCCAAGGGCCGAGGGTCCGGAGAGCCGGGCACTGCGGCGGGGATCGCTGCGGTAAGGTCCTCTGGTGGTGACACAGTATAGTGAAGGGGTGGCCAACCAGTCAGTGACAAAGAGCCAAAAAACCTTGTTAGGTACGTCAAAGAGCCGACACCGAGCCGATGGCGCGCATGCATTAATGGAATGTGGCCTTGTGCCTGCTAGACCACACCCCTGGTATAAAATACATTGAAAAGGCCAGAACGACATAAAATAAAAATTTTAAAGCCATATCCATTTAAAAGCCACTTTCACAAAAAATAATTGAAAAAGCCAGATTCACATAATAAACTTCAGATCCCCATGTGTCACTCCAGCCAACACCCTCCTGACACTCCAGCCAACTCCCCCATGTGTCACTCCTGCTAGCACCCTCCTATGTCACTCCAGCCAGCTCTCCCATGTGTCACTACTGCCAAGACCCTGCTGTGTCACTCCAGCCAGCTCCCCCATGCGTCACTCCAGCCAACACCCTCCAGTTACTCCAGCCAGCTCCCCCATGTGTCACGCCTGCTAGCACCCTCCTATGTCACTCAAGCCAGCTCCCCCATGTCACTCCTGCTAGCTCTCCCATGTGTCACTCCAGCCAACACCCTCCTGTCACTCCAGCCAGCTTTTCCATGTGTCACTCCTGCTAGCATACTCCTTTGTCACTCCAGCAAGCTCCCTCATGTCACTCCAGCCAGCTCTCCCATGTGTCACTACTGCCAAGACCCTGCTGTGTCACTCCAGCCAGGTCTCCCATGTGTCACTCCAGCAAGCTCCCCAATGTGTCACTCCAGCCAACACCCCCTGTCACTCCAGCCAGCTCTTCCATGTGTCACTCCTGCTAGCACCCTCCTATGTCACTCCAGTCAACTCCCCCGTGTCCCTCCAGCCACAGTTCTCCCATGTGTCACTACTTCCAGCACCCTCCCGCATCACTACTGCCAGGACCATCCTATGTCACTCCAGCCAGCTCTCCCATGTGTCACTAGTTCCAGCACCCTTCCGCGTCACTCCTGCCAGGACCCTCTCCTGTCACTCCAGCCAGGTCTCCCATGTGTCACTCATGCTACCACCCTCCTATGTCACTCCTGCCAGGACCCTCCTGTGTCTCTCCAGCCAGCTCTGCCATGTGTCACTCTAGCCACCCTCATGATTCACTACAGCCCCCCCCCCCCCCCCCCATCAACTCGTGTCATTGCAGCAGTCCCTAATGTGTCCTCTGTTTGCTTGTGGGTGTCTCACCTCTAGTATCTGACTCCTTCAGTTTTCAGTCCCTGTAGTGCTGCTGCATGTCTGGCTGGAGTGCAGCTGTTTCTGTATCTGTTGTGATCACATGATTTAGAGTGTTGGGAGCCACATTTGAATAAAGAGCCACAAGCGGCTCAAGAGCCAGAGGTTGGCCACCGCTGGTATAGTGTGTCAGAGACAGAAGCTGGCTAAAGCTGTGTACTAACAGCTAAGTATGTCTCCATGGCAGCCATGTTGGAGACTAGAGTATTACCAATGAAGTTCCCAATTTGTGTCCAGCCAATCCTGCGTGTTCTCCCCTTACAAAATGGGGCTGGCTCAGAGGGAGAGTGCCAGTGCTTCAAGTTACCTCCTTGTGAAAGGTTCTCCAGCTCTGTGCTCCCAGGTTACTTCTGATTCCCTGGTCCTGGTTGCTCTCATCCATCGGTTACCTAAATGCTGCTGCAGTCCTGTTGTCTAAGACCGTTGCCACTCGTGGAAGCGCACACGGGGTCCCAGGTCGTAGAGGATCTCCAGGTGCTAACGGTGGTTCCCGCAGACGTCTTCATTTCTTCAAAGTCCAAGTTCTACAGCCTCGTCTTTCAATCACAAACCACAGTCTTCATTTCTTCAAAGTCCAAGTTCTTCAGCCTCGTCTTTCAATCACAAATCACGTCTTCATTTCTTCAAGGTCCAAGTACTACAGCCTCGTCTTTTGATCATAAAACACAGTCTTCAGTTCTTCTTTACCGGAGTTCTTCAGCTTCACTCTTCAAGTCATTTAACCATAGACTCTAATTCTTCCAGTTTCTTCAATTTCTCCAATATTCATGTACAGCCTGATTATTCATTAAAACTACAGTTATCTTCCTACGAAGTCCTCCTTTTCTTTACACCCTCCGACCAACGTTAACACTTAGTTTGGCTTCCACCCCATGAGGAGGAATTACATTCAGCCACCTCATTTACTCTCCTCACAGGTAGCTGTCCCTTCAGCCAAAACTCGGTTGTCGGAACCCCAACTTACACCGAGCGTGTCACCCTGGCATGGGCAAGGTGCCTCACTCTGCTACTGCTGCGCTCGGCACAGGTTACCGTTCCCAACTGTAGTCTATGTGGATTGTAAAGTATGAAAAAGTTCACAAAATGTGAAAAACTCATGTCGACCATTTTCCATGTCGACCTATTGACCATGTCGACCAATAGTGGTCGACCTAATGACTGTCGACCTAATGACCGTAACCAAATGTGACTGGGGTACTTATAAAAACATAAGTAAGAGTGCTCTTTATTTTCTGGGTGTCAGAACACTTCCGGACACTTATTTCGGGCATTATTTTAAAACCATTTAATCGGCGCCCCCTACCATTCTTAGAAGCGTCTAAAGCCCTACTCCTATTCCCGGCCCCCAACAAGCTTCACCAGTGGTCCTAGCTTCTATTAAGTATGGCTGGGTACACAGTTGGCCGACCAATCTAATGATTGGTAAGGCTTATGCACAAACGATCTTATGCATACACATTCACCAACCCGCTGCCCGACATTCCCAGCCACAGAAACCGACAGTGATTTTATTGGCGGTGGTTCCTTCGGCATTTGGCGGGTTGCCGGTACACACAGGCAGATTTACTGCAAGACAAATCAGCATCTGCTGTAATGCACAGCCATCCTGATAGAATTTGGGATCTATTCATGGAGCAGTGAAAAGAGTGAACAAGTGAGCCTGTGGAGAAGTTGGCCATGTCAACCAATCAGCTGCTCCGTACAATTGTATAGTATGCAAATTATAAATGTTACTTCAATGCTGATTGGTTGCCATGGGCAACTTCTCCAGTGGCTCACTACTTCATGAATACACCCCTTTGTCTTTAAACGATGCTGTACACAGACATATCGGCTGCACATACCAGCCGATTTATCGGTCGTCAGCTGTACGAACGATATATCGGCAAGCGTGACCTCAACATAAGAGCAGGGGCTAAAGCATAGGAAAAAGTTATTTGACGTCACATAACCACCTCCGTACAATGCCAGCAGGCCAATTGGGATCAGCGGAGGGGAACATGCCATAATCTCCATGTGGTCTCAAAATTTCTGAGGTAAAACATAGGCGAGGTAATTTTAAGGTCCATCAGGGCTCTTTCCATTATTGATGAAGCTCCTTCTTACAACGTAATATTACAGACGTAATATATACTTAAACTTCTGTTACAGACTTTGAGGTTTAAGTAGCATTAGCATTCAGCATCGTCTAGGTTCATATGAGGTAGGGTGTGACCTACTGTACAGCAGAACAGGAGCTTTCTGGCTATGCTCCTATACAGACTACATCCTGTCCTTATGCTATTAGCTTACAGAGAAATGCCTGAGGCCATGAGGCAACTGAATCTGAATAAAGAATATTTTATAAAATAAATAAAAATGGACTAAACCAGCAAAGTTTGCACATACTCCCCTCACAATATCAAGGTACCAGTTACTGTTCATGTAGGGAACTACAAGTGTGTGGAATGTTGGATGAGGAGCATTCCTGCGCTGCCTCCATCCATACTGCAGCCTAATGTAACTGTGACGGCGGCTACTCGGACGTGACGGAGCACAGCAGAAGGCCTGACCTCTGACATACACTACTGCGCATGTGCAGCATGTACGTGCGTCTTCTCCCCCGGCGTTTCTAGCTAATAGATACCGTATCACCACCGCTATTATTAGAGGGTTAATTCTCTACTGCACATGCGCAGATCTTCAGGAAAATGGCAGCAGCAGTTTCAGTGATTTCTCTAGCACCAGCAGTGGCATGGTTTGTATAACGCATAGATACAGGGTGTGTGCACCTATTAGATACACCTCTCAAATACGATGATGGTAAAGTCATCAATATATGCAGATTCAATTAGGCTGTTTTGAAATTTGCTGTTCGTATAAAATAATTTTAAATGACCCAAAAAAAAATTGTTAAATACATTTTAAAATATTTATATTTATTTAAAAAATGTTTTATAAAAAATGGATGACGTTCACATTTTGCATTAGAAAAATGTATAAAAATGTCGCCATTTAAGCATGAAGGTGTTTGAGCAGCCTTGGCGATTGTGCAGACCCCCCTCGGATGAAAGAGACATTTGCATTGATCAACTCTACTGTAAAAACATTTAGTCGATTCAACAAAAGTTACAGAATTTCTGTTGAATTTCCAAGCTGGAGATCCCACTTGAGAATCCCATGGTTTCCAGCATGTTTAGTAAAGAGTGAAGACTGCGATATAGCAGCAGAAGGTGATGGTGTTCGAACTGTGGGTATATAACTCTCCTTGGCCGCTGAATAGATGACTAACAAAACACAAAACTCCAAAAGTTAAATAAATGGGCTCGATTCAATTCAGCGTGAATTGAATAGCGCTGGGAAGGAGTTCCCAGACCTAGTCAATTCAGCGCACTGTTATGTAGAGAATGCCGGTTCTCGCGCCTTAAACGTGGTGTTTAGTCGTGTGTACCGTCATTCTCAGACTTAAGTGCCTGGAGCGATGCTGTTTCTGCCGCGCTAAGGACCTAATTCAGAGCTGATCGCAGCAGCAAAATTTGTAAGCAGTTGGCCAAAACCATGTGCACTGCAGGGGGGGCAGATATAACATGTGCAGAGAGAGTTACATTTGGGTGGGTTATTTGGTTTCTGTGCAGGGTAAATACTGGCTATTTCTGCCCCCCCTGTAGTGCACATGGGGGGTAATTCAGACCTGATCGCTGGACAGCGATTTTTGCAGCCCTGCGACCAGATAGTCGCCGCCACTGCGGGTTGCATTTTAGATGTGCAAGTGTGCAAACGCATGTGTAGCAGAGCTGCACAAACTGTTTTTGTGCAGTTTCTGCGCAGCCCAAGACTTACTCAGCCGCTGCGATCACTTCAGCCTGTCCAGGACCAGAACGGACGTCACACACCCTCCCTTCCAACGCTTGGACACGCCTGCTTTTTTCCAGACACTCCCTGAACACGGTAGTTGCCACCCACAAATGCCTTCATCCTGTCAGTCACCTTGAGATCGCCCGTGCGATCGCTTTTTTCCCGCACAATCACGTCGCTATGCATCGATCCCTGTTGCTGCGGTCCGTCGCGCCTGCGCATTGTGGGGCATATACGCATGGGCAGTTCAGACCTGATCGTAGGCTGTGAGAAAACGCAGCCTAGCGATGAGGTCTGAATTACCCCCATGGTTTTGCCAAACTGCTAACACATTTGCTGCTGCAAACAGATCTGAATTAGTCCCTAAGGGCAGAAAACAGCATTGTGCCAGTAGTAGTATACGATTTGCGCCAGGAGGGGTATAAGAAGAAATCCTCTAGTCAGGCATAGCATCTTGCTGAATTGAATAGCTCCGGGAGCTCTTTCCCAGCGCTATTCAATTTGCTGAATTGAACTGCGCCCATTTGTACTTGCCACTAATTGCAGGATGGTATTTACAATTATACTATTGTGTGGGAAAAAGCCTTTAAATGCTACAAAATATGGCTTTAAAAATCTGATTTAAACTATAGCTTCCCTTTAATCAATCTTGGTTGCAAATGTGTGAACCCAAGTTACAACATTTTGTTTTTTTTAAAACAAACATGTCAAGCAAAGCACCTAATTAAAACTAGTACATAGACATCTTTGTACGGAGGTAGACTTTTAATCACGTACAGCCACCGCATCTGTCATGGCATTGCATACAACGTAAAGAAACTATTTGTTTTTACGGAAGGTATATTAATTTTGCAGCTGCGCTCCAACATTATCAAAAGCAGCAAATGTCATCCAGATAAATGATGACAAATTTGCCTGTCTTTGCGGGACCTTTCGACAAGGCTGGAAAGGGGAACAGGTGTCTATGACATCACTAAACTGATTAAAAAAAAAAAAGTTTACCTCGTCTGAAGTTAAACCGATCACATGACCACCTGTAATTACATAAGTGTTGTCATGACGCCAGCCAACACATTTGGAAGCTGCACAAGCCCCACATAGCTGCCTATATACAGCTGTTTTTGCATTAGTTCTTCAAAAAAAATGCACAGATTTTTCCTACCCACTGTGATCATACGTTTACTCTCACAAAGCCCCTCTTTATGGCACTGTGGCATACGGAATATACAATAAGAGAAACACTGAATGCTAGGATGCATTTGCCATAAATATATAGATTTCCTCTATATTGGTAAGGGACTTATGTGTAAAATGAGAGGAATTAAATGCCTTCTAGGGAAATATGACCACATTGCACATGGTACTTTTTAAGTACATACTAAAATGTGTTTGGGGACAGGGGCCTGCGATGGGAGGTGGACAGAATAATGCAGAACTCAAGAGCCAACCATGCAAATGGAGGAGCCAACAAGATCTATTAAGAGGCTAGGGAAGAAGTACTTCTCTTTACCTCAATAAAAATGGCTCACAAATATTTGGTGGCAGCAGACATTTTTTTTTTTTGTACATGCATTGTCTACTTTAGGGTCTATTCATGAAGCAGTGAAAAGTGTGGAGAAGTGAGCCTGTGGAGAAGTTGTCCATGGAAACCAATTAGCTGCTCCATACAATTGTATAGTATGCAAATTAGAAATGTTACTTCAATGCTTATTGGTTGCCATAGGTAACTTCTGCACTGGCTCACTTCTCCTCACTTATCACTGCTCCATGAATAGACCCCTCAGCTCCTTATATTTCTACAGCCTTACTTACATATAGATCAATAGAAGTTCGACAAAAGACACAATTGTGAGCATACGCAAAGTCAAACGGTCGATAATTGCATGCAGGCTCTCACCAGTGGCACAGGTGCCAGGTTTATGTCCAGCATACATCATACACACTTACAGATATGTCCTCATACCCTATTGCTGCAGTTGCACCATACAGCCATTCTCAGCGCGCCATGGGGGTCATTCCGAGTTGATCGCTAGCCGACGTTGTTCACAGCACAGCGATCAGTGAAAAAAAACGGCTAATCTGCGCATGCGTATGCACCGCAATGCGCACGCGCAACGTACGGGTACAAAGAGCATCGTGGTTTAGCACAGGTTCTAGCGAAGCTTTCAGTCGCGCGGCCGAACACAGGAAGCACCGTTTTCAGGGAGTGCTTAGAAAAACGCAGGCGTGTCGTGAAAAACGCAGGCATGGCTGGGCGAACGCTGGGCGGGTGTGTGACGTCAAAAGCCAACCCTCCAACGTTAGAATCAACGCACACGAAGAGTAAGTACAGGGCTGGTCTTGTTTTCACTAAATGTTTTTGCAGGCGCTCGGCTGCACAGGCGTTCGCACTTCTGCAAAGCAAAAATACACTCCTTGGTGGGCGGCGACAATGCGTTGCACAGCTGCTAAAAGTAGCTAGCGAGCGATCAACTCGGAATGACCCCCCAAGTCCTTTGTGACTCAGCTTGTGTTAAGTGTCATAGTCACACATATTAAACAACTGGATGCGACAAAACTGTTTAGCAAGACTGAACTGATTAATCTGTGGGTGACTGGTGTTAAAGTCACAGCTCGGTGTCTCTGGTACAGATTGAGTGGTATTTCACGAATAAGATGCAAATTTTAAGAAAAAAAGTGTCTGTGCCAGAGCTGGATTAAGGCTTCGGGGGGCCTCGGGTACTTAAGACAGGGGGGCCCTAAGATTTAAAATGAAAATCATGGCGTCTTCAATCACTACAAAGAAAATTACAATTAGGTTACATTACGTCACATGGTATGAGCAAACATTTACATTACGCCAGACAGTATGAGATAAAATTCACATTATGCCACATTGTATGAGCCAAAATTTACATTCTGCCACACAGCAAGAGATAATATTCACATTACGTCACACGGTATGATCCGAAATTTACATTACGCCACGCGGTATGAGCCAAAATTTACATTGCGCTACACACCAAAAGATAAAATTCACATTACGCCACACTGTATGAGCCGCAATTCACATTATGCCACACTGCATGAGCCGCAATTCACATTACGCCACACGGTATGAGGCAAAATTCACATTCCGCCACGTGCGAATGAGCGGCTGCGGCCCGGCCTGAATAGACCCCATAGTACCGCCCAAACACATTATATAATACACAGTGCCCCCAAACACATTATGTGACACATGGTGCCCCTCCAAATACATTATATAACACACATTATACATTACTTGTGGGTGCAGTCCTGTTCACATGTGTGTTCCGGTAGCAGGTGCTGCTGACAAATGTACCCTCTACTGCCCCTGACCGGGCATAGAGGGCGAGTGTAGAGAGCGGATGTGGGCGGGTGTAGCGAGCGGCCGTAGATAGCGGGATGTCTCTGCGCGCAGGAAGTCTGTGCGGATTGATGGCCGTAGAGAGCGGGCTGTCAGTGCTGGCAGGCGTAGAGCATGTGCGGGCGTACAGTGTAGTCACAGTCAGGAATACAACTGCACGCTCGACAATGAGTCAGCTACAGGCGTGTGTGAGGGGGGTGCTGGACATTAGGGGGTTCCTGTGTGCACCAGGCACCACCCCCCCCCCCCCCCCGTGTGCACGCCTATGATAAATATGTCTATACATACATATATATATATATATATATATATATATAAGTTGTAACACTGTAGGGGTGCAAGGTGCCTTTTCCTGGGGAATATGGCAGCACGCAGCAGCTGAGGAACAACACAAGTCCAGTTTCTGGTACAACTGACCCCGGCCAGTTTTATTGAAACAGAAAATAAAACAAACCCCAAAATAAAAATACCTTGCCTGTCCGGCACTAACTAAACATAAGATGTTCCTAACTGTCACTAAACAAAACACAGAGTTCTTCAGTACATACTGTATAGCTTACTTGCATCAGAAAGCGTGTCTCTCACACACAGATCCTGCAGCCTTCCCAGGCAGTCTGCCCATACTAATCAGGTTAGAAGCACTATATCACTCTTACACAGCTGAAACCCTGATTAGCCCTCTGTGAGGCCAAAGACCCGAACTGGGCCCAATGTCTAGAACTCGCCTTATCTCTCTCTCAGAGCCTTTACCCAGCTTTTACAGCAAACTGAAAAGGTTCAGACAAAACAAAAAGCATTTTTCCTAGAAGTTAACATTTTCTAAAACATGTAAGACAAGAACCTGGGACAAATATACCTGCCCTCAAACACTATCCCAGTGTTCTTGTCACATATCCCCCTCCCCTGTTTCGACCTAGGGGCCGGAACACTTGTAGCCCCCAAACAGAAGATGCGAGACAATGCATCTGCGTTGACCAATTGTGTTCCCGGTCTATGTTCGACAGTAAACTTAAAGTCCTGCAACGCTAGAAACCATCTAGTTACACGAGCATTCTTGCCTCTATTTACATACATCCATTTTAAAGGGGCATGGTCTGTCACTAGTCTGAATTGTCTACCCAAGAGGTAATATCTCAAGGTATCTAGTGCCCACTTAATGGCCAAAGCCTCCTTTTCCACAATGGCATACCTTTTTTCATGCTCATTGAGTTTCCTACTCAAATAAATGATAGGGTGTTCGTCCCCATCTCTGGTTTGGGACAGCACAGCACCTATCCCTACCTCTGAGGCATCTGTCTGTACCACAAATTCTTTTGAAAAATCTGGTGTTATCAACACCGGTTGTGAACACAAAGCCACTTTTAACGCTTGGAACGCCTTTTCTGCATCAGGGTTCCATTTCACCACATTTGACTGCTTCCCTTTGGTAAGGTCTGACAACGGCACCGCTGTGGTCGCAAAATTAGGAATAAACCGTCTATAGTACCCAGTAATTCCCAAAAAAGCCCTTACCTGTTTTTTATTCACTGGACGAGGCCAGTTTTGAATAGCATCAACTTTATTCAATTGGGGCCTAATCAGACCTCTGCCTATGGTGAAGCCCAAGTATTTGACCTCCTCCATTGCGAGGCAGCACTTCTTTGGGTTAGCAGTTAACCCTGCCTCTCTGATTGAGTCCAGTACTGCTTGTACTTTAACCAAATGTGACCCCCAGTCTGTACTGTGAATTACCACATCATCCAAATAGGCAGCTGCATATTTTCTATGGGGCCTCAAAATTTTATCCATCGCCCGTTGAAAGGTTGCTGGAGCCCCATGCAACCCAAAGGGTAACATCTTATACTGGTACAGCCCCTCCGGAACCGAAAAGGCTGTTTTTTCTTTGGCGCTATCAGATAAAGGTATTTGCCAGTAACCTTTGGTCAGGTCCAATGTGGTGAGAAACCTGGCTGTTCCCAGCCTTTCTACAAGCTCATCCACACGGGGCATGGGGTATGCGTCAAACTTGGACACCTCATTTAACTTACGAAAGTCATTACAGAAGCGTATGCTACCGTCGGGCTTCGGGATGAGCACTATGGGACTGGACCACTCACTGTTAGACTCCTCTATGACTCCAAGTTCTAACATGGTTTTAACTTCCTTAGAAATAGCTTCTCGCTGAGCTTCAGGAATCCTATATGGCTTTAAATGAACCCTGACCCCTGGTTCTGTGACAATGTCATGTTTTATTATGGTCGTTCGGCCAGGCAGCTCTGAAAATACCTCCCTATTTTGGATGAGAAATTCTTTAACCTGATTGTTCTGATCAGCTGATAATGTCTCTGACACCTTCACTGCGGGAAGCAACCGGGGTGAAGACACCGAAGGGCAAGGCTCCGCTGACAGAGACAACCTATCTTTCCAGGGTTTGATTAAGTTAACATGGTAGATCTGTTCGGGTTTTCTCTTTCCCGGCTGGTATACTTTGTAATTAACCTCATTCACTTTTTCCCTAATCTCAAATGGACCCTGCCATTTAGCTAGGAATTTGCTTTCCACAGTGGGTACCAAAACAAGAACTCTATCTCCAGGAGCAAATTCCCGTATCTTGGCACTCCGGTTATAGACCCTCTGTTGAGCACTTTGGGCCTGTTCCATGTGCTCTCTGACAACAGGTACCACGGCTGCAATCCTATCCTGCATTTGTGTTACATGCTCAATAACGCTTCTATAAGGAGTGGGCTGTCCTTCCCACGTCTCTTTGGCAACATCCAACAGCCCTCTGGGGTGTCTACCATACAACAAATCAAATGGAGAAAACCCCGTAGAGGACTGAGGAACTTCTCTGATGGCCATTAACAAGTAGGGCAACAAACAATCCCAGTTTTTCCCATCTCTCTCAACAACCTTTTTTAACATACTTTTTAATGTTTTATTAAACCTTTCCACCAACCCGTCAGTTTGGGGATGGTAGATGGACGTCCTGAGGTGAGTGACCTTAAATAACTTGCACAATTCTTTCATGATCCTTGACATAAATGGAGTACCTTGGTCAGTCAAAATTTCTTTTGGTATTCCCACTCTACTAAATACCTGCACCAGCTCCCTAGCTATCGCCTTGGTTGTGATAGTGCGTAAAGGGACAGCCTCAGGATATCGAGTGGCATAGTCCATAATTACCAGGATATACTGATGGCCCCGAGCAGACTTTAACAAGGGCCCCACGAGATCCATGGCTATTCTGTCAAACGGGACCTCTATAATAGGCATGGGAACTAGTGGGCTCCTGAAATGGGGTCTAGGGGCATGATACTGGCATTCAGGACAGGAAGAACAATATTCAGACACTTCTTTATAAACCCCTGGCCAAAAGAACCTTTGTAAAACTCTTTCAGTGGTTTTTTCTGCCCCTAAATGTCCTGCGGTAACGTGACTATGAGCTAAATCTAGTACCGTTCTCCGATAAGGCTGGGGAGCTACCAGCTGTTCCACCACATCCTCACCCCTTTTGACAATGTGGTACAAGAGCTCATTACAGATGGCCATGTGGGGATACGTAACCCTGTCACCTGGTACCACAGGTTCCCCATTAACAATCTTAACATTCTCTCTAGCCTTTATTAAGGTAGGATCCTTTAACTGTTCAGACGCAAACAGATCCTTCTTTACCTCCAGGTCAGGCACGCTTTCAGTTCTAACTACTATGTCTCTGTTCCCGGCAAGAGGGTCCTCACTGGACTCCCCATCTGTCACTTCCCCAGCCAAACTAGCAAAAGGCAAAGGGCCAGAAAGTTCCGAAGACCCACGTACATCCATAAAATCACCGGTATTATCAACTGGCTTTTTACTTCTCACATCTGTTGATAACCGTGATTCCCACAGTTTCCAAAAATGAGGAAAATCCCTCCCTATTATGGCCTCATGCACCAAGGTAGGGACCAGTCCCACTTTAACCATTGCTGACCCACAACAAGTTTCTATATTCACCTCAGCAGTGGCATAATATTGGGTATCCCCATGTATGCAAGTTACCCCAATAGGTATTTGCTGGACCTTTAAGGGGTTCACTAACCCAGCTTTCACGAGGGTAACTAAACTTCCTGAATCTAGCAAGGCCTCTACCCGGTTACCTTCTAAGAACACATCACACATTTGTTTTTCCAGCTCAGGTGAAGGTACCACAGTACAGGCTAACCTAGCAAAGAAAGACATTCTGCGACATTCAAAGGCAGCATCACATTGCATGGGTTCTTGCGTGACTGGGCAATTGGCAATAACATGACCTGGCATACCACACCTAAAACATTTAACCACACGATTATCAACCCATTTGGGCAGCATAGACCGTTCTAGCCCCATTGGCCTGTTTCCAGGGCCAGTGTTTACAGTTTCTCCAGCCTTGCGTTCTCTTAACCGCCCAGCAACGTTTTCCCACGGAACAGTCTTACCAGTCTTTACTGAAGGGCGCTGTCGAGGATCTATGGGTTGCTGGGTGGTCATCAGTAGTTCCTCTGCTGCCAAATACCTCTCTACCATGTCCACTAATTGGTCAGCAGTACCCGGGTTTCCATGGCTCACCCACTTGCGCAGGACCATGGGCAAAGATCTCAAGTAGCGGTCCATGACGACTCTTTCCACCATCTGGGGACCAGTTAATGTCTCTGGCTGCAGCCATTTTTTTGTTAGCTGAATAAGGTCGTGCATCTGGGAGCGCGGAGGCTTCTCCATGGCGTACAGCCAACGGTGCACCAGTTGTGCTCGTACTGACAGCGTGACTCCCAGGCGGGTCAGGATCTCAGTCTTTAGTTTATCATAGTCCCGAGCCTCAGCAGGGCTTAAATCAAAGTAAGCTTTTTGGGGCTCACCTGACAGGAAAGGTGCCAGCAGACTGGCCCACTGTGCTTTCGGCCAGTTCTCACGCTCGGCAGTCCTTTCAAACGTGGTCAGATAGGCCTCCACATCATCAGCCTCTGTCATTTTCTGCAGGAAGTGACTGGCTCGTATAGAACTAGAGCTGGTTGGAGCACTGACGGCCACATCTCCAACCCGAGCTGCAAGTCTCTGCACCACTTCTGCTAAGGCCTCTCTATCCTGACGCTGTTGCCTGTAAAGTTCATCAACAACTGCCTGCTGTTGTCTCTTATTTTCCTCCATTGCCACCTGCTGCTGTCTGTTGGCCTCCTGCTGTAGTCTCCAATTTTCCTCCATTGCCACCTGCTGCTGTCGGTTGGCCTCCTGCTGAGCCGCTGTAGCTTGCAGCAAGGCTTTAAGCAGATCCTCCATGTCAACAGATTTTTCAGGCGGCTTTGCAGCTGCTTTCACCCAGGACATATATCAAACCCTCAGGGGTGAGTCTCAGTAACTTCACACTGGGCTGTATCTGCATAAACCACCGTTTTCTGCAGGCCTCACAAAGCTGCTGCTTTCACTTATGCGCAGAACGGCCTGCTCGCATTCTCCACCAAGTTGTAACACTGTAGGGGTGCAAGGTGCCTTTTCCTGGGGAATATGGCAGCACGCAGCAGCTGAGGAACAACACAAGTCCAGTTTCTGGTACAACTGACCCCGGCCAGTTTTATTGAAACAGAAAATAAAACAAACCCCAAAATAAAAATACCTTGCCTGTCCGGCACTAACTAAACATAAGATGTTCCTAACTGTCACTAAACAAAACACAGAGTTCTTCAGTACATACTGTATAGCTTACTTGCATCAGAAAGCGTGTCTCTCACACACAGATCCTGCAGCCTTCCCAGGCAGTCTGCCCATACTAATCAGGTTAGAAGCACTATATCACTCTTACACAGCTGAAACCCTGATTAGCCCTCTGTGAGGCCAAAGACCCGAACTGGGCCCAATGTCTAGAACTCGCCTTATCTCTCTCTCAGAGCCTTTACCCAGCTTTTACAGCAAACTGAAAAGGTTCAGACAAAACAAAAAGCATTTTTCCTAGAAGTTAACATTTTCTAAAACATGTAAGACAAGAACCTGGGACAAATATACCTGCCCTCAAACACTATCCCAGTGTTCTTGTCACAATATATATATATATACACACACACACACACACATATACACACGCACACACACACACACATATATATATACACGCACACACATACACACACACGTGTATATGTATATATATATATTATATACACACACATATATATTTATATAAAAATATATATATATATGTATATATTTTCAAACCCAGTGCATACTGTAATGCAGCCTTACGTTTTTATGTGCTGGCCGAGAATGGGTGCTGGCTGCTGCCTCCAACGCGCTGTCCTCCTCATTCTGTGCAGCCTGCGCGCCCAGCCAATGACTGAGCCGCAGGCTGCTGCTCCTCACATTATTGGACAGCTGAGCCATCGCTCAGCTGTCCTAAGTTCCGTCACAGGCAGTGAGTAAACTGCGTGCGGCCACGGCCGCGCGGCTCCAGCCTCCAGTGCAGACAGTCAGTGGAGCCGGGAGCCAGAGCCGCCAGGGACAGCAATCGCTGAACTGCCCTGCCGCTGCATGTGGTGCCGGCTCCAGTGAGTGCAGCGCAATACCGCAGATCGGATCTCTGTTCCGACCTGCGGTGGCGGCGGGGGGCCCTTTGAAAAAAGGGGGCCCGGGGTACTTATCCCCGGGACCCCCCTCTTAATCTGGCTCTGGTCTGAGCGGGATGTACCAAGCAACTGCGGATTGCCACATTGATACTAACCGCATTGATACTAACTGCATATGGGAGTCCACCTGCGCATGCGCAGAAAGCCGCAGCGGCCACGGGGGATGCTGGGAGGGATCCGATCAGATCCCCCTGACAGCAGCAATGCGGAAAGAAGACCATAGGCTTCTATAGGGTAATGCCAGCTTTTGCTGGCATTACCCACCGCATCGGAAACCTGACATCCGGGGCTTAATACATTGGGGAAATGCGGAACCCCCCCCCCCCCCCCCCAAAAAAAAAGGGGTTTTACCACATTTTCCTGTTAGTACATTCCGCCCACTCTGCTACACTGATGGCATGTTGAGGCTAGGTGGATGAGTATATACATGTTTTAAAACATTTGTTTTATATGTATTTGCTATTAGGCTTCAACGGAACTTACACGACATTTCCAATACAGGGAAATCCACATATAAAGTAAAAAAATGCTATAACATTCCCATGTGCACTCTGCATCTGATCGCATGTTTTACTGTACAGTATGTTTTCTATTTGCGTTGGGTATGGTATGCCGGTGGCCGGGTTCCCGGCAGTCAGCATACCAACTTCGGGATCCCGGCCGCCAGAATGCCGGCAGGAGGGCGAACGGCTGTACTCGCCACAGGTTCTATTCCCACTCTATGGGCCTAATTCAAGGTTGATTGCAAAACAACATTTTCCTCTAATGAGCAAAACCATGTGCACTGCAGGGGGGGCAGATATACCATGTGCAGAGAGAGTTAGATTTGGGTGGGGTGTGTTCAAACTAAAATCTAAATTTCTGTGTAAAAATAAAGCAGCCAGTATTTACCCTGCACAGAAACAATATAACCTACTCAAATCCAACTGTCTGTATGTTATATCTGCCCCCCCTGCAGTGCACATGGTTTTGCCCATTAGAGGAAAAATAAGAATTTACTTACCGATAATTCTATTTCTCGGAGTCCGTAGTGGATGCTGGGGTTCCTGAAAGGACCATGGGGAATAGCGGCTCCGCAGGAGACAGGGCACAAAAGTAAAGCTTTTCCGATCAGGTGGTGTGCACTGGCTCCTCCCCCTATGACCCTCCTCCAGACTCCAGTTAGGTACTGTGCCCGGACGAGCGTACACAATAAGGGAGGAATTTTGAATCCCGGGTAAGACTCATACCAGCCACACCAATCACACCGTACAACTTGTGATCTAAACCCAGTTAACAGTATGATAACAAAAGGAGCCTCTGAAAGACGGCTTCCTACAACAATAACCCGATTTTTGTAACAATAACTATGTACAAGTATTGCAGAATAATCCGCACTTGGGATGGGCGCCCAGCATCCACTACGGACTCCGAGAAATAGAATTATCGGTAAGTAAATTCTTATTTTCTCTATCGTCCTAGTGGATGCTGGGTTTCCTGAAAGGACCATGGGGATTATACCAAAGCTCCCAAACGGGCGGGAGAGTGCGGATGACTCTGCAGCACCGAATGAGAGAACTCCAGGTCCTCTTTTTGGCAGGGTATCAAATTTGTAGAATTTTACAAACGTGTTCTCCCCCGACCACGTAGCTGCTCGGCAGAGTTGTAATGCCGAGACCCCTCGGGCAGCCGCCCAAGATGAGCCCACCTTCCTTGTGGAATGGGCATTTACATATTTTTTGCTGTGGCAAGCCTGCCACAGAATGTGCAAGCTGAATTGTACTACAAATCCAACGAGCAATAGTCTGCTTAGAAGCAGGAGCACCCAGCTTGTTGGGTGCATACAGGATAAACAGCAAGTCAGATTTCCTGACTCCAGCCGACCTGGAAACTATATTTTCAGGGCCCTGACAACATCCAGCAACTTGGAGTCCTCCAAGTCCCTAGTAGCCGCAGGTACCACAATAAGCTGGTTCAGGTGAAACGCTGACACCACCTTAGGGAGAAACTGGGGACGAGTCCACAGCTTTGCTCTGTCCGAATGGACAATCAGATATGGCTTTGTGAGATAAAGCCGCCAATTCTGACACTCGCCTGGCCGAGGCCAGGACCAACAGCATGGTCGCTTTCCATGTGAGATATATCAAATCCACAGATTTGAGTTGTTTAAACCAATGTGATTTTAGGAATCCCAAACTACGTTGAGATCGCCCAGTGCCACTGGAGACATCAAAAGGGGGTTGTATATGCAGTACTCCCTTAACAACTTCTGGACTTCAGGAACTGAAGCCAATTTCTTTCTGGAAGAAAATCGACCGGTCGAAATTTGAACCTTAATGGACCCCAATTTGAGACCCATATACACTCCTGTTTGCAGGAAATGTAGGAATTAACCTAGTTGAAATTCTTCCGTGGAGCCTTCCTGGCCTCACACCATGGAACACATTTTCACCTAAGCAGTGATAATGTTGTGCGGTCACCTCCTTCCTGGCTCTGACCAGGGTAGGGATGACCTCTTCCGGAATGCCTTTTTCCCTTAGGATCCGGCGTTCACCCGTCAACGCGGCTGCGGTAAGTCATGGAACAGACATGATTCTTGCTGAATCAAGATCCTTTCTAGTATCTCTTGAAGTTCCGGGTACCAAGTTCTTCTTGGCCAAACCGGAGCCACGAGTATAGTTCTTACTCCTCTCCTTCCTATCATTCTCCATACACTGGGTATGAAAGGCAGAGGAGGGAACACATACACCGACTGGTACACCCACGGTGTTACCAGAGCGTCCCAGCTATTGCCTGAGGGTCTCTAGACCTGGCGCTTCATGTGGGACGCCATCATAACCACCTTTGGTCTTTCCCAACGGTTTACAAACATGTGGAAACTTCCAGATGAAGTTCCCACTTTTCCGGGTGGAATTCATTCATGCTGAGGAAATCTTCCTAGTTGTCCACTCCCGGAATGAACACTGCTGACAGTGTTATCACATGATTTCTCGCCCAGCGAAGAATCCTTGCTGTCATTGCCCTCCTGCTTCTTGTGCCGCCCCGTCTGTTTACGTGGGCGACTGCCATGATGATGTCCTACTGGATCAGCACCGGTTGACTTTGAAGCAGAGGTCTTCCTAGGCTCAGAGCATCGTAAATTGCCCTTAGCTCCAGTATATTCATGTGGAGAGAAATCTCCAGACTTGACCACACTTCCTTGGAAATTTCTTCCCTGTGTGACTGTTCCCCAGCCTCTCAGACTGGCATCCGTGGTCACCAGAACACAGTCCTGAATGCTGAATGTGCTGCCCTCTAGAAGATGAGCACTCTGCAGCCCCCACAGAAGAGACACCCTTGTCCTTGGAGACAGGGTTATCCGCTGATGCATCTGAAGATGCGATCCGGACCATTCGTCCCGCAAATCCCCCTGAAAAGTTTTTGCGTGAGATCTGCCGAATGGAATCGCTTCGTAAGAAGCCACCATTTTTCCCAGGACTCCTGTGCATTTATGCACTGATACTTGGCCTGGTTTTAGGAGGTTTCTGACTAGGTCGGATAACTCCCTGGCTTTCCCCTCCAGGAGAAATACCTCTTTCTGGACTATGCCCAGAATCATTCCTAGGAACAGCAGACGTATCATCGGAAAACAGCTGCGATTTTTGGAATATTTAGAATCCACTCGTGCTGTCGTAGAACTACTTTAGATAGTTCTTTTCCGACCTCCAACTGTTCTCTGGAAACTTGCCCCTTTCAGGATATCGTCCAAGTAAGGGATAATTAAGATGCCTTTCTTCTTTTAAGAATCATCTTTTCGGCCATTACCTTGGTAAAGGCCCGGGGTGCCGTGGATAATTCAACGGCAGCGTCTGAAACTGATATTGACAGTTCTGTATCACGAACCAGAGGTACCCTTGTTGAGAAGGGCAAATTTGGACATGGAGGTAATCCTTGATGTCCAGGGACACCATATAGTCCCCTTTTTTCCGGTTCTCTATCACTGCTCTGAGTGACTCCATCTTGATTTGAACCTTTTTATGTAAGTGTTCAAAGATTTCAGATTTAGACTATGTCTCACCAAGCCGTCTGGCTTCAGTACCACAATATAGTGTGGAAGACTAATACCCTTTTCCTTGTTGTAGGAGGGGTACTTTGATTATCACCTGCTGGAAATACAGCTTGTGAATTTTTTCCCAATACTGCCTCCCTGTCGGAGGGAGCCGTTGGTAAAGCAGGCTTCAGGAACCTGCGAGGAAAAAATGTCTCGACTCTCCAATCTGTACCCCTGGGATAATACTTGTACGATCTAGGGGTCAACTTGCGAGTGATCCCACTGCGCGCTGAGACTCTTGAGACTACCCCCCCACCTCACCTGAGTCCGCTTGCACGGCCCCAGCGTCACGCTGAGGACTTGGCAGACGCGGTGGAGGGCTTCTTTTCCTGGGAAGGGGCTGCCTGCTGCAGTCTACTTCCCTTTCCTCTATGTCTGGGCAGATATGACTGGCCTTTTGCCCGCTTGCCCACATGGGAAACGGAAGGATTGAGGCTGAAAAGACAGTGTCTTTTTCTGCTGAGATGTAACTTGGGGTAAAAAGGTTGGATTTCCCAGCTGTAGCCGTGGCCCCCAGGTCCGATGGACCGACCCCAAATAACTCCTTCCCTTTATACGGCAATACTCCATGTGCCGTATGGGATCTGTATCACCTGACCACTGTCGTGTCCATGACATCTTCTGGGAGATATGGACAACGCACTTATCTTGATGCCAGAGTGCAAATATCCCTCTGTGCATCTCGCATACATATATATAGAATGCATCCTATTAAATGCTCTATATCAATAAAATATTTTTAGTCAGGGAATTCGACCAAGCCAACCCAGCACTGCATCTCCAGGCTGATGGCGATCGCTGGTCGCAGTATAACCACCGTATGTGTGTATATACTTTTTAGGATATTTTTCCAGCTGCCTATCAGCTGGCTCCTTGAGGGCGGCCGTATCTGGAGACGGTAACGCCACTTGATAAGCGTGTGAGCGCCTTATCCACCCTAAGGGGTGTTTTCCTAACTTCTGGCGGGAAAGGGTATAACGCCAATATTTGCTATCGGGGTAAACCCACGCATCATCACACACTTCATTTTATTTTATCTGATTCAGGAAAAACTACAGGTAGTTTTTTCACTCCCACATAATACCCTTTTTTGTGGTACTTGTAGTATCAGAAATATGTAACACCTCCTTCATTGCCCTTAACGTGTGACCCTAATGAGGAATACGTTTGTTTATTCACCGTCGACACTGGATTCAGTGTCCGTGTCTGTGTCTGTGTCGACCGACTGAGGTAAATGGGCGTTTTTTTAAAAACCCCTGACGGTGTTTCTGAGACGCCTGGACCGGTACTAATTGTTTGTCGGCCGTCTCATGTCGTCAACCGACCTTGCAGCGTGTTGACATTTTCACGTAATTCCCTAAATAAGCCATCCATTCCGGTGTCGACTCCCTAGAGAGTGACATCACCATTACAGGCAATTTCTCCGCCTCCTCCAACATCGTCCTCATACATGTCGACACACACGTACCGACACACAGCACACACACCTGGAATGCTCTGACAGAGGACAGGACCCCACTAGCCCTTTGGAGAGACAGAGGGAGAGTTTGCCAGCACACACCAAAAAACGCTATAATTACATAGGGACAACCTTATATAAGTGTTTCTCCCTAATAGCATCTTTATATATATATTTATATCGCCAATTAGTGCCCCCCTCTCTGTTTAAACCCTGTTTCTGTAGTGCAGTGCAGGGGAGAGCCTGGGAGCCTTCTCTCCAGCCTTTCTGTGAGAGAAAAAATGGCGCTGTGTGCTGAGGAGATAGGCCCCGCCCCTTTTCCGGCGGGCTCGTCTCCCGCTCTTTAGTGAAGTTTGGCAGGGGTTAAATATCTCCATATAGCCTCTGGGGGCTATATGTGAGGTATTTTTAGCCAGTATATAGGTTTACATTTGCCTCCCAGGGCGCCCCCCCCCAGCGCCCTGCACCCTCAGTGACAGCGTGTGAAGTGTGCTGAGAGGAAAATGGCGCACAGCTGCAGTGCTGTGCGCTACCTTTAGAAGACCGTCAGAGTCTTCAGCCGCCGATTCTGGACCTCTTCTAACTTCAGCATCTGCAAGGGGGCCGGCGGCGCGGCTCCGGTGACCATCCAGGCTGTACCTGTGATCGTCCCTCTGGAGCTGATGTCCAGTAGCCAAGAAGCCAATCCATCCTGCACGCAGGCGAGTTCACTTCTTCTCCCCTCAGTCCCTCGTTGCAGTGATCCTGTTGCCAGCAGGACTCACTGTAAAATAAAAAACCTAAGCTAAACTTTCTCTAAGCAGCTCTTTAGGAGAGCCACCTAGAATTGCACCCTTCTCGGCCGGGCACAAAAATCTAACTGGAGTCTGGAGGAGGGTCATAGGGGGAGGAGCCAGTGCACACCACCTGATCGGAAAAGCTTTACTTTTGTGCCCTGTCTCCTGCGGAGCCGCTATTCCCCATGGTCCTTTCAGGAACCCCAGCATCCACTAGGACGATAGAGAAATTATGTTTTGCAATCAACCTTGAATTAGGCGCTATTGGACAACCACGAGTGGGAATAGCCCCTGTTAGCCGGGATTCCAGCTGCCGGCATTGTCAGTGGTTGGGATTCCGGCATCTGTATCCTGACTGCCGGAATCCCGACTGGCCGAAGAAGTAGAGGGAAGGGCTTGTCTATGGAAAAATCCCTCAGATCCAAGAACTAATGGCGTCTGGGACATGCTGGAGCTACCAGGACGAGTGTGCCGCCTTCCTCCTTGAATTTGCGAGGTACTCTTGGAAGGAGAGAAACTGGAGGGAAAAGATATGCTAGAGGGAAGTCCCATAGAACTGTGAGTGCGTCCATGAAGGTCGCTTCCAGATCTCTTGTGCTGGCCCCATACACCGGAAACCTTGTGGTTGTGTCTGGAGGCCATGAGATCCACGGCAGGCAAACCCCACTTGCATACCAGGATTTGAAAGACGTCCAGGTGGAGAGACCACTCTCCGGCATGGACATCCTGGTGACTGGGAAAGTCCAGCTCCCAGTTGAGGAATGAAGATGGCCGAGATAGCTGGAAGAGAATCCGAGACACTTCCTGCATGGCTGCCACAATTCGAGTGCCACCTTGCCAATTTATGTAGGCCACTGCTGTGGCGTTGCCCGACTGGACTTGACTGGCGAACCGTGATGGAGGTCTTCTAATACAGTGATCGGAAGAGTCCTTTTTGCTGGGGACCAACGGCCCTGAAATGAGTGACTGCCCTTGAATGCTCCCCACCCACGGAGACTGGCGTCTGTGGTGAGGCGACCAGTGTGGAATCCACAAAAGTTGGCCCTTGTCCAGGTTGGGCATATGAAGCCACCATGCAAGGGATTGACGAACCTCTTGCATCAGAATTAGGGTATGAGACTTGAGGTGTGTCGATAGGCTGCTCTATCTGGCCAGTATCAGGCACTGTAGGGGCATGGAGTGAAATTGAGCTTATGCCACCATGTCGAATACCGATACCATTAAGCCCAGGGTCTGAATGGCCTCATGTATAGAGACCCGGGGGGCTGTGAAGCAGGTTATGAATGCGCAACTGTAATGTTGCAATCTTACTCTGAGGTAGGAAGATGCATTGTAAGCTGGTATCCAGTAAAGCCCAGAGGTGGAGCATCCTATTAGAAGGGGTGAGTGAGGAGTTGATTATTCAACCGTGGAGAAAGGACAACGTCAGTTAGAGATGACGATTCAATATCTCCGGAGACTGTGCAAGTAAAGGGGCATTCTAATCCCCTGCCCTCGGACATGGGCCGCCATCACCGCCATGACTTTGGTGAATACCCTGGGAGCTGTGGACAGTCCAAAGGGTAGGGCCTGGAATTGGAAATGCTGTTGGAGAACAGCAAACCGGAGGAACCGTTGGTTGCAGGGTGCTATAGGTACATGCAGGTATGCATCCTGGATGTGCAGGGAAACCATATAATTCCCCAGGTTGCATTGCTAGTACAATGGAGCAGCGAGTGTCCATACGGTACTTGGGGACTCTGAGGTACTTGTTCAGCAACTTGAAATCCAGAATGGCGAACCGTGATGGAGGTCTTCTAATACAGTGATCGGAAGAGTCCTTTTTGCTGGGGACCAACGGCCCTGAAATGAGTGACTGCCCTTGAATGCTCCCCACCCACGGAGACTGGCGTCTGTGGTGAGGCGTCCAGTGTGCTGGACCCATTTGGTTTTTGAACCAAAAGCAGTGTACAACAGAACCCTTGACGCTGTTAATGTTGTGGCACAGGGATGACCACCCCAGATTGCAGTAAGGAGTGAATGACTCCCTGCAATGCCTGTGCTTTGCCAGGGTCCGATAACGGAGTGGTAGGGAAGTGCTGACTGGGAGGACGCCTCAGGAATGAGAGAGCGTGCCCGTGAGAGACCACTTCTTGGACCCAGGAGTCGGTTGTGATAAGACTACATGCCTGGGCAAACTGAAGAAGCCGGCCTCCCACCCTGGGGTCCTCCGGGGAGGCCCGTCCTGTCAGACTGAAGGTTTATCCTCAGGTTTGTTAGGAGGACGTCTGGAGGCCCAAGCCTGCTTGGCCCTGGGTTTGCAGGCATTGTCTGCGTGAACAGAGTGTGGGAAGGACTGACCCTTGGGTTTGCCTTGTGAATGAAAAGTCTGAAAGGACAAAGTCCGAGGTCTTCTTGAGGAAAGCTGAAGGCAGATGAGCCGTCTTAGATATTGCTAGTTTCTCGACAATCTTTTTCAGTGTTGGACCAAAGAGGAACTCGCCCGTGTATACGAGAGCTTCCAGGGCTTTCTTGGCATCCGTATCCACCTTTCATGAGCGGAGCCACACAACGCAGCAAACTGCAATGGATACCTAGAAGATAACAGTGCAACGTCAAGCGGAGCCACACAACGCAGCAAACTGCAATGGATAACTTGGGAGGATAACAGTGCAACATCAAGAGCCTTAGCGACCCACGCTGTGCCAGTAGCTGGCCTGGCAGTAGCTCCTGTAAGTCAGTACACGGACTTAAGACATGCATCCAGTTGTCTTTCTGGCAGTTATTAAATGAGGACGCAGTAGGGATAGGTAGGATGGAACTTTTCAGCAAGTGTGTCACATCAGTATCCACAATAGGTGGGTTTTCCCACTGTGCACAATCTTCTGTGGGTAACGGGTAAAAGAAGCGGAGTCTCTTAGGTACCGCAAATTTCTTAGTAGGTGTTTTCCATGCCTCAGTTCTAACATTTGTGAAGTGGTCAGAGTGTGGAAACTCAGCCAGGACTACTTTCTGCAGCTTGTGTAGCGGATCTTTAGAAGTAGTGGCTGGTTCAGCATCCTCGAGCTGAAGAGAGAATTTGACCGCCATGATTAATGCTGCCACATTTAATTTTCGATGGGGCTTTCTCATCCCCTGAGTGGGTTTCTGCATCAGAACCCTCAGCCATGTCAGCAAGTACTGACGATTCCTCCGAATCCAAGTGTGGTGTGCATTGTGAGGAAGGTATAGTGCGTTTAGTAGGTGCAGTAGGTGCAGGCAGTGTGCTTTACCCCAGTGCTGATATATCACCACCGGTTCTCCTGGCTGTTATAGCGTCCGCAGTGCCAGTATACATTTTGCCCTGGTGGTCTAGTGCATTCGTGAGTACACTTAATGGACTGGGAGCACATCAGCAGCTGTCTCCTGGAACTGTGGCATATGTACTGCTCAAATCATGGGTCCCGTAAGCGGGAACCCACTTTACCTGTCCCCCATGTCTCCGGATTGCCCCTGCATCTTGCTAGTGAAAGGTGTAGTGGGAATCCCCGCCAAAATCGCCTATCCACTCGTGGTGTCGCGGCCCGGTGGGGGTGTTGGAGAGTCAGCTCTGGCGTCCCCTGGACTGCCAGGATTTGTCATCTCATTAGAAAAGCTTGGGCTGCTAGCTGCATCCCCTGTTCAGTGTGACCAGCTCCATGCCGACACTAAAAAAAACACCTGAAGTGCCTAAGCATGGAGGGGTAGTAGCCCAGTGCATCCTGGGAGGCTCACAAGCTTATTGTCTGTGTCAGTCCTGGTTTTCACCAGCCATCGTACCCAAAGTTAAGAATGAACCCTGTGGAGACCAATGGACCACGAAGAAGAAAAATATTTCTCTTACTGTCCTCATGACCTAAGGTTCCCCAGAGTTCCAGAGGCCTTTGTATTGCATGGTGGCAGAAGCAGGTAATATACTGCATGCACGCTGAGGGACTGAAAGCCCTTATTAGCACTTACTTTTAGGTCATTCTTTTCTGTCTTGAACATTTTACCTCAGTTCTGTGGACATTTTTATAACGAGATCTGACAGGCAAGTTTTGTTAACCTTTTTCCACCTGCACAGAAACGGCTAGTCATTTTTTCCATTTCTCATTAAAAACCAATTTCTTTGCCAAGAAGCCCAGATCTTGCAGCAGATCACTGCGGCCGCTGTTCTCATGGTCTGAAATTGGAAATGTTCTATTTATGAGAATGCAGCAGTCATCACATATTGTGGCATTATGTAATAAGTCATGTTGGTGTACACAGCTTTAATACAACATACATGAAAATGTTTGCAGGGAAATTTACTATGTAGATACCACTACTACCTGAGGACTGTTAGGATCTCTCCTGATTTACCATTGGAATCAGTACTTATTGTAATATGTAACTATTAGGTAAATGTATGAACTGGCGATACGGGGGGGGGGGGGGTATCAGCGCACGTTATTTGCACTATACCGCTCCCCCCCCCCCCCCCCCATGTATGATAGCTGCGGTGCCGGCTCGGTGACAGGGGCGAGCAAGCCGATATGTGCGGGCAATGTATGAACGGTCAGCATCGCAGACCGTTCCGACACCTGCAGCTTTCGATTTCGACAGCTGCATGGTGTCGATGCCCATTCACCACAGCAGGGGCAGAGCGTTCCCTGGCTGTGGCTGGTGCCGGCTCTAGACTGTGCTGGGGATCTCGCGTGAGTAGCGAGATTCTGTGCAGGCACACTGGAGCAGGCCGGGCAGGGAGACAAACGAGTCAGCACTAAGCTGATGCGCTGTGTGCTCAGGGGGACATCGCCGGAGGGGGGGGAGCGAAAGAAGACAAGATGTTCTTTCATCTTGTCGAGGTCCCTTCCTGCTTCACCTCGGTCGTGCCGCTATAATACATTTACCCACATATGAGCAAACGCATTCCTAAGAGCAATCAGTGAAATATCCTCTGCTGTTGTATCTTTCCATTTGTTGCACCCCCTGAAAAAGTCCATTTGTACGGACGAAATGCATATAGTCTGGAGGTGCCTATGTTCGTGTGCTGTTTGGATCCTGCCTCGAACTCACACCCGTAAGGACGGTGGCGGAATGTAGTACCATCTCCCGGATTGGTGACATTGGATATTCTGACACCCTTTCTAAATGTTGTAAGCATATATTATAGCAGTTATATGATTTTATCAATAATAAAATATTTTTGATATCAACTAATGATTGACCATTGGGCCCTTATTTTTGGATGATTTGGAGTAGGGTATACTTTCAGAGTGAACAGGAATGCACCAGCCTCCCCTACTGGGATACCTATGCTGAATAAACCCATTAAAATCATTCAAGATTAGGCACTGATTCAAAAAGACATTTTATTCATCATATAAAGTTTCATACAAACATCATTATTCTTGGACAATTTACATATGGTATAGCGCAGAGATACTCAAACGCGGTCCTGAAGGCACCCAACGTTCCAGTTTTTAAGTTTATCCATGCTTGGCAACAGGTGACTCAGGGCCAGATGTGTAAAAGTGCGCTGTGGTTCCCGCTGACCACAGCGCACCTTAAGGCAGCATTTTGCGCTGCACCCATATGTATGACCGGCGTGTTATGCCCTGGCCGCCGCGTGCCCCCGCCACTTACCGCTTCCCCGCAGTACTGAATGGGAGACGAAAAGCAGAGGCAATGTATGATTGCCTCTGCTGTCCCTTTTCGTCTCCTGAAGCCGCCGGTCCGGAACGCCTCCCCCGGGCAGACGATGTGTTAAAAATGTGCAGTGACTGTTTTTTGTTTAATAAACTTTATTTAACGTGGACATTGTTCTGCTGGTCCACACAGCTCTACTGCGCATGCGCCGGGGGCCTCCGGCGGTGCACATATGAAGAAGGGAGAAGGGCGCATGCGCACACATTGCAGCGCCGAGCCGATGTGGAAGGTGCGCTACCGCGGGACAGGTAGGATAACGCACTCCCACATCGGGCCTTAATCATACATTGTGGCGGCGGCTGCGGGCGTATCACCACGATAATGTGGTGATACGCCCCTGGACACATAACGTCTGTTAGAACGTTTTTTCATACATCACCCCCTTAATTAGCACCTCAGCCAGTTAATTTGATTTAACCATCTGTGCTGAGCCATGGATATACCTAAAACCTGGACTGTTGTGGTGCCTTGAGGACCGCATCAGAGAACCTCTGGTAGGTATGTTACACATCTAGGTGTGTGTGTGTGTGTGTGTGTGTGTGTGTGTGTGTGTGTGTGTGTGTGTGTGTACGTATGTAAGTGTGCAAGTGTGTTTTAATAAAGCTATACTGTCACTGTGTGTGTGCCCTGTGTTTTTTTTATATTTCTTGCACTGTGGAACTCCAGGTGACAGCGGACCATTTAATGCCCTGCATGCTGGTATTTGTGGTTCTCCAAGTACCAGCATGTGGGGGAGACTTGCTGGGACTTGTAGTTCCACAGCAAAGAAAAAACAATATTTAATTATTTAATTTTTTTACACAAAGAAGCTATGAAGTCGCCACCCACAGCCCAGGGGTGGCGGCCATAGACCCGGGCTTCATCCCTGGCCCTTGGGTGCCTGGCAGTGGGGGAGCTTTATTGGGGGGTCCCCACTACCCCCGAGAATCCCGGCCAGGGGCGACTAGTTGAGGGTTTAATGCCACGGCTGCAGGGACCTATATAAATGTTTCCCCCCGATGCGTCATTATCTACTTAACTAGTGGAACCCGATGCTGGTTTCAAAAATACAGGGGACCCCTACATATTTTCCCCACAGTGTTTTTGTAACCAGGACTGGTCTAAGAGCCTGGTGCTGGTTATTAAAATATGGGGAACCACTAGCCATTTTTCCACCCTGTATTTTAGCAACCAGGACTGGCTCAAAGAGCCCTGGGCTGGTTATGCTTTTGGGGGGACCTGCACGTGTTTTTCTTTTTTTTTTTACTTTTTTAACTATTTCTTTACTTTTACAGACAGAAGCATGCACGGATCTCACTGATCTATGCATGCTTCTGAGAAACTCGCACAATGTAATGAAACTCACGTTACAAGGTGCAAGTTTAACCACTAGGTTTCTGGTCTGTATTTTCACCAGACCTCGCATGCTGGTAGAGTTGGTTTACTAAAACCTGCATTACATTTGTGAGTTTTGGCACCGACTTGCACCTTCTCAAAGTGCGAGAAGGTGCAAGTTGGAATGTGCCTAAAAACTTGCACCGCATTGCCTCCGGCCACAGGAATCAAATGTATAAACAGGTACAATAAATGTGCTTATCGGTCCAATCAAGGATTTCAGGTAACTGGTCCAACTCAACGCGTTTCGTTTATAGGTCAGACTTCATCAAAGTGAAAAGAGATTGCTTTGGGAACCACAACTGTTACTGTATCAGTATATTTTAGTTCTATGACAATAGGACTATCACAAGGCACTAAAATTAAATGATGGTATCCCAAAGGTTGCACAATTCTTACCTAAATTGTCCATTCTAATGACAGTATGACCAACACATCAACATAATACATGTTGAGTATCCCTTATCCAAAATGCTTGGGACCGGAGGTATTTTGGATATGGGATTTTTCCGTATTTTGGAATAATTGCATACCATAATGAGTTATCATGGCGATGGGACCTAAATCTAAGCACAGAATGTATTTATGTTACATATACACCTTATACACACAGCCTAAAGGTCATTTTAGCCAATATTTTTAATAACTTTGTGCATTAAACAAAGTGTGTGGACAGTCACACAATTATTTTATGTTTCATATACACCTTATACACACAGCCTGAAGGTCATTTAATACAATATTTTTAATAACTTTGTGTATTAAACAAAGTTTGTGTACATTGAGCCTTCAGAAAACAAAAGCTTCACTACCTCAGTCTCACTCAAAAAAGTCTGTATTTCGGAATATTTGGATATGGGATACTCAACCTGTATTACAATGAAAACCAAAGTAAGACAACTACAAAAAAACTTTCATGCAAATTGTGTAAAATCTTGTATAAAATTATATTTTATTCAACTATTATATCACTCAAAACTGTAGAACATAGGTTCTCAAACTCGGTCCTCAGGACCCCACACAGTGCATGTTTTGCAGGTCTCCTCACAGAATCACAAGTGAAATAATTAGCTGTACCTGTGGACCTTTTAAAATGTGTCAGTGAGTAATTAATACACCTGTGCACCTGCTGGGTTACCTGCAAAACATGCACTGTGTGGGGTCCTGAGGACCGAGTTTGAGAACCTGTGCTGTAGAACTATCAATTTAAACAGAGAATATGTGCCAAATATAATAGCCACCTATGTT
This sequence comes from Pseudophryne corroboree, assembly GCF_028390025.1. Classification (NCBI taxonomy): domain Eukaryota; kingdom Metazoa; phylum Chordata; class Amphibia; order Anura; family Myobatrachidae; genus Pseudophryne; species Pseudophryne corroboree. Next base: position 101,542,994 of record NC_086447.1, on the reverse strand, counting down.
TGCGTCAAAGCAAAATAGCTGTACCTTACCTGCCTTAATTTCCTGATACACTTTATACTTCTACAGATCAGAAAAGTCTGAAGCAAGGAACCCGGAACATTGCAAAGTAACTATTTTAATTGCCAACCTGCAATCATTTCTAGCATTGATCATAGATCGACCTGTGTTGTACAAAGAGCTGAGACATAGCACATTTTATATTAATCTAAAAAAGAACATGATATCTGTACAACACATAAGCGATAAGTTTTATGTGACGGAGCAGCATAAAGTCCATTCCAGTCACAAATTGCCATCTAGAGTTTTAGCTGTCACAGATACTCTAAGAGACATCCCTTATGTGAAATAATTAGGGTGTTTATAAAAACAGGATTTTGATACCTACCGGTAAATCCTTTTCTCCTAGTCCGTAGAGGATGCTGGGGTCCACTTCATGACCATGGGGTATAGACGGTTCCGCAGGAGCCATGGGCACTCTTAAGACTTTTCAATGGGTGTGAACTGGCTCCTCCCTCTATGCCCTTCCTCCAGACCCCAGTTATAGGAACTGTGCCCAGGGAGACAGACATTTCGAGGAAAGGAATTACTTTAAACTAGTGGTGAGATACATACCAGCTCACACCTCAACCATGCCGCACAACATGGCATTCAACAGAACACACGCCAACAGGCATGAACCAATTACAGCAACATGCTGAAACTAATATAACACAACTTGTGTAACTCTAATAACAAAACTGCAGGTAAAGTACGCACTGGGACGGGCGCCCAGCATCCTCTACGGACTAGGAGAAAAGGATTTACTGGTAGGTATCAAAATCCTGTTTTCTCATACGTCCTAGAGGATGCTGGGGTCCACTTCATGACCATGGGGTTTACACCAAAGCTCCAGTACGGGCGGGAGAGTGCGGATGCCCCTGCAGCACAGATTGACCAAACTTGAGGTCCTCATCGGCCAAGGTGTCAAACTTGTAGAATTTTGCAAATGTGTTTGACCCTGATCAAGTAGCTGCTCGGCAAAGATGTAATTCCGAGACCCCCCGGGCAGCCGCCCAGGATGAGCCCACCTTCCTAGTAGAATGGGCCTTCACCGATATCGGTAACGGCTATCCAGCCGTAGAATGAGCTTGCTGAATTGTACCTCTGATCCAGCGCGCAATAGTCTGTTTGGAAGCAGGACACCCAATCCTGTTGGGAGCATACAGGACAAACAAAACCTCTGTTTTCCATATTCGAGCTGTTCTAGCGACATAAATCTTCAAAGCTCTAACCACATCTAGAGACTTTGACTCAGCGAACGTGTCAGTAGCAACTGGCACCACAATAGGTTGGTTTATGTGGAAAGAGGAAACCACCTTTGGAAGAAAATGTTGACGAGTTCTCAACTCTGCCCTATCTTCATGGAAGATCAGGTAAGGGCTCTTGTGGGACAAGGCCCCCAATTCAGACATCCGCCTTGCGGATGCCAACGCCAAAAGCATCACCACTTTCCAAGTGAGAAACTTCAACTCTATTTCTTGTAGAGGCTCAAACCAACCCGATTGAAGGATCTGCAACACCACATTAAGGTCCCATGGTGCCACTGGAGGCACAAATGGAGGCTGGATGTGCAGAACCCCTTTCACGAACGTCTGAACTTCTGGAAAGGAGGCCAATTGTTTTTTAAAGAAAACTGATAAGTCCGAAATCTGGACCTTGATTGACCCCAATCTAAGGCCCGCATCCACTCCAGCCTGCAGAAAATTGAGAAAACGTCCCAACTCAAACTCTTCCGTAGGAGCCTTCTTGGATTCACACCAAGACACATATTTTCTCCAAATACGGTGGACAGTGGTAATGTTTAGACGTTACTCCTTTCCTGGCCTGAATAAGAGTGGGGATGACTTCCTTGGGAATACCCTTTCGGGCTAGGATCCGACGCTCAACAGCCATGCCGTTAAATGTAGCCGCGGTAAGTCTTGATACACACACGGCCCCTGCTGTAGTAGGTCCTCGCGAGGAGGAAGAGGCCGAGGATCTTCTATGAGCAACTCCTGAAGATCTGGATACCAAGCCCTCCTTGGCCAGTCTGGGGCAATGAAGATTGCTCAAACTCTTATTCTTCTTATTATTTTGAGAACTTTTGGAATCAGTGGAAGTGGAGGGAAAACATATACCGACCGAAACACCCACTGGGTCACCAGTGCATCCACTGCTATTGCTTGACGGTCTCTCAACCTGGAACAATGGGGTATATTTACTAAGCTCCCGATTTTGACCGAGATGCCGTTTTTTCATCAAAGTGTCATCTCGGTAAATCTCGGTCATTTACTAAACACTAATCACGGCAGTGATGAGGGCATTCGTAATTTTTTGCTAGTTCAGGTAAAAAATTACGAATGAATACACCATCGGTCAAAACGCGGCTGTTTAAGTATGAATCTCGGTCATTTACTAAGAAGTGCAAAGCAAAAAAACACAAAACACTGCCGTGAAAAATTACAACTCGTAAAAAAGTCCTAAAAAAAAACAGACCTGCTTTTTTTATCCGTGATTTGAGATGCATGCAGGGATCCATGAGATCCGTGCATGTATATCAGTGGGAAGGGGTGTGAAAGTGCTTATTTTTGCTAAAAAAATTGCGTGGGGTCCCCCCTCCTAAGCATAACCAGCCTCGGGCTCTTTGAGCCGATCCTGGTTGCAGAAATATGGGAAAAAATATGACAGGGGTTCCCCCATATTTAAGCAACCAGCATCGGGCTCTGCGCCTGGTCCTGGTCCCAAAAATACGGGGGACAAAAAGAGTAGGGGTCCCCCGTATTTTTAAAACCAGCACCGGGCTCCACTAGCTGGACAGATAATGCCACAGCCGGGGGTCACTTTTATACAGCGCCCTGCGGCCGTGGCATCAAAAATCCAACTAGTCACCCCTGGCCGGGGTACCCTGGGGGAGTGGGGACCCCTTCAATCAAGGGGTCCCCCCCCCCAGCCACCCAAGGGCCAGGGGTGAAGCCCGAGGCTGTCCCCCCCCATCCAATGGGCTGCGGATGGGAGGGCTGATAGCCTTTGTTGTAAAATAAAAGATATTGTTTTTAGTAGCAGTACTACAAGTCCCAGCAAGCCTCCCCCGCATGCTGGTACTTGGAGAACCACAAGTACCAGCATGCGGCGGAAAAATGGGCCCGCTGGTACCTGTAGTACTACCACTAAAAAAATACCCAAAAAAAGACAAGACACACACACCGTGAAAGTATAATTTTATTACATACATACACACATACATACATACTTACCTATGGCCCCACGCAGGTCGGTCCTCTTGTCCAGTAGAATCCAAGGGTACCTGTTGAATAAATTATACTCACGAGATCCAGGGGTCCAGGCTCCTCGGCAAATCCAGGGTTAATCCACGTACTTGCCAAAAATAAAAAAACGGTGTCCCGACCACGAACTGAAAGGGGACCCATGTTTGCACATGGGTCACCTTTCCCCGAATGCAAGAAACCCACTTTGCCTTCTGGCTAAGTGGGTTTCTTCAGCCAATCAGGGAGCGCCACGTTGTAGCACTCTCCTGATCAGCTGTGTGCTCCTGTCTTCACTGACAGGCAGCACACGGCAGTGTTACAATGTAGCGCCTATGCGCTACATTGTAACCAATGATGGGAACTTTCAGCTCAGCGGTGACGTCACTTTAGGTCAACCGCAGGGCAGAAAGTTCCCATCATTGGTTACAATGTAGCGCATAGGCGCTACATTGTAACACTGCCGTGTGCTGCCTGTCAGTGAGGACAAGAGCACACAGCCGATCAGGAGAGTGCTACAACGTGGCACTCCCTGATTGGCTGAAGAAACCCACTTAGACATCAGTCAGAGTGGGTTTCTGGCATTCGTGGAAAGGAGTCCCATGTGAAAACATGGGGCCCCTTTCAGTTCGTGGCTCGGCTTTCCGTTTTCTTATTTTATGCAAGTACGTGGATTACCCCTGGATTTCCCGAGGAGCCTGGACCCCTGGATCTCGTGAGTATAATTTCTTCAACAGGTACCCCTTGGATTCTACTGGAGAAGAGGACCGACCTGCGTGTGAACATAAGGTAAGTATGTATGTATGTTTGTGTGTATGTATGTAATAAATCTTTACTTTCACGGTGTGTGTGTCTTGTCTTTTTTTGGGTATTTTTTTAGTAGTAGTACTACAGGTACCAGCGGGCCCGTTTTTCCGTCGCATGCTGGTACTTGTGGTTCTCCAAGTACCAGCATGCGGGGGAGGCTTGCTGGGCCTTGTAGTACTGCTACTAAAAACAATATCTTTTCTTTTACAACAAAGGCTATCAGCCTCCCCATCCGCAGCCCATTGGATGGGGGGGGACAGCCTCGGGCTTCACCCCTGGCCCTTGGGTGGCTGGGGGGGGGGGACCCCTTGATTGAAGGGGTCCCCACTCCCCCAGGGTACCCCGGCCAGGGGTGACTAGTTGGATTTTTGATGCCATGGCCGCAGGGCACTATATCAAAGTGACCCCCGGCTGTGGCATTATCTGTCCAGCTAGTGGAGCCCGGTGCTGGTTTTAAAAATACGGGGGACCCCTACTCTTTTTGTCCTCCGTATTTTTGGGACCAGGACCAGGCGCAGAGCCCGATGCTGGTTGCTTAAATATGGGGGAACCCCTGTCATTTTTTTCACCATATTTTTGCAACCAGGATCGGCTCAAAGAGCCCGAGGCTGGTTATGCTTAGGAGGGGGGACCCCACGCATTTTTTTTTATTATTTTACAGTGTTTAATTAAAAAAAAAAAAAAACCCCAGCACGGATCACACAGATCCGGCCGAGATTGATTGTAAAAAAAGTCGGCAGTGTTTTGCTAATCACTGCCGTAAAAATAGGTAAAAAACCACGAATGACATCGACATCGGAAGAAAAGAAAAACCCGAATACGACAGCTTAGTAAATCCATCGTAATCAATTCAAAAAGTTGCAGTTTTACACTGTCGATGTCATTCGTGATTGAACTTTGACCTTTTTTCGGAAATTACGAATCTTAGTAAATAAACCCCAATATCTCTGAAGCTTCTTGTTTAGACGAGATGCCATCATGTCTACTTGAAGAACTCCCCAAAGACTTGTCACCTCTGTGAAGACTTCTTGGTGGAGGCCCCACTCTCCTGGATGGAGATCGTGTCTGCTGAGGAAGTCTTCTTCCCAGTTGTCCACTCCCGGAATGAAAATTGCTGACAGAGCTCTAACATGTCTTTCTGCCCAGAGGAGAATCCTTGTCACCTCTGCCATTGCCGCTCTGCTTTTCGTTCCGCCTTGCCTGTTTATGTACGCGACTGCTGTTACATTGTCCGACTGGATCTGCACGGGATCTTGAAGATGTACCGCTTGTAGAAGGCCGTTGTAAATGGCTCTCAATTCCAGAACGTTTATGTGAAGGCAGGCTTCCTGACTTGACCATATTCCTTGGAAGCTTTCCCCCTGCCTCGGAGACTTGCATCCGTGGTTATTATGACCCAGTCGTGAATCCCAAACCTGCGTCGCTCTAGTAGGTGAGAACTGTGTAGCCACCACAGGAGCGAAATCCTGGCTTTGGGGGACAGGATTATTTTCCGGTGTATGTGTAGGTGGGATCCGGACCACTTGTCCAACAGGTCCCACTGGAATACTCTGGCATGAAATCGGCCAAACTGTATGGCCTCATAGGCCGCTACCATTTTCCCCAACAACCGAATGCATTGATGGATCGACACGCTTGTTGGTTTCAATATTTGTTTGACCATTTTCTGGATTTCCAGAGCCTTTTCCACTGGAAGAAATACTCTCCGTACTTCTGTGTCCAGAATCATCCCTAAAAAGGACAATCTTGTCGTCGGTTCCAACTACGACTTTGGAAAATTCATGATCCAACCATGTTGTTGGAGTATTGACAGGGAGAGTGCGATGTTCTGCAGCAACTGTTCCCTGGATCTCGCTTTTATCAGGAGATCGTCCAGATAAGGAATTATATTGACTCCTTTTTAATGAAGGAGGACCATCATCTCCGCCATCACCTTGGTGAATACCCTCGGTGCCGTGGAGAGTCCGAAAGGCAACGTCTGAAACTGGTAATGGCAATCCTGTACTGCGAATCTCAGATAAGCTTGGTGAGGAGGATAAATGGGAACATGCAAGTAAGCATCTTTTATGTCTACTGAAACCATGAAGTCCCCCTCTACCAGACTGGAAGTCACTACCCTCAGGGATTCCATCTTGAACTTGAACCTTTTCAGGTAGAGATTCAGATTTTTCAGGTTTAAAATCGGTATGACCGAGCCGTCCGGCTTCGGAACTACGAAGAGGCTTGAATAAAAAACCTTCTTCTTACTGTGCCAAGGGTACCAGGACAATGACCTGATCCTGACATAATTTTTTAATTGCCGTTGTTACTGCCTCTCTTCCCGGAAGAGAAGCTGGCAAGGTCGATTTGAAAAATCGGCATGGGGAGACGTCTTGAAACTTTAGTTTGTACCCATGGGACACTATTTGTAAGACCCATTGGTCCAGGCCAGATTGAATCCAGATTTGTCTGAAAAGTTTCAGACGTGCTCCCATTCGAGCGGACTCCCACAAGGGAGCCCCAGCGTTATGCTGCAGATTTGGCAGAAGCAGGGGTGGACTTCTGCTCCTGCGATCTGGGAGACGCTGCAGATTTCTTTCCTTTTCCCCTTCCCCTACCTGCAAAAAAAGGGGAGACCTTTGGCCTTTTTGTATTTGTTGGGCCGAAAGGACTGTATGTGAGAGTGATGTGTCTTTTTCGCCGGTGTAGGAGCATATGGCAAGAATGTCGACTTACCTGCGGTAGCCGCCGAGACTAACGCATCCAGCCCATCACCAAACAAGGCCTCACCTTTATACGGGAAAGCCTCCATATTTCTTTTGGAATCTGCATCAGCATTCCACCTGCGAATCCACAACGCCCTCCAAGACGATACTGCCATGGTAGCGGTTCTTGATCACAAGAAACCAATATATATTTCATGGATTCTTGTACGTACGCAGCAGCGTCTTTGATATGACCTAACATTAGGAGTATCTCGTCTCCATCTATTGTGTCAATGTCTAATGACAAGTTTTCTGACCACTTTTCAATAGCACTACTCACCCACTCACAGACAATGGTAGGCCTGAGTAGTGTCCCATTGGCCACATCAATAGATCACCTCACTCACTTGCGATCTGTCGGCTCCTTAAGTGAAGCCATTCCAGGCTCAGGGAGAAACACCTTTTCTCTTTTATGACAGGGACCTGTCTAAAATGCGGGGTGACTCCCACCTTTTTTGTGAAAAGGCACGCTGCCCGATATCCTTTTGGGAATCTGAAATTTCTTTTCAGGTTAAATCAGACCTGAGGTGGAGGGAAAATTACATTACTTCTTTACTAAAGTAAACCCTCTCCTTCTGGTAAAAGAGGGGGCTTCGTAACTTCTAACACCTCCTTTATAGCTAAAACATGTTTTGAATGCTTTTTTGCTAACTTAGGACCTATTCCCCTGGAATTACTAGTGTCGACACAGGAATCAGAGTCCGTGTCGGTATCAGTTTGTACTACTTGTGCAAATTTGTATGCGACCCAGAAAGATCCCTGTGGATGAAAGGCAGAACTATTAAAAATCACATCTTCAACAGATTATTTTCATTTTCTGTATGAGATTCAGTCCAACTTCTTACTGATATGATTCACACTATCATGTAATCTTTCACCCAGTCAGGCTCTTGGTGTCATATTACACCTCTGTGTCCCTAACATGTCTCCACAGAGTTCCCTGCCACAGACATGTCACACATGTGCAGAACCACACCACAGACACTCCGGGATTTATAGGGGACAGACCCACAGTAAAATCAGTCAGAGGGACACAGATAGGATTTGCCAGTTCACAACCCAGCGCCAGTAACACAATGTCTGTGAACACAACATGCCCACTGACATTCAGCGCTTTTATACGGTTAATCACACAATTATATAGCACCAAATTCACTCCCCCCCCCCTGTTTTGCACCATGATACTTGTTCAGTAGTGGAGGAGGACCAGCGTTGTCTCTGCAGCCTGAGGAGAGAGAGAAAATGGCGCTGACCAGTGTGCTGGCTGACTGAGGAGGAAGCTCCACTCTTCAATGGTGTGTTTCTCCTCAGCTTTTATGAGGTAATTTTTTATACTGGCAAGGGTAGGACTGTGCCTCAGCAACTTATGCCCCTTATTTATGCCAGTTACCATAGGTTTCATGCTGCTCAGGGCGCCCCCCACGCGCCCTGCACATTGCAGTGCCTGCGTATGTGTGGGCAACATGGCGCGCTGCGCTCCCGCCAGCCGCGCGGTACCTTTAGCCGTCACTTTCTTGATTGAAGATCGGTCTTCTGACTTCTGGCTCTGTGAGGGGGGGTGACGGCGTGCTGTGGGAGTGAGCATCTAGGCACAGCTAGCATTCAGTTCCCTTCAGGAGCTAATGGTGTCCTGTCAGCCAGAAGCAGAGCCATAAAACTCTTTAGGAAGTTGGTTCCTACTTCTGCCCCCTCAGTCCCACGAAGCAGGGAGTCTGTTGCCAGCAGTTCTCCCTGAAAATAAAAAACCTAACATAAGTCTTTTCAGAGAAACTCAGTAGAGCTCCTCAGAGTACATCCAGTCTGCCTGGGCACATTTCTAAAACTGGGGTCTGGAGGAGGGGCATAGAGGGAGGAGCCAGTTCACATCCATTGAAAAGTCTTAAGAGTGCCCATGGCTCCTGCGGAACCGTCTATACCCCATGGTAATGAAGTGGACCCCAGCATCCTCTAGGACATATGAGAAATATGGTCTGCAACTATAATTTATTTATTATTAACAGTATATATTGCAGCATATTCCGTTGTACTTTACAATTGGAACAACAGAAATAGAACAAAACTGGGTAATAATAGACAGACAGAGGTAGGAGGGCCCTGCTCGCAAGCTTACAATCTATAGGCACTGATACACAAGAATAGGTGCTATCTATTGCATAATGGTCCACAAGATTGCATAGGTTCTTGGTGGGCTGTATGATATGGTGACCCAGCGATGTTGGCCAAGGGTCAGTCTATAATTACTATAGACTGGCACTTGCCTAGTGTAAAATGGGACAGTCGTAAGAATTAGGACCTTTTTGGTTTTTGTTTCAGAGCCACATTCGGAGATTGTAGTCCTTTGGTTTCAATAAACCTTAACTTGGGCAAAAATTTACTACAGGAAAATCACCCACTAGCTATGAAATAACTCTTACCTTTGCTAAAAAAAAACCTGTTGAGGTAGCGGCATTGTAGAGCATTTTACACATGATCTTCTGTCTATGGGACGGAAGTACTAAAAGGAACCTGCGTCCAACATCTGAAAACTGATATTTTCAGAGGAGTGGTTGCATTTCCATATGTAACAAGCTCCGGAATGTAATAGTTTCTGGAGCTTGGACCGGGTGGGCAATGCCAACTTTAGATGGCATTGCCCAATACAAACCTATGGGCTGCTTTTCGCAATCCTGAGAGGCATTCTATTGGATCCCTCCCAGTGTTCCCCCATGGTGCAAGTGTCATCCGGCTAATGCGCAGAAGGACTACCGGAGCATAAACCCCGGAAGTCCTATTTGCGCAAAGGACAGCTCTTTCTCTAGGTACATACCAGCATCATTAATGAACATACCAACTCCATACCAATAGTGTCTTGTTCAGGAATTGGACTCATGACTTCAGTTCTATGGGTCAGTCATACTAAGTCAACCATGTTGCTCAGCTTTCCCTGCTGATCTCCTGCATATTATTAACCTGTCATATGGTGAGGTGGTTCCCGAGTATAAGATTAAAAAATTTATTTTGTCTATTTACTAAAGGAAAAAGACCATTTCTCCAGCGCAAAGGTCTTCTCCTTATATACTAAAGAGCCCTTAGTCTGGTTTTCAGTCAACTGTTCATGTGCGAGTCAGCAAATTCAGGATACACATGCGCCAAGGCTTCCAGGACTGACTGGCGCCACAGAGGGTGGGATAGGCCCATGAATGTACAAAGCAGTACGCCAGGGAGGGTGAGCTCAGCCCATGAAAGTGCCAGCCAGTATCACCAGGGAGGGTGGGCTCGGGCCATTAATGTGCCAACCATTATCACCAGGGAGGGTGGGCTCAGCCCATTAATGTTTCAGCCAGTATCACCAGGGAGAGTGGGCTCGGGCCATTAATGTGCCAGCCAGTATCACCAGGGAGGGTGGGCTTAGCCCATGAATGTGCCAGCCAGCAGTGCCAGATTAAGGTCCTCATGGGCCTGGAGCTGACAAACAGTAAAGGCCTAGTGTGTGCCGCGGCAGGTATGAAAAGTGCTGTGGTGGTATGACTAGTGATGTGTGGGCGTGGTCTATATAGGGGGGGTATGGCCTGTGTCACGGTTTCTCCATATTTATATTAGTGTTCATCCTGCATACCTAGCCATTGCAGTAAATTAAATTAATAATGCAGAGATCATTACAGTGACCACCATAAAATACAGATAGCATTGCACTGGCAGCCATATAATATAGAGAGCATTGAAGTGAATGCCATATAATACATAGTGCTTTACAGTGACTACTAGATAATCTAGAGAGCATTACAGTGACATTCATAATATACAGAGAGCATCAGCGGCCATTGATAAAACAGAGAGCACCGTAGTGTCTGTCATGTTATATACCAAGCATCCAATTGACCACCACACAATACAAAGAACATTGTAAACCAATATAAAACAGACAACTCCAACTACCACCATAAAATACAGAAGACATCACAGCCACACACCATGGCTTCTGGAATTTAAAAAAAAATCAGATAGCAAGAAAATATTTCTATGGTATCTATCGATAATCAGTAGTTATTGGAATTTATGGCACCGCTCAAGAGTGATGTATAGCACTAATTCACATTACACTGCACAATAGTGTCCATTATATACATTATATTATTTTTTTTTTAAACACATAATACCCCAAGTAGTTCAATATATACACATACTGCCCCCAGTAGTGCCAGTTACACAATGCCCCCAGTAGTACCAGTAACACAATGCCCCCAGTAATGCCAGTTGCACAATGTCCCCAGTAGTGCTAGATACACAATGCCCCCAGTACTGCCAGATACACAGTGCCCCCAGTGGTAACAGATACACAGTGCCCCCAGTAGTGCCAGTTACACAGTGCCCCCAGTAGTGCCAGTTACACAATGCCCCCAGCAGTGCCAGTTACACAATGCCCCCAGTAGCACCAGATACACAATGCCCCTAGTATAGTGCTCATCTCCGCTGCTGCTGCTCCTGCTGCCTATTCCAGTGTCTGAAGAGAAGGGAGGAGAGCACAGTGCGTGTCTCTCCTGCCCCTCACTGTGTCAGTCTGTCACGTTTCCGGCAGCCATTTGAAATATGGCGCCGGCTTGTGAGCCAATCAAAGCTTGTGGGGCAGCAGCCAATCATGAGCCACCGCTGCGGTCCACGAGCTCTGATTGGCTGACGGCTGAGCTACATTTTAAATTCCCGAAAAAGTGTAAGCTACTGTATGCACACAGGAGAGATCTACGCTGTGCTCTCCTCCCTTCAGATACGGGATGTGGCGGCAGCAGCAGGGTAGGCCACAGACATCCTGGAACGCCGTTCCTGATGATGTCATTTTAGAAAAGACCTTTAGCAACGGTGTTCTGGGGTTTTCCGGTCCAAAAATAGCCCTAGATAAAAACAAAACAGAGAGAGAGAGAGGAAGAGAGAAGGAGAGAGAGGGATAGGAAATAGAGAGAGATGGAGAGGAGTGGAGAGGGATAGGGAATAGAGAGAAAGAGAGAGAGAGGGGGAGGGATAGGGAATAGAGAGAGAGAGGGGGGGAGGGATAGGGAATAGAAAGAGAAGGCCAGAGGAGGGGGGGATGGAAAAGGACTAGAGAGAGAGCGAGAGGAGGGATAGGGAATAGAGAGCGACAGGAGGGGGAGGGATAGGGAATAGAGAGAGAGCGACAGGTGGGGGGAGGGATAGGGAATAGAGAGGGAGGGATAGGGAATAGAGAGCGATAGGAGGGGGAGGGATAGGGAATAGAGAGAGAGCGACAGGTGGGGGGAGGGATAGGGAATAGAGAGAGCGAGTGAGAGGAGTGGGGAGGATAGGGAACAGAGAAAGTTAAAGGAGGGGGGAGGAATAGGGAATAGAGAGGGAGGGATAGGGAATAGAGAGCGAGAGGAGAGGGAATAGAGAGAGGAGGGATGGGACAGAGAATAGAGAGATTGGGGGTGGGATAGGGAATAGAGAGAGAAGGCCAGAGAAGGGGGGGAGGGAAAAGGAATAGAGAGAGAGCGAGAGGAGGGATAGGGAATAGAGAGCGACAGGAGTGGGAGGGATAGGGAATAGAGAGAGAGCGACAGGTGGGAGGAGGGATAGGGAATAGAGAGAGCGAGTGAGAGGAGTGGGGAGGATAGGGAACAGAGAAAGTTAAAGGAGGGGGGAGGAATAGGGAATAGAGAGAGAGCGAGAGGAGGGATAGGTAAAAGAGAGAGAGAGAGAGAGAGTGACAGGAGGGGGAGGGATAGGGAAGAGAGAGAATGAGCGAAAGGAGTGGGGAGGGATAGGGAATAGAGAGAGTGAGCGAGAGGAGTGGGGAGGGATAGGGAATAGAGAGAGCGAGTGAGGAGGGGGAGGGATAGGGAATAGAGAGAGAGAGAGGAGGGGGAGGGATAAAAGAAAAAGAGTGAGAGGAGGGGGAGGGATAGGGAAAAGAGAGAGAGCGCACGAGAGGAGGGTGGAGGGATAGGCAATAGAGAGAGCAAGAGGAGGGGGAGGAATAGAGAGAGAGCAAGAGGAGGGGGAGAGTAGGGAATAGAGAGAGAGGGGGAGTGATAGGGAATAGAGAGAGTGAGAGGAGGGGGGAGGGATAGGGAATAGAGAGATGGGGGACGGATAGGGAATAGAGAGAGTGAGAGGAGTGGGGAGGGATAGGTAATAGAGAGAGAGGGGGAGGGATAGGGAATAGAGAGAGTGAGAGGAGGGGGGAGGGATAGAGAATAGAGAGAGGGGGGAGAGATAGGGAATAGAGAGAGTGAGAGGAGGGGGGAGGGATAGAGAATAGAGAGAGGAGGGGGGAGGGATAGAGAATAGAGAGAGGGGGGAGAGATAGGGAATAGAGAGAGTGAGAGGAGGGGGGAGGGATAGGGAATAGAGAGAGGGGGGAGGGATAGGGAATAGAGAGAGTGAGAGGATGGGGAAGGGATAGGGAATAGAGAGAGAGGAGGGGGTGAGAGCAGCACTGAATGAAGTAGAACATAGAGGAATGGGCACAAAACACACAAACTGGAGTGGGGGGTGTAAGTGGTGGGATGAAGAAAAAATAAGAATTTACTTACCGATAATTCTATTTCTCATAGTCCGTAGTGGATGCTGGGACTCCGTAAGGACCATGGGGAATAGCGGCTCCGCAGGAGACTGGGCACAAAAGTAAAAGCTTGAACTAGCTGGTGTGCACTGGCTCCTCCCCCTATGACCCTCCTCCAAGCCTCAGTTAGAATACTGTGCCCGGACGAGCATACATAATAAGGAAGGATATTGAATCCCGGGTAAGACTCATACCAGCCACACCAATCACACCGTACAACCTGTGATCTGAACCCAGTTAACAGTATGATAAACGAAGGAGCCTCTGAAAAGATGGCTCACAACAATAATAACCCGAATTTTGTAACAATAACTATATACAAGTATTGCAGACAATCCGCACTTGGGATGGGCGCCCAGCATCCACTACGGACTATGAGAAATAGAATTATCGGTAAGTAAATTCTTATTTTCTCTAACGTCCTAAGTGGATGCTGGGACTCCGTAAGGACCATGGGGATTATACCAAAGCTCCCAAACGGGCGGGAGAGTGCGGATGACTCTGCAGCACCGAATGAGAGAACTCCAGGTCCTCCTCAGCCAGGGTATCAAATTTGTAGAATTTAGCAAACGTGTTTGCCCCTGACCAAGTAGCTGCTCGGCAAAGTTGTAAAGCCGAGACCCCTCGGGCAGCCGCCCAAGATGAGCCCACCTTCCTTGTGGAATGGGCTTTTACAGATTTTGGCTGTGGCAGGCCTGCCACAGAATGTGCAAGCTGAATTGTACTACAAATCCAACGAGCAATCGTCTGCTTAGAAGCAGGAGCACCCAGCTTGTTGGGTGCATACAGGATAAACAGCGAGTCAGATTTCCTGACTCCAGCCGTCCTGGAAATATATATTTTCATGGCCCTGACTACGTCCAGTAACTTGGAGTCCTCCAAGTCCCTAGTAGCCGCAGGCACCACAATAGGCTGGTTCACGTGAAACGCTGAAACCACCTTTGGGAGAAATTGAGGACGAGTCCTCAATTCTGCCCTATCCGTGTGAAAAATCAGGTAAGGGCTTTTATAAGATAAAGCCGCCAATTCTGAGACACGCCTGGCTGAAGCCAGGGCTAACAGCATTACCACCTTCCATGTGAGATATTTTAATTCCACAGTGGTGAGTGGTTCAAACCAATGTGATTTTAGGAACCCCAAAACCACATTGAGATCCCAAGGTGCCACCGGGGGCACAAAAGGAGGCTGTATATGCAGTACCCCTTTGACAAACGTCTGGACTTCAGGCACTGAAGCCAGTTCTTTTTGGAAGAAAATCGACAGGGCCGAAATTTGAACCTTAATGGACCCTAATTTTAGGCCCATAGACAGTCCTGTTTGCAGGAAATGTAGGAAGCGACCCAGTTGAAATTCCTCTGTAGGGGCCTCTTTGGCCTCACACCACGCAACATATTTTCGCCAAATGCGGTGATAATGTTTCGCGGTTACATCCTTCCTGGCCTTTATCAGGGTAGGGATGACTTCTTCTGGAATGCCTTTTTCCTTCAGGATCCGGCGTTCAACCGCCATGCCGTCAAACGCAGCCGCGGTAAGTCTTGGAACAGACAAGGTCCCTGCTGGAGCAGGTCCTTTCTTAGAGGTAGAGGCCACGGGTCCTCCGTGAGCATCTCTTGAAGTTCCGGGTACCAAGTCCTTCTTGGCCAATCCGGAACCACGAGTATAGTTCTTACTCCTCTCCTTTTTATGATTCTCAGTACTTTTGGTATGAGAGGCAGAGGAGGGAACACATACACTGACTGGTACACCCATGGTGTTACCAGAGCGTCCACCGCTATTGCCTGAGGGTCCCTTGACCTGGCGCAATATCTGTCTAGTTTTTTGTTGAGACGGGACGCCATCATGTCCACCTTTGGTTTTTCCCAACGGTTTACCATCTCTTGGAAGACTTCTGGATGAAGTCCCCACTCCCCCGGGTGAAGGTCGTGTCTGCTGAGGAAGTCCGCTTCCCAGTTGTCCACTCCCGGAATAAACACTGCTGACAGTGCTATCACATGATTCTCCGCCCAGCGAAGAATCCTTGCAGCTTCTGCCATCGCCCTCCTGCTTCTCGTGCCGCCCTGTCTGTTTACGTGGGCGACTGACGTGATGTTGTCCGATTGGATCAATACCGCCTGACCCTGAAGCAGGGGTTTTGCTTGACTTAGGGCATTGTAAATGGCCCTTAGTTCCAGAATGTTTATATGAAGAGATGTTTCCATGCTTGACCACAAGCCCTGGAAATTTTGTCCCTGTGTGACTGCTCCCCAGCCTCTCAGGCTGGCATCTGTGGTCACCAGGATCCAATCCTGAATGCCGAATCTGCGGTCCTCTAGTAGATGAGCACTCTGCAGCCACCACAGAAGAGACACCCTTGTCCTTGGCGACAGGGTTATCCGCTGATGCATCTGAAGATGCGATCCGGACCATTTGTCCAGAAGATCCCACTGAAACGTTCTTGCATGGAATCTTCCGAATGGAATCGCTTCGTAAGAAGCCACCATTTTTCCCAGGACCCTCGTGCACTGATGCACTGACACCTGGCCTGGTTTTAGGAGATTCCTGACTAGCTCGGATAACTCCCTGGCCTTCTCCTCTGGGAGAAACACCTTTTTCTGGACTGTGTCCAGAATCATTCCTAGGAACAGACGTGTCGTTGGAATCAGCTGCGATTTTGGAATATTTAGAATCCACCCGTGCTGACGTAACACTAACTGAGATAGTGCTACTCCGACTTCTAACTGTTCCCTGGACCTTGCCCTTATCAGGAGATCGTCCAAGTAAGGGATAATTAAAACGCCTTTTCTTCGAAGAAGAATCATCATTTCGGTCATTACCTTGGTAAAGACCCGAGGTGCCGTGGACAATCCAAACGGCAGCGTCTGAAACTGATAATGACAGTTTTGTACTACAAACCTGAGGTACCCTTGGTGAGAAGGGTAGATTGGGACGTGGAGATAAGCATCTTTGATGTCCAGAGACACCATATAGTCCCCTTCTTCCAGGTTTGCTATCACTGCTCTGAGTGACTCCATCTTGAATTTGAACCTCTTTATGGAAGTGTTCAAGGATTTTAGATTTAAAATTGGTCTCACCGAGCCGTCCGGCTTCGGTACCACAAACAGCGTGGAATAATACCCCTTTCCCTGTTGTAGGAGAGGTACCTTGATTATCACCTGCTGGGAATACAGCTTGTGAATGGCTTCCAAAACTGCCTCCCTGTCGGAGGGAGACTTTGGTAGAGCAGACTTCAGGAACCGGCGAGGGGGAGACGTCTCGAATTCCAGTTTGTACCCCTGTGATACTACCTGCAGAATCCAGGGGTCCACTTGCGAGTGAGCCCACTGCGCGTTGAAATTTTTGAGACGGGCCCCCACCGTGTCCGAGTCCGCTTGTAAAGCCCCAGCGTCATGCTGAAGACTTGGCAGAAGCAGAGGAGGGCTTCTGCTCCTGGGAAGAGGCTGCCTGGTGCAGTCTTTTTCCTCTTCCTCTGCCCCGGGGCAGAAATGAGTGGCCTTTTGCCCGCCTGTACTTATGGGAACGAAAGGACTGAGTTTGAAAAGACGGTGTCTTTTTCTGCTGAGAGGTGACCTGGGGTAAAAAGGTGGACTTTCCGGCCGTTGCCGTGGCCACCAGGTCCGATAGACCGGCCCCAAATAACTCCTCCCCTTTAAACGGCAATACTTCCATATGTCGTTTGGAATCCGCATCCCCTGACCACTGTCGCGTCCATAACGCTCTTCTGGCAGAAATGGACATAGCACTCACTCTTGATGCCAGGGTGCAAATATCCCTCTGTGCATCACGCATATATAGTAATGCATCCTTCAAATGCTCTATAGTTAGTAATATACTGTCCCTATCCAGGGTATCAATATTTTCAGTCAGGGAATCCGACCACGCAACTCCAGCACTGCACATCCAGGCTGATGCGATTGCTGGTCGCAGTATAACACCAGTATGTGTGTATATACCCTTCAGGATATTTTCCAGCCTTCTATCCGCTGGTTCTTTGAGGGCGGCCGTATCAGGAGACGGTAACGCTACTTGTTTAGATAAACGTGTGAGCGCTTTATCTACTCTAGGGGGTGTTTCCCAACGCGCCCTAACCTCTGGCGGGAAAGGGTATAGTGCCAATAATTTATTAGAAATTAGCACTTTTTTATCGGGGGAAACCCACGCTTTATCACACACCTCATTTAATTCATCTGACTCAGGAAAAGCTACTGGTAGTTTTTTCACTCCCCACATAATACCCTTCTTTGTGGTACTTGTAGTGTCAGAAATGTTCAATGCCTCCTTCATTGCCGTGATCATGTAACGTGTGGCCCTACTGGACATTACGTTTGTCTCCTCACCGTCGACACTGGACTCAGTATCCGTGTCTGGGTCTGTGTCGACCCACTGAGGTAACGGGCGTTTTATCGCCCCTGACGGTGTCTGAGACGCCTGGACAGGCACTAATTGATTTGTCGGCTGTCTCATGTCGTCAACAGTTTTTTGTAAAGTGCTGACATTGTCACGTAGTTCTTTAAATACAACCATCCAGTCAGGTGTCGACTCCCTAGGGGGTGACATCACTAATACAGGCAATTGCTCTGCTTCCACATCATTTTCCTCCTCATACATGTCGACACAATCGTACCGACACCCAGCACACACACAGGGAATGCTCTGATAGAGGGCAGGACCCCACTAGCCCTTTGGGGAGACAGAGGGAGAGTTTGCCAGCACACACCAGAGCGCTATATATATATATAGGGATAACCTTATATAAGTGTTACTCCCTTTTATAGCTGCTGTTTATAATTTAGCTGCCAATAGTGCCCCCCCTCTCTCGTTTTTACCCTGATTCTGTAGGGACTGCAGGGGAGAGTCAGGGAGCCGTCCTTCCAGCGGAACTGTGAGGGAAAATGGCGCTTGTGTGCTGAGGAGATAGGCTCCGCCCCTTCACGACGGCCTTATCTCCTGCTTTTTTCTGGAAAACTGGCAGGGGTTAAATACATCCATATAGCCCAGGAGCTATATGTGATGTATTTCTTTTGCCATCCTAAGGTATTTCTGTTTTTATTGCGTCTCAGGGCGCTCCCCCCCAGCGCCCTGCACCCTCAGTGACCGGAGTGTGAAGTGTGCTGAGAGCAATGGCGCACAGCTGCAGTGCTGTGCGCTACCTTAGTTGAAGACAGGAACGTCTTCTGCCGCCGATTTCACCGGACCTCTTCGTTCTTCTGGCTCTGTAAGGGGGCCGGCGGCGCGGCTCCGGGACCCATCCAGGCTGAACCTGTGATCGTCCCTGTGGAGCTAATGTCCAGTAGCCTAAGAAACCCAATCCACTCTGCACGCAGGTGAGTTCGTTTCTTCTCCCCTTAGTCCCACGATGCAGTGAGCCTGTTGCCAGCAGGACTCACTGAAAATAAAAAACCTAAAATAAACTTTTACTCTAAGCAGCTCAGGAGAGCCACCTAGCATGCACCCTTCTCGTTCGGGCACAAAAATCTAACTGAGGCTTGGAGGAGGGTCATAGGGGGAGGAGCCAGTGCACACCAGCTAGTTCAAGCTTTTACTTTTGTGCCCAGTCTCCTGCGGAGCCGCTATTCCCCATGGTCCTTACGGAGTCCCAGCATCCACTTAGGACGTTAGAGAAAGTGTAGGCTACTGTATGCACACTCACCTAGTCTGAGTGGGATCCGCAGTGGGTGAGGAAGCAGAGGTCCCTTTTACAAGGTGGAGCCAACACAGCAGAGCGAAGGTGTGACTGACTCCACGGCTGCTGTCTTCTGGCAGCCTCATCACATCACTGCGGTTGTGGGACCACTGAGTCTGCAGATCCTCTCCCCCCCACATCTTCTGCGGTCCTAGCTCTGTGCAGAAGGCGGGAGCTACATCCAGAGGAGAGGGGGGTGGTATAGTGTCCGCAGTCTCTGCTGTTCCTGGCTGTTCGGTGCAGCGAGGGAGGGGGCGGAACTTCAGACAGCTGGGGCGGAGCTTCGGGCGGCTAGGGGTGAAGGTTCGGGTGGCTGGGGGCGGAGCTTCAGGATGTTTTCGGGGTGGATGGGATTTCTGTTGCTGCGGGGTGAGGAGGGGAGGTGGGAGCGGAGCAGACCGGGAGGTGAGCTGGGCTGTTAGTGGCGAGTCTGTCCTCAGCCTCGTGTGACAGGATTTGTTTTCACCTGTCAACACTGGCTGCACATCATTGCAGGTGAGGCTGTGGGCCTATTTTCATGGGAGGGCCTGGAGCTGCAGCTCCACCCGCCCCATTGTTAATCCGGCCCTGCCAGCCAGTATCGCCAGGGAAGGTGGGCTAGACCCATAAATGCGCCAGCCAGTATCACAAAGGAGGGTGGACTAGGCTAATGAATGTGCCAAGCAGTACGCCAGGGAGGGTGGGCTCAGCCCATGAATGTGCCAACCAGTATCACCAGGGAGGGTTGGCTCGGCCCATGAATGTTCCAAGCAATATTGCCAGGAAGGGTGGGCTATGCTCATGAATGTGCCAGCCAGTATTGCAAGGGAGGGTGGGCTAGGGGCTCATGAACAGAGTCGGACTGGCCCACAGGGGAACAGGGGAAATCACTGGTAGGCCCCACTACCTGTGGGCCCTCCTCCTCCTCTAGGGATCAGGTTCCAGGCTCTATCCTAGTGCACATGAATTATGCATTATACATATGTTACATTATACTTCATAAGAACATGGTTTATTATATATTTGCCAAGGGGCACAGAACATGTACTCTGTAATGGTTATCCAAACCTCTGTGGTGGCTGTCCACACCCTTAAGCATGGGCCCCTACAACAGCATTTTCACGGTGGGCCCTTCATTCCCCAGTCCGACACTGCTCATGAATGTGCCTACGTCTACAGCAACAAGCAAAACAATAGGATTTTGGTACCTACCGGTAAATCTTTTTCTCGTAATCCGTCGAGGATGCTGGGGTCCACATTAGTACCATTGGGTATAGACGGGTCCACCGGGAGCCATTGGCACTTTAAGAGTTTAAGAGTGTGGGCTGGCTCCTCCCTCTATGCCCCTCCTACCAGACTCAGTCTGGAAACTGTGCCCGAGGAGACGACATACTTCGAGAGAAGGACTTAACACTGATAGTGGTGAGATTCATACCAGCTAACACATGCAAGGCACGTCAAGTCAGCTAGCTTGAACTAATCAGCAAACGGCTAAAACCTTACTTACCCAGTAACTATGCACTACGCAACTAAACGAAGTGGTACTGAACCAAATAACACAGCAGGAAAACGAAGCGCTGGGCGGGCGCCCAGCATCCTCTACGGACTACGAGAAAAGGATTTACCGGTAGGTGCCAAAATCCTATTTTCTATTACGTCCTAGAGGATGCTGGGGTCCACATTAGTACCGTGGGGATGTACCAAAGATCCCAGAACGGGAGGGAGAGCGCGGAGGCTCCTGCAGAACCAATTGACTGAACTTCAAATCATCAGAGGCCAAAGTATCGAACTTGTAGAACCTTGCAAACGTGTTCGATTCCGACCAAGTTGCAGTTTGGCAAAGTTGTACTGCCGAGACACCCCGGGCAGCAGCCCAGGAAGACCCCACCCACCTTACGAATAGAGTGGGCCTTAACAGATTTTGGACACGGCAGTCCTGCCGTAGAATAGGCGTGCTGGATAGTGAACCTAATCCAGCGAGAAATAGACTGCTTAGTAGCAGGACACCCAATTTTCTTGGGATCGTATAGGACAAACAGAGTCCGACTTCCTGTGACGAGAGGTTCTCTTCACATAAATCTTCAGAGCCCTCACAACATCCAAGGACTTTGAAGTAATTGAGGAGTCAGTAGCCACTGACACCACAATAGGTTGGTTGATATGAAATGCCGACACAACCTTTGGAAGGAACTGCTGACGAGTCTGGAGCTCAGCTCTATCCTCATGGAAGATCAAGTAAGGGCTTTTGCATGACAAAGCCCCCAGCTCAGAGACACGCCTAGCAGAAGCTAAGGCCAACAAAGTGACCGCCTTCCATGTAAGAAATTTGAGCTCCACCTCCTGTAGAGGCACAAACCAATCCGACTGGAGAAACTGCAACACCACGTTAAGGTCCCATTGCGCCGTAGGCGGTACAAAGGGAGGTTGGATATGCAGAACTCCCTTCAAAAAGGTCTGAACTTCAGGGAGGGCAGCCAATTGCTTCTGAAAGAAAATGGACAGGGCTGAAATCTGGACCTTCACAGATCCCAATCTCAGCCCCATATCCACCCCTGCCTGCAGGAAGAGGAGGAAACGTCCCAGTTGAAATTCCATCGCAGGAAACTTCTTGGACTCACACCAAGAGACATATTTCTTCCAAATACGATGGTAATGTTTAGACGTTACCCCTTTCCTAGCCTGTATGAGGGTAGGAATCACTTCTTTTGGAATACCCTTCCGAGTAAGAATCAGGCGCTCAACTTCCATGCCGCCAAACGCAGCCGCGGTAAGTCTTGATAGGCGAACGGCCCCTGCTGCAACAGGTCCTCCCGAAGAGGAAGAGGCCTCGGTTCTTCTTGTAGTAGATTCAGAAGGTCCGCGTACCAAGCCCTTCTTGGCCAGTCTGGGGCAATGAGAATCGCTTGAACCCTTGTTCTCCTTATGAGCTTTAGGATTCTTGGGATTAGTGGGAGAGGTGGAAACACGTACACTGACTGGAACACCCATGGGTCCCTTGACCTGGAACAATAACGCCAAAGCTTCTTGTTGAGACGAGAGGCCATCATGTCTATTTGGGGTAGACCCCAAAGATCTGTTACCTCCTTGAACACCTCCGGATGCAGGCCCCACTCTCCTGGATGGAGATCGTGTCTGCTGAGGAAGTCTGCTGCCCAGTTGTCTACTACCGGAATGAAGATGGATGTCAGTGCCAACGCATGCTTTTCCGTCCAGAGGAGTATTCTTGTGACCTCTGACATTGCTGCTCTGCTCCTCGTTCCGCCCTGTCGGTTTATGTAAGCCACTGTTACGTTGTCTGACTGTACTTGAATGGCCCTGTTTCTTAGAAGAGGGGCCGCCTGAAGACCATTGTAGACGGTTCTTAGTTCCAGAATGTTGATGGGCAGGCCGGCTTCCAGGATTGACCACCGTCCTTGGAAGGTTACCCCTTGAGTGACTGCTCCCCAGCACCGAAGGCTTGCATCCGTTGTTAGCAGTACCCAGTCCTGAATCCCGAACCTGCGGCCTTCCAGTAGGTGAGGCAATTGGAGCCACCAGAGGAGTGAAATTCTTGCCCTTGGCAACAGACAAATTCTCTGATGCATGTGGAGGTGAGATCCCGACCACTTGTCCAGGAGGTCCAGTTGGAAGGTCCGAGCATGAAACCTCCCGTACTGGAGAGCCTCGTAGGAGGCCACCATCTTTCCCAACAGGCGAATGCATTGATGAACCGACACCTGGGGTGGCTTCAAGACATCCCGGACCATGGATTGGATCACCAACGCCTTGTCCCATGGAAGGAACACCCGCTGCACTTCCGTGTCCATGATCATTCCCAGAAATGACAATCTCTGGGTTGGTTCCAAATGTGACTTTGGAAAATTCAGAATCCACCCGTGACTCTGAAGCAGCCGTACTGTGAGAACAATGGACTGCAGCAGCTTTTCCCTGGATGATGCCTTTATCAGGAGATCGTCCAGATAAGGAATGATGTTCACACCCTGCTTGCGGAGTAGCATCATCATCTCCGCCATCACCTTGGTAAACACCCTCGGTGCTGTAGAGAGGCCGAACGGCAGGGCCTGTAACTGAAAATGACAGTCCAGCAATGCGAAGTGGAGATAAGCCTGATGCGGCAGCCAGATCGGAATGTGAAGGTACGCATCCTTGATATCCAGGGATACAAGGAATTCTCCCTCTTCCAGACCTGATATCCCCACCTTGAGAGACTCCATCTTGAACTTGAACTCCTTTAGAAAGGGGTTCAATGATTTTAGGTTCAGGATGGGCCTGACCGAACCATCCGGTTTCGGTACCACGAAAAGGTTCGAATAGTAACCCTTTGTCAGCATGTGCGGTGGTACCGGCACAATGACTTGTGCCTCGACCAGCTTTTGGACAGCGTCTTGAAGCACTGTGCTGTCCTCCAACAGAGTTGGTAAGCCCGACTTGAAAAAACGATGAGGAGGGAGATTTTGAAATTCCAGCCTGTATCCGAGATACAATTATCTACCACCCAGGGATCCAGGCCGGACGAGACCCAGACCTGACTGAACTGTCTGAGTCTCGCTCCCACAGGCCCCACTTCCAGGGCCTCCCGTCCACCATCATGCAGAGGACTTTGGGGTACCTGAAGCAAGCTTTTGTTCCTGGGAACCTGCAGGTTTCTTGAACTTAACCTTACCTCCCCTGAAGAAGGTATTGGATGATCTGGCCTTTCTGGCCTTGTTAGGCCGAAAGGACTGCTGCGCAGCTGAGGAGAAGGATTTATTCGGAGCAGGTGCTGCTGAGGGAAGATACAGAGACTTACCCGCTGTCGCGGCAGATATCCACGCGTCTAGAGCTTCCCCAAAGAGAGCCTGGCCTGTATAGGGCAGCGACTCCACTCTTCTTCTGGATTCCGCGTTGGCCGACCACTGGCGGAGCCACAGTCCCCGACGAGCTGAAACAGACATGGAAGAAATTCCCGCAGCCATGGAACCCACGTCTTTTATGGATTCTACCAGAAAACCTGCAGAATCATGAATGTTGCGCAAATACAATGCAACGTCATCCCTATCCATCGTATCCAAATCCTCCATCAAGGCAGCCGACCACTTCACTATAGCCTTTGCAATCCATGCACTAGCAATAGTGGGACGTAATATGGCCCCCGAAGCAGTGTACATTGATTTCAGAGTATTATCAATTTTCCTATCTGCCGGCTCCTTTAAGGCGGTAGATCCCGGAACAGGTAAAACCACCTTTTTTGAGAGTCTGGATACAGATGCGTCAACAATCGGCGGGTTTTCCCACTTTTTTCTATCTTCCTCAGGAAAACTAAAAGCTACCAGAATCCTCTTAGGGATCTGAAACTTCTTTTCAGGGTTCACCCATGCTTTTTCAAATATAGCATTCAGCTCTTTTGGCGCAGGGAAGGTTAGCGAGGTTTTCTTGTTTTCAGTAAAAATAAGAATTTACTCACCGGTAATTCTATTTCTCGTAGTCCGTAGTGGATGCTGGGAACTCCGTAAGGACCATGGGGAATAGCGGGCTCCGAAGGAGGCTGGGCACTCTAGAAAGATTTAGGACTACCTGGTGTGCACTGGCTCCTCCCACCATGACCCTCCTCCAAGCCTCAGTTAGGACACCGTGCCCGGACGAGCAGACATAATAAGGAAGGATTTAGAATCCCGGGTAAGACTCTTACCAGCCACACCAATCACACCGTACAACTCGTGATACAATATCCAGTTTGACAGTATGAAAACAACTGAGCCTCTCAACAGATGGCTCAACAATAACCCTTTTGTTAACAATAACTATTTACAAGTATTGCAGACAATCCGCACTTGGGATGGGCGCCCAGCATCCACTACGGACTACGAGAAATAGAATTACCGGTGAGTAAATTCTTATTTTCTCTAACGTCCTAGTGGATACTGGGAACTCCGTAAGGACCATGGGGATTATACCAAAGCTCCCAAACGGGCGGGAGAGTGCGGATGACTCTGTAGCACCGAATGAGAGAACTCCAGGTCCTCCTCAGCCAGGGTATCAAATTTGTAGAATTTTGCAAACGTATTTGCCCCTGACCAAGTAGCTGCTCGGCAAAGTTGTAAAGCCGAGACCCCTCGGGCAGCCACCCAAGATGAGCCCACCTTCCTTGTGGAATGGGCCTTTACAGATTTTGGCTGTGGCATGCCTGCCACAGAATGTGCAAGCTGAATTGTACTACAAATCCAGCGAGCAATAGACTGCTTAGAAGCATGAGCACCCAACTTGTTGGGTGCATACAGGATAAACAGCGAGTCAGATTTTCTGACACCAGCCGTCCTGGAAACATATATTTTCAGGGCCCTGACAACGTCTAGCAACTTGGAGTCCTCCAATTCACTAGTAGCCGCCGGCACCACAATAGGCTGGTTCAGGTGAAACGCTGACACCACCTTAGGGAGAAATTGGGGACGAGTCCTCAACTCTGCCCTATCCATATGGAAAATCAGATAAGGGCTTTTACATGATAAAGCCGCCAATTCTGACACTCGCCTGGCTGAAGCCAAGGCTAATAACATGACCACTTTCCACGTGAGATATTTCAGATCCACGGTTTTTAGTGGCTCAAACCAATGTGATTTTAAGAAACTCAACATCATGTTGAGATCCCAAGGTGCCACTGGAGGCACAAACGGGGGCTGAATATGCAGCACTCCTTTTACAAAAGTCTGAACTTCAGGTACTGAAGCTAGTTCTTTTTGAAAGAAAATCGACAGAGCCGAGATCTGTACTTTAATGGAGCCTAGTTTTAGGCCCATATCCACTCCTGCTTGCAGGAAATGCAGAAATCGACCTAGTTGAAATTCCTCTGTTGGGGCCTTATTGGCCTCGCACCATGCAACATATTTTCGCCATATGCGGTGATAATGCGTTGCCGTAACATCTTTCCTGGCCTTAATAAGCGTAGGAATGACTTCTTCCGGAATACCCTTTTCCTTTAGGATCCGGTGTTCAACCGCCATGCCGTCAAACGCAGCCGCGGTAAGTCTTGGAACAAACAGGGCCCCTGCTGTAGCAGGTCCTGTCTGAGCGGTAGAGGCCACGGGTCCTCTGAGAGCATCTCTTGAAGTTCCGGGCACCACGCTCGTCTTGGCCAATCCGGAACCACGAGAATTGTGTTTACTCCTCGCTTTCTTATTATTCTCAATACCTTTGGAATGAGAGGCAGAGGGGGGAACACATAAACCGACTGGTACACCCACGGTGTTACTAGAGCGTCCACAGCTATCGCCTGAGGGTCCCTTGACCTGGCGCAATATTTTTTTAACTTTTTGTTGAGACGGGACGCCATCATGTCCACCTGTGGTTTTTCCCAACGGTTTACCAGCATCTGGAAGACTTCTGGGTGAAGTCCCCACTCCCCCGGGTGGAGGTCCTGTCTGCTGAGGAAGTCTGCTTCCCAGTTGTCCACTCCCGGAATGAACACTGCTGACAGTGCTAGTACATGATTCTCCGCCCATCGGAGAATTTTTGTGGCTTCTGCCATCGCCATCCTGCTTCTTGTGCCGCCCTGTCGATTTACATGGGCGACTGCCGTGATGTTGTCTGACTGGATCAGCACCGGCTGGTGTAGGAGCAGGGATTTTGCTTGACTTAGGGCATTGTAGATGGCCCTTAGTTCCAGAATATTTATGTGAAGGGAAGTCTCCTGACTCGACCATAGTCCTTGGAAGTTTCTTCCCTGTGTGACTGCCCCCAGCCTCGAAGGCTGGCATCCGTGGTCACCAGGACCCAGTCCTGTATGCCGAACTTGCGGCCCTATAGAAGATGAGCACTCTGCAGCCACCACAGTAGAGACACCCTGGTTCTTGGAGACAGGGTTATTAAGCGATGCATCTGAAGATGCGATCCGGACCACTGGTCCAACAGGTCCCACTGAAAGATTCTGGCATGGAACCTGCCGAAGGGAATTGCTTCGTAAGAAGCCACCATCTTTCCCAGGACCCGCGTGCAGTGATGCACTGATACCTGTTTTGGTTTCAGGAGGTCTCTGACTAGAGATGACAACTCCCTGGCTTTCTCCTCCGGGAGAAACACTTTTCTCTGGACTGTATCCAGAATCATACCCAGGAACAGTAGCCGTGTCGTCGGAACCAGCTGTGACTTTGGGATATTCAGAATCCAGCCGTGCTGGTGCAGCACTTCCTGGGATAGTGCTACTCCCACCAACAACTGTTCCTTGGACCTCGCTTTTATTAGGAGATCGTCCAAGTACGGGATAATTAAAACTCCCTTTCTTCGAAGGAGTATCATCATTTCCGCCATAACCTTGGTAAATACCCTCGGTGCCGTGGACAGTCCAAACGGCAGCGTCTGGAATTGGTAATGGCAATCCTGTACCACAAATCTGAGGTACTCCTGGTGAGGATGGTAAATGGGGACATGCAAGTAAGCATCCTTGATGTCCAGGGATACCATGTAATCCCCCTCGTCCAGGCTTGCAATAACCGCCCTGAGCGATTCCATCTTGAACTTGAATTTCTTTATGTATGTGTTCAAGGATTTCAAATTTAGAATGGGTCTCACCGAACCGTCCGGTTTCGGTACCACAAATAGTGTGGAATAATAACCCCGGCCTTGTTGAAGTAGGGGTACCTTGATTATCACCTGCTGAGAATACAGCTTGTGAATTGCCGTTAGCACCGCCTCCCTGTCTGAGGGAGCAATTGGCAAGGCAGATTTTAGGAACCGGTGGGGTGGGGACGCCTCGAATTCCAGCTTGTACCCCTGAGATACTATTTGCAGGATCCAGGGATCCACCTGTGAGCGAACCAACTGATCGCTGAAATTTTTGAGGCGACCCCCCACCGTACCTGGCTCCGCCTGTGGAGCCCCACCGTCATGCGGCGGACTTGGAAGAGGAAGCGGGGGAGGACTTTTGCTCCTGGGAACCTGCTGTTTGTTGCAGCCTTTTTCCCCTACCTCTGCCTCTGGACAGAAAAGACCCGCCTTTTCCACGCCTGTTTTTCTGGGTCCGAAAGGACTGAACCTGATAAAACGGCGCCTTCTTAGGCTGTGAGGGGACATGGGGTAAAAATGCTGACTTCCCAGACGTTGCTGTGGAAACTAGGTCCGAGAGACCATCCCCAAATAATTCCTCACCCTTATATGGCAACACTTCCATGTGCTTTTTAGAATCTGCATCTCCTGTCCACTGGCGAGTCCATAAGCCTCTCCTAGCAGAAATGGACAATGCACTTACTTTAGATGCCAGTCGGCAGATTTCCCTCTGTGCATCTCTCATATATAAGACTGAGTCTTTTATATGGTCTATGGTTAACAGGATCGTGTCTCTGTCTAATGTGTCAATATTTTCTGACAGTTTATCTGACCAAGCAGCGGCAGCACTGCACATCCAAGCTGACGCAATAGCTGGCCTAAGTATAATGCCTGTGTGTGTATATACAGACTTCAGGATCGCCTCCTGCTTTCTATCAGCAGGTTCCTTGAGGGCGGCCGTATCCGGAGACGGTAGTGCCACCTTTTTAGACAAACGTGTGAGCGCTTTATCCACTCTAGGTGTGTTTCCCAACGTGACCTATCCTCTGGCGGGAAAGGGAACGCCATTAGTACCTTCTTAGGAATTACCAATTTTTTATCAGGGAAAGCCCACGCTTCTTCACACACTTCATTTAATTCATCTGATGGGGGAAAAACTACGGGTAGTTTTTTCTCTCCAAACATAATACCCTTTTTAGTGGTACCAGTAGTTATATCAGAAATGTTTAACACCTCTTTCATTGCCTCAATCATACAGTGAATGGCCTTAGTGGGCATCAGGTTTGACTCATCGTCGTCGACACTGGTGTCAGTATCAGTGTCGACATCTGGGTCTGCTTGAGGTAGCGGGCGCTTTCTTGTGCCGCCCTTAGAGCCCCTGACGACCCATGCGACGCCTGGGCAGGCACGAGCTGAGAAGTTGGCTGTCCCACATTTGGCATGTCGTCGATTTTCTTATATAAGGAGTCTATACGTGCACTCATTACTTTCCATAAGCCCATCCACTCAGGTGTCTGCCCCGCAGGGGGTGACATCCCTTCTAAAGGCATCTGCTCCGCCTCCACATCATTATCCTCATCAAACATGTCGACACAGCCGTACCGACACACCGCACACACACAAGGAATGCTCCGAATGAGGACAGGACCCACAAAAGCCCTTTGGGGGGACAGAGTGAGAGTATGCCAGCACACACCAGAGCGCTATATAATGCAGGGACTAACTGAGTTATGTCCCCTATAGCTGCTTTTTATATTATATATGTATTGCGCCCAATTTCAGTGCCCCCCCTCTCTGTTTTTACCCTGTTCTGAAGTGTAGACTGCAGGGGAGAGCCAGGGAGCTTCCTTCCAGCGGATCTGTGAAGGAGAAATGGCGCCAGTGTGTCTGAGGGAGATAGCTCCGCCCCTTTTCCGCGGCCTATTCTCCCGCTTTTTTCTGGATTCTGGCAGGGGAATTTACCACATATATAGCCTCTGGGGCTATATATTGTGGTATTTTTGCCAGCCAAGGTGTTTTTATTGCAGCTCAGGGCGCCCCCCCCCAAGCGCCCTGCACCCTCAGTGACCGGAGTGTGAAGTGTGCATGAGGAGCAATGGCGCACAGCTGCAGTGCTGTGCGCTACCTTGGTGAAGACTGATGTCTTCTGCCGCCGTTTTTCCGGACCTCTTCTTGCTTCTGGCTCTGTAAGGGGGACGGCGGCGCGGCTCCGGGACCGAACACCAAGGACTGGGCCTGCGGTCGATCCCTCTGGAGCTAATGGTGTCCAGTAGCCTAAGAAGCCCAATCCGGCTGCAAGCAGGCGAGTTCGCTTCTTCTCCCCTTAGTCCCTCGCTGCAGTGAGCCTGTTGCCAGCAGGTCTCACTGAAAATAAAAAACCTAAAACTATACTTTCTTTCTAAGGGCTCAGGAGAGCCCCTAGTGTGCATCCAACCTCGGCCGGGCACGAAATCTAACTGAGGCTTGGAGGAGGGTCATGGTGGGAGGAGCCAGTGCACACCAGGTAGTCCTAAATCTTTCTAGAGTGCCCAGCCTCCTTCGGAGCCCGCTATTCCCCATGGTCCTTACGGAGTTCCCAGCATCCACTAGGACGTTAGAGAAAAAAAGCCTCCTCAACCTGTTTAGGTGTGGTATTATTTACATTTAACACATCCCTGATAGCCTCTATCAACAATTGCACCCCCTTGCAAGAGATGCGGACCCCCGCAATACATACCCATCACCATCAGTAGTGTCAGAATCGTTATCCGTGTCGCTTGTGTTACCTGCACAAGCGCACGTTTGTGGGGGTATATAGTGGGGTGACCCGAGGTACCTGACAAGGGCCACACAGCCATAGAGGACTGCAATACCTGGGTTCCAGATTCATTACTGGCAACCCTATCAGAAATTTGAGAAATTCAAGTCTTGATAGAGGAAAACCACTCTGGTTCCCTTGCTGGTATCTGTGCTAAACCAGTGCTATCCTGATTACATGGAATGGGATCATCCTGGGAGGATAAATCCTCTGCAGCATATGAAACTGTATCCCTGGACATTGCTGCAGGTGACCACCAAACACACCACACACACACAGGTTGGGGTAAGACAGAGTTTCCCCCCCAAGAATGGCAAGAGAGAGACAGATATTGGAGCCAACCCACACCAGCGCCTTTTGCAGGGAGAAACCCCTTATCAGCGCTGACTTGTGCTCCTTAATAGGACACACAGTCAATATATATGCCTCCCCTCCCTTCTACAACCCCCTGGTACCGTGATACAGTAATCTGGAGCTGCTGTGGAGGGACCAGAATCTTCCTTCAGCTACTGCATGCAGGAAAATGGCGCTGGAACCCTGTAGGGTCTGCTCTGAGGAGAAGCTCCGCCCCATTCATGGCGCTGTCTTCCCGCTCTTCTGAAGTTTAAACTTGCCTGAGGAGTTGTGCTGGCTGAGATCCCTGGACCCCGACAAGCTTGCTGACCAGTGTGAGGGGTAAGCGCTGGCCCAGGGCGCCGCTTACAGTGCCGCACAGTGTGCCTCTGGTACCGTCCAGGAGCGTGGTTAATACCGCGCTCCATCCCCTGTAGCCGCCATCTTCACACCGGCCCCCCGCTTGCTAGGGGGGGCGGTGACTAACTCACCACTTGCTTCATCTCTGTAAGGGGTCGGCGGCATGCTGCTGGGGCGAGCGGTTCCCCTGTGGCGGAGACCGATTAGACCCCTCTGGAGCTCAGTGTCCAGTCAGCGGAGTCAGTGGCTCAGACCCCACAGGGCGGACACTGCTCCCCCCTTTAGTCCCACGCTGCAGGGAGGCTGTTGCCAGCAGCCTCCCTGTAAAATAATAAACTCTAATCTAAACTTTTTTAGGAAAGCTCAGGAGAGCTCCCCTAGCTGTGACCGGCTCCTCCGGACACATTTTCTAAACCGAGTCTGGTAGGAGGGGCATAGAGGGAGGAGCCAGCCCACACTCTTAAACTCTTAAAGTGCCAATGGCTCCTAGTGGACCTGTCTATACCCCATGGTAATTATGTGGACCCCAGCATCCTTTAGGACGTAAGAGAAAAAACCCAAAAAAACAACATTTCATTTTGCAGAACCAGATCTTTAAGGGGGCATCCTTGTTTTGTAAAAGTGACGTTTACTGGATATAGCATTTTACTCCCTGCAATGGAACTTACATTATACAGGTCCTGGTAATCATTCATCATCCTCATTCAGTCACTGGAGATGATGCATGTAGTGGCATAGAGAACATCATAGACATTGTGGAAGATTTATATAATCACTGCATTAGCACCCACACTGAGCATTTATTAACCCTGATCGGCATGCTGATGATACTGTATGACCTGCAGTACATGGTGTGTGATGATGTGCAACATGAACTGTGAATAAATACTGCATGGATGGAAGTTCCTTGTTACACGAATTATAAATAATGCAATCACTGTAATACAGCATTATGCAAAGCAATAATGACTTACGATGTATAGCATCAATGTGCACTAACCATATACACTAACAATCAATGCAAGGATTATGCAATCACCCGTGGCTACACATTCCATTCTGATGTATGAGTATAACACACAGTAATTATGCACGTACAGTATGGGTGAGCGACTGCTATGGGATGCATGTAGTACTAGTACCTCTCACAATGTTGGATCAGCTGCTCTGTGCCTCCCCCTCTGCAGCACTGACACAGCCCGGGAATAGGCCCAGCTTCACTGACAGCGTCCAGAGATTGAAACCGAAAGCAAAGAACATGGAGGGATCTAGGACCTGGCGGAGACAGGCCGGCAGAGAACAGCCCTTTAAACGCAGACACCTAGGAAGCGCATGGAGCACTGCATGCACAGTCACACTGACTCCAGTATTCACCGGTTCACATGTGCAGCACTGCAGGCAAAGGCTGGAGAGGCTTACAGAACTACAGTGCAGCAAGACCCATCTGGGCATGCGCGATAGGAGGACAGTACTGTATTATCACCCCAAGCCCACCTGCTCTCTAACAACCCCCAAACTCTATCTCAGACTCACTCTAAAACACAAAGGGGCATATTTATTATCAATATTTTACGAATATCCTCAGAAAAGAGCTGTTCCTGCAAAACTAAAACAACCCCAGAATATCTGAAGGTGTCCCTTGATTTTATGTCACAAAAGCCGCCGCTGCCATAGGTTCTATGAAATGTAGTGTACTAAGCTCAAAAAAAAACTACGCCTTCAGAGCTTGCCCCCAGTACCTAACGCCATCTTTAGGGGGTGTTAGCCATTGTAGCCTATGAGCTACAGCTCTGCAAGCTTTTCAGGAGAGGAATCATCTGGCACTCCTATCAGCTGAGGAACTGCACATCCCAGCATGTCCTGCTACAGTTTTAGCCTTCCGTAACATCAAAACTGTGGAACTGGCAGGGCATGCTGGGATGTTTAGTTCTACAGCAGCTTAAGTAGCGTACGTTGCCGACCAGTTTGCTTAAGCTCTAATTTTATATTTTTTGTCTTCGCAGATTGTAGCTTTCATTTTTTAGTACATTCTAGAAAATGAATGCTGTGGTTGCTATGGACCAACATCTCCACTTTAACTTTTTAGAATAAATGTCCCCGTAAGTGATTTGAAAACATCATTAGTCTTTTTGTTGCCTTATCAGGAAACATCTTTGTAAAAGTGTTTTCTCTGACGTCCTAGTGGATGCTGGGAACTCCGTAAGGACCATGGGGAATAGCGGCTCCGCAGAAGACTGGGCACAACTAAAGAAAGCTTTAGGTCACCTGGTGTGCACTGGCTCCTCCCACTATGACCCTCCTCCAAGCCTCAGTTAGATTTTGTGCCCGGCCGAGGTTGGATGCACACTAGGGGCTCTCCTGAGCTTCTAGAAAGAAAGTATAGAATTAGGTTTTTTATTTTCAGTGAGACCTGCTGGCAACAGGCTCACAGCAGCGAGGGACTAAGGGGAGAAGAAGCGAACCTGCCTGCTTGCAGCCAGCTTGGGCTTCTTAGGCTACTGGACACCATTAGCTCCAGAGGGATCGACCGCAGGCCCAGCCTTGGTGTTCGGTCCCGGAGCCGCGCCGCCGTCCCCCTTACAGAGCCAGAAGCAAGAAGAGGTCCGGAAAATCGGCGGCAGAAGACATCAGTCTTCACCAAGGTAGCGCACAGCACTGCAGCTGTGCGCCATTGCTCCTCATGCACACTTCACACTCCGGTCACTGAGGGTGCAGGGCGCTGGGGGGGGGCGCCCTGAGCAGCAATAAATACACCTTGGCTGGCAAAAATACCACAATATATAGCCCCAGAGGCTATATATGTGGTAAATACCCCTGCCAGAATCCAGAAAAAAGCGGGAGAAAAGTCTGCGAAAAAGGGGCGGAGCTATCTCCCTCAGACACACTGGCGCCATTTTCTCTTCATAGTGCAGCTGGAAGAAAGCTTCCCAGGCTCTCCCCTGTAGTTTTCAGGCTCAAAGGGTTAAAAAGAGAGGGGGGCACTAAATTTAGGCGCAATATTATATATACAAGCAGCTATTGGGGAAATTTCACTCAGTTATAGTGTTAATCCCCACATTATATAGCGCTCTGGTGTGTGCTGGCATACTCTCTCTCTGTCTCCCCAAAGGGCTTTGTGGGGTCCTGTCCTCAGTCAGAGCATTCCCTGTGTGTGTGCGGTGTGTCGGTACAGCTGTGTCGACATGTTTAATGAGGAGGCTTATATGGTGACGGAGCATGATGTGATAAATGTGATGTCGCCCCCTGTGGGGCCGACACCAGAGTGGATGGTTAGGTGAAAGGTATTAACCGACAGTGTCAACTCCTTACATAAAAGGGTGGATGACGTAACAGCTGTGGGACAGCCGGCTTCTCAGACCGCGCCTGCCCAGGCGTCTCAAAGGCCATCAGGGGCTCAAAAATATAAGGGCAAGGTCCAAGGAGCAGTTGCTAGTCGGGGTAGCACTATTTTGGAAAGTGTTACAACAGCACGGTTGGACTCTAAACAGTCCAAAGTCACAGCTGGTTCCTACGACACGTCTACTGTTCCTGGGGATGGTTCTGGACACAGAACAGAAATAAGTGTTTCTCCCGGAGGAGAAAGCCAAGGAGCTGTCATCTCTAGTCAGAGACCTCCTGAAGCCAAAACAGGTATCGGTGCATCATTGCACGCGAGTCCTGGGAAAAAATGGTAGCTTACTACGAAGCAATCCCATTCGGCAGGTTCCATGCAAGAACTTTTCAGTGGGACCTGTTGGACAAGTGGTCCGGATCACAGCTTCAGATGCATCGGCTGATAACCCTGTCTTCAAGGACCAGGGTATCTCTACTGTGGTGGCTGCAGAGTGCCCATCTTCAAGAGGGCCGCAGGTTCGGCATACAGGACTAGGTCCTAGTGACCATGGATGCCAGCCTTTGAGGCTGGGGGGCAGTCACACAGGGAAAAAACTTCCAGGGACTTTGGTCAAGTCAGGTGACTTCCCTACACATAAATATTCTGGAACTGAGGGCCATTTACAATGCCCTGAGTCAGGCAAGGCCTCTGCTTCAAAACCAGCCGGTACTGATCCAATCAGACAACATCACGGCAGTCGCCCATGTAAACCAACGGGGCGGCACAAGAAGCAGGATGGCGATGGCAGAAGCCACAAGGATTCTCCGATGGGCGGAAAATCATGTGTTAACACTGTCAGCAGTGTTCATTCCCGGAGTGGACGACTGGGAAGCAGATCTTCTCAGCAGACACGACCTCCACCCGGGAGAGTGGGATTTCATCCAGAAGTCTTCCAAAGGATTGTACACCATTGGGAAAGGCCACAGGTGGACATGATGGCGTCCCGCCTCAAAAAAAAAAAAAAAGCTATAAAAGATATTGCGCCAGGTCAAAGGACCCTCGGGCGATAGCTGTGGACGCTCTGGTAACACCGTGGGTGTACCAGTCGGTTTATGTGTTCCCCCCTCTGCCTCTCATACAAAAGGTACTGAGAATAATAGGAAGGCGAGGAGTAAGAACGATACTCGTGGTTCCGGATTGGCCAAGAAGAGCTTGGTACCCAGAACTTCAAGAAATTATATCAGAGGACCCATGGCCTCTGCCGCTCAGACAGGACCTGCGGCAGCAGGGGCCCTGTCTGTTCAAAGACTTACCGCGGCTACGTTTTGACGGCATGGCGGTTGAACGCCGGATCCTAAAGGAAAAGGGCATTCCGGAGGAAGTCATTCCTACGCTGATTCAAGCCAGGAAAGATGTAACTGCAAAACATTATCACCGCATATGGCGAAAATATGTTGCTTGGTGTGAGGCCAAAAAAGGCCCCAACAGAGGA
Organism: Pseudophryne corroboree; assembly: GCF_028390025.1. NCBI lineage: Eukaryota > Metazoa > Chordata > Amphibia > Anura > Myobatrachidae > Pseudophryne > Pseudophryne corroboree. Next base: position 101,507,141 of record NC_086447.1, on the reverse strand, counting down.
ATTTCAACTAGGTCGATTTCTGCATTTCCTACAAGCAGGAGTGTCTATGGGCCTAAAATTAGGCTCCATTAAGGTACAGATCTCGGCTCTGTCGATTTTCTTCCAGAAAGAACTAGCTTCAGTACCTGAAGTTCAGACATTGTAAAAGGAGTGCTGCATATTCAGCCCCCGGTTGTGCCTCCAGTGGCACCTTGGGTTCTCAACGTGGTGTTGAGTTTCTTAAAATCACATTGGTGTGAGCCACTAAAAACCGTGGATCTAAAATATCTCACGCGGAAAGTGGTCATGTTATTGGCCTTGGCTTCGGCCAGGCGTGTATCAGAATTGGCGGCTTTGTCATATAAAAGTCCTTATCTGATTTTCCATATGGATAGGGCAGAATTGAGGACTCGTCCCCAGTTTCTCCCTTAGGTGATATCAGCTTTTCACTTGAACCAACCTATTGTAGTGCCTGCGGCTACTAGGGACTTGGAGGATTCCAAGTTACTGGACGTAGTCAGGGCCTTGAAAAATTATGTTTCCAGGACGGCTAGAGTCAGGAGAACTGACTCGCTGTTTATCCTGTATGCACCCAGCAAACTGGGTGCTCCTGCTTCTAAGCAGACTATTGCTCGCTGGATTTGTAGCACAATTCAGCTGGCGCATTCTGCGGCTGGACTACCGCAGCCAAAATCTGTAAAAGCCCATTCCACAAGGAAGGTGGGCTCATCTTGGGCAGCTGCCCGAGGGGTCTCTGCTTTCCAACTTGCCGAGCTGCAACTTGGTCAGGGGCAAACACGTTTACTAAATTCTACAAAGTTGATACCCTGGCTGAGGAGGACCTGGAGTTCTCTCATTCGGTGCTGCAGAGTCATCCGCACTCTTCCGCCCGTTTGGGAGCTTTGGTATAATCCCCATGGTCCTTACGGAGTTCCCAGCATCCACTAGGACGTCAGAGAAAATAAGATTTTACTCACCGGTAAATCTATTTCTCGTAGTCCGTAGTGGATGCTGGGCGCCCATCCCAAGTGCGGATTGTCTGCAATACTTGTATATAGTTATTGCCTAACTAAAGGGTTATTGTTGAGCCATCTGTTGAGAGGCTCAGTTATATTCATACTGTTAACTGGGTATAGTATCACGAGTTATACGGTGTGATTGGTGTGGCTGGTATGAGTCTTACCCGGGATTCAAAATCCTTCCTTATTATGTCAGCTCGTCCGGGCACAGTGTCCTAACTGAGGCTTGGAGGAGGGTCATAGTGGGAGGAGCCAGTGCACACCAGGTGACCTAAAGCTTTCTTTAGTTGTGCCCAGTCTCCTGCGGAGCCGCTATTCCCCATGGTCCTTACGGAGTTCCCAGCATCCACTACGGACTACGAGAAATAGATTTACCGGTGAGTAAAATCTTATTTTTTTTTGTTTGTTTGTTTGCCTATTATTTATCCGGATTGTTAGGTAAATTGAGCAAGTCATAGTGGACCTGCGTATCCTGTTCTTAGGCGTCGGTCCGGAGACCACCTGTCACAATACCGACGCCTGGATCCCGGCAGTAAGATGGGGGGGGGGGGGCAAGCGCAACGAAGCCCCTTGCAGCCTCGGTGGCTCGTGGTTCTATTCCCACGCTATGGGTGTCGTGAACACCCACAAGTGGGAATAGTCCTGGTTGGTCGACATGCCGACCGGCAGGATTGTATGACGCCGGGCTCCTGGCATCCTAACCGCCAGTCACATAAACTTATCCCGCCTTGGGTCCCATGGAAGCAAGCGCGCTATATAAATAAAAATAATTATTTTTATTCTTCTTTTTCTCCTTCTTCTTCCCTGCAAAATTCTATATAAAACACATTGTTCAGCTACCATGTCTGTATACAGTAGTTTATTTAATCCCCTTCAAATAACTTTTTTTTCCTTTTTTTAAGGTAAACTAAAGCTACTGAAATCATTGTGTTCAGCCATTTCCCTGCAGATGGATAATATTTCTTGTATAATGCACGTTTGGTAAATCATTCTTCACATCTGATGAACGTCGTGCAGCTATTAAATAACATCTGACATGAGAGGATGTAGGACTGAACTAGGAGCCGCAGCACCAGGCTTATTCAATAGGACGCTCTGCTCTCCTGTGTTTCACATTTCCTTTAACTGTTTAGCCATCTATTGTACGTTTCCTGACTGATGTGGTGATTCAGTGTGAGATCACAGAGAATGACGAGGAACACACACGTACAGTACATCTGTCCTTCCCTAGCTTTCTGAGGTCAAAGCTACTGCACAAAATTACATATCTCAATCACCAGACACCTGCAGCTGAATGCGCGTGTTAGTACAATGATATGCTGCTGATAGTGGGTGCTGCATAGCCTTACACTTCTTACATGGGGGGTAATTCCAAGTTGATCGCAGCAGGAATTTTTTAGCAGTTGGGCAAAACCATGTGCACTGCAGGGGAGGCAGATATAACAAGTGCAGGGGGGGTCATTCCGAGTTGTTCGCTCGCAAGCTGCTTTTAGCAGCTTTACACACGCCAAGCCGCCGCCTACTGGGAGTGAATCTTAGCTTCTTAAAATTGCGAACGAAAGATTCGCAATATTGCGATTACACACCTCTTAGCAGTTTCTGAGTAACTTCAACCTTACTCGGCATCTGCGATCAGTTCAGTGCTTGTCGTTCCTGGTTTGACGTCATAAACACACCCAGCGTTCGCCCAAACACTCCTCCGTTTCTCCAGCCACTCCCGCGTTTTTCCCAGAAACGGTAGAGTTTTTTCCCACACGCCCATAAAACGGCCTGTTTCCGCCCAGAAACACCCACTTCCTGTCAATCACACTCCGATCGCCTGAACGAAGAAAAAGCCGTGAGTAAAATTCCCAACTGTATAGCAAATTTACTTGGCGCAGTCGCAGTGCGAACATTGAGCATGCGCACTAAGCGGAAAATCGCTGCGATGCGAAAAAATTTACCGAGCGAACAACTCGGAAAGACCCCCATGGTTTTGCCCAACTGCTAAAAAATTTCCTGCTGCGATCAACTTGGAATTACCCTCATGAAGCCTACCGCTGCCCCAGGTGGGTGGGCAGAAATCCCAGACCCGGACTCCCCCATCCGATGCCTGTCACTATGCCAGACTGCACATGTGCAAGTCCAGACGCAACTGGGAAGGCAGGTGCACTGCATGCAAAACATCACTGAGGCGGAGCTGCAATGATGCATTTACTGGTGCCCCACCCCCATTCTGCCCTCCTCAACCTCCCTATCCAGGGACCTTCAGGAGAGGGACGCCCGATGGCGCATTTGCAAATAGGGATGTCAGGGGGGAAAACTGATGCACGGCAAAGAAAATGTCATGGGGACGGGGTCGTGATGACACAATTCATAATGCCTCATTTACCATCCTGCCCGCCTCAACCTCATGACTCCACCGACTTCCCAGAGAAGGAGTCTTGGATGTTGGCAAGTGTGGGAGAAGGACGCCTCTGTGTGTATCAGAGCTCATGCTGTCTCCTCCTCCTCCAGACACTGTGAGGAGCACTGCTAGAAGTGTGGGAGAAGGACGCCTCTGTGTGTATCAGAGCTCATGCTGTCTCCTCCTCCTCCTCCAGACACTGTGAGGAGCACTGCTAGAAGTGTGGGAGAAGGACGCCTCTGTGTGTATCAGAGCTCATGCTGTCTCCTCCTCCTCCTCCAGACACTGTGAGGAGCACTGCTAGAAGTGTGGGAGAAGGACGCCTCCGTGTGTATCAGAGCTCATGCTGTCTCCTCCTCCTCCTCCAGACACTGTGAGGAGCACTGCTAGAAGTGTGGGAGAAGGACGCCTCTGTGTGTATCAGAGCTCATGCTGTCTCCTCCTCCTCCTCCAGACACTGTGAGGAGCACTGCTAGAAGTGTGGGAGAAGGACGCCTCTGTGTGTATCAGAGCTCATGCTGTCTCCTCCTCTTCCTCCAGACACTGTGAGGAGCACTGCTAGAAGTGTGGGAGAAGGACGCCTCTGTGTGTATCAGAGCTCATGCTGTCTCCTCCTCCTCCAGACACTGTGAGGAGCACTGCTAGGCAATCTGATAATGTTCTCACATAATGGGGGTCATTCCGACCCGATCACATGCTGCAGTTGTTCGCAGCGCAGTGATCGGGTCGGAACTGCGCATGCGCCAGCGCCGCAGTGCGCCTGTGCATGCCAAACGGCTGAAGGCCACCGTTACCTAGCGATCGCCTCTGCCTGATTGACAGGCAGAGTCGGTCGCTGGGCGGGAGGGGGCGGCACGGCAGCATTTGTCCGTCGTTTTCGATGCGCGGTCCGGCCAAAGCAGGCATGGGGCGGCCCGCAGCGGCTGCGTGACGTCACGCGCAGCCGCTGTGACCCGGGGCAGCGACGAGTAACTCCCAGCCAGCCGCAGAAGCTGCGCTGGCCGGGAGTTACTCTTCAAGTACAAAAGCATCGCCGCTGTGCGATGCTTTTGTACTTGCGCGGGGGTGGCTGGACTGACATGCGGGGTGGACTAGCCCTGTGCTGGGCGTCCCCCCACATGTCTGGAAAGATGATCGTAGCTGTGCTAAATTTAGCACAGCTACGATCAACTCGGAATGACCCCCAATGACTATTGCAATAGGCTCCTTACTGGTCTTTCCCTAAACAATCAGGACTAATTTTCCCTGCAAAACTTTCTAATAACGCTGCTACAATCTGTCAGCTCCAGTATTGGTTCCCTGTAGAAGGCCATCAACATGACTACACCAACATACGTACTTCTGTTCCCTTACCCCATAATGGGGGTAATTCCAAGTTGATCGCAGCAGGATTTTTGATAGCAAAACCATGTGCACTGCAGGGGAGGCAGATATAACATGTGCAGAAAGAGTTAGATTTGGGAGGGTTATTTTATTTCTGTGCAGGGTAAATACTGGCTGCTTTATTTTTACACTGCAAATTAGATTGCAGATTGAACACACCACACCCAAATCTAATAGGCCCTACACACTGGCCGATATACTGAAAGATATGAACGATCTCGTTCATAAATGAACGAGAACTCGTTCATATCTTTCAGTGTGGAGACTCCAGCGATGAACGATGCGCGTCCCCGCGCTCGTTCATCGCTGGTCTCCCGTCGGCTGTGCATGCAGGCCAATATGGACGATCTCGTCCATATTAGCCTGCACTTCAATGCAGCCGGGTGACGGGGGGAGTGAAGAAACTTCACTCCCCCCGTCACTGCCCCGTCACTGCCCCCCCGCCGCCGGGTCGCTCGTCGGCCGTATCCGCCGTCGGGCAGCTCGGCGGCGGGTCGGCCAGTGAGTAGGGCCCTTTACTCTCTCTGCACATGTTAAATCTTCCTCCCCTGCAGTGCACATGGGGGGTAATTCCAAGTTGATCGCAGCAGGAAATTTTTTAGCAGTTGGGCAAAACCATGTGCACTACAGGGGGGGCAGATATAACATGTGCAGAGAGAGTTAGATTTGGGTGGGGTGTGTTCAAACTGAAATCTAAATTGCAGTGTAAAAATAAAATAGCCAGTATTTACCCTGCACAGAAACAAAATAACCCACCCAAATCTAACTCTCTCTGCAAATGTTATATCTGCCCCCCCTGTAGTGCACATGGTTTTGCCCAACTGCTTAAAAATTTCCTGCTGCGATCAACTTGGAATTACCCCCATGGTTTTGCCCAATTGCTAAAAAAAATCCTGCTGCGATCAACTTGGAATTACCCCCAATATCTCCCAACTCTGCACAAGATCTGCATCTGATACCCGCTCATTAGCTGCTCCCATTCCTGGTTATAGAATTTTTTTTGAGCTGCACCCACTCGGAATTCCCTCCCTCACACAAGAAGACTTGACTCTACAGATGTAGCCACCTTTATCTTGAGTGGCCGCGGCGGTTGGCCCGTTCGACCATACGCAGCGCACTGTGGCGTAGCGAGGCGCGCATAGCCACAGAGAGGCTATCTAATCGCACGGAGACAGACATTTGACGTTTGGCGTTACCTTTACGTGTAATACCTGCGATCAGCCACCAGATGTCGCTTTTTACAATCACCACTGCGCATGCGTGTGGTCTCCCGTAAAATACAATACTGACATACATAATAAGGACTACTTTACTAAGGCGTCTCATTACGCTGCATACAGCAAATACTGTACTCATTACGCTGCATTATTTAATACAGTACTGTACAGTATATACAGTACGACACCGACGCAAATACAGTAGTACAGCATACAGTATATGATCCATCTACAATACTTTATGAATACTGTATGTGAGCGTCCGAGTCCCGCAGACAAAACACAGTACTGTAAAACCAGTAGTGTACACTGTCGCAAATGGATGTGTGTTACAAGTTCACTATTGCCTCTCAAGATTAGGAATTTTCTACAGTATGTTATCGTCTTAATCCCGTAGCCATTACAGCATAATCAAAACCAACGGATTTATACATTTGTCTGCGGCGAAGTGGTGAAGTGTTTCGCTTCCTATACTCAGAGTCCAGGGTTCGATTCCTTAAGTACTAATGCATGTTACTGTAGTTTTTTTCACACTTTATTATTTTTTTTATTCACCCCCACCTCGTGGCAGGCAGCAGTTGGGTATGGAATGAGAAATGGCATAAGCTGTGCAGGCTACGGGGCGATGCTGAAGGAGCGTCACAATCCCCTAGCCAAAATACACAGATACTGTAAGCGTATACTGTAAGATACTGTAAGCGTGAGATACTGTATTGAGCTAGGGGATTGTGACGCTCCTTCAGCATTGCCCCCTGAACTGTGAAATGTACAGTATGCCATATTGTATCTCACTACATATCCGAGCGCTGCCACGTGCTGGGAGTTCACGGTCGGCGGCCATTTTGTCAGGTTGCTAAGCGATCCAGCTCGGTATACCGTAATGTGCATAGACCTCGCTTATCCCAATGTAATTGAGCTAGGGGATTGTGACGCTCCTTCAGCATCGCCCCGTAGCCTGCACAGCTTATGCCATTTCTCATTCCATACCCAACTGCTGCCTGCCACGAGGTGGGGGTTCAGGAGGTGGGGGTTCATGGGTAGTGGTCGTTTTGACAGTGTGCTATGCGATTGAGTCCGGTGTACCGTAATACTGTATGCAATCCTACAGTAGCTTATCCCTCCCCTGTGTATTTTGGCTAGGGGATTGTGACGCTCCTTCAGCATTGCCCCCTGAACTGTGAAATGTATGCCATATTGTATCTCACTACATATCCGAGCGCTGCCACGTGCTGGGAGTTCACGGTCGGCGGCCATTTTGTCAGGTTGCTAAGCGATCCAGCTCGGTATACCGTAATGTGCATAGACCTCGCTTATCCCAATGTAATTGAGCTAGGGGATTGTGACGCTCCTTCAGCATTGCCCCCTGAACTGTGAAATGTATGCCATATTGTATCTCACTACATATCCGAGCGCTGCCACGTGCTGGGGGTTCACGGTCGGTGGCCATTTTTAGTGTGCATAGAACTCGCTTATCCACATAGGCCCCTGTGTTTTTAACTACTATATTGAGATGCACATTTCTAGGCCTACAGTATTTAATATACAGTAAGCAGCATTGTTGTTAGGCAATAATTGAAGAATTTACATACAGTACTGACATGTACTGTATGTAATGCTTGTACATCATGTCAGTCGACCCTTATGCTGTACACTACTGTAAGTCTCACAGGGCCCATGCACTTCCAAGGAGGGTTATTTACTGTACTGTATCTGTTTCATACAGGAAACTAATTGCAGTCCATAACACTAATATTAAGCCCACTCCATTATCCACTCCTCCCCTGTGTATTAAACACCCCCTACCACCCTGGAAGTCATGTACCAGGGCCCCTTCATTCAGCACAATGCCCCCTTCTACAGTTTAGTGTTCTCCTTCCTGCCCCATCTGTGCAGTAAAGGAATAATTAGCAGAAATTATTTCTCCAGGTCCTACTGTACATACTGAGCGAAAGATAGAACCCCCCTATCCCCCGCGGAGCATCAAAGCTGCCGCTGATAGCTCCCCCCACCCCTTCCGCTGGTGAGTGGGTAGGGTCCCCAGTGCATTGCTGTGTCCAGGGGCCCACACTGCTGTTAAGATGGCTCTAGTAATTGAGCTAGGGGATTGTGACGCTCCTTCAGCATTGCCCCTGGACTGTACCATACTGTATCTCACTCCATATCCAAGCGCTGCCATGTGCTGGGAGTTCACGGTCGGTGGCCATTTTGTCAGGTTGCTAAGCGATCCAGCTCGGTATAACGTAATGTGCATAGACCTCGCTTATCCCGGTGTACTATGTGCAGTAGTACTGAATGATTGCTATCACTTGTGGTGAAACACCTATCTTATCAAATACAGTAACTACTGTACAGTATAGTTGTTCGCACAGGTGATGGTAATCATACTGTATATTTAAACTGAAGTCCGTAACAGAGCATTCTGTCCCTCCTGCAGAGGTTCTTGTTGGGAGGCACAGGGAAAAAAGGCAAATACTGTACAGTACTGTATTTGCACTTTACTGTTGTGCACTTTATTTGAAAATGTACAGTTGTTTGCTATTTTTAGCATGCTGTGCTTTACATGTTTTCTTATTGTGGTTTTTATATTTTTAGACAAAAGACAAAGAATGCAGACTACCAGATTTTACGGGAGTGCCAAAACCCACCCATCAGTGGCACAGAAACTTGCTGCAGTAGTCCCACAAAAGAAGAAGAAAACTGCCAAGGCGGCTCAGAAAGAAAATGTGGTGAAACCACGAAAAAATGCCAAGGCAAAGAATAATACGTTGGAGCTGATATGTGGTGTGGCAAATGATGTAATTGTTCCATCTCCTGCAGATCACAGTGTTCAGCCAATGAATCTGGAAATACCGGTGCTAGAGGACGTGACAAACACGCTGCATCAGGAAGCTTCTTTTTTGGACCATGTAGCCACCCCTGGACAAGAAGACATGACACATTCACCACGAAGAAGGTTGCATTTCACAGATGTGAACACCAAAGTGCAGGACTGCCAGTGTACCTGTCCTGTTTTACTAAAGGAGCTACTCAGTAAGGTGACCAATATGGAGTCAGAAGTTGGTGGACAGGTCAATCAGCTGCAGACCGATGTGGCTGGCCTTAAAGAAGGCATAAAGGAACAGATGGTAGAAGCCATGAAGAAAGTCATTGAACAAACGAGGGAAGAATGGCAAGTTGGAGTTTGCCGCACCATCATTGCAACACACCACCAAGCGGTTCAAGTCAGCGGCCTGGACGACCGAGGCCTGGAGGACCGCAGAGGAGGCCTGGAGGACCGCAGAGGAGGCCTGGAGGACCGCAGCGGACTGGACGAAGTCAGCGGCATGGACGACCACAGAGGCCCTAGGCTACGGAGCAAGTAATAGTCCAGATTGTACAGACTATGGGGCAATGCTGAAGGAGCGTCACAATCCCCTAGCTAAAATACACAGTATGCATATTATGGTACACCGGACTCGATGACATACTGTAGCACACTGGCAAAATGGCCGCCGCCCCTGAACCCTTGTGCAGGTTATGGGGCAATGCTGAAGGAGCGTCACAATCCCCTAGCCAAAATACACAGGGGAGGGATAAGCTACTGTAGGATTGCATACAGTATTACGGTACACCGGACTCAATCGCATAGCACACTGTCAAAACGACCACTTTGTGCAGGGTACGGGGCAATGCTGAAGGAGCGTCACAATCCCCTAGCTACAATACACAGGGGTGATAGAGATAATCGAGTGGCTGGAGGGGGGTCCCCTTGATTTAAGGGGCCCCCACTCCTCCAGGGTACTCCGGCCAGGTGTGACTAGTTGGGTATTTAATTCCATGGCCGCAGGGACCGGTATAAAAGTCTCCCCCGGCTGTGCATTATCTGTCCAGCTAGTGGAGCCCAGTGCTGATTCAAAAAATATGGGGAACCCCTACGCTTTTTTTGTCCCCCTTATTTTTTGCACCAGGACCAGGCGCAGAGCCCGGTGCTGGTTCTAAAAAGATGGGGGATCCCGTGTCCATTTTTTCCGTATTCCTGCCGGAATTCGACTGCAATTGCATATACAGTACTGTACCCCTTAATGTCACTGCTTACAGTATACAGTATTTAGACATGAGCTTGTGTACAGTATCTGTCATGAGGTGCTTTTTTCACTGACACTATAACTTTTTTCTATTGTGATATACTGTACAGAGGCGGCAAACTAGCGAAACGGGAATAATCAGCTTCTGCAGAATAAAATGAGATGCTACAGTACATGCCTATATTCTGTGAGTGACTGCGGCTCTATGAAATTAAATCAGAAAATTTAAATATGAAATGTATTACTAATGTGTGGCATTACTGTACTGTATGTGTACTGTATAAGGTGTACTACAATATTTTCTGGTGTAACATAAGGAAAGGGCACTACTGCATGGTCTAATGCAGTGGTTCTCAAACTTGGTCCTCAGGACCCCACACAGTGCATGTTTTGCAGGTAAACCAGCAAGTGCACAGATGTATTCATTACTAACTGACACATTTTAGAAGGTCCATACAGTAGGTGGAGCTAATTTTTTCACTTGTGATTCTGTGAGACCTGCAAAACCTGCACTGTGTGGGGTCCTGAGGACTGAGTTTGAGAACCTGTGGTCTAATGTAAATAAAGATGAATGTGGTGGGGTGTAATGTGAATAAGGGGCATTACTGTTAGGAGTAATGTGGTACTATGATATGATGTCATGAGAATAAGAGACACCACTGCATGATATAATGTGAATAAAGTTGCAGTACTGTGTTGTGTCATTTCATCTTCGGGTATTATTGTGTTACCATGCCCCTTCCCAGCAAGAACATACTGTACACTGTTTTGGGCTGGCACTAAATGTGCACATTGTTCTTATTTAGATTATAGGGGGTAGGAGCGCCAAAATGGGTGATGGTGCTGGGAAAGGGGTGCAGGGTTAGAGGCGGAACTACGTAGCATCTGTGCAAGAGGGCATCAGCCAAAATCTAGCCTAGGGCATCATGTTGGTCAGGTTTGGCTCTGATAATACTGTATACTGTACTCTTACTGTACTTTGCATTCAATACAGATACTGTTTGCACACAGGTTTTACATGAATCATTGGCAATGCTGCAGGAGTGTCTCATTAGGCAATCTAAAATATACCACGAGTATGGGTGGGGATACAGTAGGGAAGTTCTGTCACCATAAGCTGTCTGCTGTGTATAGCATATTTCCATCTGAGATGCATTTGTGTGTTTGTAATAAGAAAAAAACATTTTACTGTACATTTAGTGGATACAGTATTTCTCCCCCATAATGACGTATCATACTGTACAGGTACCCTCATGTACTGTACCGTACCATACTGTAAAATTGAATATTTATTGGAAAAACATCAATATTAATGTAAAAATAAAGTATTACAACATCCGATTCCATGTACTGCACTGATCAAAATGTACAGTACTCTTATTCAGGACTTATAAAACTGAAAATAACTGTTCATACAGTACACATCAATAACATTACTACTGTGTAATATTCTACATTAGTTTATGCAATAATCAGACAAAGGCAATTTTATCATTTTTTTTAATAATGCACCAATTTAAAATTTTAAACAGAAAATACAGAACTACATATTTGTGGCTTGACCATTTCTTTCAACTACAACAGGTAATACTTTATACAGGTGATTTATATAATTATTACAATGTTCAGGTGTGAGTACTTCTAGCCAAAATTTCTTTATCCCATCCACCAGTTGCTGTTTTGTTGTTGGCTTTGCAACACTCCTAACGTACCTCTTCAATTGAGCCCACACTAATTCGATTGGGTTCATGTCTGGTGATCTAATTAAAAAAAAAAAAAGCGTATAGAAAAAATTAATTACATTACAGTAAATAGAGAAAATTAAACATACAATATTGTACTGTTTATTAAACAAAATTTTTTTTTACAGTACTAGAGTGCTATCCAAAATTTTACTTGTACACTGTTGAAATAATACTCACTCTGGTGGTGTGCGTTCCCAATTCATACCTTTCTCTTCCATAAATTTGGCTGAGGCGGAGTGTTTAGGATCATTGTCTTGGAATATCCTATGGTGAGTTGGGTAATATTTATTCACAAATGGCACCATACATTTCTCTACTATTGTTTCTTGGAAATATTTCTTATCCATGATTCCTACAGAAATCAAAAAATGTTGTTCATTAATAAGCAACTCCTTTTATTGTGCAGTTACACGTACTCTACAGTACAACATGTATTTTTACAGAACACAGGCACAGAATAAAGTATAGTACTGTACTGTACCTTCGAAAAATAATAGGGGACCAGCTCCTAATCGTGATATGCCTCCCCATACATGGATTTTCAATGGATGCTTTGGGCGTGGTTTTAAAGAGATATGGTTACGTTTCCTGAATGACATTCTGGAGAACCGCTCAAGGGCAACAGACGATTCATCTGTGAAAATGACATCATCAAATGTTTCACCACTCTCAATCCATCGCCGTGCCTGTTCCACTCTCTTTTCTTTATTCACATCTCTTATCATTGGAGATATCCTGTGAAGAGCCAAAAATAATGAAATCAGATACAGTTATGAAATTACAGATTTACAGATTACTGTATATACAGTAGACTGTATGTGCAGTATACTGTATTATATACCTACTGTATACATTAAACTGTACATACAGTACATTAAGTTACATACAGAGTAATATATATATACATACTGTACATACACACAAACACAGTATACAGTATACAGTATGTAATCATCACAATAAGCCGGCAATGCTTCATTGCTGTCTCTGAGTGCCTATACAGTAGGTATCTCTTTTGGGATAGAATACTGTATATACAGTATATACACACACACATACTGTATATAGTATAAAGTACACACTCTGTATAATGATTTATGGCATTATTATATCACGTATCAAGGGATTATTAACAGTGCATTTACTGTATGGTTTATACTGCTTTCAGTATTTTACCTTGTTGCGCCAAAGGTCCATCCCATTTTCCGTCGCATCCTTCTGATGCTGGTGGCCGATATGTCCAGGTCATACTTGGAATGGAGAATTCGTTTTATTTGCAGAGCAGTACGCTCATCATCCTCACGAGTTAGTTCCTCCACAATTTGTTGCACTCTCCTACAGTACAATACAGTATGAAAAATATGAATTCATGAACAGCACAATCACAGTTACAATTGATGAAGTTTTTATTTTATTTCAAAAAAATTGTTTATGGTATAAAGCAAGTCATTTAAACATTACAGTAGTGTACAGTACGTACCATGTGCATTTTGTAGGAAATACAAATCTGGGCGTTGTTCTCTCGAATGCATGATAGCGCACTGTTTCTAAAGTGACTATAATGCCACTTTCCTTGAGCCATGCATGGATCTCTTTGATGGTTTTATTTTCTTTTTTCATGTTGGCGATTATCTTGCTCATCGTTTTGTTGATAGTTACTGGCATGTTGTCCAACTATAATTCCTGTATGGAGAGAAAACATTTGTGAATACTGTAGTCTAAAATTTACACATCTGAAAATGCATAAGAGTTTTATGATAGAAGTTAATACTGTACATGTTTACTATCCAGTACCTGATGTTCAAATTTAAGTATTGTATACTGTACAGTACTGAAAATACAACTTCAGTGTTATGGACTGCAATTAGTTTCCTGTATGAAACAGATACAGTACAGTAAATAACCCTCCTTGGAAGTGCATGGGCCCTGTGAGACTTACAGTAGTGTACAGCATAAGGGTCGACTGACATGATGTACAAGCATTACATACAGTACATGTCAGTACTGTATGTAAATTCTTCAATTATTGCCTAACAACAATGCTGCTTACTGTATATTAAATACTGTAGGCCTAGAAATGTGCATCTCAATATAGTAGTTAAAAACACAGGGGCCTATGTGGATAAGCGAGTTCTATGCACACTAAAAATGGCCACCGACCGTGAACCCCCAGCACGTGGCAGCGCTCGGATATGTAGTGAGATACAATATGGCATACATTTCACAGTTCAGGGGGCAATGCTGAAGGAGCGTCACAATCCCCTAGCTCAATTACATTGGGATAAGCGAGGTCTATGCACATTACGGTATACCGAGCTGGATCGCTTAGCAACCTGACAAAATGGCCGCCGACCGTGAACTCCCAGCACGTGGCAGCGCTCGGATATGTAGTGAGATACAATATGGCATACATTTCACAGTTCAGGGGGCAATGCTGAAGGAGCGTCACAATCCCCTAGCCAAAATACACAGGGGAGGGATAAGCTACTGTAGGATTGCATACAGTATTACGGTACACCGGACTCAATCGCATAGCACACTGTCAAAACGACCACTACCCATGAACCCCCACCTCCTGAACCCCCACCTCGTGGCAGGCAGCAGTTGGGTATGGAATGAGAAATGGCATAAGCTGTGCAGGCTACGGGGCGATGCTGAAGGAGCGTCACAATCCCCTAGCTCAATTACATTGGGATAAGCGAGGTCTATGCACATTACGGTATACCGAGCTGGATCGCTTAGCAACCTGACAAAATGGCCGCCGCCCGTGAACTCCCAGCACGTGGCAGCGCTCGGATATGTAGTGAGATACAGTATGGCATACATTTCACACTCCAGGGGGCAATGCTGAAGGAGCGTCACAATGCCTCCGCCTCCTGCTAGCCTGTTGCCCTTCCCCCATGGGAGCCTGCACAGATCATGCAGTAGACAGGGAGGGAATGCAGGTCATGTGCAATACACAAACGCCCACTGTAGTACTATTTTGCTCACTTACAGTACCGTACTGTACTGTAGGTTGCATTTAGCGTAAAGAATCGCTCCTGCAGATGTACTTTGATTTATGTGAAACCTGTGTGCATCCTTCCATTGGATGTACTGTATTGGAGATAATTTTTTTTTTTTTAAAGTGAATGTCACGGGAACACATTAAAAATAAGGTTGGCACTTCCTTCCCATTGGTGTTGGTTTACAGTATGCCGTAGTGTACTCGGACGCTCATGTAATTGCATTTCAAAGGCACAGTATTTTCCATCGTCTCCCCCCTACCCCCATCGCCCTTCCCCCCTGGGGGCCTGCACAGGGAGGAAATTCAGGTCCTGTGCAATACACAAACGCTGAAGATCTACTGTACAGTACTGTTTTGCTCAGTTGGTAGCGTCAGAATACACTCATTTCATTCCCGCTGTTTAGGTGCATTTAGCGTAAAGAATCGCTCCTGCAGATGTACTTTGATTTATGTGAAACCTGTGTGCATCCTTCCATTGACTGTCTTACAATGTAAATAAAATAATACAGTGCATTATTACAGAAAAAAAAAAAAAAAAGAAAGAAAGCACATCAGGTCTCGAACCCTGGACTCCCAGCGAGGGAGGTGGGAGCCTTCACCCCTAGCCCACGACGCCTCATGAGAGATTTCCAATTTCATGTGTGAAAGTACTGCAAACAGCGCCCGGCCCCCGCCCCATTGCTGTTGGTTTATGCCTTAGAGGACTCGGACGCTCGCATTTGTAAAGCACGGTGTTTTCCTCCGCCTCCTGCTAGCCTGTTGCCCTTCCCCCATGGGAGCCTGCACAGATCATGCAGTAGACAGGGAGGGAATGCAGGTCATGTGCAATACACAAACGCCCACTGTAGTACTATTTTGCTCACTTACAGTACCGTACTGTACTGTAGGTTGCATTTAGCGTAAAGAATCGCTCCTGCAGATGTACTTTGATTTATGTGAAACCTGTGTGCATCCTTCCATTGGATGTACTGTATTGGAGATAATTTTTTTTTTTTTAAAGTGAATGTCACGGGAACACATTAAAAATAAGGTTGGCACTTCCTTCCCATTGGTGTTGGTTTACAGTATGCCGTAGTGTACTCGGACGCTCATGTAATTGCATTTCAAAGGCACAGTATTTTCCATCGTCTCCCCCCTACCCCCATCGCCCTTCCCCCCTGGGGGCCTGCACAGGGAGGAAATTCAGGTCCTGTGCAATACACAAACGCTGAAGATCTACTGTACAGTACTGTTTTGCTCAGTTGGTAGCGTCAGAATACACTCATTTCATTCCCGCTGTTTAGGTGCATTTAGCGTAAAGAATCGCTCCTGCAGATGTACTTTGATTTATGTGAAACCTGTGTGCATCCTTCCATTGACTGTCTTACAATGTAAATAAAATAATACAGTGCATTATTACAGAAAAAAAAAAAAAAAAGAAAGAAAGCACATCAGGTCTCGAACCCTGGACTCCCAGCGAGGGAGGTGGGAGCCTTCACCCCTAGCCCACGACGCCTCATGAGAGATTTCCAATTTCATGTGTGAAAGTACTGCAAACAGCGCCCGGCCCCCGCCCCATTGCTGTTGGTTTATGCCTTAGAGGACTCGGACGCTCGCATTTGTAAAGCACGGTGTTTTCCTCCGCCTCCTGCTAGCCTGTTGCCCTTCCCCCATGGGAGCCTGCACAGATCATGCAGTAGACAGGGAGGGAATGCAGGTCATGTGCAATACACAAACGCCCACTGTAGTACTATTTTGCTCACTTACAGTACCGTACTGTACTGTAGGTTGCATTTAGCGTAAAGAATCGCTCCTGCAGATGTACTTTGATTTATGTGAAACCTGTGTGCATCCTTCCATTGGATGTACTGTATTGGAGATAATTTTTTTTTTTTTAAAGTGAATGTCACGGGAACACATTAAAAATAAGGTTGGCACTTCCTTCCCATTGGTGTTGGTTTACAGTATGCCGTAGTGTACTCGGACGCTCATGTAATTGCATTTCAAAGGCACAGTATTTTCCATCGTCTCCCCCCTACCCCCATCGCCCTTCCCCCCTGGGGGCCTGCACAGGGAGGAAATTCAGGTCCTGTGCAATACACAAACGCTGAAGATCTACTGTACAGTACTGTTTTGCTCAGTTGGTAGCGTCAGAATACACTCATTTCATTCCCGCTGTTTAGGTGCATTTAGCGTAAAGAATCGCTCCTGCAGATGTACTTTGATTTATGTGAAACCTGTGTGCATCCTTCCATTGACTGTCTTACAATGTAAATAAAATAATACAGTGCATTATTACAGAAAAAAAAAAAAAAAAGAAAGAAAGCACATCAGGTCTCGAACCCTGGACTCCCAGCGAGGGAGGTGGGAGCCTTCACCCCTAGCCCACGACGCCTCATGAGAGATTTCCAATTTCATGTGTGAAAGTACTGCAAACAGCGCCCGGCCCCCGCCCCATTGCTGTTGGTTTATGCCTTAGAGGACTCGGACGCTCGCATTTGTAAAGCACGGTGTTTTCCTCCGCCTCCTGCTAGCCTGTTGCCCTTCCCCCATGGGAGCCTGCACAGATCATGCAGTAGACAGGGAGGGAATGCAGGTCATGTGCAATACACAAACGCCCACTGTAGTACTATTTTGCTCACTTACAGTACCGTACTGTACTGTAGGTTGCATTTAGCGTAAAGAATCGCTCCTGCAGATGTACTTTGATTTATGTGAAACCTGTGTGCATCCTTCCATTGGATGTACTGTATTGGAGATAATTTTTTTTTTTTTTAAAGTGAATGTCACGGGAACACATTAAAAATAAGGTTGGCACTTCCTTCCCATTGGTGTTGGTTTACAGTATGCCGTAGTGTACTCGGACGCTCATGTAATTGCATTTCAAAGGCACAGTATTTTCCATCGTCTCCCCCCTACCCCCATCGCCCTTCCCCCCTGGGGGCCTGCACAGGGAGGAAATTCAGGTCCTGTGCAATACACAAACGCTGAAGATCTACTGTACAGTACTGTTTTGCTCAGTTGGTAGCGTCAGAATACACTCATTTCATTCCCGCTGTTTAGGTGCATTTAGCGTAAAGAATCGCTCCTGCAGATGTACTTTGATTTATGTGAAACCTGTGTGCATCCTTCCATTGACTGTCTTACAATGTAAATAAAATAATACAGTGCATTATTACAGAAAAAAAAAAAAAAAAGAAAGAAAGCACATCAGGTCTCGAACCCTGGACTCCCAGCGAGGGAGGTGGGAGCCTTCACCCCTAGCCCACGACGCCTCATGAGAGATTTCCAATTTCATGTGTGAAAGTACTGCAAACAGCGCCCGGCCCCCGCCCCATTGCTGTTGGTTTATGCCTTAGAGGACTCGGACGCTCGCATTTGCTAGTCCTCCATTCCCATTATGCATTAGCGAACTCAGACGCTCATATATTTTAAAAGCACGGTGTTTATACATTGTACTGTACATTCTTCCTTTTACACAATTACTGTAGTTGCGTCTCCATACACATACTGTACAGTACTCCATACTTTTTTCCACCGCCTCCCGTTACGCCTACAGTATTGCCAGAGCTGTAGATCAATCCGCCGCTATACTGTACGATCGAAAGTACTGGATTAGTGGAGCATTAGCGACACAGTGGTGGAGATGTGTAATGCATGATGAGTATCTAGATCGTCTCAACGCGCCTGCCTGTGATGAAACTCAGCTATCGCATTAGCGTGGCTAGACGCCCGTCTCGGCGGAGAAACAGTCAAGATAAAGGTGGCTACATCTGTAACCTCCAAACTTTAAAGCGTTCCCAGAAATCTCACCTCTTCAGACAAAGCTTATCACATTCCTGAGCCAGCCGCTTGGCATCTTCTAGCTGTTCTACACAACTGCCTCCCCTCTACAGAGTTAAAACAAAAATAGGATTTGAATTACCTACCGGTAAATCCTTTTCTCGTAGTCCGTAGAGGATGCTGGGGTCCATATTAGTACCATGGGGTATAGACGGGTCCACCAGGAGCCATTGGCACTTTAAGAGTTTAATAGTGTGGGCTGGCTCCTCCCTCTATGCCCCTCCTACCAGACTCAGTCTAGAAACTGTGCCCGAGGAGACGACATACTTCGAGAGAAGGCATTACATAGATAATGGCGAGATTCATACCAGCTCACACAACAGGCAAATCCGGCCAACATGCCGGAATAACTCAGCAACAGCTGAAACAGTAAATAACGCAGAACTTACCTAAGAACCAGGCAGTACTGAACTATAAAACCAATGCAGGAAAACGCAGCGCTGGGCGGGCGCCCAGCATCCTCTACGGACTATGAGAAAAGGATTTACCGGTAGTTAATTAAAATCCTATTTTCTCTTACATCCTAGAGTAGGGGTGGGCAACAGGCGGCCCGGGGGCCGGATGCGGCCCGCAGACCGATCCTGCCTGGCCCGCTGTGCCCCACCAGAGTGCAATGACAAGCGGCCCGACATGCCGCTTGTCATTGCACTGCTCTCAGACGCGGCGCCGCTGAGGAAATCCCGGTCACGTAACAGGGTCAGCTGACCGGGATTTCCTCTGTTATCATGCGCTGGGCGGCATGGGGGGCGGGCACTGCAGTGAGCAGGAGCGGCGGCCGAGGAGCGGCGGCCAGTGAGGAGAGGAAGCAGCGGGCAGCGAGCGGGAGCAGGAGAAGCCACATCAGCAGTGACTCCGGCCGGCAGCAGCGCAGATCATCGGACAGCGGGGATTGTCTGCCACTGTGACAAACAGGTAAACCCCCTGTCCAGCCTGCCCCTGGATCACTGCTTAAGTTGCCATATAGGTTTAGGGGTGGGGAGGGAGGGGAGTTAAAAACTGCAATATGGGTTTAGGGGAGGGGGGGGAAGGGGGGTAGGGACTGTCTGCTGTAATGTGTAAAAACGGGGGCCCTGTCTGCCGTAATGTGTAAAAACGGGGGTGCTGTCTGCCGTAATGTGTAAAAACGGGGGCGCTGTCTGCCGTAATGTGTAAAAACGGGGGCGCTGTCTGCCGTAATGTGTAAAAACGGGGGCGCTGTCTGCCGTAATGTATAAAAACGGGGGCGCTGTCTGCCGTAATGTATAAAAACGGCGGCGCTGTCTGTCGTAATGTGTAAAAAGGGCACGCTGTCTGCCATAATGTGTAAAAAGGGATCTTTTTTTGAGTATTTTGTGTGTGGCCCTCGAATATTTGCTGGAAGTGTTATGCGGCCCCCCAGCTGAAATAATTGCCCACCCCTGTCCTAGAGGATGTTGGGGTCCATATTAGTACTGAGGAGATGTACCAAAGCTCCCAGTACGGGAGGGAGAGCACGGAGGCTCCTGCAACACTGCTTGACCAAACTTGAGGTCATCAGAAGCCAAAGTATCGAACTTGTAAAACTTGGCAAACGTGTTCGACCCAGACCAAGTAGCTGCTCGGCAGAGTTGTACAGCCGAGACACCCCGGGCAGCCGCCCAGGAAGAGCCCACTTTACGAGTAGAGTGGGCCTTCACAGATCTTGGACACGGCAATCCTGCTGTCGAATAAGCATGCTGGATAGTGAACCTGATCCAGCGTGAAATCGACTGCTTAGAAGCAGGACACCCAATTTTCTTGGGATCATAGAGGACAAACAGAGAGTCACTTTTCCTATGACGAGCCGTCCTATTCACATAAATCTTCAATTCCCTCACAACATCCAAGGCCTTAGAAGCAATTGAGGAGTCAGTAGCCACTAGCACCACAATAGGTTGGTTGATATGGAAAGCCGATACAACCTTAGGCAGGAACTGTGGATGAGTCCTAAGTTCCACCCTGTCTTTATGGAAGATCAGATAGGGGCTTTTACAAGATAAAGCCCCCAATTCCAACACGCGTCACGCACAGAAGCCAAGGCCAACAAAGTGACCACTTTCCACGTGAGAAACTTGAGATCAGCCTCCTGCAGAGGCTCGAACCAAGCATACTGCAGGAACTGCAATACCACATCAAGATCCCAGGGTGCCGTTGGCGCCACAAAGGGAGGCTGGATGTGCAGAACCCCTTTCAAAAAGGTCTGAGCCTCAGGGAGGACAGCCAATTGCTTTTGGAAGAAGATGGACAAAGCAGAGATCTGGACCTTGATGGATCCCAATCTCAGTCCCATATCCACCCCTGCTTGCAGGAAAAGGAGAAAACGTCCAAGTTGAAACTCCACCACAGGAAACTTCTTGGACTCACACCAAGAAACATATTTTTTCCAAATGCGATGGTAATTTTTAGACGTTACCCCCTTCCTAGCCTGTATCAGGGTAGGAATGACCTCACTCGGGATACCCTTCCGAGCTAAGATCTGGCGTTCAACCGCCACGCCGTCAAACGTAGCCGTGGTAAGTCTTGATAAGCGAACGGCCACTGCAGTAGCAGCTCCTCCTGAAGAGGTAACGGCCTTGGATCTTCCAGCAGAAGATCCAGCAGATCCACGTACCAAGCCCTCCTTGGCCAGTCCGGAGCAATGAGGATTGTCAGAACCTTTGTTCTTCTTACCAGTTGAAGAACTTTTGGTATCAGAGGAAGTGGAGGAAACACATACACTGACGTGAACACCCACGGTGTTACCAGTGCGTCCACCGCCACTGCCTGTGGGTCTCTCGACCTGGAGCAGTACCTCCGCAGCTTCTTGTTGAGGCGGGAGGCCATCATGTCTATGTGAGGAACCTTCCACCAACCGGTTACCTCCTGGAACACCTCCGAATGGAGGCCCCACTCTCCTGGATGGAGATTGTGTCTGCTGAGGAAGTCTGCTTCCCAGTTGTCTACACCCGGAATGAAGACTGCCGACATCACCATCGCGTGCCTTTCTGCCCAGAGAAGGATTTTTGACATCTCTGACATGGCAGCTCTGCTCTTCGTTCCACCTTCTCGGTTTATGTAGGCCACTGTGGTCACGTTGCCGACTGCACCTGAACAGCCTGATCCTGTAGAAGGTGTACTGCTTGCAGAAAGCCGTTGTACACGGCTCTTAGCTCCAGAATGTTTATCGGGAGAAGGGATTCTTGATCCGACCACCGTCCTTGGAAGGTTTCCCCCTGAGCGACTGCTCCCCAACCTCTTAGACTTGCATCCGTGGTTAGAAGGATCCAGTCCTGAACTCCGAACCTTCGGCCTTCCAGAAGGTGAGGCAGTTGTATCCACCAGAGGAGCGAAATCCTGGCTTTCGGAGACAGACGGATCCTCTGGTGCATGTGTAGGTGAGATCCCGACCACTGGTCCAAGAGATCCAGCTGAAAGGATGAAGCATGAAACCTTCCGTACTCGTAGGAGGCAACCATCTTCCCCAGAAGGCGGATGCACTGATGAACCGAGACCCGGGTAGGCTTTAAGACATCCCGGACCATTTTTTTCTCCACCGGCAGAAATACCCTCTGCACTTCCATGTCTAGGATCATTCCCAGGAAAAACAGCCTCCTTGTCGGCTCCAGATGAGTCTTCGGAAGGTTCAGGATCCAACCGTGCTTCTTGAGCAGATGTGTCGTGAGAGCAATGGATCGCAACAACTTCTCCCAGGACGACGCCTTGATCAGGAGATCGTCCAGATACAGAATTATGTTCACCCCTTGCTTTCGCAGGAGAACCATCATCTCCGCCATCACCTTGGTGAAGACCCTCGGTGCTGTGGAGAGGCCAAACGGCAGCACCTGAAACTGATAGTGATCGTCCAACAGTGCAAACCTGAGATATGCCTGATGTGGAGACCAGATGGGAACGTGGAGGTACGCATCCTTGATGTCCAGGAACACCAGGAACTCCCCCTCCGTCAGACCTGAGATGACAGCTCTCAGAGACTCCATTTTGAATTTGAACTCCCTGAGGTAGGGGTTCAAAGAATTTAAGTTCAGAATTGGCCGTACCGAACCATCCGGCTTCGGTACCACGAAAAGGTACCACTGATGAGATGGAACTGGAACAATGACCCGGACACCACCAACTTTTGGATAGCTTCCAGAAGAATTGTTCTGTCTGCCAGCAGAGCTGGTAAGCCTGACTTGAAGAAACGGTGAGGCGGGAGATCTTGAAACTCCAGCCTGTACCCTCTGGACACTATATCCAGTACCCAGGGGTCCAGGCCCGACGACACCCAGACGTGGCTGAAATGCCGGAGTCTTGCCCCCAACTGACCTTCCTCCAGGCCCAGCTGTCCACCGTCATGCGGAGGACTTAGGGGCATCAGAAGCGGGCTTCTGGGTCTGGGAGCCAGCGGGAGCAGGCTTCTTTCCTTTAGCACGACCACCTCTGAAGAAGGTGTTCGAAGGCTTGTTCTTTCTAGGCCTCGCGGGCCAAAAGGACTGTGACGTGGCTGGTGTAAAAGGCTTCTTTGTAGCCGGTGCAGCTGAGGGGAGAAAAGGAGACTTACCCGCTGTAGCCGTGGCAATCCACGCATCTAGCGCCTCCCTAAAGAGAGCCTGACATGTATATGGAAGACCCTCCACACTTTTTCTGGATTCCGCATCCGCAGACCATTGGCGCACATGGAGGAGATCCCCGCAGCCATGGAACCCAGGTCCTTCATGGAATCTACCAGGAATCCTGCAGAATCCTGAATATGGCGTAAAAATAAATCAACGTCACCTTTATCAATCGTAGTCGATTCCTCCTGCAGAGTGATTGACCACCTGGCAATAGCTTTTGCAATCCAAGCATAGGCTATAGTAGGCCGCAGTATAGCCCCTGAAGCCGTGTAAATGGATTTTAGCGTAGCATCCACCTTGCGATCTGCCGGGTCCTGTTTGGACAGCCTGGAGACAGAGGAGTCAACTATCGGCGGAGACTCCCACTTTTTCCTATCTTCTTCTGGGAAAGGAAAAGCAACTAAGACCCTCTTAGGGATCTGGAATTTCTTTTCCGGATTTTCCCAGGCTTTTTCAAAGATAGCATTCAATTCTTTGAATGCCGGGAAGGTGAGGGGGGGCTTTTTACTGTCTGTGGAAAAGGCCTCCTCCACCTGCTCAAGAGCTGTGTCAGTGATGTGTAACACATCCCTTACAGCTTCAATAATCAACTGCACCCCCTTAGCAAGTGATGCAGTCCCCCTCGACACATCCCCATCACCGTCTGCAGCGTCAGAATCGGTGTCCGTATCATTCTGCATAAGCTTTGCAAGTGCACGTTTGTGAGAATGTACCGCAGAGGACCCCGAGGAAGCAGTATCTGACCATACAACCATAGAGGATTGTAAGACCTGAGTGGCATGCTCAGTCCTAGCAACCCTATCAGAAATCTGATAAATAGTCCCCTCAGAGAGACTAACCATTCTGGCTCTCTAGCTGGGATCTGCGCTACAACAGTGCAATCCTGATTACATGGTATGGAGTCTTCCTGGGAAGATAAATCCTCTGCAGCATATGAAACAGTGTCCCTAGACATGTTGTCACACACACACACCAAACACCCCACAAACACACAGGGTATTGGGTAGACAGAATTTCCCCCCAAGAATGGCAGAGAGACACAGAGATTGGAGCCAACCCACACACAGCACTATTAGAGGTATAGGGAGATCCTAACCGAGCTGAGTTCCTTAATAGGAGACACAGCCTTTATACAGCCTCCCCTCCCTTCTACAACCCTCTGGTACCGTACAGATAGCTGGAGGTGTTCTGGAGGGACCTGGACATCCACTGGCAGTGATTGCAGGCAGGAAAAATGGCGCTGAACGCTGCTGGGTCCGCTTTGAGCGGTAGCTCCACCCCGTCAATGACGCTGTCTTCCCGCTCTTGAAGATTATACTGGCCTGAGGAATTTTTGTGCTGGCTGAGATCCGCAGACCCCGACAGGCTTGATGTGGTCAATGTAGGGTTTTGTGCTGGCTCAGGGCGCCCCTCACAGCGCCGCACCGCAGTACCGCTGAGCCTTCCCGGAGTGCGGTTAAAACCGCGCTCCCACCCTTAAGCCGCCCTTTTCACACTGACCCCCTGCTTGTAAGGGGGGACAGTGACTAACTTGCCAAACTTCAGCTCTGTGAGGGGGTGGTGGCTGGCTGCCGGGGTGACCATTCCCCTGTGGCGGGGCACGATCTGTCCCCTCTGGAGCTCAACGTCCAGTCAGCGGAGTCAGTGGCTCAAGACCCCCAGGGTGGACACTGTTCCCCCCCCTCAGTCCCTCGATGCAGGCAGGCTGTTGCCAGCAGCCTCCTGTAAAAAAACAAACTCTAAATAAAACTTTTCTAAAGAAGCTCAGTAGAGCTCCCTTAGCTGTGACCGCCTCCTCCGGGCACATTTTCTAAACTGAATCTGGTAGGAGGGGCATAGAGGGAGGAGCCAGCCCACACTCTTAAACTCTTAAAGTGCCAATGGCTCCTGGTGGACCCATCTATGCCCCATGTTACTAATATGGACCCTAGCATCCTCTAGGACGTAAGAGAAAGTTACATTTGTTCTCTACTTATGCTCAAACAACTGGACCAATATTGCTGTGTACCTGGATCATGTAAAACACATTGGCTTGCAATCTGTACATAGCACGTAACCTCGTACTCCTAGCATCGTATAGATACAGGGGTGTAAGTTCATGCCATGAGCTCGGAGACGAGATCGTTGTCAGTGCCCCCCTCCGCTCATATTCACTATCAACACCCCAATCGCAGCAGCACTCAGACACACACTCCCCCAACCCTCATTCACTGCTAACACACCAGCAGCACCTGACACACACTCCCCCAACCCTCATTCACTGCCAACCCACCAGCAGCACCTGACACACACTCCCCCAACCCTCATTCACTGCCAACACACCAGCAGCACCTGCCACACTCCCCCAACCCTCATTCACTGCCAACACACCAGCAGCACCTGCCACACTCCCCCAACCCTCATTCACTGCCAACACACCAGCAGCACCTGACACACACTCCCCCAACCCTCATTCACTGCCAACACACCAGCAGCACCTGACACACACTCCTTTCCCCCTGCGTTCACTTCATACTTACCTACTGTCCTGGAACCTGCAGGAGACTCCAGGTTTTTTTGGTTGTCCTCCTGAGTGGATGCTTCTCCCATCCCACCCACATCCTGGTGAAGTGGGTAGAATGAGTACAGTAATACCTGAAATTGCTGTCCATGAAGGGGAGGGGAGCCTAGTTATGCCATTCTATGCTGATCGCATGATTTTGGCCCTGTCCCTATTCATAAATATGTGATTTGCTGCATTTTGCACCAACCAATTGTATCACACCCCCTCCCCCACCCAGAGCCGGATTAAGGCTTTGGGGGGTCCGGGGCATTTAAGACAGGGGGGTCCCTAAAGTCTTTCCCACAAACTAATCATGGACATATGCATACATACATACATACATACATACATACATACATACATACATACATAATAATCCGGCTCTGATTTTATATATCTCCTATATATTTGCCCAGATCCGTGACTCTGTGTATAACGCTGGCCGGAGTTACACAGCGTTAGGAAATGAGTCACAAATCTGGCCAAACACCTCACCGCACGTCCCTGCTGCTATAACCCCCAGCATGCAGTACTAGCGGCACTGTAACCCCCGGAGTACGGGGCTATGTGTAGGACTGGACACCCCCTGTGTATACTCCGGGTGGGGGCAGCTCTGTGGTCCCTGTGCCCCGGCTGCTGGATGCTGCTCTCCCTGCTGACTCTCCTCCTCTCCCAGCCCAGACGGACGCTCCCTCCGCTCCGTGTTTCCCGCTTCCCCACGGCCGCATCCTCTGACTCCAGGCTGGGCGGCGGTGTAGGCCTCATGCCGGTCCCCGAACTGACCCAGTGACAGCTCCGGCGCCACTTGCCTGCGTGACCGAGGAGAAGCTCCGGCCAGCGGGATGGAGAGAGGCGAGCTGGCCAGGGAAGGTGAGGAACCCATGGCGGGGAGTCTTCCCTGATACCCCGACCCCATTATACATACCCCATTATATATAACCCCCATAGTGTACCCATCCCCATTATATATACCCCCCCAAAGTGTACCTATCCCCATTATATATACACCCCCACAGTGTACACCACCCCATTATATATACCCCCCACAGTGTACCCCACTCCATATATATGCCCCCCTCACAGTGTACCCCACCCCATTATGTATACCCCATTATACTCCAGCACCCGCCCCTCCCCCACCAGCGGCACCCCCGCACCCGGCCCTTCCCCCACCCGCAGAGCCCCCGGACCCTATCCGCGGCACCTCCCCCATCACTGGCGCCTCCGGACCCACTACCCCCCCCCCCCCCCCCGCGGCACCCCCGGGATCCGGTCTGAAGATCGACAGTGTCTAGGTCGACAATGTTTAGGTCGACAGTCACTAGGTCGACATGGATGGAAGGTCGACAGGGTTTCACTTTCTAGGTCGACATGTGCTAGGTCGACAGGTCTAAAGGTCGACATGAGTTTTTTAAAAAAAAATTTCTTTCTTTTAATTTTTTCATACTTAACGATCCACGTGGACTACGATTGGAACGGTAAAGTGTGCCGAGCGAAGCGGTAGCGGAGCGAAGGCACCATGCCCGAAGCATGGCGAGCGAAGCGAGCCATGCGAGGGGACGCGGTGCACTAATTTGGGATCCCGGTCACTCTACGAAGAAAACGACACAAAAAAAATAAAAAAAAATCCCCATGTCGACCTTTTGACCTGTCGACTTAGCACCTAGAAACCCTGTCGACCTTCCATCCATGTCGACCTAGTGACTGTCGACCTATAGTGGTCGACCTAAACATTGTCGACCTAGACACTGTCGATTTGATGAACCATACCCGGCACCCCCGCCCCTCCACCACCCACAGCGCCTCCGAAACCCCATCCACGGCACCCCCACACCTGCCCCTAGCCCACCCGCAGCGTCTCCGGACCCCCTCCCCCACTCGCGGCACCACCAAACCTGCCTCTCCCCCACCTGCGGCACCCCCGCTGCCCGCACCCACCATTTGGTCGCTGGCAGCACAGCACAGCAGAGGTGTGGCACTCAGGCGCTGTCAGTATGACGGCTGCTAGTGGCTGCCGTTTCGGCGCTGCAGATCGGTCTTTAAGATCCGATCCGTGGTGAGTGGCGGGGAGCCCTCTTAGATCGGAGGGGCCAGGAGTACTTACTCCCTGTGAACCTCCTTTAATCCAGCTCTGCCCCCACCTACATTTACTGCAACACCCCAGGAGTAACCAGATGCACAGTCCCCTCCCCCCCCCCCCCCACCGCATTCACTAGTAACACCCCAGCAGCACCCTTACACACACTCTACTCCCCCTGCATCCACTAGTAACACCCCAGCAGCACCCTGATACACATTCTACCCCCCCTGCATTCACCAGTAACACTCCAGCAGCACCCTGACACACACTCTACTCCCCCTGCATTCACTAGTAACACCCCAGCAGCACCCAGATACACACGCTACTCCCCATGCATTCACTAGTAACACCCCAGCAGCACCCAGATACACACGCTACTCCCCATGCATTCACTAATAACACCCCAGCAGCACCCTGACACCATACTTGCCTACCCTCCCGGAATGGCCGGGAGGCTCCCGAAAATCGGGTGACCCTCCCGGCCCCCCGGAAAGGTGGGCAAGCCTCCCGCTTTCCCCCTCGGCCGCCAGCAGCAGAGAACAAGCGGGCTGCCCGAGGGGGACCGATGACGCGATTCGCGCTGAATCGCATCATCGTAGCTCCGCCCCCCGCTTTGCAGCGGCTTGTTTCTCGGCACAGCACAGCGGGGGGCGGAGTCACGATGACGCGACCCTGATGTTACGCCCCCGGACCGCCCATCCTGCTGCCGGCCACGCCCCGGACCGCCTATCCTGTGCCGGCCACGCCCCCCATACACCTACAACGCTGCCTCCTCCCGGAGGAGGAGGCAGCAAAGTAGGTAACTATGCCTGACACACACTCTACTCCCCCTGCATTCACTACTAACACCCCAGCAGCACCCAGACACACACACTACTTTCCCTGCATTCACTAGTAACACCCCAGCAGCACCCAGACACACACTCTACTCCCCCTGCATTCACTAGAACACCCCAGCAGCACCCTGACACACACTCTACTCCCCCTGCATTCCCTAGTAACACCCCAGCAGCACCCTGACACACACTGTACTCCCCCTGCATTCACTAGTAACACCCCAGCAGCATCCAGACACACACACTATGCCCCCCCTGCATTCACTAGTAACACCCCAGCAGCACCCTGACACACACTCTACTCCCCCTGCATTCACTAGTAACACACCAGCAGCACCCTGACACACACTCTACTCCCCCTGCATCCGCTACTAACACCCCAGCAGCACCCTGACACACACTCTACTCCCCCTGCATTCACTAGTAACACCCCAGTAGCACCCAAACACACTGTTCTCCTCCTGCATTCACTAGTAACACCCCAGCAGCACCCAGACACACACTCTACTCCTCCTGCATTCACTAGTAACACCCCAGCAGCACCCTGACACTCACTGTACCCCCCCTGCATTCACTAGTAACACCCCAGCAGCACCCTGACACACACTTTACTCCCCTTGCCTTCACTAGTAACACCCCAGCAGCACCCTGACACACACTCTACTCCCCCTGCATTCACTAGTAACACCCCAGCAGCACCCTGACACACACACTCTACTCCCCCTGCATTCACTAGTAACACCCCAGTAGCACCCAGACACACTGTTCTCCCCCTGCATTCACTACTAACACCCCAGCAGACCCAGACACACACTCTACTCCTCCTGCATTCACTAGTAACACCCCAGCAGCACCCTGACACACACTCTACTCCCCCTGCATTCACTAGTAACACCCCAGCAGCAACCAGACACACACTATACTCCCCCTGCATTCACTACTAACACCCCAGCAGCACCCTGACACTCACTGTACCCCCCCTGCATTCACTAGTAACACCCCAGCAGCACCCTGACACACACTCTACTCCTCCTGCATTCACTAGTAACACCCCAGAAGCACCCAGACACACACTGTACTCTCCCTGCATTCACTAGTAACACCCCAGCAGCACCCTGACACTCACTGTACCCCCCCTGCATTCACTAGTAACACCCCAGCAGCACCCTGACACACACTCTACTCCCCATGCATTCACTAGTAACACCCCAGCAGCACCCTGACACACACTCTACTCCTCCTGCATTCACTAGTAACACCCCAGCAGCACCCTGGCACATACTCTACTCCCCCTGCATTCACTAGTAACACCCAAACATCACCCTGACACACTCTACTCTCCCTGCATTCACTAGTAACACCCCAGCAGCACCCAGACACACTCTACTCCCCCTGCATTCACTAGTAACACCCCAGCAGCACCCTGACACACACTCTATTCTCCCTGCATTCACTAGTAACACAACAGCAGCACCCTGACACACACTCGACTCTCCCTGCATTCACTAGTAACACCCCAGAAGCACCCAGACACAAACTATACTCCCCCTGCATTGACTAGTAACACCCCAGCAGCACCCTGACACTCACTGCCCCCCCCTACATTCACGAGTAACACCCCAGCAGCACCCTGACACACACTCTACTCCCCATGCATTCACTAGTAACACCCCAGCAGCACCCTGACACACACTCTACTCCTCCTGCATTCATTAGTAACACCCCAGCAGCACCCTGGCACACACTCTACTCCCCCTGCATTCACTAGTAACACCCCAGCAGCACCTTGACACACATTCTACTCTCCCTGCATTCACTAGTAACAGCCCAGCAGCACCCAGACACACTCTACTCCCCCTGCATTCACTAGTTACACCCCAGCAGCACCCTGAAACACACTCTACTCTCCCTGCATTCACTAGTAACAGCCCAGCAGCACCCAGACACACACACTACTTTCCCTGCATTTACTGGTAATACCCCAGCAGCACCCTGACACACACTCTACTCCCCCTGCATTCACTAGTAACACCCCAGCAGCACCCTGACACACACTCTACTCCCCCTGCATTCACTAGTAACACCCCAGCAGCACCCTGACACACACTCTACTCCCCCTGCATCCGCTACTAACACCCCAGCAGCACCCTGACACACACTCTACTCCCCCTGCATTCACTAGTAACACCCCAGTAGCACCCAAACACACTGTTCTCCTCCTGCATTCACTAGTAACACCCCAGCAGCACCCAGACACACACTCTACTCCTCCTGCATTCACTAGTAACACCCCAGCAGCACCCTGACACTCACTGTACCCCCCCTGCATTCACTAGTAACACCCCAGCAGCACCCTGACACACACTTTACTCCCCCTGCCTTCACTAGTAACACCCCAGCAGCACCCTGACACACACTCTACTCCCCCTGCATTCACTAGTAACACCCCAGCAGCACCCTGACACACACACTCTACTCCCCCTGCATTCACTAGTAACACCCCAGTAGCACCCAGACACACTGTTCTCCCCCTGCATTCACTACTAACACCCCAGCAGACCCAGACACACACTCTACTCCTCCTGCATTCACTAGTAACACCCCAGCAGCACCCTGACACACACTCTACTCCCCCTGCATTCACTAGTAACACGCCAGCAGCAACCAGACACACACTATACTCCCCTTGCATTCACTACTAACACCCCAGCAGCACCCTGACACTCACTGTACCCCCCCTGCTTTCACTAGTAACACCCCAGCAGCACCCTGACACACACTCTACTCTCCCTGCATTCACTAGTAACACCCCAGCAGCACCCTGACACACACTGTACTCTCCCTGCATTCTCTAGTAACACCCCAGCAGCACCCTGACACACACTCTACTCTCCCTGCATTCACTATTAACACCCCAGAAGCACCCAGACACAAACTATACTCCCCCTGCATTCACTAGTAACACCCCAGCAGCACCCTGACACTCACTGTGCCCCCCCTGCATTCACTAGTAACACCCCAGCAGCACCCTGACACACACACTACTCCCCATGCATTCACTACTAACACCCCAGCAGCACCCTGACACTCTACTCCTCCTGCATTCACTAGTAACACCCCAGCAGCACCCTGACACACACTCTACTCCCCCTGCATTCACTAGTAACACCCCAGCAGCACCCTGACACACACTCTACCCCTTTGCATCCACTAGTAACACCCCAGCAGCACCCTGATACACATTCTACCCCCCCTGCATTCACCAGTAACACCCCAGCAGCACCCTGACACACACTCTACTCGCCCTGCATTCACTAGTAACACCCCAGCAGCACCCAGATACACACGCTACTCCCCATGCATTCACTAATAACACCCCAGCAGCACCCAGATACACACGCTACTCCCCATGCATTCACTAGTAACACCCCAGCAGCACCCAGATACACACGCTACTCCCCATGCATTCACTAGTAACACCCCAGCAGCACCCTGACACCATACTTGCCTACCCTCCCGGAATGGCCGGGAGGCTCCCGAAAATCGGGTGACCCTCCCGGCCCCCCGGAAAGGTGGGCAAGCCTCCCGCTTTCCCCCTTGGCCGCCAGCAGCAGAGAACAAGCGGGCGGCCCGAGGGGGACCGATGACGCGATTCGCGCTGAATCGCATCATCGTAGCTCCGCCCCCCGCTATGCAGCGGCTCGTTTCTCGGCACAGCACAGCGGGGGGCGGAGTCACGATGACGCGACCCTGATGGTACGCCCCCGGACCGCCCATCCTGCTGCCGGCCACGCCCCGGACCGCCTATCCTGTGCCGGCCACGCCCCCCATACACCTACAACGCTGCCTCCTCCCGGAGGAGGAGGCAGCAAAGTAGGTAACTATGCCTGACACACACTCTACTCCCCCTGCATTCACTACTAACACCCCAGCAGCACCCAGACACACACACTACTTTCCCTGCATTCACTAGTAACACCCCAGCAGCACCCAGACACACACTCTACTCCCCCTGCATTCACTAGAACACCATAGCAGCACCATGACACACACTCTACTCCCCCTGCATTCCCTAGTAACACCCCAGCAGCACCCAGACACACTCTACTCCCCCTGCATTCACTAGTAACACCCCAGCAGCACCCTGACACACACTCTATTCTCCCTGCATTCACTAGTAACACAACAGCAGCACCCTGACACACACTCGACTCTCCCTGCATTCACTAGTAACACCCCAGAAGCACCCAGACACAAACTATACTCCCCCTGCATTGACTAGTAACACCCCAGCAGCACCCTGACACTCACTGCCCCCCCCTACATTCACGAGTAACACCCCAGCAGCACCCTGACACACACTCTACTCCCCATGCATTCACTAGTAACACCCCAGCAGCACCCTGACACACACTCTACTCCTCCTGCATTCATTAGTAACACCCCAGCAGCACCCTGGCACACACTCTACTCCCCCTGCATTCACTAGTAACACCCCAGCAGCACCTTGACACACATTCTACTCTCCCTGCATTCACTAGTAACAGCCCAGCAGCACCCAGACACACTCTACTCCCCCTGCATTCACTAGTTACACCCCAGCAGCACCCTGAAACACACTCTACTCTCCCTGCATTCACTAGTAACAGCCCAGCAGCACCCAGACACACACACTACTTTCCCTGCATTTACTGGTAATACCCCAGCAGCACCCTGACACACACTCTACTCCCCCTGCATTCACTAGTAACACCCCAGCAGCACCCTGACACACACTCTACTCCCCCTGCATTCACTAGTAACACCCCAGCAGCACCCTGACACACACTCTACTCCCCCTGCATCCGCTACTAACACCCCAGCAGCACCCTGACACACACTCTACTCCCCCTGCATTCACTAGTAACACCCCAGTAGCACCCAAACACACTGTTCTCCTCCTGCATTCACTAGTAACACCCCAGCAGCACCCAGACACACACTCTACTCCTCCTGCATTCACTAGTAACACCCCAGCAGCACCCTGACACTCACTGTACCCCCCCTGCATTCACTAGTAACACCCCAGCAGCACCCTGACACACACTTTACTCCCCCTGCCTTCACTAGTAACACCCCAGCAGCACCCTGACACACACTCTACTCCCCCTGCATTCACTAGTAACACCCCAGCAGCACCCTGACACACACACTCTACTCCCCCTGCATTCACTAGTAACACCCCAGTAGCACCCAGACACACTGTTCTCCCCCTGCATTCACTCCTAACACCCCAGCAGACCCAGACACACACACTCTACTCCTCCTGCATTCACTAGTAACACCCCAGCAGCACCCTGACACACACTCTACTCCCCCTGCATTCACTAGTAACACGCCAGCAGCAACCAGACACACACTATACTCCCCTTGCATTCACTACTAACACCCCAGCAGCACCCTGACACTCACTGTACCCCCCCTGCATTCACTAGTAACACCCCAGCAGCACCCTGACACACACTCTACTCTCCCTGCATTCACTAGTAACACCCCAGCAGCACCCTGACACACACTTTACTCCCCCTGCCTTCACTAGTAACACCCCAGCAGCACCCTGACACACACTCTACTCCCCCTGCATTCACTAGTAACACCCCAGCAGCACCCTGACACACACACTCTACTCCCCCTGCATTCACTAGTAACACCCCAGTAGCACCCAGACACACTGTTCTCCCCCTGCATTCACTACTAACACCCCAGCAGACCCAGACACACACACTCTACTCCTCCTGCATTCACTAGTAACACCCCAGCAGCACCCTGACACACACTCTACTCCCCCTGCATTCACTAGTAACACGCCAGCAGCAACCAGACACACACTATACTCCCCTTGCATTCACTACTAACACCCCAGCAGCACCCTGACACTCACTGTACCCCCCCTGCATTCACTAGTAACACCCCAGCAGCACCCTGACACACACTCTACTCTCCCTGCATTCACTAGTAACACCCCAGCAGCACCCTGACACACACTGTACTCTCCCTGCATTCTCTAGTAACACCCCAGCAGCACCCTGACACACACTCTACTCTCCCTGCATTCACTATTAACACCCCAGAAGCACCCAGACACAAACTATACTCCCCCTGCATTCACTAGTAACACCCCAGCAGCACCCTGACACTCACTGTGCCCCCCCTGCATTCACTAGTAACACCCCAGCAGCACCCTGACACACACACTACTCCCCATGCATTCACTACTAACACCCCAGCAGCACCCTGACACTCTACTCCTCCTGCATTCACTAGTAACACCCCAGCAGCACCCTGACACACACTCTACTCCCCCTGCATTCACTAGTAACACCCCAGCAGCACCCTGACACACACTCTACCCCTTTGCATCCACTAGTAACACCCCAGCAGCACCCTGATACACATTCTACCCCCCCTGCATTCACCAGTAACACCCCAGCAGCACCCTGACACACACTCTACTCGCCCTGCATTCACTAGTAACACCCCAGCAGCACCCAGATACACACGCTACTCCCCATGCATTCACTAATAACACCCCAGCAGCACCCAGATACACACGCTACTCCCCATGCATTCACTAGTAACACCCCAGCAGCACCCAGATACACACGCTACTCCCCATGCATTCACTAGTAACACCCCAGCAGCACCCTGACACCATACTTGCCTACCCTCCCGGAATGGCCGGGAGGCTCCCGAAAATCGGGTGACCCTCCCGGCCCCCCGGAAAGGTGGGCAAGCCTCCCGCTTTCCCCCTTGGCCGCCAGCAGCAGAGAACAAGCGGGCGGCCCGAGGGGGACCGATGACGCGATTCGCGCTGAATCGCATCATCGTAGCTCCGCCCCCCGCTATGCAGCGGCTCGTTTCTCGGCACAGCACAGCGGGGGGCGGAGTCACGATGACGCGACCCTGATGTTACGCCCCCGGACCGCCCATCCTGCTGCCGGCCACGCCCCGGACCGCCTATCCTGTGCCGGCCACGCCCCCCATACACCTACAACGCTGCCTCCTCCCGGAGGAGGAGGCAGCAAAGTAGGTAACTATGCCTGACACACACTCTACTCCCCCTGCATTCACTACTAACACCCCAGCAGCACCCAGACACACACACTACTTTCCCTGCATTCACTAGTAACACCCCAGCAGCACCCAGACACACACTCTACTCCCCCTGCATTCACTAGAACACCATAGCAGCACCATGACACACACTCTACTCCCCCTGCATTCCCTAGTAACACCCCAGCAGCACCCTGACACACACTGTACTCCCCCTGCATTCACTAGTAACACCCCAGCAGCATCCAGACACACACACTATGCCCCCCCTGCATTCACTAGTAACACCCCAGCAGCACCCTGACACACACTCTACTCCTCCTGCATTCACTAGTATCACCCCAGCAGCACCCTGACACACACTCTACTCCCCCCCCATTCACTAGTAACACACCAGCAGCACCCTGACACACACTCTACTCCCCCTGCATCCGCTACTAACACCCCAGCAGCACCCTGACACACACTCTACTCCCCCTGCATTCACTAGTAACACCCCAGTAGCACCCAAACACACTGTTCTCCTCCTGCATTCACTAGTAACACCCCAGCAGCACCCAGACACACACTCTACTCCTCATGCATTCACTAGTAACACCCCAGCAGCACCCTGACACTCACTGTACCCCCCCTGCATTCACTAGTAACACCCCAGCAGCACCCTGACGCACACTTTACTCCCCCTGCATTCACTAGTAACACCCCAGCAGCACCCTGACACACACTCTACTCCCCCTGCATTCACTAGTAACACCCCAGCAGCACCCTGACACACACACTCTACTCCCCCTGCATTCACTAGTAACACCCCAGTAGCACCCAGACACACTGTTCTCCCCCTGCATTCACTACTAACACCCCAGCAGACCCAGACACACACTCTACTCCTCCTGCATTCACTAGTAACACCCCAGCAGCACCCTGACACACACTCTACTCCCCCTGCATTCACTAGTAACACCCCAGCAGCAACCAGACACACACTATACTCCCCCTGCATTCACTACTAACACCCCAGCAGCACCCTGACACTCACTGTACCCCCCCTGCATTCACTAGTAACACCCCAGCAGCACCCTGACACACACTCTACTCTCCCTGCATTCACTAGTAACACCCCAGCAGCACCCTGACACACACTGTACTCTCCCTGCATTCACTAGTAACAACCCAGCAGCACCCTGACACACACTCTACTCTCCCTGCATTCACTATTAACACCCCAGAAGCACCCAGACACAAACTATACTCCCCCTGCATTCACTAGTAACACCCCAGCAGCACCCTGACACTCACTGTACCCCCCCTGCATTCACTAGTAACACCCCAGCAGCACCCTGACACACACACTACTCCCCATGCATTCACTACTAACACCCCAGCAGCACCCTGACACACACTCTACTCCTCCTGCATTCACTAGTAACACCCCAGCAACACCCTGACACACACTCTACTCCCCCTGCATTCACTAGTAACACCCCAGCAGCACCCTGACACACACTCTACCCCCCTGCATTCACTAGTAACACCCCAGCAGCACCCTGACA
Source organism: Pseudophryne corroboree (assembly GCF_028390025.1). Classification (NCBI taxonomy): domain Eukaryota; kingdom Metazoa; phylum Chordata; class Amphibia; order Anura; family Myobatrachidae; genus Pseudophryne; species Pseudophryne corroboree. Next base: position 101,469,830 of record NC_086447.1, on the reverse strand, counting down.
CACACGCTACTCCCCCTGCATTCAATAGTAACACCCCAGCAGCACCCTGACACACACTCTACTCCTCCTGCATTCACTAGTAACACCCCAGCAGCACCCAGACACACACGCTACTCCCCATGTATTCACTAGTAACACCCCAGCAGCACCCTGACACACACTCTACTCCACCTGCATTCACTAGTAACACCCCAGCAGCACCCTGACACACACTCTACTCCCCCTGCATTCACTAGTAACACCCCAGCAGCAACCTGACACACACGCTACTCCCCATGCATTCACTAGTAACACCCCAGCAGCATCCAGACACACACACACTATGCCCCCCCCCCTGCATTCACTAGTAACACCCCAGCAGCACCCTGACACACACTCTACTCCTCCTGCATTCACTAGTAACACCCCAGCAGCACCCTGACACACACTCTACTCCCCCTGCATTCACTAGTAACACACCAGCAGCACCCTGACACACACTCTACTCCCCCTGCATTCACTACTAACACCCCAGCAGCACCCAGACACACACACACACTACTTTCCCTGCATTCACTGGTAACACCCCAGCAGCACCCTGACACACACTCTACTCCCCCTGCATTCACTAGTAACACCCCAGCAGCACCCTGACACACACTCTACTCCCCCTGCATTCACTAGTAACACCCCAGCAGCACCCTGACACACACTGTACTCCCCCTGCATTCACTAGTAACACCCCAGCAGCATCCAGACACACACACTATGCCCCCCCCCCTGCATTCACTAGTAACACCCCAGCAGCACCCTGACACACACTCTACTCCTCCTGCATTCACTAGTAACACCCCAGCAGCATCCAGACACACACACTATGCCCCCCCTGCATTCTCTAGTAACACCCCAGCAGCACCCTTACACACACTCTACTCCTCCTGCATTCACTAGTAACACCCCAGCAGCACCCTGACACACACTCTACTCCCCCTGCATTCACTAGTAACACCCCAGCAACACCGTGACACATACTCTACTCCCCCTGCATTCACTAGTAACACCCCAGTAGCACCCAAACACACTGTTCTCCCCGTGCATTCACTAGTAACACCCCAGCAGCACCCAGACACACACTCTACTCCTCCTGCATTCACTAGTAACACCCCAGAAGCACCCAGACACAAACTATACTCCCCCTGCATTCACTAGTAACACCCCAGCAGCACCCTGACACTCACTGTCCCCCCCCCTGCATTCACTAGTAACATCCCAGCAGCACCCTGACACACACTCTACTCCCCATGCATTCACTAGTAACACCCCAGCAGCACCCTGACACACACTCTACTCCCCCTGCATTCACTAGTAACACCCAAACATCACCCTGACACACTCTACTCTCCCTGCATTCACTAGTAACACCCCAGCAGCACCCAGACACACTCTACTCCCCCTGCATTCACTAGTAACACCCCAGCAGCACCCTGACACACACTCTATTCTCCCTGCATTCACTAGTAACACAACAGCAGCACCCTGACACACACTCGACTCTCCCTGCATTCACTAGTAACACCCCAGAAGCACCCAGACACAAACTATACTCCCCCTGCATTCACTAGTAACACCCCAGCAGCACCCTGACACTCACTGCCCCCCCCTGCATTCACGAGTAACACCCCAGCAGCACCCTGACACACACTCTACTCCCCATGCATTCACTAGTAACACCCCAGCAGCACCCTGACACACACTCTACTCCTCCTGCATTCACTAGTAACACCCAAGCAGCACCCTGGCACACACTCTACTCCCCCTGCATACACTAGTAACACCCCAGCAGCACCTTGACACACATTCTACTCTCCCTGCATTCACTAGTAACAGCCCAGCAGCACCCAGACACACTCTACTCCCCCTGTATTCACTAGTTACACCCCAGCAGCACCCTGAAACACACTCTACTCTCCCTGCATTCACTAGTAACAGCCCAGCAGCACCCAGACACACACACTACTTTCCCTGCATTTACTGGTAATACCCCAGCAGCACCCTGACACACACTCTACTCCCCCTGCATTCACTAGTAACACCCCAGCAGCACCCTGACACACACTCTACTCCCCCTGCATTCACTAGTAACACCCCAGCAGCACCCTGACACACACTCTACTCCCCCTGCATTCACTGGTAACACCCCAGCAGCATCCAGACACACACACTATGCCCCCCCCCCCTGCATTCACTAGTAACACCCCAGCAGCATCCAGACACACACACTATGCCCCCCCCTGCATTCACTAGTAACACCCCAGCAGCACCCTGACACACACTCTACTCCTCCTGCATTCACTAGTAACACCCCAGCAGCACCCTGACACACACTCTACTCCCCCTGCATTCACTAGTAACACCCCAGCAACACCCTGACACATACTCTACTCCCCCTGCATTCACTAGTAACACCCCAGTAGCACCCAAACACACTGTTCTCCCCCTGCATTCACTAGTAACACCCCAGCAGCACCCAGACACACACTCTACTCCTCCTGCATTCACTAGTAACACCCCAGCAGCACCCTGACACTCACTGTACCCCCCCCCTGCATTCACTAGTAACACCCCAGCAGCTGCCTGACACACACTCTACTCCCCCTGCATTCACTAGTAACACCCCAGCAGCACCCTGACACACACTCTACTCCCCGTGCATTCACTAGTAACACCCCAGCAGCACCCTGACACACACACTCTATTCCCCCTGCATTCACTAGTAACACCCCAGTAGCACCCAGACACACTGTTCTCCCCCTGCATTCACTACAAACACCCCAGCAGACCCAGACACATACTGTACTCCTCCTGCATTCACTAGTAACACCCCAGCAGCACCCTGACACACACTCTACTCCCCCTGCATTCACTAGTAACACCCCAGCAGCAACCAGACACACACTATACTCCCCCTGCATTCACTACTAACACCCCAGCAGCACCCTGACACTCACTGTACCCCCTCCTGCATTCACTAGTAACACCCCAGCAGCACCCTGACACACACTCTACTCCCCATGCATTCACTAGTAACACCCCAGCAGCACCCTGACACAAACTCTACTCTCCCTGCATTCACTAGTAACACCCAAACATCACCCTGACACACTCTACTCTCCCTGCATTCACTAGTAACACCCCAGCAGCACCCTGACACACACTCTATTCTCCCTGCATTCACTAGTAACACCCCAGCAGCACCCTGACACACACTCGACTCTCCCTGCATTTACTAGTAACACCCCAGAAGCACCCAGACACAAACTATACTCCCCCTGCATTCACTAGTAACACCCCAGCAGCTCCCTGACACTCACTGTCCCCCCCCCCATGCATTCACTAGTAACACCCCAGCAGCACCCTGACACACACTCTACTCCCCATGCATTCACTAGTAACACCCCAGCAGCACCCTGACACACACTCTACTCCCCCTGCATTCACTAGTAACACCCCAGCAGCACCCTGGCACACACTCTACTCCCCCTGCATTCACTAGTAACACCCCAGCAGCACCCTGACACACATTCTACTCTCCCTGCATTCACTAGTAACACCCCAGCAGCACCTTGACACACATTCTACTCTCCCTGCATTCACTAGTAACGCCCCAGCAGCACCCATACAAACACTATACTCCCCCTGCATTCACTAGTAACACCCCAGCAGCACCCTGACACACACGCTACTCCCCCTGCATTCAATAGTAACACCCCAGCAGCACCCTGACACACACTCTACTCCTCCTGCATTCACTAGTAACACCCCAGCAGCACCCAGACACACACGCTACTCCCCATGTATTCACTAGTAACACCCCAGCAGCACCCTGACACACACTCTACTCCCCCTGCATTCACTACTAGCACCCCAGCAGCACCCAGACACACACACACTACTTTCCCTGCATTCACTAGTAACACTCTAGCAGCACCCTGACACACACTCTACTCCCCCTGCATTCACTAGTAACACCCCAGCAGCACCCTGACACACACTCTACTCCCCCTGCATTCACTAGTAACACCCCAGCAACACCGTGACACATACTCTACTCCCCCTGCATTCACTAGTAACACCCCAGTAGCACCCAAACACACTGTTCTCCCCGTGCATTCACTAGTAACTCCCCAGCAGCACCCAGACACACACTCTACTCCTCCTGCATTCACTAGTAACACCCCAGAAGCACCCAGACACAAACTATACTCCCCCTGCATTCACTAGTAACACCCCAGCAGCACCCTGACACTCACTGTCCCCCCCCTGCATTCACTAGTAACATCCCAGCAGCACCCTGACACACACTCTACTCCCCATGCATTCACTAGTAACACCCCAGCAGCACCCTGACACACACTCTACTCCCCCTGCATTCACTAGTAACACCCAAACATCACCCTGACACACTCTACTCTCCCTGCATTCACTAGTAACACCCCAGCAGCACCCAGACACACTCTACTACCCCTGCATTCACTAGTAACACCCCAGCAGCACCCTGACACACACTCTATTCTCCCTGCATTCACTAGTAACACAACAGCAGCACCCTGACACACACTCGACTCTCCCTGCATTCACTAGTAACACCCCAGAAGCACCCAGACACAAACTATACTCCCCCTGCATTCACTAGTAACACCCCAGCAGCACCCTGACACTCACTGCCCCCCCCTGCATTCACGAGTAACACCCCAGCAGCACCCTGACACACACTCTACTCCCCATGCATTCACTAGTAACACCCCAGCAGCACCCTGACACACACTCTACTCCTCCTGCATTCACTAGTAACACCCCAGCAGCACCCTGGCACACACTCTACTCCCCCTGCATTCACTAGTAACACCCCAGCAGCACCTTGACACACATTCTACTCTCCCTGCATTCACTAGTAACAGCCCAGCAGCACCCAGACACACTCTACTCCCCCTGTATTCACTAGTTACACCCCAGCAGCACCCTGAAACACACTCTACTCTCCCTGCATTCACTAGTAACAGCCCAGCAGCACCCAGACACACACACTACTTTCCCTGCATTTACTGGTAATACCCCAGCAGCACCCTGACACACACTCTACTCCCCCTGCATTCACTAGTAACACCCCAGCAGCACCCTGACACACACTCTACTCCCCCTGCATTCACTAGTAACACCCCAGCAGCACCCTGACACACACTCTACTCCCCCTGCATTCACTGGTAACACCCCAGCAGCATCCAGACACACACACTATGCCCCCCCCCCCTGCATTCACTAGTAACACCCCAGCAGCATCCAGACACACACACTATGCCCCCCCCCTGCATTCACTAGTAACACCCCAGCAGCACCCTGACACACACTCTACTCCTCCTGCATTCACTAGTAACACCCCAGCAGCACCCTGACACACACTCTACTCCCCCTGCATTCACTAGTAACACCCCAGCAACACCCTGACACATACTCTACTCCCCCTGCATTCACTAGTAACACCCCAGTAGCACCCAAACACACTGTTCTCCCCCTGCATTCACTAGTAACACCCCAGCAGCACCCAGACACACACTCTACTCCTCCTGCATTCACTAGTAACACCCCAGCAGCACCCTGACACTCACTGTACCCCCCCCTGCATTCACTAGTAACACCCCAGCAGCTGCCTGACACACACTCTACTCCCCCTGCATTCACTAGTAACACCCCAGCAGCACCCTGACACACACACTCTATTCCCCCTGCATTCACTAGTAACACCCCAGTAGCACCCAGACACACTGTTCTCCCCCTGCATTCACTACAAACACCCCAGCAGACCCAGACACATACTGTACTCCTCCTGCATTCACTAGTAACACCCCAGCAGCACCCTGACACACACTCTACTCCCCCTGCATTCACTAGTAACACCCCAGCAGCAACCAGACACACACTATACTCCCCCTGCATTCACTACTAACACCCCAGCAGCACCCTGACACTCACTGTACCCCCTCCTGCATTCACTAGTAACACCCCAGCAGCACCCTGACACACACTCTACTCCCCATGCATTCACTAGTAACACCCCAGCAGCACCCTGACACACACTCTACTCTCCCTGCATTCACTAGTAACACCCAAACATCACCCTGACACACTCTACTCTCCCTGCATTCACTAGTAACACCCCAGCAGCACCCTGACACACACTCTATTCTCCCTGCATTCACTAGTAACACCCCAGCAGCACCCTGACACACACTCGACTCTCCCTGCATTTACTAGTAACACCCCAGAAGCACCCAGACACAAACTATACTCCCCCTGCATTCACTAGTAACACCCCAGCAGCTCCCTGACACTCACTGTCCCCCCCCCCCCCCCATGCATTCACTAGTAACACCCCAGCAGCACCCTGACACACACTCTACTCCCCATGCATTCACTAGTAACACCCCAGCAGCACCCTGACACACACTCTACTCCCCCTGCATTCACTAGTAACACCCCAGCAGCACCCTGGCACACACTCTACTCCCCCTGCATTCACTAGTAACACCCCAGCAGCACCCTGACACACATTCTACTCTCCCTGCATTCACTAGTAACACCCCAGCAGCACCTTGACACACATTCTACTCTCCCTGCATTCACTAGTAACGCCCCAGCAGCACCCATACAAACACTATACTCCCCCTGCATTCACTAGTAACACCCCAGCAGCACCCTGACACACACGCTACTCCCCCTGCATTCAATAGTAACACCCCAGCAGCACCCTGACACACACTCTACTCCTCCTGCATTCACTAGTAACACCCCAGCAGCACCCAGACACACACGCTACTCCCCATGTATTCACTAGTAACACCCCAGAAGCACCCTGACACACACTCTACTCCCCCTGCATTCACTACTAGCACCCCAGCAGCACCCAGACACACACACACTACTTTCCCTGCATTCACTAGTAACACTCTAGCAGCACCCTGACACACACTCTACTCCCCCTGCATTCACTAGTAACACCCCAGCAGCACCCTGACACACACTCTACTCCCCCTGCATTCACTAGTAACACCCCAGCAGCACCCTGACACACACTCTACTCCCCCTGCATTCACTAGTAACACCCCAGCAGCATCCAGACACACACACTATGCCCCCCCCTGCATTCACTAGTAACACCCCAGCAGCACCCTGACACACACTCTATTCCCCCTGCATTCACTAGTAACACCCCAGCAGCACCCTGACACACACTCTACTCCCCCTGCATTCACTAGTAACACACCAGCAGCACCCTGACACACACTCTACTCCCCCTGCATTCACTACTAACACCCCAGCAGCACCCAGACACACACACTACTTTCCCTGCATTCACTGGTAACACCCCAGCAGAACCCTGACACACACTCTACTCCCCCAGCATTCACTAGTGACACCCCAGCAGCACCCTGACACACACTCTACTCCCCCTGCATTCACTAGTAACATCCCAGCAGCACCCTGACACACACTCTACTCCCCCTGCATTCTACTAGTAACACCCCAGCAGCATCCAGACACACACACTATGCCCCCCCCCTGCATTCACTAGTAACACCCCAGCAGCACCCTGACACACACTCTACTCCTCCTGCATTCACTAGTAACACCCCAGCAGCATCCAGACACACACACTATGCCCCCCCCTGCATTCACTAGTAACACCCCAGCAGCATCCAGACACACACACTATGCCCCCCCCTGCATTCACTAGTAACACCCCAGCAGCACCCTGACACATACTCTACTCCCCCTGCATTCACTAGTAACACCCCAGTAGCACCCAAACACACTGTTCTCCCCCTGCATTCACTAGTAACACCCCAGCAGCACCCAGACACACACTCTACTCCTCCTGCATTCACTAGTAACACCCCAGCAGCACCCTGACACTCACTGTACCCCCCCTGCATTCACTAGTAACACCCCAGCAGCACCCTGACACACACTCTACTCCCCCTGCATTCACTAGTAACACCCCAGCAGCACCCTGACACACACTCTACTCCCCCTGCATTCACTAGTAACACCCCAGCAGCACCCTGACACACACACTCTACTCCCCCTGCATTCACTAGTAACACCCCAGTAGCACCCAGACACACTGTTCTCCCCCTGCATTCACTACTAACACCCCTGCAGACCCAGACACACACTCTACTCCTCCTGCATTCACTAGTAACACCCCAGCAGCACCCTGACACACACTCTACTCCCCCTGCATTCACTAGTAACACCCCAGCAGCAACCAGACACACACTATACTCCCCCTGCATTCACTACTAACACCCCAGCAGCACCCTGACACTCACTACCCCCCCCCCCCCCTACATTCACTAGTAACACCCCAGCAGTACCCTGACACACACTCTACTCCCCATGCATTCACTAGTAACACCCCAGCAGCACCCTTACACACACTCTACTCCCCCTGCATTCACTAGTAACACCCAAACATCACCCTGACACACACTCTATTCTCCCTGCATTCACTAGTAACACCCCAGCAGCACCCTGACACACACTCGACTCTCCCTGCATTCACTAGTAACACCCCAGAAGCACCCAGACACAAACTATACTCCCCCTGCATTCACTAGTAACACCCCAGCAGCACCCTGACACTCACTGTCCCCCCCTGCATTCACTAGTAACACCCCAGCAGCACCCTGACACACACTCTACTCCCCATGCATTCACTAGTAACACCCCAGCAGCACCCTGACACACACTCTACTCCCCCTGCATTCACTAGTAACACCCCAGCAGCACCCTGACACACATTCTACTATCCCTGCAATTACTAGTAACACCCCAGCAGCACCCAGACACACACTCTACTCTCCCTGCATTCACTAGTAACACCCCAGCAGCACCCAGACAAACACGCTACTCTCCCTGCATTCACTAGTAACACCCCAGCAGCACCCTGACACACACGCTACTCCCCCTGCATTCACTACTAACACCCCAGCAGCACCCTGACACACACTCTACTCTCCCTGCATTCACTACTAACACCCCAGCAGCACCCTGACACACACGCTACTCCCCCTGCATTCACTACTAACACCCCAGCAGCACCCAGACACACACTCTACTCCCCCTGCATTCACTAGTAGTAACACTCCAGGAGCACCCTGACACACACTCTACTCCCCCTGCATTCACTAGTAACACCCCAGCAGCACCCAGACACACACACTCTACTCCCCCTGCATTCACTAGTAACACCCCAGCAGCACCCTGACACACACTCTACTCCCCCTGCATTCACTAGTAACACCCCAGGAGCACCCTGACACACACTCTACTCCCCCTGCATTCACTAGTAACACCCCAGCAGCACCCTGATACACACTCTACTCCCCCTGCATTCACTAGTAACACCCCAGCAGCACCCAGACACACACTCTACTCCCCCTGCATTCACTAGTAGTAACACTCCAGGAGCACCCTGACACACACTCTACTCCCCCTGCATTCACTAGTAACTCCCCAGCAGCACCCTGACACACACTCTACTCCCCCTGCATTCACTAGTAACACCCCAGCAGCACCCTGACACACACTCTACTCCCCCTGCATTCACTAGTAACACCCCAGCAGCACCCTGACACACACTCTACTCCCCCTGCATTTACTAGTAACACCCCAGCAGCATCCAGACACACACTCTACTCCCCCTGCATTCACTAGTAACACCCCAGCAGCACCCAGACACACACTCTACTCCCCCTGCATTTACTAGTAACACCCCAGCAGCATCCAGACACACACTCTACTCCTCCTGCATTCACTAGTTACACCCCAGCAGCACCCTGACACACACTATACTCCTCCTGCCAGAGCCGGATTAAGAGGGGGGTCCCGGGAATCAGTACCCCGGGCCCCCTTTTTTCAAAGGGCCCCCCGCCGCCACCGCAGGTCGGAACAGAGATCCGATCTGCGGTATTGCGCTGCACTCACGGGAGCCGGCGCCACACGCAGCGGCAGGGCAGTTCAGCGATGGCTGTCCCTGGCGGCTCTGGCTCCCGGCTCCACTGACTGTCTGCACTGGAGGCTGGCGCCGCGCGGCCGTGGCTGCACGCAGTTTACTCACTGCCTGTGACGGAACTTAGGACAGCTGAGCGATGGCTCAGCTGTCCAATAATGTGAGGAGCAGCAGCCTGCGGCTCAGTCATTGGCTGGGCGCGCAGGCTGCACAGAAGGAGGAGGACAGCGCATTGGAGGCAGCAACCAGCACCCATTCTCGGCCAGCACATAAAAACGTAAGGCTGCATTACAGTATGCACTGGGTTTGAAAATATATACATATATATATATATATATATATATATATATATATTTATATAAATATATATATGTGTGTGTATATAATATATATATACATATACACGTGTGTGTGTATATATGTGTGTGTGTATATATATATATATGTATGTATAGACATATTTATCATAGGCGTGCGCACGGGGGGGGGGGGTGCCTGGTGCACACAGGAACCCCCTAATGTCCAGCACCCCCCTCACACACGCCTGTAGCTGACTCATTGTCGAGCGTGCAGTTCTATTCCTGACTGTGACTACACTGTACGCCCGCACATGCTCTACGCCTGCCAGCACTGACAGCCCGCTCTCTACGGCCATCAATCCGCACAGACTTCCTGCGCGCAGAGACATCCCGCTATCTACGGCCGCTCGCTACACCCGCCCACACCCGCTCTCTACACTCGCCCTCTATGCCCGGTCAGGGGCAGTAGAGGGTAAATTTGTCAGCAGCACCTGCTACCGGAACACACATGTGAACAGGACTGCACCCACAAGTAATGTATAATGTGTGTTATATAATGTATTTGGAGGGGCACCATGTGTCACATAATGTGTTTGGGGGCACAGTGTATTATATAATGTGTTTGGGCGGTACTATGGGGTCTATTCAGGCCGGGCCGCAGCCGCTCATTCGCATGTGGCGTAATCTGAATTTTGCCTCATACCGTGTGGCGTAATGTCAATTGCGGCTCATACAGTGTGGCGTAATGTGAATTTTATCTTTTGGTGTGTGGCGCAATGTAAATTTTGGCTCATACCGCGTGGCGTAATGTAAGTTTCGGATCATACCGTGTGACGTAATGTGAATATTATCTCTTGCTGTGTGGCAGAATGTAAAGTTTGGCTCATACAATGTGGCATAATGTGAATTTTATCTCATACTGTCTGGCGTAATGTAAATTTTTGCTCATACCATGTGACGTAATGTAACCTAATTGTAATTTTCTTTGTAGTGATTGAAGACGCTATGATTTTAATTTTAAATCTTAGGCCCCCCCTGTCTTAAGTACCCGAGGCCCCCCGAAGCCTTAATCCAGCTGTGCCTCCTGCATTCACTAGTAACACCCCAGCAGCACCCTGACACACACTCTACTCCCCCTGCATTCACTAGTAACACCCCAGCAGCACCCTGACACACACTCTACTCCTCCTGCATTCACTAGTAACACCCCAGTAGCACCCAGACACACTGTTCTCCCCCTGCATTCACTACTAACACCCCAGCAGACCCAGACACACACTCTACTCCAGGCGAATGGTGATCAAGCCCCTGTGGAGGGTGAAACGTACGTCCAGTATCTGTTCTTGAGCGTCATGTGACGCTGTTTCCGGAAATCCCGCTACACGTCACTGGGACCGGACCAGTCGGCGCTGACGGAGACGCTTGCCGAGGCTGCTTCATACGGGGACACTCTCTCCCCGCTAGGTATTCAGTGTGCTCTCATCGCCTGCACGACAGTACCTGTCAAACCCTGCAATGACATCTTGTTAACAGGGCTGCAGGGTGCCGTAGCGGACGACAGCAGAATCACTCTTTCTTTCTTCAGCCCGCCGCCGCCTGGTTAACTCTCTCACCTCCCATTCACTGTGTGCCAGCACGCACATGGGAAGGCAGCAGAAGTTAGCCAGACACACGGGACGGGCTATCTTACTGTCTACAAGGTTTTCTTGTTAATTACAAACGTGTAAATTTAACCCAATGATTGATATTGCACCAAAGTATCATTGGTCAAGCATATGAGAATTCTGAGCCATTGGCACTAAGTCAGCACTACAGGTTAATTTATTCACAGGAGGATTGAGCTCAATGTAATGTCTGAATTTGTTACCATTGTGTCACCTTTTCAAGGAACCAGACTATCAAGTTAGATATGACACGTCTATACAATATACCCTTCATTACAGGGGAATTGAGTTCATTCAGGCACCAGAATTGTTTTCATAGCAAATGATACGTTCCAAATGAACCAATATTATTTCTAGGTTACAGAAGAAACAGTCCTGATACATTGTGACTAGATACAAGTGCTGTTATCCATACAGAACTGTTCTCTCCGGTTTTTCTTCCTTTTTCTTCCCAACAGGAAACAGACATACTATCTGCTTAATGCCTATATAACTATATTCATTGAACATTCTGGAGATTATGATGTGACTGATAATTTGCTACTTACTGTAACTGGCATATTTGGCTCTCCCACTATTTCAAATATTATAACCCTTCCAGCTGATACCCTGGGAAATATGTTGTAGGCAAGCAGCTCCGTTTGGACTATTACAGTGCCATTGTGGTCACAAGATTATTTTGACCATTTTTTAAATATAATTCTCTTCCTTTTTTTATTATTTTGCTGTGGATTATTTATTTGTTACACAGTTTACAATATTTTCACCCGTGGGTAAACCCGCATATAGAGGTCTGAATTATCTAAATAGAAAACCTCAACCATATGGGAATCAATATACTCACCTTTTTGCTTTTTGAATTTATTATTTTTTTCTTCATCATTTGTTATAAAAAAATAAAAAATACATAAAAATATCCAAAAAATTACATTAAAAACCCTGCTAAAGAAAAGACAAATATTATATTTTACTTGAAAACAAATAAAAGTTATGTTTTAACAATTATTATATTTACAACTAAAAGAGTGCCCCCCCACAAAGAGGTTTACTTCTCTGTTCCCTGATCTCTTTCAAGGAACAACTTGTTTTTGTGATTTATTTGTCATTTACCTCGGGGAGCACCACCAGCAGATTGATTAAATTACGATTATCTATACTAACTATTTCCTTTATTGCTGGTTCAAAGGCCCTCATTCCGAGTTGTTCGCTCGCAAGGCGATTTTAGCAGAGTTACACACGCTAAGCCGCCGCCTACTGGGAGTGAATCTTAGCTTCTTAAAATTGCGAACGATGTATTCGCAATATTGCGATTACAAACTACTTAGCAGTTTCTGAGTAGCTTCAACCTTACTCGGCATCTGCGATCAGTTCAGTGCTTGTCGTTCCTGGTTTGACGTCACAAACACACCCAGCGTTCGCCCAGACACTCCTCCGTTTCTCCAGCCACTCCCGTGTTTTTTCCGGAAACGGTAGCGTTTTTATCCACACGCCTATAAAACGCCGTGTTTCCGCACAGTAACACCCATTTCCTGTCAATCACACTACGATCGCCGGAGTGAAGAAAAAGCCGTGAGTAAAAATACTATCTTCATAGCAAAATTACTTGGCGCAGTCGCAGTGCGAACATTGCGCATGCGTACTAAGCAGAAAAACGCTGCGATGCGAAGAAAAATACCGAGCGAACGACTCGGAATGAGGGCCAAAGTACTTAGTGTGATACCATTGATTAAACTCTAACAATTGGTTGTGCAGGAATATTCCCCTCTCCTTTACACACTCTACTCCCCCTGCTTCCACTAGTTTTATGCTCCTGTATGGAAAGTATGAAAGTGCAGTATTTTGAAATGTGTGCCTTAAATAAAGGAGTGTGATTAGGGATGTGAGGGGGAGATTGGGCGGCCTGGTGATACTGGTGGTTAAAGAGGAGACAGTTGCAAATGAGATTGATTAAAACAGAAAATTGATAGGTGCTGCAGAACATCTCCCCCTGCCTTCCAGGGGATCCGGTCTGAAGATCGACAGTGTCTAGGTCGACAATGTTTAGGTCGACCACTATAGGTCGACAGTCACTAGGTCGACATGGATGGAAGGTCGACAGGGTTTCTAGGTCGACATGTGCTAGCTCGACAGGTCTAAAGGTCGACATGAGTTTTTCACATTGTTTTTTTTTGTGGATTTTTTCATACTTAACGATCCACGTGGAGTACGATTGGAACGGTAAAGTGTGCCGAGCGAAGCGAAGGCACCATGCCCGAAGCATGGCGAGCGAAGCGAGCCATGCGAGGGGACGCGGTGCACTAATTTGGGATCCCGGTCACTTTATGAAGAAAACGACACCAAAAAAAAACAACAATCCTCATGTCGACCTTTATACCTGTCGCCCTAGCACATGTCGACCTAGAAACCCTGTCGACCTTCCATCCATGTCGACCTAGTGACTGTCGACCTATAGTGGTCGACCTAAACATTGTCGACCTAGACACTGTCGATAAAACGAACCACACCCCCTTCCAGTACTACCCTGTTTGGTGGCATATGTCGCCCCACCCTGGTTACAGCCCTGTACAACCCTGCCTATCCCCTATGTGATTTCTTAATACATCTCGACAGACCTTAATATTTCTGATAACAATTGGGTCTAAAGCTCATTAATGAATAAATGTGCTCCATTGAATTCTATAGGTTAATCAAAAGAATGCGCAACTTTCAGAACTGGACCCAAATGAAAGTGAACATTTATAAGTAAAGTCTTTCATCCATCATTTAACTCCAAGGCCCTGCTGACACCACTTACTGCAATGTGATTTATGGTGTACACTTCTGTAAGCATTTTCGAACTGAAACTGATGACATCATGTGTACTTGGAGTGACGCTGATGGAGTATCTGATTTACAGTCACAAGTAAGTCCAGCGGCAGATGCAGTGTTGCATGTTGTCAAAGCCAAGTAGTTGCACCGCAACAGGGCAAATGTAACATGGGCAGATTTAGAACTGGGATGGGGCCACGTGCTAAATTAATTCTAAATGTTGTTCCGGATGTAATGAAATAACCTAATTGGCTAGAATGGCGGGTTCCCAGCCGAACTCAGGGCCTAATTCAGACCTGATCGCTGGACAGTGATTTTTGCAGCCCTGCGATCAGATAGTCGGCGCCTACAGGGGGAGTGTTTTAGCTGTGCAAGTGTGCGATCGCATGTGTAGCAGATTTGGGGGGTCATTCCGAGTTGTTCACTCGCTAGCAGTTTTCAGCAGATGTGCAAACGCATTATCGCCGCCCACTGGGGAGTGTATTTTCGCTTTGCAGAAGTGCGAACGCTTGTGCAGCAGAGCGCCTGCAAGATCATTTTGTGCAAAACAAGACCAGCCCTGAACTTACTCTTCGTGTGCGTTGATTCTAACGTTGGAGGGTTGGCTTTTGATGTCACCCACCCACCCAGCATTCGCCCAGCCATGCCTGCGTTTTCCCTGGCACGCCTGCGTTTTTCTAAGCACTCCCTAAAAACGGTTGGTTGACACCCAGAAACGCCCACTTCATGTCAATCATCCTGTGTTGTGCTGTGCGACTGAAAGCTTCACTACAGCCTGTGCAAAACCACAAAGGACTTTGTACCCGTACGTCGCACGTGCACATTGCGGTTCATACGCATGCACAGAAATGCCGATTTTTAGCCTGATTGCTGCGCTGCGAACAACGGCAGCTAGTGATCAACTCGGAATGACCCCCTTTGTGCAGTCTCTACACAGCCCGTAAATGATTGTCACTTAAAAAAACGTCCCAGTTCCTCCAGGAACCCGCACTTCCGGCCAACTCGGACTTCATTACATCCTGCTCATGCTGTTAGAATAAAACTGCCCAATATTTGTTTGCCCCATGGAAAAGCTGGCACTGGCAGTACTTCCCTTACAGGCATGCAAAATTTAGATACAAACTTTAGGGCTGATACAGGGCCATCGTAACGTATGGGCACACTGGGGCTGTTGCCGGACTTTCTCATTTATGAGTAAATGTATCAAACCTTGGAGAAAGATAAATTGGAGACATTTCCCAAAGAAGCCATTCAGATTCTAAC
Source organism: Pseudophryne corroboree (assembly GCF_028390025.1). NCBI lineage: Eukaryota > Metazoa > Chordata > Amphibia > Anura > Myobatrachidae > Pseudophryne > Pseudophryne corroboree. Next base: position 101,453,748 of record NC_086447.1, on the reverse strand, counting down.
TATCTAGCAAAGTGTTTAAAATGACAGAAGCTGGTTGCTATGGGCAACTACTCTCACTTTATCTCTCTCCAAAACCTGTTACATCTTCCCTTTAGGCAGACTCCAGAGAGGGCGTATCGACAGAAACTGTGAGCTATGCAGATTTCTGCGTATTCTTAAGTACACCTGTTTTCAGACAGATCTTTTCCACCAAGTCCATAGCAAACAATCACATTATTGAATTTACTAGACAAATGATATCTACAATATGAACCAATGCATGTTTGTACGCAATGCCGTTGTTCACGCAACTGAACAATGGCAATGTCGTTTTACCGGCTGTGGGTATCTTGACAGCCGGCATCCCATCAGCTGGTAAATAGTATATAACCCGTTTGGATACTAGCGCTCATGAGCAGCCACCAAGTTTCGGGAGCCTTCCGATCGTTCCTGGAGAATAGGCAAGTATGATGCTAGCTAGCTGATTGCACCCGAGTTTATAATACTAGCCACTTGATTGGGGTTGCAATTAGTATATTATCCATCAGATTAAAGGGTCTATTCATGAAGCTGTGAAAAGTGTGGAGAAGTGAACCAGTGGAGAAGTTGTCCATGGTAACCAATCAGCTGCTCCCTACAATTGTATAGTATGCAAATTATAAATGTTACTTCAATGCCGATTGGCTGCCATGGGCAACTTCTCCACTGACTAAATTCTCCACACTTTTCACTGCTACATGAATAGACCCCTAAAACACAAACTTTAACAGCATATAAGAAATGGTTTGGCCAAAAATCTTTTAATTGCCACAGCTTTGAGTATTATACTTTGTGATGGACTATTTGTCATCGTGTGGCAAGATAGCAGTTGCAAATGTTTAACAATAACACTGTAGACCGCACAATGCAGATTCCCCATTGCGGCCACCGCTATACCACTTCTTATTTATGTAGTTTGTGAATTATAAACCTTGTACCAACTGACTTCAAAATGCCACTGAGATTTCACATTCCAGCCAAAACAAACATGCATTCACTTTCCTTGAAGGATTTTCCTGTAAGGACTTTGGTACAAAATAGAAAAGTTCAAATCCTGGAGAATTATTTATTTATTTTAAATTGTTTGTTTTTGGAATTTTTTTCTTTTTTTTCTTCTTTTTTTCAAAGTTGTTGAAGCTGTGCGGGATCTTATACCCTGCTCTGCTGCAAATGGTCAGGAAATGATTTAAATTTGGCATGGGCACTTTATAATTCGAAACCACGTCTCTAGGTGAGCTCTCGGGGGCAAAGTATTTGGAGTTTGTAAGTTGACTTAATATGAGCAAACATAAACAGGGGATGTGGTCTGTTTTTTGCAGGTGTGAAAGCTTGGATCATACCCTCTGTTCCTGGAAATGGGCTTTAAAATAGAACAGTTTCTTTTGTTAGTATACAGCTGCATCGCGGCACAGCCTGTTTATCAACGTCTTCTGGCTACAAAGCAAAGGGGAAAAAAGAATTTTAGTAAAAGCAATGGGATGCTGGGAATTACTACATTTACAAATTTATAAACAGCAAAATACCAATGACCTTTTGGGTAGCAACATACGGGTACCATATTATGCCATGGTTTTCTGATATGCTTACTCAGGAGATCAGGAAAGGGAATGGAGAATATAGAGTTTCGGCAGGCAAAACTCCCCATGCAGCACCATGTGACAGCATATCCCATTTATTTCAATGGTACTTCGAGCATATCTTCGTTTTAGAACACAGGGGGTTATTCCGAGTTGTTCGCTCGCTAGCAGTTTTTAGCAGCCGTGCAAACGCTATGCCGCCTCCCACTGGGAGTGTATTTTAGCTTAGCAGAAGTGCGAACGAAAGGATCGCAGAGCGGCTACAAAATATTTTTGTGCAGTTTTAGAGTAGCTCCAGACCTACTCAGCGCTTGCGATCACTTCAGACCATTCAGTTCCTGTTTTGACGTCACAAACACGCCCTGTGTTCGGCCAGCCACGCCTGCGTTTTTCCTGGCTCGCCTGTGTTTTTCCGAACACTCCCTGAAAACGGTCAGTTGACACCCAGAAACACCCTCTTCCTGTCAATCACTGTGCGGCCAGCAGTGCAACTGAAAAGCTTCGCTAGACCCTGTGTGAAACTACATAGTTAGTTGTAATAGTACGACGCGCGTGCGCATTGTGCCGCATACGCATGCGCAGAAATGTCGATTTTTTTCCCCCTCATCGCTGCACAGCGACCGAAATCTGCTAGCGAACAACTCGGAATGACCCCCACTGTGGTTTCCAGGTCAGTAAAGGAGCACTAACAAAGTATTCCAGGTACACGCCAATAGATAAACCAGCTACAGAATACATTATGGAAAGGTTTAGAATAAAAATAAAACATAGCATACAAAAAATATAATACATAAGGCAAAAGGTATAGCAAGTAAAGATATTACAAAGCATACAGCAACATAAGCAAAAAATATGGGATGTAGTTGCATCCCGACGGTTGAGATGCTGGCGGTCAAAAGATTGGCGCCAGAAACCTGGCACTGCTGAGAAACCCAACAGTCGGAATCCCGACTGCCAGGGAGGGTTAGGGTTAGAATGCGAGAGGCGGGGGAGGGTTTATGGTTAGGCCCCAGGGAGAGGGTTAGGTTAAGGGAGGGGTGGGGAGGGTTAGGCTGTGGGTAGGGAGGGTTACGGGTAGGGTAAGGTTGGGGATTAATTTACCATCCAAAAAGTGTCAGGATTCCTACCGTAAGGGTGACGTATTCTGATGACCAGCATCCTAACTGTCGGGATCCCATACCCAACTCAATAATATAGTGACGGGTTAAGGTTAGATGAGAAAAACAATTGAGGAAAGTAGAAAAAGCAGGAAAAATAAGAACAAAATTGAAGGAGTGAGAAGGAGGGGATGTTGGGGTGGCAGGTATGGGAAAGTTATGTGAATGTATCAATGGAGTGGGTTTGTTTTTAGGAAGAGGGACAGAGAAGAGTGTTTCTGTAGAATGGAATTAAAATAAGATTTTACTCACCGGTAAATCTATTTCTCGTAGTCCGTAGTGGATGCTGGGACTCCGTAAGGACCATGGGGATTAGCGGCTCCGCAGGAGACTGGGCACAACTAAAGAAAGCTTTAGGACTACCTGGTGTGCACTGGCTCCTCCCACCAAGACCCTCCTCCAGACCTCAGTTAGGATACTGTGCCCGGAAGAGCTGACACAATAAGGAAGGATTTTGAATCCCGGGTAAGACTCATACCAGCCACACCAATCACACCGTATAACTCGTGATACTATACCCAGTTAACAGTATGAAATATAACTGAGCCTCACTAACAGATGGCTCATAACAATAACCCTTTAGTTAGGCAATAACTATAAACAAGTATTGCAGACAATCCGCACTTGGGATGGGCGCCCAGCATCCACTACGGACTACGAGAAATAGATTTACCGGTGAGTAAAATCTTATTTTCTCTGACGTCCTAAGTGGATGCTGGGACTCCGTAAGGACCATGGGGATTATACCAAAGCTCCCAAACGGGCGGGAGAGTGCGGATGACTCTGCAGCACCGAATGAGCAAACTCTAAGTCCTCCTCAGCCAGGGTATCAAACTTGTAGACTCTTACAAAAATGTTTTAACCCGACCAAGTAACAGCTCGGCAAAGTTGTAAAGCCGAGACCCCTCGGGCAGCCGCCCAAGAAGAGCCCACTTTCCTTGTGGAATGGGCTTTTACAGATTTAGGGTGCGGCAGTCCAGCCGCAGAATGTGCAAGTTGAATCGTGCTACAGATCCAGCGAGCAATAGTCTGCTTAGAAGCAGGAGCACCCAGCTTGTTGGGTGCATACAGGAGAAATAGCGAGTCAGTTTTCCTGACTCCAGCTGTCCTGGAAACCTATACTTTTCAGGGCCCTGACTACGTCCAGTAACTTGGAATCCTCCAAGTCCCAAGTAGCCGCAGGCACCACAATAGGTTGGTTCACATGAAAAACTGATACCACCTTAGGAAGGAATTGGGAACGAGTCCTCAATTCCGCCTTATCCATATAAAATACAGATAAGGGCTATTGTATGACAAAGCCGCCAATTCTGATACACGCCTGGCCGACGCCAAGGCTCACAGCATGACCACTTTCCACGTGAGGTATTATAGCTCCACGGATTTAAGTGGCTCAACCCAATGCGACTTCAGGAAATCCAACACCACGTTGAGATCCCACGGTGCCACTGGAGGCACAAACGGGGGCTGACTATGCAGCACTCCCTTAACAAAAGTCCGAACTTCAGGCAGTGAAGCCAGTTCTATTTTGGAAGAAATCGATAGAGCCGAAATCTGGACCTTAATGGAACCCAATTTTAGGCCCATAGTCACCTCTGACTGTAGGAAGTGCAGAAATCGACCTAGCTGAAATTTCTCCTTTGGGGCCTTCCTGGCCTCACAGCACGCAACATATTTCCGCCATATGCGGTGATAATGGTTTGCGTTCACTTCTTTCCTAGCTTTAAATAGCGTAGGGATAACTTCCTCCGGAATGCCCTTTTCCTTCAGGATCCGGCGTTCAACCGCCATGCCGTCAAACGCAACCGCGGTACGTCTTGGAACAGACAGGCCCCCTGCTGCAGCAGGTCCTGTCTGAGCGGCAGAGGCCATGGGTCCTCTGAGATCATTTTTTGTAGTTCTGGTTACCAAGCTCTTCTTGGCCAACCCGGAACAATGAGTATAGTTCTTACTCCTCTCCTTCTTTTTATTCTCATTACCCTGGGTAAGAGAGGCAGAGAAGGGAACACATACACCGACTGGTACACCCACGGTCTTACCAGAGCGTCCACAGCTATCGCCTGATGGTCCCTTGACCTGGCGCAATATCTTTGTAGCTTTTTGTTGAGGCGGGACGCCATCATGTCCACCTGTGGCCTTTCCCAACGGTGTACAATCATTTGGAAGACTTCTGGATGAAGTCCCCACTCTCCCGGGTGGAGGTCGTGTCTTCTGAGAAAGTCTGCTTCTCAGTTGTCCACTCCGGGAATGAACACTGCTGACAGTGCTAACACATGATTTTCCGCCCATCGGAGAATCCTTGTGGCTTCTGCCATCGCCATCCTGCTTCTTGTGCCGCCCTGTCGGTTTACATGAGCGACCGCCGTGATGTTGTCTGACTGGATCAGCACCGGCCGGTGTTGAAGCAGGGGACTAGCCTGACTTAGGGCATTGTAAATGGCCCTTAGTTCCAGAATATTTATGTGTAGGGAAGTCTCCTGACTTTTCCATAGCCTTGGAAGTTTCTTCCCTGTGTGACTGCCCCCCAGCCTCGAAGGCTGGCATCCGTGGTCACCAGGACCCAGTCCTGTATGCCGAATCTGCGGCCCCCTAGAAGATGAGCACTCTGCAGCCACCACAACAGCGACACCCTGGCCCTTGGAGACAGGGTTATCCGCCGATGCATCTGAAGATGCGACCCGGACCACTTGTCCAACAGATCCCACTGGAAAATCCTTGCATGGGACCTGGCGAATGGAATTTCTTCGTTAGAAGCTACCATCTTTCCCAGGGCTCGCGTGCATTGATGCACCGACACCTGTATTTGTATTAGGAGGTCTCTGTCTAGAGACGACAACTCCTAGGACTTCTCCTCCGGGAGAAGTCCTTTTTATCCTGTTCTGTGTCCAGAACCATACCCAGGAACAGTAGACGCGTCGTAGGAACCAGCTGCGACTGTGGAATATTCAGAATCCAGCCGTGCTGTTGTAGCACTTCCCGAGATAGTGCTACTCCGACGAACAACTGCTCCATGGACCTCGCCTTTATAAGGAGATCGTCCAAGCACGGGATAATTATTTCGGTCATTACCTTGGTAAATACCCTCTGTGCCGGGGACAGACCAACGGCAACGCCTGGAATTGGTAATGACAATCCTGTACCACAATTTTGAGGTACTCCTGGTGAAGAGGGTAAATAGGGACATGCAGGTAAGCATCCTTGATGTCCAGTGATACCATGAAATTCTCCTGGCTTGCAATAATCGCCCTGAGCGATTCCATTTTGAACTTGAACCTTCGTATATAAGTGTTCAAGGCTTTCAATTTTAGAATGGGTCTCACCGAACCGTCTGGTTTCGGTACCACAACATTTTGGAATAGTAACCCCGGCCTTGCTGAAGGAGGGGTACCTTGATTTCACCTGCTGGAAGTACAGCTTGTGAATTGCCGCCAGTACTACCTTTCTCCGAGGGCAGCAGGCAAGGCTGATGTGAGGTAACGGCGAGGGGGAGTCGATACTATTTGCAGAACCTAGGGATCCACCTGTGGGCAAGCCCACTGGTCCCTGAAGTTCCCGAGACGCGCCCCTACCGCACCTGTCTCCACCTGTGGAGCCCCAGCGTCATGCGGTGGACTCAGAGGAAGCGGGGGAAGATTTTTGATCCTGGGAACTGGCTGCTGGTGCAGCTTTTTCCTTCTTCCCTTGTCTCTGTGCAGAAAGGAAGCGCCTTTGACCCGCTTGCTTTTCTGAAGCCGAAAGGACTGTACCTGAAAATACGGTGCTTTCTTAGGCTGTGAGGAAACCTGAGGTAAAAAATTTTCTTCCCAGCTGTTGCTGTGGATACGAGGTCCCAGAGACCATCCCCAAACAATTCCTCACCCTTATAAGGCAGAATCTCCATGTGCCTTTTACAGGCAGCATCACCTGTCCACTGCCGGGTTTCTAATACCCTCCTGGCAGAATGGACATTGCATTAATTCTGGATGCCAGCCGGCAAATATCCCTCTGTGCATCCTTCATATATAAGACGACGTCTTTAATATGCTCTATGTTAGCAAAATATTATCCCTGTCTAGGGTATTAATATTATCTGACAGGGTATCAGACCACGCTGCAGCAGCACTATTTATGCTGAGGCAATTGCAGGTCTCAGTATAGAACCTAAGTGTGTATATACAGACTTCAGGATAGCCTCCTGCTTTTTATCAGCAGGCTCCTTCAAGGTGGCCGTATCCTAAGACGGCAGTGCCACCTTTTTTGACAAACGTGTGAGCGCCTTATCCACCCTAGGGGATATCTCCCAACGTGACCTATCCTCTGGCGGGAAAGGGTTCGCCATCAGTAACTTTTTAGAAATTACCAGTTTCTTATCGTGGGAACCCACGCTTCTTTACACACTTCATTCACTCATCTGATGGGGGAACAAAACACTGGCTGCTTTTTCTCCCCAAAAATAAAACCCCTTTTATGTGGTACTTGGGTTCATGTCAGAAATGTGTAACACATTTTTCATTGCCGAGATCATGTAACGGATGTTCCTAGTGGATTGTGTATATATCTCAACCTCATCGACACTGGAGTCAGACTCCGTGTCGACATCTGTGTCTGCCATCTGAGGTAACGGGCGTTTTTTTGAGCCCTTGATGGCCTTTGAGACGCCTGGGCAGGCACGGGCTGAGAAGCCGGCTGTCCCACAGCTGTTACGTCATTCAGCCTTTTATGTAAGGAGTTGACATTGTCAGTTAATACCTTCCACCTATCCATCCACTCTGGTGTCGGCCCCACAGGGGGCGACATCCCATTTATCGGCCTCTGCTCCGCCTCCACGTAACCTTCCTCATCCAACATGTCGACACACCGCACACACACAGGGAATGGTCTGACTGAGGACAGGACCCCACAAAGTCCTTTGGGGAGACAGAGAGAGAGTATGCCAGCACACACCAGAGCGCTATATAATGCAGGGATTAACACTATAACTGAGTAATTTTTCCCCAATAGCTGCTTGTATACATATATTGCGCCTAAATTTAGTGCCCCCCCCCCCCCTCTTTTTAACCCTTTGAGCCTGAAAACTACAGGGGAGAGCCTGGGGAGCTGTCTTCCAGCTGCACTGTGAAGAAAAAATGGTGCCAGTGTGCTGAGGGAGATAGCCCCGCCCCCTTTTTGGCGGACTTTCGCTGCAGTGAGTCTGTTGCCAGCAGATCTCACTGTAAAATAAAAAACCTAAATATACTTTCTTTCTAGGAGCTCAGGAGAGCCCCTAGTGTGCATCCAGCTCAGCCGGGCACAAGAATCTAACTGAGGTCTGGAGGAGGGTCATGGTGGGAGGAGCCAGTGCACACCAGGTAGTCCTAAAGCTTTCTTTAGTTGTGCCCAGTCTCCTGCGGAGCCGCTAATCCCCATGGTCCTTACGGAGTCCCTGCATCCACTTAGGACGTCAGAGAAATAGGTGCAAGCAGATGCTCAGGGTTTGTCGTCTTGAGTAAAGCAAGAGGTTCCAGTATTTGTCAGCTGTGTATGAGATGTTGCGTACAGTACATACATGTTCGCTTTAGCAGAGCCGGCCCTAACCAATATGATGCCCTAGGCAAGATTTTGGCTGGTGCCCCCTAGCACCACCGTTGGTTCCGCCTCTGACCCTGCACCCCTTTCCCAGCACCATCACCCCCCACCCACAGCAGTCCTTTTTTTTGTTTTCCTACCCCCTGTCATTTAAATAAGAACAGTGCGCACATTCGGCGCACAGCCCAAAAAGGTATGTGTTTTTGCTGGCAAGGGGCATGGCCACACAATAGTAACCCCAATTCAACTTATGCCTCACCGTAGTGCAACTTTATTCACAATTTATAATGCGATAGTGTCCCTTATTCACATTACATCACACAGTAGTACCACTTTACCTTATATACGTTACTCCTCACAGTAGTGCCCCTTTTTCACATTACATCACACTGAATTGCTCCTTATTCACATTACACCACACCATATTGCTCTTTATTCACATTAGACCACACAGTAGTGACCTTTCTTTACATTACGCCACACAGTAGAGCACGTTATACACATAATGCCACACATTGGTAATGCATTTATACACATAATACCACACAGTAATGCCCCTTACACATATTACTAATGTCCTTATAAACATAATGCACCTTACACACTATACCAACCCTTATTAATGCCTTTATACACATCATTTCCCTTACACATATGCCGCACATTGATAATGTCCCTTACACATATGCCGCACATTATTAGTGCCCTTATACACATAATGACACACATATGTAACACATTATTAATACCCTTATACACATAATGACACATATAGTTCCTGGCGTGAGTCAACTGGCAGCTCTGCTAACGTCGGGTGCCTATTTTTTATGAAAATGCATCTTAATTGCATTGGTATGTGGCTAGGATACACAAGCAGCTTCTGCTGATTAAAATGATATGCAGCATGCCTATATACTGTGTGCGACTGTGGCTGTATCTGCATACGAAATGCTACACACAGAATATAGGCATGCTGCATATCATTTTAATCAGCTGAAGCTGCTTGTGCCCCTAGGCATACCAGATGCCCTAGGCAATTGCCTAGTTTGCCTATGCCTAGGGCCGGCTCTGCGCTTTAGTGATGGCAAGAGATGTTTGGTCTATAGATTATAAACCACAGGGGAGATGATGTAAGTGCACCATGAAGGCAAAGTATAGGAGTCAAATCAGCAATGATGCATACTGGCAAATATAGCTCTAGGAGGCATTTTTATTACTATTTGCATCCAGCTTCCCATATTAAAGATTCCTTATCCTCACAATAAGCAATCTTTATTTGCAGGAATGTGTAGGTCCTGAGTCGCTGGAACAGGGGATCAGAAAGGAGACAATCCGGCCAATCAGTAAGAAGTAAAGTGTTTGTCATATGTAATCACTTTACATACTGCTTCTGCTCCCACTGCAGTGCTACGCATGCGTAATGTCTGTGGTGCACGTACAAGTGGATGTCACCAGGGAGGAATCCTACAGATCCTTCTCCCATAGAAATATGTGGCCTGTAGCACATAGGCTACAACAGCTAAACGCCATCTGAAGATTTCGCATTCCAGAGCTTGGTAAATTCAGCATTGAAACAGCCTCCATAGAAACATATTGTGGCTGCTTTTGTGATTTAAAATGCGGGGACGCAGCACAAATCTTAGATATCTGCTGAAGTCCCCCGTACAAACATCTGGGGGTACTTAATATTTACATAACAGGTGTTTTCGGGGGATATCCCGCAAATATACTTTGATAAATAGACCCCCGTGAGGCCATGGCCCCATAGGCATGCGCAGCCCATTTTATTAGGGTGTGCACCATTGGAGGGTCATGTCTATCACCTACCATTGGGCTAGTCTATCACCGGCTATTTACCCTCAAAGAAGTTTACAGCCAGGGATACAACTTTAGCAACTTAATTCCTTTGAAGATCTCATTTTCTTTCTTAAACTGCTCTGTGGAATAATCCACGCAGAAAGAGCAGCCCTGCACTGACACAGCTGAGCTCACAGAGCAGCCCTGCACTGACACAGCTGAGCTCACAGAGCATCCCTGCACTGACACAGCTGAGCTCACAAAGCAGCCCTGCACTGACACAGCTGAGCTCACAGAGCAGCCCTGCACTGACACAGCTGAGCTCACAGAGCAGCCCTGCACTGACACAGCTGAGCTCACAGAGCAGCCCTGCACTGACACAGCTGAGCTCACAGAGCAGCCCTGCACTGACACAGCTGAGCTCACAGAGCAGCCCTGCACTGACACAGCTGAGCTCACAGAGCAGCCCTGCACTGACACAGCTGAGCTCACAGAGCAGCCCTGAACTGATACAGCAGAGCTCAGAGCACCCCTGCACTGACACAGCTGAGCTCACAGAGCAGCCCTGCACTGACACAGCTGAGCTCACAGAGCACCCCTGACTGACACAGCTGAGCTCACAGAGCAGCCCTAACTGACACAGCAGAGCTCACAGAGCACCCCTAGACTGATACAGCAGAGCTCATAGAGCACCCCTAGACTGATACAGCAGAGCTGACAGAGCACTCCTAGACTGATACAGCAGAGCTGACAGAGCAGCCCTGGACTGATACAGCAGAGCTCACAGAGCACCCCTGGACTGATACAGCAGAGCTCATAGAGCATCACTGGACTAATACAGCAGAGCTGACAGAGCACCCCTGGACTGATATAGCAGAGCTCATAGAGCACCCCTGGACTGATACAGCAGAGCTCACAGAGCACCCCTGGACTGATATAGCAGAGCTCACAGAGCACCCCTAGACTGATACAGCAGAGCTGACAGAGCATCACTGGACTAATACAGCAGAGCTGACAGAGCACCCCTGGACTGATATAGCAGAGCTCATAGAGCACCCCTGGACTGATACAGCAGAGCTCACAGAGCATCACTGGACTAATACAGCAGAGCTGACAGAGCACCCCTGGACTGATATAGCAGAGCTGACAGAGCACCCCTGGACTGATATAGCAGAGCTGAAAGAGCACCCCTGGACTGATATAGCAGAGCTCATAGAGCACCCTTGGACTGATACAGCAGAGCTCACAGAGCATCACTGGACTAATACAGCAGAGCTGACAGAGCATCACTGGACTAATACAGCAGAGCTGAAAGAGCACTCCTGGACTGATATAGCAGAGCTGAAAGAGCACTCCTGGACTGATACACCCCACGTCAAATATACACAGTACTGATGGACATCTCCGTCCTGTTCACTCTCCAGAACCGGAGTGAAGATGGTGCCAATCACGGGGACCTTTATAGAAGGCAACAGCGGGAAGATGACATTCGCCCTCTCTTTGGGATCCGAGTCTGGCGGGAAAACCGAGCTTGGATTTTAATGTTCGGGTGGGTCCGATCTCATCTCTAATTCTGACTAATAGGTAACAAAATCTAATCCCAATAAAGAAGGTCACTGAAAGCAGGACACAAGTTCTTGCAAGGCTTTATTAGTCAGAATAAACCAGAAATGATGCGGCCATCTAGAATTTATTTCCAAACAAGCTTATACTTAGCTCTTAAAACTATTTCAAACCTTTTACTTTTGAAATAGTCTGTTATTAAATTTACCTCCATATTAAGTTCATTGGGCTTGGCTGGCATTGGGCCAGCCACCAGCTCTGGCTCCTTCACATCCTCCGGAGTGTCCGAGCGGCTCCTCACAGTACAGGGTAGAGAATAGGTGGGCAGGCAGGCGGTAATGAATGATTTATACCCCGGGCGGTGGGCGGTAACCACGCGAATTGCGGGCGTCTGCGGCAGTGATGATTTACCGGGCGGGCGTCTGCATTAGGGTATGCCTGTACACACCAAGCACACCCTGTGCGCACACCTATTCAAGGCCACACCCCCTATTTTTAAGAGCAAGCCTTTGGCGCACACCTAGCTTTAAGGTGCATACACACTAGACGATACACTTCATGAGTGATATCGATCAGTGTTTTCCCTACCCTGCCGGGCAGCCAATATAGTGCGTACACACTAAATGCTAACGATATCATTCAGTGATGTCACACCACCGCCGGGCCATACATACAGTTTTGGACGATAAGTCCAAATTGAGCTGCATGTACAGACAACAGAGGGGATCGATAACGCCCCGTGGGAGCACGCATCGTTCATCATTTGAAGTGTACACACTGGGCGATATTACAAATTATATTGTTCAGAAAATGAGTCATATCGTTTCAAATATCGCCTATTGTGTATGCATCTTAAGAAAGTTGGGATGTATGGATTAAGGGGCTAATTCAGCTAGCCCCGCAGAAGTGTAGAAATCTCTATTTGCATGCGATTGCAGTTTAAGAGCCGGGGGTGACGGGGCATTGACACCGCATTTTGTGGGTGCCGACGCATCATTTGGGAAGCGTGGCCCGGAAAATGCTGCTGCTGCGACCCGAAAGATGGATGCCTTCCGACTGCCTTCGCCAGGCTGCGTAGGCAGTGGGCAACACTAATCATGCGAGCGCATCGCTGTATAGCAAAGCGCTCACATGTGAGGGGGTAGGTGGGTGGGGGGCAGGACCCGGCACGCGGGGCGGAGTTGCCCTGTGCTGGGGATGTCCCCCCGCATGTTATAAAAAAGGGTTGTAGTTGTGCGATTTGTCACATAACTTCAACCCATGCTGAATTGGGCCCTCATTTAGTTAAAGACAAGGGCTGGCAGCAGGAAGCCTTGAGTCACGATGGTCTATCAAATTGGAATAAGTTGTTCTGTGGGTGTTAGCGAAATATTCATTTACAGATGGTTGTGTTGCGCATACTGGGGGGATCATTTAACAAACATATAACGGCCTCTTCACAGCGCAAATGCAGCTTTCAACCCAGACTGCATCTTAGCTCGCAGAGGTGCAGAAGTGTCAGCAGCGATGCTTTGGGCACAGTAAAGACATTACCAGGGAAGTTCTGATTTCTAAGCTGAGTGCATTGGTGCACCGTGTTAGGTGGATGCGTGCAAAAAATGTATTCCAGAAAAAAATAATTGTCACGAGACAAGAGGGACTAAATGGTTATGTTTCAGGTGCATACCATGATATACCTGTACGTTACTTGTGCAAATGGGGGCGGGGGGGGGGGGATGTAATAGGGTGTGAGAATCAGGAAGTGAGAGTTCTCCTGTTTTGTTTTTAAAGTGGCAATCATTTACATGGCAAAAACAGGTTGATAAATGATTGCCTCTTTAAAAAAAACAAAACAGGAGAAATCTCACAAAATATCTCACTTCCAGATTCTCACACCCTATTATATTCCCGCCTACGTCTGTTCCTAGACATTTTACAAAACAAAACCATGCGAACGTCACTTTATCATTCCACAAAAGAGGTTTTTTTCTAGTTCTCAAGAGGTTCCATGCTGTAATTATAAGTACACTAATCCCTTGTAATAAATATTATAACTCACGGAAGTGACACCAATAAAAGATGTCCTCTTGTGTGGTCACTTGTGATTAATTTAAGACATCATTTGGGTAATAACAATCTGAATTTAAGCATATAGGCCCAGATTTATCAAGTCTTGGAGAGTGATAAATTTCACGGTGATAAAGTACCAGCCAATCAGCTACTAACTGCCATGTCACAGGCTGTGTTTGAAAAAACAGTTAAGGGCCCCATACACTACCGCGACATGTCCATCTGACATGTCGCGGGGGATCACACCCTGCAGCCTCCCGGGGGGCAGGATCGCCCAAGATACATCGGATGCTGTCCTTTTGCATACGATTTATCTTGGGTGATCCCAGCCATACCTGCGGGGTCGGACCAGATTCAATGTGCAGCACATTCAATCTGGAGGATCCGATCCGATGGTTACGGGAACGCGCATCGGATCGGAAACGCCTCCAAAATGCCCGATTTCATCCGATACATCGGGCCGAATGCCCGAAATCGGATTAAATCGGGCATTATCATCCTAGTGTATGGGGCCCTTTAGGAATTGGTTGGTTGGTACTTTATCACCGTTCAATTTATCACTCTCCAAGGCTTGATAAATCTGGGCCATAGTCAGACAAGACTTTGAAGTGGAATGTGGCCAAGCACCAATCTATGAACAAGACAAACAAATAAATAGTCTAATTTGCATAACCAGACATGTAATACATGGCGCTAAACAGACTGAGCTGGTTTCCGTTACCAACAGTATCAATGGGAGTTCACTAGCCTGAGGCCCCTGACTATAGAGCCCTACTGAAAACCAGCCAAACATCTGCTGCCATCTATGGGTGGGGGAGGGTGATAATAGATAATGTGCCAATCTCTCAGAGGCTACCAGCCCAGTGGTGAGGGTCTTTTTACAGTATCTGGACTGTGGGCTCTAGGGTCAAGACCCCTAGGGATCCCATTCTGTTATACTGGGACCACTAAGCTGCCAGTTTTGCCGCCCAGTTGTCCCAGCAAAACAGTAGTTTGGTCTTTGATGTGACATTTCCACTGAGCAGTACACTGAGGCGCATTGGTAGTTTGTACAGGCCGCATCCCAGTGAGGAGAGGTGGGTGGCTTGCGTCTTCTTGTGTATATCAGGTGTGTTATGTGAACAAACTCCTTCCATATTGTTCTAATTAATCACCGAGTACCATGTTTGTACCCTCAGATTTAAAGGATGAATACAATAAGTACCTAATAAAAATGAGGGCGGATATGTAAAGTTTCGTAGCATCTTAATATTTTGGGATGAGGCGCGGTCATCAATTAATGATGACGAGGAAACTGGCTAGGGTGCCAACACTTTCAGTTGCTGTGGTCAAAAGTTAAATGGACCCACACTTTGCAGTTACATTGATGGGTAATGCTTTGTCTGACCCCAGACTGGGAAATGCTCTGAGCTTCGTGTATGTCTTACAGCGGTAGTGCTTATTCATCACTGGCAGCTCTTTACACAATTACTGTTGGCCGGAGAGACCTGACTAATGCAGAGTTTATGCTGTACAGAAGCTGTGGTTGCTTCATGTTCCGCTCACTGCAGGTGTCCTGAAAGTGGTTATTTCATGTATCACGGGAAATATTGTTATCCTCATTTCATGTTTACCAGACCTGTGACATCTTACTGACTAATGTTGAATATTGTTATTTCTTTTAATCATTGCTTTCTTCTAAGGAATAGAAAAAAGTTGAATGGAAGGATAAGCCATGCAATGTTAGAAAAATGTACAAGTATTGTTATATGCTCCCGGGGTTAGATTTACTAAGCGGATCTCTGCAGTTTAGACCCCAAAATGTAAATTCTTATATTTACATTTTGGGGTCAAAACTAGAGAATTTATGCAAAGTGCTGTTTATAAAATCCAGCCCTTAGTATTAAATTGTGAGGACCTTTGCATTGAACCTTACATTTAAAAAAAACATATATTAAAAGTTTTCTTGAAGAAGAGGTACCTCATTATGGGAGAGATTTATCAAAGGTTGGAGAGAGATAATATGGAGAAGTTGTCAAAAGCAATCACTCCTAACTGACATTTTATAGGCTAGAAAAATGTACTTAGAAGCTATTTGGGTTCTCTGAGGAATTTCTCCACTTTATCTCTCTCCAGTGCTTGATAAATCTCCCCCTATGCCTTTTCTTAGTAATTGCACATCGCTAGAAACCTTTTCTGAAGGGGAGCAGTTACGAATACTGCAATTAACATCTCTATTACAGGCAGTTCACAGCATACATTTGGGAGAAGGCCTCTCTGGTGCAGTATGATGCAGATTGCACCGCATTCCATGGTTACTCCCCATGATTTAAACTTAGCAAGACTTCTAATATTTTTTATTGTTAAATAGGGGTGGTCTTCAGTATGCCGACTGTCGGGATTCCGGCGAACAGTATACCGGCGCCGGAATCCCGACAGCCGTCATACCGACACTTTTTCTTCCTCGTGGGGGTCCACGACCCCCCTGGAGGGACGCGCGCCACCGTGCCCGCAGCGAAACGAGCACAGCGAGCCCGCAAGGGGCTCATTTGCGCTCGCCACACTGTCGGTATGCCGGCGGTTGGGCTCCCGGCGCCGATATACTGGTCGCCGGGAGCCCGGCCGCCGGCATACCATACTACACACTTAAATAGAAGCAGGGGGGAAATCTCCCACATCTGAAAAAGGGTCAAGCTCGGGGTCAAACTGGCCTACAGGGGTACTGGGGGAAACCACCCGTGGGGGGCCCCACTCCTTCCTCTAATAATGCATATAATAAATAAAATGTCTTTATGAACCAATATCCTGTCTCAAATAATTTACCAAAGTTCAGTCAGCTTGAGTCCTCATAAGTATCCAGTAGTGGGGCTGGTGCTATAACATTAAACCCACCTGCCTAATAATGTGTAGGTGCCCCTCTGATCCAGTGAGGCATGGACTCCACACAAACTGCAAAGGTGTTTTGTAGTATCTGGCACCAAGATGTTAGCAGCGGATCCTTTAAGTCCTGTAAGTTGCAAGGAAGGAGCTCCATGTCTCGGACTTGTTTTTCCAGCACATCCCACAGATGCTCGATCGGATTAAGATCTGGGGAACTTGGAGGAATTTTTGCAGTGTGACAGGGCGCATTATCCTGCTGAAAGCGGCCTCTGCCACCAGGGAATACCATTGCCATGAAGGGATGTACTTGGTGTGCAACAATGTTTAAGTAGGTGGTGTGTGTCAAAGTAACATCTACATGAAAGCCAAGACCCAAGGTTTCCCAGCAGAATATTGCCCAGAACATCACACTGCCTCCAACGGCCTGCCTTCTTCCCATAGTGCATTCTGGGGCCATATTTTCCCCAGGCAAACAGTGCACATGCACCTGGCCGTCTACATGATGTACTTAGAAGAAAACATGATTCATCAAACCAGGCCATCTTCTTCCACTGCTCCATGGTCCAGTTCTGATGCTTATGTCTATGTACTAAGCCTTGGAAAGAGATAAAGTGGATGGAGATAAAGTACCAGCCAATCAGCTCCTAACTATCATTTCTCAATCACAGCCTGTAATATGGCAGCTAGGTCTGGAGATGATTGGCTGGTAGTTCATCTCTGTTCACTTTCTCTCTCTCCAAAGCTTAGTACATAGACCCCTATGTCCCACTGACTGTTACGTGGCAATACATGGATTTTAGAACATGTACTAATAAGTGGTTTGGTGGCTTTTCAGTGATTTTCCTGACCCTTTACAAACCGTCAGATTTACTAATGGTAGAACCATTTAAAGAACGCTTAAGATCCAAATTGTTTTAATTTTAAAAATATGTGAAATTTATCAGGTTGCTTTTACAAAGCCATAATATCTTTGTCTGCAGAGCAAGTGATTCCATTATATGACTGTGCACAGACAAAAAGAGCATGCTGTCAAAATACTGGTAGTCGGGATCAGGACAGTCAAAAGACCGACAACGAGATCTTGAGAGACAAAATCCTGACACATGCCGGAGGTAAGTACAGGGGTTGTAGTTAGGCATTAGGGGGAGGTTGTGGGATAGGCTGCGGGGGTGGGGGAGGTTAGGGTTAGGCCAGCGTTGGACTGGCCCACAGGGGAAACCACCGGTGGGCCCCATTTTCTGTGGGCCCACCTCCTCCTCTAGGGATTAGGTTCCAAACTGTATCCTAGTGCACTTTTATTATACATATGTTACCTTATACTGCACAGGACTATGGGCCCATGCACTCTCTTACAGTTAACCGGGCCTCTGTTGTGGTTGGCCACACCTCCACTATTGCCTGGCCACACCCTTAACCATGGGCCCCTACCACTGCATTTTCGCTGTGGGCCCTTCTTGCCCCAGTCTGACACTGGGTTAGGCTGTGGGAGGGGGAGCGGTTAGGGTACGGCTGCGGGATGGGGAGGTTGGGGTTAGGCTGTGGGAGTGGGAGCGGTTAGGGCAAGGCTGCGGGATGGGGAGGTTAGGATCAGGCTGTGGGAGTGGGAGCGGTCAGGGTCAGGCTGCGGGATGGAGAGGTTAGGATCAGGCTGTGGGAGTGGGACCGGTTAGGGTAAGGCTGCAGGATGGGGAGGTTAGGGTCAGACTGTGGGAGTGGGAGCAGTTAGGGTAAGGCTGCAGGATGGGGAGGTTAGGGTCAGGCTGTCGGAGTGGGAGCGGTTAGGGTAAGGCTGCGGGATGGGGAGGTTAGGGTTAGGCTGTGGGAGTGGGAGCGGTTAGGGTAAGGCCACAGGATGGGGAGGTTAGGGTCAGGCTGTGGGAGTCAGAGCGTTTAGGGTCAGGCTGCGGTATGGGGAAGATAGGGTCAGGCTGTGGGAGTGGGAGCAGTTAGGGTAAGGCTGCAGGATGGGGGGGTTAGGGTCAGGCTGTGGGAGTGGGAGCGGTTAGGGTAAGGATGCAGGATGGGGAGGTTAGGGTTAGGCTGTGGGAGTAGGAGCGGTTAGGGTCAGGCTGCGGGATGGGGAGGTTAGGGTTAGGCTGTGGGAGTGGGAGCGGTTAGGGTAAGGCTACGGGATGGGGAGGTTAGGGTCAGGCTGTGGGAGTGGGAGCGGTTAGGGTAAGGCTGCGGGATGGGGAGGTTAGGGTGAGGCTGTGGGAGTGGGAGCGGTTAGGGTAAGGCTACGGGATGGGGAGGTTAGGGTCAGGCTGTGGGAGTCGGAGCGTTTAGGGTCAGGCTGCGGTATGGGGAAGTTAGGGTCAGGCTGTGGGAGTGGGAGCGGTTAGGGTAAGGCTGCAGGATGGGGGGGTTAGGGTCAGGCTGTGGGAGTGGGAGCGGTTACGGTAAGGCTGCAGGATGGGGAGGTTAGGGTTAGGCTACGGGATGGGGAGGTTAGGGTCAGGCTGTGGGAGTGGTAGCGGTTAGGGTCAGGCTGCGGGAGGGGGAAGTTAGGGTCAGGCTGTGGGAGTGGGAGCGGTTAGGGTAAGGCTGCAGGATGGGGGGGTTAGGGTAAGGCTGCGGGATGGGGAGGTTAGGGTGAGGCTGTTGGAGTGGGAGCGGTTAGGGTAAGGCTACGGGATGGGGAGGTTAGGGTCAGGCTGTGGGAGTCGGAGCGTTTAGGGTCAGGCTGCGGTATGGGGAAGTTAGGGTCAGGCTGTGGGAGTGGGAGCGGTTAGGGTAAGGCTGCAGGATGGGGGGGTTAGGGTCAGGCTGTGGGAGTGGGAGCGGTTACGGTAAGGCTGCAGGATGGGGAGGTTATGGTTAGGCTGTGGGAGTGGTTAGGGTAAGGCTACGGGATGGGGAGGTTAGGGTCAGGCTGTGGGAGTGGGAGCGGTTAGGGTAAGGCTGCAGGATGGGGGGGGTTAGGGTAAGGCTCGGGATGGGGAGGTTAGGGTGAGGCTGTGGGAGTGGTTAGGGTAAGGCTACGGGATGGGGAGGTTAGGGTCAGGCTGTGGGAGTGGGAGCGGTTAGGGTAAGGCTGCAGGATGGGGGGGGTTAGGGTAAGGCTCGGGATGGGGAGGTTAGGGTGAGGCTGTGGGAGTGGTTAGGGTAAGGCTACGGGATGGGGAGGTTAGGGTCAGGCTGTGGGAGTGGGAGCGCTTAGGGTCAGGCTGCGGGATGGGGAAGTTAGGGTCAGGCTGTGGGAGTGGGAGCGGTTAGGGTAAGGCTGCAGGATGGGGGGGGTTAGGGTCAGGCTGCGGGAGGGGTGGGTTAGGGTAAGGCCACAGGATGGGGAGGTTAGGGTTAGGCTGTGGGAGTGGTTAGGGTAAGGCTACGGGATGGGGAGGTTAGGGTCAGGCTGTGGGAGTGGTAGCGGTTAGGGTCAGGCTGCGGGATGGGGAAGTTAGGGTCAGGCTGTGGGAGTGGGAGCGGTTAGGGTGAGGCTGTGGGAGTGGTTAGGGTAAGGCTACGGGATGGGGAGGTTAGGGTGAGGCTGTGAGAGTGGTTAGGGTAAGGCTACGGGATGGGGAGGTTAGGGTCAGGCTGTGGGAGTGGTAGCGGTTAGGGTCAGGATGCGGGATGGGAAAGTTAGGGTCAGGCTGTGGGAGCGGTTAGGGTAAGGCTGCAGGATGGGGGGGTTAGGGTCAGGCTGCGGGAGGGGTGGGTTAGGGGTAGGGTGAAAATACATACAGGGATCTGTTGGGATTCTGCCCATCAGGATCCCACTGTCAGTCTTCTGGCTGCTGGGATCCCGACTGACAGTATTTCTACCCAACCCACAAAAAGACATACAGTACGTGAATGCCATGCATATAGAATATGGATAAAAACTGTATGGAACCATTTACTTTTCTATCTTTTTAACTTTTATTTCTATTTTATTTCATGTTTTTCCAGTTCCAACTTAGCTGCTTATGAGTCTTCTTAGCCCGTCCATCACCTATAGAGCCGCATGGAGGAAATTCCGTTGTGGTATCTCCTACAATAAAAGACGGTGAACACAAATAACATCTGTTAGAGACTAAAAGACAGTTGTAGATTCTCTTTCAATTCTTATGTTTCCATGTATTACTAATTGTGTTTAGTGAAAGCATCTGCCGTTATATAATCTTACACTCACAGTTGTGTATACATTGTAAAGGGATCACTGTTCATACTTGATGTTATGATTGCATCAACGTATTGCATCACACAGTTTATTAAGGTAATATAACAAAGCAGGGTTATTCGGGGCATAGGCTCAGACTTGCATTTGTTTTACTCTTTTACTGAATGTCAGATATTCCTGGGAGGTATTCTTCTGCTGGAAAGGAAGAGCACTAAATAGAAGAAATTTGGATACATTTGGATACACACATTTAAAAAACCCTTTCACCTAGACAAAGTGGAGGCAGACATTATGTAGGGTCATTAGATTGCAGCCTATTTACTAAAGCACTTATCCTATATAATAAAAGACTAACGCTGCTCCCCACCTCTGTGGTGGGAATTGAAGTGTTTTGCGCATCGGCAGCCGCTAGGTGGCGCGCGACTGAGCAATGCAAGTGTTGCTCCGTTTGGGTACGCACAGCCGGCGGTGCTGATATTACTGTTATGTTGCTCCGTCATTTTGTCGGGCTGGTAACTCGTACAGAAAATATCTATTGCAAGACACTTCTGACTGTCCACTGGGGTCGGCCCTGCCGGCCCATGCCCCCCCCAGCACTTGTGACTCTAGCACATGCAACAAGCTCCTTTGTGCTTCATCTGCGACTTTGTAGGGGTTTATTAGTAATTTCTGTTAAAGTAGCAGGCCAGCATCTCTAGTACGCTTTGGGCCTGAATCAAATGTGGACACAAACCACAAGTAATGGATATTTTCTAGCAGTTGAACGATTATTTGTACGGCACAAGCGCAGAATATTCTGAAATCACCTACGGCACATGCATTACCCTGAGTGTACGCACAAATATGCTATTGCGTATGTATACCTCCCAACATGTGATTGCATGAAATCATCTAAAAAGGGGGTAGGGTGTGTGGCCTCAGCTGGATTGGGGTGTGGCCTCATCTAGATGAGGCGTGGCCTATTGTTACAACCCAATGTTTCCGCAATTTTGGTGGTGTGACCAGTGCTCCCTGAGCAGCTGGGCAGCCCCCTCTCACTTACCAGCACTTTTTAGATGCAATGTCATCTATTCAGAGAATACCTGCTGTTTTGCTGTGCTGAGCAGCTGTGATCAAAGGCTCCACACTTCCCCTGCCCGCAGAACACTGTGGCCTGCAGGTCGGACAGTGTTTGAATAGCGGAACTGTCCTGCTGAAATAGGGACAGTTGGGAGGTACAGTATGCGTACGGGAGAGCTGTTAACAGAGCTTGAGAGGTAAATTGATGTTGGTGGTGTCTGGGAGATGACCTGAAGGGAGCACAAAAAAATTCCACCACGTGGCCATGTAACGGGAGTTTCAAGGGCGTGTCACTGCAAGCGGGCTGCCTAATCAGACACAGCTACTTCCACAGTGGGCATGCTCATATGGAGACACTGCACCTGCCCTAGGCCAATGATGTGTGGTGGTGCGCCAATGGTGGACTGCTAGAACCACCAGAGGTGCTACTGGGTACATAGGAGCAGAAAATGGGCATCTCAGGGCTTGAACTCTCTGGCATATGCTGGTTCACGAGGGGGAGGATGAAACTAGCATTTGCACATGGGTGGTCATTCCGAGTTGTTCGCTCGCTAGCAGTTTTTAGCAGCCGTGCAAACGCTATGCCGCCTCCCACTGGGAGTGTATTTTAGCTTAGCAGAAGTGCGAACGAAAGGATCGCAGAGCAGTGGCAATTTTTTTTGTGCAGTTTTAGAGTACCTCAATACCTACTTAGCGCTTGCGATGACTTCAGACTGTTCAGTTCCTGTGTTGACGTCACAAACACGCCCTGCGTTCGCCCAGCCACGCCTGCGTTTTTTTCTGGCACGCTGCGTTTTTTCGAACACTCCCTGAAAACGATCAGTTGACACCCAGAAACACCCACTTCATGTCAAGCACTCTGCGGCCAGCAGTGTGATTGAAAAGCTTCGCTAGACCCTGTGTGAAACTACATTGTTCGTTGTAATAGTACGTCGCATTGCGCCGCATACGCATGCGCAGAAGTACCACTTTTTTGCCTCATCGCTGCACAGCGAACGAATGCAGCTAGCGATCAACTCGGAATTACCACCATTATTCCAACCATGACTCTGACAAGGGTGCTACAGTGGAAGCAGCAGTGCCAATCTCTGAATTAGGCCTTTTGAGTGGTGTTTTGCTGCCTCTGTGATGCGAATAAGATGCAAAATGTAAAGAAAAAGGCAATACACTACACCATAATCCGCTGTGGATCCAAATCATGTAATTGTATCAGTTCCCATTGACGATAGCAATATTCATAGCATGTACAACAATAGGGATACAGCATATGAGGGCGCTGACTCATAAACACTACAGTTACGTTAATGAAACAGGGTTTGACTACAGATGGTGTTTCTATCTACAGTATAAGCATGTTGTTGGGACTGGCTGTTGCTTCTGGGTTGATAAGATTACCCTTCCTGTCACATTATGGTAGATTAATTCAGCAGGTCATCATAGTCATATCTCTAGGGGTTCCACACCAGTGTAAAGAAAACGTTAACCAATCAGATAACATCCCAGTATGGTTAGGTTACCAACCAGTGTTGGGCCACACTAGTTGATTAGAACTATGGTTGGCATGGCTGCAAGAGAAGACTTAAGTACAGTAACCTTCAAAACAGAGGGGTGATTGTTGGGACTCTTTTGGAAGGAGCTTCAATGATTAGGACAGCTCAACTTGCTGAAAGCCTCATGAGAAATGATGCTGTACCCAAGGTGATGTCAGCTTTGATCGCTGAAGGAAACATCTGCAGTGGGTAGAAGCACATTCTCCAGCATTGTGATACCCATGCTTCATTAATTAGAAATGAAAAATCAAACCAGCATGTTTCCTAGTGTGAGGGGTGTCTTCCAGTAGGACTGTGCACTCAAATACAGAGTATGGGTGGTTGTCCATTGATGAGCATAACACTGGTATTATCCATATGTCATGGCCTTCTAGAATAGTCACCGAATGTGATCCTAGTCAGTTATTTATGGGACATTCTGGAATTATGCATGGATAGTTTTACACAACTGTCAACTAGGCATCAGTTGAATAATTAAGGGGGACATGTATTAAATCTTTTAAAGAATGGAGAAGTTGCCATAGCATCCAATGAGCCTTCTACCTATTATTTTATAGAATGTAAATGACACATGCTAGCTCAAAGTTGATTGGTTGTTATGGACAACTTCTCCACTTGCCCACTTATCCTCTCTAGAAGGTCTGGTACAGTTCCACCTAAATCACTCCTGGACGATTCCAGAGTCTGGTAAAGCCTGTGTCTCTGCCATGTGGTAGTATTCACGCACCATTAAGTTCCTTTCTATTAGTAGTTTCATCTTTTCATGTACTAGCAGTATTTGCTGTTGTAAATGGAATGGATTATATTCATTTACTTTTCTTCGGTGTGTTTTTGTTACAAGTTGCTGAACTTCATGAAGAGTACCTATGACATCACCAGAACATCTTAGGCTGTTCCAGAACAGCACTTGACAAACCATTTGTCCTCTTCGATTTATATACATTGTCTCTTAATTTCCATAAAACAATTTTTTACTGTAAATCTTAAAGTCCTGGAAAATGGAAAGAAAGGAAAAAAGATTAGAGTTTGATGTGTAAGCCCAATGGACAGGTTCTTGTACCTTTTAATCCTTTTTGGTTTTCCTCTCAGATACACAATGATTTAATATAATATAATGGTTTATTGCATCCTATGTGCAAAACTCAGGGAAGACAAGATGATTGATTCAAATTTACACTGGAGACTTTAAAGAGGAGGAAGCAATGAATTACCTATGTTTCAGTAGCTGTCCTACTTCCCAATCTGGCAGGGAACCTGTCCAACAGAATCATTTCATTATGTTTTTAATATCACGTCAGCTTTTGGATGGAAGAACAAAATAACACTGGAAGGAAATAAACTGACTTGATCCCATTTGCACTCACTGGCAGAATTAATGTCAGAGTTTTATGTCCAGTTACCAGCCAAACAAAAAATATGTAAGACATGTTTTTTTTACCCCAGTGCATTGGTAATTAAAGCGGATGAATCACTCGTGAACTGTAGTAGCCTATCCAGGGGTCTAGGTGCCCCAGCAAAGTGTAGGACTTGGTCAGTTGCTTCACAACGTCCTGACTGCGCTGCGTTACCGTTCTAGGCCACAGCATCATGGAGGCTCTGTGACTGAGCACAGAGCCAGCAGCTGGGACCAAAAGACACGGCTAGGGTAATTTGCAGAGAGCCTTCCCTTGCATCAGGTGGCCCCAGACTCCCCGGCACCGGTGACCCTGATAGGTGTTACACTAGCCAACTGTCAGTTTGTGCCCTTGTGCACAGTATTGGCAGCTATATTGTTGGCTGAACCACTTGAAACACCTGTCAACTGCCATTGAGAGTGGTCATCATTTGTACTCCGAGCCATTGGCAGGTGGTGTCGGCCGCACCCAGGTGTCACCCTTCCAGTCTGGTCCGTTGCAGGGGCGGGCCGTGGCTGCTGCATGACATCACACCAGCCGATACGACTTGGGACACAGCAGGTAGCCGCCTGCCAGTGAAGGAGCTGCGCTGGCAGGGAGCTACTCGTCGGGTGGAAAAGCAACGCCATTGTGCGATGCTTTTACAGCCGTGCGGAGGGGTTGGGGGGGGGGGGGGGGGGGGACTAGCCCTGTGCTGGGTGTCCACCAGCATGTCTGAGAAAATTATTTTAGAAGTGCAAAATTTAGCACATCTATGATGAGATCTGAATTGCCCCCTTTATCCTTTTCAGATTTTTTATTTATTATATTTTTTTTATTTTTTATTTATTATATTTACATAATTATATTTACATGTTATAAATACTTACATATTAGTCACATTCTGTCTGCTCTTCGGGCTTAATTCATGTTTGTATGCAGTGGCCAATGGAGCAATTACCAGCAGACTGCGGATGTGCCGCGATCGCAGTGCACATGCGCAAAGGGACTCTCGCGATCTTGCTCACAGTGATGACTTATGGGGACATGTACTAAGCAGTGATAAAAGTGAAGAAGTGAGCTAGTGGAGATGTTGCCCATGGCAACCAATTTATTTATTTATTTATTAACAGTTTCTTATACAGCGCAGCAAATATTGTATCCTTTTATACAATATGGCGCGATTCCTGGGCAATTTCTCTAACGTCCTAAGTGGATGCTGGGGACTCCGTAAGGACCATGGGGATTAGCGGCTCCGCAGGAGACTGGGCACAACTATAAAGAAAGCTTTAGACTACTGGTGTGCACTGGCTCCTCCCACTAAGACCCTCCTCCAGACTTCAGTTAGATTCTTGTGCCCGGCTGAGCTGGATGCACACTAGGGGCTCTCCTGAGCTCCTAGAAAGAAAGTATATTTAGGTTTTTTATTTTACATTGAGATCTGCTGGCAACAGACTCACTGCAGCGAGGGACTAAGGGGAGAAGAAGCGAACCTACCTAACAGGTGGTAGTTTGGGCTTCTTAGGCTACTGGACACCATTAGCTCCAGAGGGATCGACCGCCGTCCCCCTTACAGAGCCAGAAGCATGAAGAGGTCCGGAAAATCGGCGGCAGAAGACTTCGGTCTTCACCAAGGTAGCGCACAGCACTGCAGCTGTGCGCCATTGCTCCTCATGTACACCTCACACTCCGGTCACTGATGGGTGCAGGGCGCTGGGGGGGGGGGGGGGGCACCCTGAGGGCAATATATGACACCTTGGCTGGCAAATCTACATCATATATAGTCATAGAGGCTATATAGATGTAAAAATACCCCTGACAGTATTCCAGAAAAAGCGGGAGAAGTCCGCCGGAAAAGGGGCGGGTCCATCTCCCTCAGCACACTGGCGCCATTTTTCCCTCACAGCTCCGCTGGAAGGAAGCTCCCTGGCTCTCCCCTGCAGTCTGACAAGCTACAGAAGGGTAAAAAAGAGAGGGGGGGCACTAAATTTAGGCGCAGGATATATATATATATATAAAATGCAGCTATAAGGGAAAACACTCATTTATAGTGGGATCCCTGTGTTATATAGCGCTCTGGTATGTGCTGGCATTCTCTCTCTCTGTCTCCCCAAAGGGCTTTGTGGGGTCCTGTCCTCTGTCAGAGCATTCCCTGTGTGTTTGCGGTGTGTCGGTACGGCTGTGTCGACATGTTTGATGAGGAGGCTTATGTGGAGGCGGAGCAGATGCCTGTAAATGTGATGTCACCCCCTGTGGGGTCAACACCTGAGTGGATGGTGCTGTGGAAGGAATTACGTGACAGTGTCGACTCCTTGCATAAAAGGTTTGACGACATACCAAATGTGGGACAGCCGGCTTCTCAGCCTGTGCCTGCCAGGCGTCTCAAAAGCCATCAGGGGCTCTAAAACGCCCACTACCTCAGATGGCAGACACAGATGTCGACACGGATACTGACTCCAGTGTCGACGACGATGAGACTAATGTAACTTCCAGTAGGGCCACGCGTTACATGATTGAGGCAATGAAAAATGTGTTGCACATTTCTGATGTTACCCCCGGTACCACAAAAAAGGGTATTATGTTTGGAGAGAAAAAACTACCAGTAGCTTTTCCTCCATCTGAGGAGTTAAATGAAGTGTGTGAAGAAGCGTGGGCTTCCCCTGATAAGAAGCTGGTAATTTCTAAGAGGTTACTAATGGCGTACCCTTTCCCGCCAGAGGATAGATCACGTTGGGAAACATCCCCTAGAGTGGATAAAGCGCTCACACGCTTGTCAAAGAAGGTGGCACTACCGTCTCCGGATACGGCCGCCCTGAAGGAATCTGCTGATAGAAAGCAGGAGGCTATCCTGAAATCTATATATACACACACAGGTGTTATACTGAGACCAGCTATTGCTTCAGCATGGATGTGCAGTGCTGCAGCTGCATGGTCAGATTCCCTGTCAGAAAATATTGATACCCTAGACAGGGACACTATATTGCTAACCGTAGAGCATATAAAATACGCACTTTTATACATGAGGGATGCACAGAGGGATATTTGCCGGCTGGCATCCAAAATTAGTGCAATGTCCATTTCTGCCAGGAGAGGGTTATGGACTCGGCAGTGGACAGGTGATGCAGATTCTAAAAGGCACATGGAAGTTCTGCCTTATAAGGGTGAGGAGTTGTTCGGGGATGGTCTCTCGGACCTCGTTTCCACAGCAACAGCTGGGAAGTCTACATTTTTACCCCATGTTCCCTCACAGCCAAAGAAAGCACCGTATTATCAGGTACAGTTCTTTCGGCCCAATAGGGGCAAGCGGGTTAAAGGCGCGTCCTTTCTGCCCAGAGGCAGAGGTAGGGGGAAAAAGCTGCAGCATACAGCCAGTTCCCAGGAGCAAAAGTCCTCCCCCGCTTCCTCTAAGTCCACAGCATGACGCTGGGGCTCCACAGGCGGAGCCAGGTACGGTGGGGGCCCGTCTCAAATATTTCAGCAAGCAGTGGGCTCGCTCACGGGTGGATCCCTGGATTTTTCAGATAGTATCTCAGGGGTACAAGCTGGAATTCGAGATGTCTCCCCCCCGCCGTTTCCTCAAATCTGCCTTGCCAACCACTCCCTCAGGCAGGGAGGCAGTGTTACAGGCAATTCACAAGCTGTATTCACAACAGGTGATAGTAAAGGTACCCCTACTTCAACAAGGACGGGGTTACTATTCCACAATGTTTGTGGTACCGAAACCGGACGGTTCGGTGAGACCCATTTTAAATTTGAAATCCTTGAACACATATATAAAAAAATTCAAGTTCAAGATGGAATCGCTCAGGGTGGTTATTGCAAGCCTGGACGAGGGGGATTACATGGTATCACTGGACATCAAGGATGCTTACCTGCATGTCCCCATTTACCATCCTCACCAGGAGTACCTCAGATTTGTGGTACAGGATTGTCATTACCAATTCCAGACGTTGCCGTTCGGTCTATCCACGGCTCCGAGGGTCTTTACCAAGGTAATGGCCGAAATGATGATACTCCTTCGAAAGAAGGGAGTTTTAATTATCCCGTACTTGGACGATCTTCTGATAAAGGCGAGGTCCAGAGAGCAGTTGTTGGTCGGGGTAGCACTATCTCGGGAGGTGCTACAACAGCACGGCTGGATTCTAAACATTCCAAAGTCACAGCTGGTCCCTACGACACGTCTACTGTTCCTGGGGATGGTTCTGGACACAGAACAGAAAAAAGTGTTTCTCCCGGAGGAGAAGGCCAAGGAGCTGTCATCTCTAGTCAGAGGCCTCCTAAAACCAAAACAGGTGTCGGTGCATCACTGCACGCGGATCCTGGGAAAGATGGTAGCTTCCTACGAAGCAATTCCATTCGGCAGGTTTCATGCAAGAACCTTTCAGTGGGACCTGTTGGACAAGTGGTCCGGGTCGCATCTTCAGATGCATCGGCTGCTAACCCTGTCTCCAAGGACAAGGGTGTCTCTGCTGTGGTGGCTGCAGAGTGCTCATCTTCAAGAGGGCCGCAGATTCGGCATACAGGACTGGGTCCTGGTGACCACGGATGCCAGCCTTCGAGGCTGGGGGGCAGTCACACAGGGAAGAAATTCCAAGGACTATGGTCAAGTCAGGAGACTTCCCTGCACATAAATATTCTGGAACTGAGGGCCATTTACAATGCCCTAAGTCAGGCAAAAACCCTGCTTCAAAACCAGCCGGTACTGATCCAGTCAGATAACATCACGGCGGTCGCCCATGTAAACCGACAGGGCGGCACGAGAAGCAGGACGGCAATGGCAGAAGCCACAAGGATTCTCCGATGGGCGGAAAATCACGTGTTAGCACTGTCAGCAGTGTTCATTCCGGGAGTGGACAACTGGGAAGCAGACTTCCTCAGCAGGCACGACCTCCACCCGGGAGAGTGGGGACTTCATCCAGAAGTCTTTCAAATGATTGTAAACCGTTGGGAAAGGCCACAGGTG
This sequence comes from Pseudophryne corroboree, assembly GCF_028390025.1. NCBI lineage: Eukaryota > Metazoa > Chordata > Amphibia > Anura > Myobatrachidae > Pseudophryne > Pseudophryne corroboree. Next base: position 101,424,134 of record NC_086447.1, on the reverse strand, counting down.
GACATGATGGCGTCCCGCCTCAACAAAAAGCTAGAAAAGTACTGCGCCGGGTCAAGGGACCCGCAGGCGATAGCTGTGGACGCTCTAGTGACACCATGGGTGTACCGGTCAGTTTATGTGTTCCCTCCTCTTCCTCTCATACCAAAGGTACTGAGTATAATAAGGAGAAGAGGAGTAAGAACTATACTCATTGTTCCGGATTGGCCAAGAAGAGCTTGGTACCCGGAACTTCAAGAAATGATCTCAGAGGACCCATGGCCTCTACCGCTCAGACAAGACCTGCTGCAGCAGGGGCCCTGTCTGTTCCAAGACTTACCGCGGCTGCGTTTGACGGCATGGCGGTTGAACACCGGATCCTGAAGGAAAAGGGCATTCCGGAGGAAGTCATTCCTACGCTGATTAAAGCTAGGAAAGAAGTAACCGCAAACCATTATCACCGCATATGGCGAAAATATGTTGCGTGGTGTGAGGCCAGGAAGGCCCCAACGGAGGAATTTCAGCTGGGCCGTTTCCTGCACTTCCTACAGTCAGGGGTGACTATGGGCATTAAATTGGGTTCCATTAAGGTCCAGATTTCGGCTCTATCGATTTTCTTCCAGAGAGAACTGGCTTCACTACCTGAATTTCAGACTTTTGTTAACGGAGTGCTGCATATTCAGCCCCCTTTTGTGCCTCCAGTGGCACCTTGGGATCTCAACGTGGTGTTGGATTTCCTAAAGTCACACTGGTTTGAGCCACTGAAAACCGTGGATTTGAAATATCTCACGTGGAAAGTGGTCATGTTGTTGGCCTTAGCTTCGGCCAGGCGTGTATCAGAATTGGCGGCTTTGTCATGTAAAAGCCCTTATCTGATTTTCCATATGGATAGGGCAGAATTGAGGACTCGTCCCCAGTTTCTCCCCAAAGTGGTATCAGCGTTTCATCTGAACCAACCTATCGTGGTGCCTGCGGCTACAAATGACTTGGAGGCTTCCAAGTTGTTGGACGTGGTCAGGGCCCTGAAAATCTATGTTTCCAGGACAGCTGGAGTCAGAAAGACTGACTCGCTCTTTATCCTGTATGCGCCCAACAAGTTGGGTGCACCTGCTTCAAAGCAGACTATTGCTCGCTGGATCTGTAGTACGATTCAGCTTGCACATTCTGTGGCTGGACTGCCGCATCCTAAATCGGTGAAAGCCCATTCCACAAGGAAGGTGGGCTCTTCTTGGGCGGCTGCCCGAGGGGTCTCGGCTCTTCAACTTTGCCGAGCAGCTACTTGGTCGGGGTCAAACACGTTTGCTAAATTCTACAAGTTTGACACCCTGGCTGAGGAGGACCTAGAGTTTGCCCATTCGGTGCTGCAGAGTCATCCGCACTCTCCCGCCCGTTTGGGAGCTTTGGTATAATCCCCATGGTCCTTACGGAGTCCCCAGCATCCACTTAGAAAATAAGAATTTACTCACCGGTAATTCTATTTCTCGTAGTCCGTAGTGGATGCTGGGCGCCCATCCCAAGTGCGGATTGTCTGCAATACTTGTATATAGTTATTGCTTAACTAATGGGTTATTGTTGAGCCATCTGTTGAGAGGCTCAGTTGTTATCATACTGTTAGCTGGGTATTGTATCACGAGTTATACGGTGTGATTGGTGTGGCTGGTATGAGTCTTACCCGGGATTCAAAATCCTTCCTTATTGTGTCAGCTCTTCCGGGCATAGTATCCTAACTGAAGTCTGGAGGAGGGTCTTAGTGGGAGGAGCCAGTGCACACCAGTAGTCTAAAGCTTTCTTTATAGTTGTGCCCAGTCTCCTGCGGAGCCGCTAATCCCCATGGTCCTTACGGAGTCCCCAGCATCCACTACGGACTACGAGAAATAGAATTACCGGTGAGTAAATTCTTATTTTTTCTTTCATTGTGCTACATTTTCCACAATTTTACATCTTTGTTCGAAATGAGTACTTAGGATTAATGATTTGGCATGGCTGAGTAGCAAAGTCCATGGCTATTTGGCGTGATATGAGGATTGATGGATGTGGACACATCATCCTGCTTATAAACAACTGAACTGCAATGGTTAAGATATAGGGCCAATTTATCAACGAGTGATAAAACTCGTGAAGGATAAAACTCGTTGCGTATGATAAATGGTGCTCCAGCCAATCAGCTCCCAACTGTCATTTTTCAAATACATGACAGTTAGGATCTGAACACATGACAGCTACAGTAGGAGCTGATTGGCTGGAGCACCATTTATCATACGCAACAAGCTTTATCAATCACAACGAGTTTTATCACTCGTTGACAAACGAGCCCTTCAGACTGGATGGTGGGAGGGGCTGGGTCATGGAAAATTGCGTCATGGTTGCCATGCTTCTCTGCTGGACAGTGCTACGATTTTCCGGGATATGATGGCACATCATCTAATGCCCAGACTGCCCACTGGGGAAGTGGTTGGCATCCAGGAGCCTGGACTACAGCTCACTGATATTAAGAAGCCTCACGCACATTCCGGGAAAGTAGACAGGTGCAGTATATGAAATGAATACATGAAAATCTTTCTGCCCTATGGTTACATGTTTAAAAATACAAAAAATATAAAAAAAATTAAATAAAACTACAATTAAAAACAATAAAGTATTAAACCAGCAACACAAGATCTGCCTCTAAACCTCCTAGACCTATGTGTATGCCAGCAGCTGACTATTGCTGTGGTCAGTGAGCTGTTTATATGTGTCATCTTCTGAATAATTACTGCCATACCAATATTATTTGAAGCCACTTGTCTTACATTTTTGCTAGATGAATGCTCTCGGATCTCATCTGTTATGTTCCATTTGAAGGAGCTGCCACCTGATTGTCAGGGTAAACAGTGTTCCCTGTTTTTACCACATATAACTGTTGCCTTACTATACCTGATGGTTAATGAAAGCCAAAAGACATTTAGTAAGATGAGGGGGGTTCTATTTAAAATGGGATGTTGCCCATAGCAACCAATCATATTCTCAGGGGTGTCTTAAGTGAGAGGGGCGCCCGTGTGCACACTCCAGGTGGGCCCCCTCCTCTCCACGGCGCCGTAGGCTCCAGCAATATGGCAGAGTCTACTGCACATACACAGGTCTCCCGAAACATGGCGCCCGCCATGTTTTGGAGACAAAAATTGAAATGCGCATGCGCTGCGGCCATTTTTGATGTGTTCTTTGGCCGCGACGGCTGCGGCTGCAGCGCCCGGCGGTGGACTTCGGACAGGTGAGTATGAAAATATGGGTGTAATGTGTGCGGTGATTGGTTCCTATGGCCAACATCCCATCTTAGTAAATTTACCCCTAAGAGTTGCCCACTTCTCCTTTCCTGTCTTCTGTATTGATAAACAAGCATACGATATCCACGCAGCTGAAAGTCATTCTCTCGCCCCCAGCGCGCTTTGGGATTATGACGGTGGCTGAAGCCAAGATACAGGCTATTTTCTTACTATTGGAATGAGACAAATTTTGGCAAGTAATTTGTAGCTGCAGATGTAAGTTTGTCGCAGTAAACAGAGTGCGAGCTTACAGCGTGAGTGAAGCGCTGGGTGTTAAAATGTTTCGCTCCCCACTGTGAATATAGACCTTAAGTGGCTTAACCAGCTGCCACTTCAACAGCTTGACTTCACTAATGAATGTCTAGTATTGTTCTGGAACACGTTTCTGTTTTGTCCCTATTGTTACGAGAGAGGGATGAGGGGCTCTAGAATTCTGCGTTTAACTATGTAACTGCCAGCTAGAGCAGTGCAGCCTTTATTTCCATACAGATGACCTGCAGATGAAATTGTCCTAGAGGGTTAGACTCAAAGAACAACTAAAGACCATGGGGTAAATTTAATAAGGTGGGAGATTTTTAGAACCGGTGATGTTGCCCATAGCAACCAATCAGATTATATCTATTATCTGCTAGAAGCAGCTAGATAAATGGCAATCATGGGCCCCTAACACTGCATACCCCCGGTGGGCCCTTCATGCTCCAGTCCGACACTGGGCTTATATACACTTGTCTGTTAGCCAGTCTGGGCCATATGTGCGATATCACAGCCTCACTGATCATTGCTTGCATGAAAATGTCCCTTCACATCTTTAGCCAGATTGGTGGTTCAGGGGCCTGATGCTGCAATCACGTCATCATGGTCTCACCCCTACCATACAAAATTTACGATTGCTGGCATTGTAAAGTGGGGGCGTGGACACAATGACGCAGTTAAGCACGAAACATGTCATCAAGCCACCCAGGGCATACACTGGAGATTGGAGAGAGGATGCCAGCAGGGAGTTCACAGAGAGGAGACATAGGGGAAGAGTCAGAGGGCAGGGAGAGGAGACGGCAGGGGGAGAGGCTGCAGGCAGGGAGAGGAGACGGGGGGGGGGGGGTTAGAGGCTGCAGGCAGGGAGAGGAGACAGGGGGGGGGTAGAGGCTGCAGGCAGGGAGAGGAGACGGGGGGGGGGTTAGAGGCTGCAGGCAGGGAGCGTTGGACACTGGGGAGAGGACGCTAGTAGAGAGTGCAAGGAGAGGAGACAACAGGGAAGAGGTTGTGCACAGGGAGTGCTGGACACTGGGGGTCACATCGGCTGTCATAGGGGTCTATTTATGAAGGAGTGAAAAGTGTGGAGGTGTGAGCCAGTGGAGAAGTTGCCCAATCAGCTGCTATGAATAACTGTATAGAATGCATTTTATAAGTGTTACCTCAACACTGATTGGTTGTCATGGGCAACTTCTCCACTGGCTCACATCTCCACACTTTTCACCGCTTCATGAATAGACTCCATAGACTGCAACATTACTCCTTGGGGTCCGGAGGTGGAGGCGGAGATCCGTTCTGCACATGGGCAGATTGGATTTCCGCCAAACAAACAGAGTTGGCAGAGCTGCATAACTGATGTATGGGATGTGACCTGATCAGGTAACACACTCCTGGCTGTGGTCACATCCCATTCGTTGGAGTCAGGCAAGTGGTTAACCAAGATGGTGGTTTTATTCCTAATAAACACTAATGTGGTAAAAATAGAACTCACTGCTTATAAGATATTACATCACTACTAATTTTTTACTTGACGCGTTTAGCGCTCTGTAATATGCCCTTATCACAGGGCTCCTGATACTCCAGGAGCAGAAATAACCTGTGAGGCTTCTATCTGTTAGGAGAGTACCTGACTTTAGCTGAAGCAATACCTTTCCTCGTGTTTTACGTTCCACCTCTACCCCCACTCCCTACCCCTTCCCCTTCCATCTCCTGTGTGGTTGAGATGGAAATACATTGAAATGAACCCAGAAAACTTGCAATGTGAAAAAAACGATAAAAAAGGATCAAAGGATAAGATCCGTATGTGAAAGAGCAATTTGCAAAGAAAACAATTCAGTTTAAATGATTGCTCCACTTTCCGCCATATCCCCACTGTTTTTACAAAGGCAGCATGCAGAATGTTACAGGGAGCTACATCATGTGTCTGACTCTGGGCTTCTGGTTCCTCACGAACAGAAGAGATTGTTTTTCTTGGCCAGTCGCGTTCTGGAGAAACATGTCACATCATTTATCAGCTATGTTTCTTCCATGCCGGGAAACTGATTTTTCTTCTCATCTTGCTGTAATATTTCCGATAGGTTTATCAATTTCTATTAAAGTTGTTGACTTTATTAATTGTTAGAAGCTTTTATGTGGTCTACACCAGCTGATATTCATGGGAATCATTCACTAGGAGCAAGTCATTTGACGGCAGGTGCCATATGTTTATAGTGTATGGATTAGGGTTGGCCTTCAACCATCCATGGAGAGAAATGATTCACGCCCACTCGCTTGGGATTCCGTCAGTTGTTACTGTTTGCTGCCACAAGACAGTGGCCCTCATTCCGAGTTGATCGCTCGCTGCTGTTTTTCGCAGCGCAGCGATCAGGTGAAAAAATGGCATTTATGCGCATGGTACGCAGCGCGCATGCGCTAAGTACTTTCACACAAAAGTTTGCAGTTTTACAGAAGCTCGAGTGACGATTTTCAGTCGCTCGAGTGTTCGTAGTATGATTGACAGGAAGTGGGTGTTTCTGGGCGGCAACTCAGCGTTTTCAGGGAGTGTGCTAAAAAACGCAGGCGTGCCAGGAAAAAACACAGGAGTGGCTGGAGAAACGGGGGAGTGGCTGAGCGAAAGCAGGGCGTGTTTGTGACGTCAAACCAGGAACTAAACAGACTGCAGTCATCGCAAGATAGGAGTAGGTCTGGAGCTACTCAGAAATGGCATGACATTTTTCCTGTGCAGTTCTGCTAATCTTTCGGTCGCACTTCTGCTAAGCTAAGATACACTCCCAGAGGGCGGCGGCTTAGCGTTTGCACTGCTGCTAAAAGCAGCTAGCGAGCGATCAACTCGGAATGAGGGCCATAGGAATCCAAGAACATGAAAGTCCATTAGCACTGAGTCTTAATGTCTAAACAATTGAAAAGTGTTAATCACTTCTTTGATTTCAATTTATAAAAATTTCATAAAGCATAACACAGATAAGCAGACTCCAATTCACATTTGGCTCTTCAGAGTAAGGTGCCATAAACTTGGTCACGATTGCTTGGCACACAGGAAAATTCTTCCTGTCTTCTCCTGAATGTTACATGAAAGAGCAAATCCCAATACTGTAAACATCTACAGCTAATTAAGTGGAACAACACAGAATCCAATAGCTAAACAGTCTGAGGAAGCCATCAGTTTGCCCATGAAACGCGTCACTAAAGTTCTTGCACTAATTATTCTGAAGAGTAAATGTGAACTGACGTCTGCTTATCCGTGTTATGTTTAATACATTTTCAATAAATCAAGTCAAGGAGCAATTAAGACCCTTCATTTGTTTAGGAGTTGCACCATAAAGACTCAGGGGTCTATTCAGGAAGCAGTGAAAAGAGTGGAAAAGTGAGCCACAGTAGAAGTATCTAGTGCATTCTATAAAATTATACGTACAGTAGCAGCTGATTGGTTGCCATGGGCAACTTCTCCACTGGCTCACTTCTCCCCTCTTTTCACTGCTTCATGAGTATACCCCTCAACACTTCAACCAAACATGGTTAGCAGCCATCCACCTACAGTATAGTAGAGTAAGTAACGGCAGAGTTTGGGAAACTCTGTCTTATATAATACTGTCGGTATATTACACCATAAATAAGTATAATATTTTGTGGCTTTACCAGGTAAATTTTATGAATTTATTGGGTATGTATGTAAGAGTAGAGCTTAAGCTCACCATATGTTACAAGAAGGGAATGGCAGGGAATCATTCATGATATACTGTATACATGATATACTGTATGTGGCATTTGCCTTCTCTGTTTGTCCCATGTGCTCCTCCACAATTATCCATTTGTCATGTGTGCCACAAGCCCCTCTGACTCTCTCTGGTGGAGGATGTTTCAGGTCTTTACTGCAGATCCCACCTCTGCTTGATCCACATGGGAAGAAATTTTAAGCTGGTCACTCCCACCGGTGATGTCATCAGGGTAAGAACTGCTGGCGAGAGGTGTTATGGGTGAGCAGCGCATACTACCTAACAAAGTGCTGTGTCAGCTGGTAGACTGTGTCACTCTCTCTAATATGTGCTAGCAGTTTAGATAATCTGCTGATGATGACTTAATCTCTGGCGCTGCTTGGCCAGATCCTGGAATGTTGGGACCATATTTGAAAAAACTACTGTTATTAGTCACCTCTTGGAAAGCTGGAAGGCATACTCTTGGTTGGGTTGGGTACAGGATTCTGGCGGTCAGAAAACCGTCAGTGGCATCCTGACAGAATCCCGACACATTTTGGTAAGTAATCCAATCCTTACTCTCCCCCTAACCCTCCCCTCCCATAGCCTAACCCAAACTCTCCCTTCCCAGAGCCTAACCCTAAACCTCCCATTAGTGCCTAACCCTAACCACTAACCCTGACCCTAATACTTACCTTCGGCATTATGGCAGTTGGGATTCCACAGGCGGTATTGTGAGCGCTGTTGGGATTACGAAGCCAGGATTGTGACATCAGCATAAGTCACGGTCAGGATGCCAACTACATCCCTTTAGGTCATCCTCCACTCAACCAGCCCTGACATTAAAACAATAATACCCATGTTCAAAGAATAGGCCTCTTTACCTCCAAATAGACAAGACAGGTTGAGTATCCCATATCTAAATATTCTGAAATACGAAATATTCCGAAATACAGAGTTTTTGGAGTGAGAGTGAGATAGTGAATCCTTTGTTTTCTGATGGCTCAATGTAGACACCCTTTGTTTAATGCACAAAGTTGTTAAAAATATTGGCTAAAATGACCTTCCTGCTGTGTGTATAAGGTGTATATAAAACATAAATACATTCTGTGCTTAGACTTGGGTCCCATCACCATGATATCTCATTATGGGATGCATTTATTCCAAAATACGGAAAAATCCGATACCCAAAATACTTCTGGACCCAAGCATTTTGGATATGGAATACTCAGCCTGTATAACATTTTTAGCTCCCAATAAATAATGTCATTGAACAGCATCAACATGTTTACTGCATACCTTTGCCAAGTACCCAAATCACCTGCCCCAAACTACCCAGAACCGCACAGAAGGAGAGAGGCTCTGCAGCCACTGACCGGACAATGCCGCTGTAGATGTGCACTAGCCACTATTTGCAACACATTTAAATATCTTCTCTGGCGAATAAACTTTTTGTATCACATTCCTTTATATACTGTAGCACATATAATTTATATTGTTATAAAGCACACATCATTTATATTATTATACAGCACACACCGGGACTGATTTTGAGTCAGGCAATGCCATAGAGCTGAGTGGTCCTTTTCTACTGCGTGTGCGCAAAAAACACTAAAAACTAGTATGGCGCATGCGTTACACTGTGTGTACGCACAGAGACGCAGTTGCAATTAAGTCGCATGGTATCAGAAATGTATTGGAAATGTGCTGGGCGTTCCAGGCGCACCACTGAAGTGTTTGCACACAGATGCACGATAGTTGACAGTGGAGGCCATACTCAGTCGGAAAATTGTGGTGTCTAAAGATGCACCTAGCTATATTACAGCGTCGGTAGATGTACACCAGTAGATGTACACACACGGGTGTGCACCAGGGAAGGGCTGTGTAGCGCCATTTGTATAAAGTCACTGACGTGCGACCGCCAACAGACGCAGACAGGAATGTGACTGTGTCCGACTAAGAATCAGGACTGTTGGGGGTCATTCCGAGTTGATTGCTCGCTAGCTATTTTTTGCAGCGCTGTGAACAGATAGTCGCCGCCTATAGGGGAGTGTATGTTTGCTTTGCAAGTGTGCGATCGCATGTGCAGCCGAGTGGTACAAAAAAGTTTTGTGCAGTTTCTGAATAGCTCAGAACTTACTCAGCCGCTGCGATCACTTCAGCCTGTTCTTGGCCGGAAATTGACATCAGACACCCGCCCTGCAAACACTTCGACACAACTGCGTTTTTCCAAACACTCCCAGAAAACGGTCAGTTGCCACCCACAGTCGCCTTCTTCCTGTCAATCTCCTTGCAATTGGCTGTGCGAATGGATTCTTCGTAAAATCCATCGCTCAGCAACGATCCACTTTGCACCCGTACGACGCACCTGCGCATTGCGGTGCATACGCATGCGCAGTTCTGACCTGATCGCAGCGCAGTGAAAAAACCTAGCGTGCGATCAGGTTGGAATGACCCCCATTGTTTCCTAGCAAATGTACAAATTAACAAAGGATATGGTTGATTCAGCTGCTGTACAGCACATCAAATTATTACCCAATCATTCTACATACAGTATAAAGTTTAAACCAGAGGTTCTCAAACTCGGTCCTCGTGGGCCCACACAGTGCATGTTTTGCAGGTAACCCAGCAGGTGCACAGGTGTATTAATTACTCACTGACACATTTTAAAAGGTCCACAGGTGGAGCTAATTATTTCACTTGCGATTCTGTGAGGAGACCTGCAAAACATGCACTGTGTGGGCCCACGAGGACCGAGTTTGAGAACCTCTGGTATAAACTATGACAGGCATTCCCAACCTCAGTCCTCAAGGCACAAAAACACTCCAGATTTAGAGAACGGAGGACATTTTATATGGCTGTAGTGACATAAAATTCTGAATAGCAGGCTGAATGAAGCAGCTGGAGAAGTGGTAGTATCCATGGTAACGATGGGCCTATGAGGTGACTGAGGAGTCTGGTGATGGGAGGGGCTTAGGCCTTATAAGGAGAGGACTGATTAGGTTCTCCCTCCTTTTTCCTCAGTGAAAATTGAACAGTGAAGTGCTCTGCATTTGTTTTGTACTAACTGTGTATTATTTGTGATTTTGTGGTGTTTTTCTTCTCATTTCCTTTCCATCTTTACTAATCTTTAAGCTTTTCATCCTCCTTTTATTCTTGAACTTTCTCTTATTTATCTTTCCTATCTTTTAACATGCCGAGGCCCAGTCGTACTGTGCGGCCCCCTGTTCGTTTTATCGACAGCGGGGTAAGGGATGCTGCTGGCTTAGGGTCAGGTAGTGGACAGCAGCGGTCATTACAGACAAGAAGTCAGGCTGGGAATAATGGGGCAGATGTATTAACCTGGGGAAGGAATAAGGAAGTGATAATCCAGTGATATGTGCAAGGTGATAAACACACCAGCCAATCAAATCCAATATGTAAATTGACAGTTAGGATCTGATTGGCTGGTGCCTTTATCACCTTGTACATATCACTGGTTTATCACTTCCTTATGCCTTCTCCAGGTTAATACATCTGCCCCAATGTTCGTAATGCCGCCACCAGGGGTCGGGCTCGACAGCCTGAGAGAATTTTGGCGGGCGAAGGTGCGTCACGCAGAGGCCGGGTCAGTAGCGCGTTGGTGACACGAGCTGCTGTTGTGAGTGACAATTCTAGAAACTTCTCAAAGGAACCGGTTTCCGTGAATAACATGTCGCGAAGTGTGGGGGCTATGACGGAGTCGCCGAGCGGGGTGTTAAGGAGAATTTTAGCATCCCGAGGTGTTACCTCAGGAGTTCATGTGCCGGAGGTACGCCGCGGTCGCCCTGTGGGCCCGCGGGGGTCCGTGGCTGCCAGAGGTGGTCGAAGAAGTTCGATTCTTACTAGAGGTGAGCACATTGGGAGATGTACAAGATTACAAGAGTCGGTGCAAGGAGAGGGGGCACCCAACAGTGGTATTACAATGGGTTCGGTTAGTAATATAAACAACAGCGCTGACACGATTGTAGCGGGACAGGGCGCGAGGACATTGGGTATTAGTAATGCTGGAAGACAGCTTGTAAGGCCCGCCGCGTGTAATATTAGGAGTAAAAGAGGAACTGGGGAGCTACGTGGTATGAGGGGCACAGTACCGGGGAGATCTGATGCTGATGCGGTATGCTTTGGAGGTAATGGAGCTGGATTCAATCCGTCTGAGGTAGCGTCTATATGCACCTCGGTCATATCAGCGCTGGTCCCGGTGCTGAATGCCAATAACGCTGAAAGGAATTTTTTGTGGGGGCAGAATTCTGCTGATTTGCGGAGGGATGGCGTTGATGAATCAGGGGCGGCTGTTTTACAGGCCAGATCGGGTGGAGGTAATAGGGGCAATAGGAATGTTAATGAATTTTTGGTAGATGTTTCTCCTTGCTTTTCTACAGAGGAGTCCCTTGCAGCCCCTGAGGTGCAGGACGATTCTGGGGAATCAGCTGCGGTGGTAGGGTCTGCCCTGGACGAGGGTGGTCGTTATGGTGAGTCGATGGTGCACCCGGCAGCGCGCCAGAATGATTCAGCGGTGGGGTCAGGTAACAGGGGCGCAGTCACAGATAAAGTATGTGGTAAAAAAGCGTCAAAAAAGCGTAAGCATAGGCGCAGAGGGCACAGGGACTCATCTACTTCTTCCTCTGAGTCCCCGGGTTCATGTGATAGCAGATGCAGGGGTTGCAATGGAAAAAATAAAAGGAAGCGTAGACATAGTAGCTCCAGCATGTCCTCGGAGGAGGGTCCTGAGGATTCTTTGCAATGCGCTAATACTGCAGTATTGAGAGGAGTTCGACCTAGAATTAGGGAGCGTATTAGACAAGGAAAATTCGTTAATATATTTGCTTTAACCAGCAAAGGGAGAAAAGCATTAGAAGAGGCGAAAAAGAAATCAGGTATAGGTGAGGAGGCTTATAAGTCTTACTCTAACTGGCAGAAGGGCATGCTTATCTTTGCAGCCTGTTATTTGGAATCCAGGCCTCAGGAGCACATGAACATAATTAAATATATGTATTTGCTACACGAATTGGCCAGATCCGGGCGCGGGACAGCTTGGAGGTCCTATGATGAGGAGTTTCGGAGAAAACAAAATGGGAAGGAGATTGTGGATTTTGGTAAAAAAGATGTGGAGATCTTTGTAGATGTTACCCAGCCTCTTAAGAGTGGTTTAGAGGGTCTGGTGGACAAACAAGGTAATTCCAGCAATAAATGGTTGTTGGGTAAGAATAGGGCAGGCAAGTGCTATGCCTTCAATAATAGTCAATGTACCCTAGGGTTCAAGTGTCGTTTTCGTCATGCTTGTATCCGCTGTGAAGGAACACATCCCATAAAAAACTGCCAGCAAACAGTTAGTGGAAGAGGTAGTGGGCAAAAGCAGGATCAACGAATCCCAGCTGCGGCAGCGTCCAAGTAGGGCACTTGCTCCAGTTAAGTTAACAGGTTTACAATTTACGTGTGGCTTGCAGTTAACAGTTTATAAAAAAAAAAAAGAAAAATTATAAAGAAGTTGCATTGGGTAGGATGGTAGGTCTTTTTAGTTGCCCTCCATTGCCTTATTTAATTTTTTCACAGTTGGGGTTGTTCTTAAAAAGATTACAGGAAAATTCCGGCTAATTTAGCATTCATCATTTCCAGTAGCATGTTTTAGGTAGGTTGTTCTCTGCCCCATGGCAAAAAATTTTGGGTGGAAAGGGGTCTCATTAGTAACTTGCACTAAGCATGTTCCGGGCATTGGAAACGGAGTGGCAGATGCGCTATCGCGTTCTAGTGTCACAGGTTTAGGGTGCTAGCTCCGGATGCGAAGGTATCTGGTGACCCTTGCCCGTCTTATGCCTGGCAGGTTATACGCCCGGATTGGAGGGCTTAGCTTTTCGAGCCCTGGCTCCCTCCACTCTTCGAGGGTACAAAAATGCCATGGGAGAGTGGGAAAGATATGTGCGCCTGCATCAAGATCAAGGTAAGACCGATTACGCAATGTTATTGGATTATGTGTGGGAATGTTTTAGAGCAGGCAGACCAAGAGGGTTCGTAACACGTTTACTGTCTGCTCTTTCTTATTTCTTGAGACTTTATGGCCGGCATGATTTTACAAAATCTTTCTTTCTAGCAAAGATTCTTAAAGGTTGGGCTCGAGTTATGCCCCCTGTACAAGATGCACGTAGACCAATAACTATTTCAATATTGCGGCGCATGGCGGTCGTGTTGCAGGATGTCTGTGCATCTGATTACGAAACACTTTTATTTACATTGTGTTTCGTCATGGCCTTTTTTGGGGCCTTTAGAGTCAGTGAACTGGTGGCTGCTTCGAAATCAGCAAGGTCACCTATTCTTCGTGAACACGTGTCATTGGAAGAGGGAGGCTTATGGTGCAAAGTACAACGTTCCAAAACGGACCAATTGGGCAAAGGTTGTTGGGTTGTTTTGAATTGTGTTGATGACATAGAGATTTGTCCTGTGTCTTTGGCGAGGATTTATTTGAAGACAAGGTCTGATGTGCCAGGTCCATGGTTGCAGCATTTGGATGGTATGCCGGTGACTCAATTTCAATTTAGATGGGTGATGGAACGTTGTATTTGCACGATGGGTTTGCCGGTATCGAGATATGGTACCCATTCGTTTCGAATAGGTGCGGCGACAACAGCAGCTGCGGAAGGCTGTTCGAGCGGGCAAATTAGAGCCTTGGGAAGGTGGAAGTCTGATGTATTTCGGAAATATATCAGGTTTTGACCTGTTTTTAAAAAAAAAAAAAAAAAAATCAGACTTGAGGTTTCAGCCACTCGCCATATTTGGGGGTCTTGAGGAATTTTTTATCCTGTCAGGTGCCTTAAGCCTGGGGGTTCAAACCCGCCTGGCAGGTGTGTTTTTCGCCTCTCGTCAAGTCTGATCTCCCCCCCTTATCTAACTCCCTTTGTAAAAGGAGAACAATTCTCTTCAAAAATTATCACATTAGAGGCCAAATTAAAATATGTAGTAAATAAATGTTAAACCATTTTAGCAAGATTTTAAAGGGATGTTTTTGGGTTAATGTTGTTGCAAGATTTTTGTTTTAGGGGTTTTTTGTTCAATAAGTTTTGTGAATGCTTTTGTATTTTCAGATTTGCGCTTGGATGAGTGTCCGATTTGGATCATGGGGCACTCATACATTTATTATGGTGAAAGGTCTGGTGTTGAGTGCCTTCAGTCCCCGGAAGCTAATCTGGTCAGATGGATTGGAGTGAGGGGACTTCGGTGGGAGCAAGTCATCCCGCTTTTTTGGCAGCAAGTGGAGAGGTCGGGATACCCCCTGAGGGTGGTGTTCCATGTTGCTGGAAATGATCTGACCAGGAGGTCTGGTTTAGATCTTCGGAAAACCATAGTTAGGGATGTAGTTAGTCTACAGAACAGGTTGTGTTTTTTGAGTGTAGGTTGGTCGGAGATAATCCCTCGTTTAGTGTGGAGGGGTGCAGACAGACCCGCTGCCATTGAGTTGATCCGGCGCCGGATCAATTCTGTGGTTGGCAGAGCTGTTAGCGAAAATTGGGGGTTTGTGGTCCCACATCCCTCAATTTCAGTTTCTGCTCCTCATCTTTATATGGCCGATGGTGTCCATCTGAATTTGAGGGGTATTGAAATTTTTATGGGTGATTTGTGGTTAGCAATTTTTTCTCAGGAGTTTTATTGATAGGTTGAAGGGTTTTAGGAGTAGTTAGGGTTAGTTGGTAAGGTAGAGGTATGGTGGCGGGGTTTCGTTGAAACTGTGGCGGGTTGGGACGGCCTTAAATTGTGGCTGTAATTTAAAGAGTTTTATAGGTGCTCAGGAGATGTGAAGGTGGTGGAGTTTGATACATTACGGGGCCGGAGTTCCATCGGACCAGGTGGGCTTCGGTCTCCGGTGGAGTTTGTACACACCTGAGCACCTTTGGGTGGAAGTTGGGGAATACCTTGAGTGGAGAGTTGGCCACGGTATTCCCGATAAGGAGAAAGAACACAAGGGGTGGCAAATGGCCCATGGTGGCCCCTTGTGATGAGTGGGGGGCTGGGCTGAAATTGGGCCCCTTAAGAGCCTCCCCTTGGGATGTATGGGGGCTGGGCTGAAATTGGGCCCTTAATAACCCCCATTTGTTATGCGATGGAGGCCGGGCTGAAGTTGGGCCCTTGCCTCCTCTTGTGCTGTTATCAGCCACAGTTAAAAGGGTAGAATAAATAGGGACATTTAAATAGGCCGTCCCTCCTTGCCACCATACCATTTGGTTAATAAAAGCTGACAATTTTATTGGCAAACATATCCTGGTGTCAGTGTCAGTTATTTCTTTATGGATGTTGGTGTATGCGCATGAATGAAGAACAGTCTATGATAGACATTTTAAGAGAACGGAGGACATTTTATATGGCTGTAGTGACATAAAATTCTGAATAGCAGGCTGAATGAAGCAGCTGGAGAAGTGGTAGTATCCATGGTAACGATGGGCCTATGAGGTGACTGAGGAGTCTGGTGATGGGAGGGGCTTAGGCCTTATAAGGAGAGGACTGATTAGGTTCTCCCTCCTTTTTCCTCAGTGAAAATTGACCCACCCACCCGCCCTTGAGGAGTTTATTATTGGTGTCGGCTTGGCGGGTTGGGACGGCCTTAAATTGTGGCTGTAATTTAAAGAGTTTTATAGGTGCTCAGGAGATGTGAAGGTGGTGGAGTTTGATACATTATGGGGCCGGAGTTCCATCGGACCAGGTGGGCTTCGGTCTCCGGTGGAGTTTGTACACACCTGAGCACCTTTGGGTGGAAGTTGGGGAATACCTTGAGTGGAGAGTTGGCCACGGTATTCCCGATAAGGAGAAAGAACACAAGGGGTGGCAAATGGCCCATGGTGGCCCCTTGTGATGAGTGGGGGGCTGGGCTGAAATTGGGCCCCTTAAGAGCCTCCCCTTGGGATGTATGGGGGCTGGGCTGAAATTGGGCCCTTAATAACCCCCATTTGTTATGCGATGGAGGCCGGGCTGAAGTTGGGCCCTTGCCTCCTCTTGTGTTGTTATCAGCCACAGTTAAAAGGGTAGAATAAATAGGGACATTTAAATAGGCCGTCCCTCCTTGCCACCATACCATTTGGTTAATAAAAGCTGACAATTTTATTGGCAAACATCCTGGTGTCAGTGTCAGTTATTTCTTTATGGATGTTGGTGTATGCGCATGAATGAAGAACAGTCTATGATAGACATTTTATAGCGATATCCATGCTTGAGCACAGTACCTCATTTTGATTGAACCATCCGTGCTGAAGCCGAGATATCACTAAAACACGCAATGTTAGGGGTAAATTTACTAAGATGGGAGTTCTATTTAAGATGATATTTTGCTTATAGCAATCAATCAGATTCCAGGTATTATCTTCTAGAAGGTGCTAGATAAATGACAAGTAGAATCTGATTGGTTGCTACGGGCAACATCCCATCTTAGATAGAACTCCCATCTTAGTAAATTTACCCCCTAGTGTGCCTTGAGGACTAAGGTTGGGAATGCCTGAACTATGGCATAGGTCCTCAACTTCTCAAATTCGGTCCTCAGGACCCCAAACAGTTCATGTTTTCCAGGTCTCCTTACAGAATAGCAAGTGAAATAATTGGCTCCACCTGTGGATCTTTTATAACGTGTCAGTGAGTAATGAGTACACCTGTGCACCTGCTGGGAGACCTTAAAAACATTAACTGTTTGGGGTCCTGAGGACCAAGTTTGAAAACGACTGAATTATGGTAAATAGTTTCTCTGACGTCCTAGTGGATGCTGGGGACTCCGAAAGGACCATGGGGAATAGCGGCTCCGCAGGAGACTGGGCACAAAAGTAAAAGCTTTAAGACTACCTGGTGTGCACTTGCTCCTCCCCCTATGACCCTCCTCCAAGCCTCAGTTAGATTTTTGTGCCCGAACAAGAAGGGTGCAGTCTAGGTGGCTCTCCTGAGCTGCTTAGAAAAAAGTTTAGTTTTAGGTTTTTTATTTTCAGTGAGACCTGCTGGCAACAGGCTCACTGCATCGAGGGACTAAGGGGAGAAGAAGCGAACTCACCAGCGTGCAGAGTGGATTGGGCTTCTTAGGCTACTGGACATTAGCTCCAGAGGGACGATCACAGGCCCAGCCATGGATGGGTCCCAGAGCCGCGCCGCCGTCCCCCTTACAGAGCCAGAAGAGCAGAAGAGGTCCGGAAAAATCGGCGGCAGAAGACGTCCTGTCTTCAATAAGGTAGCGCACAGCACCGCAGCTGTGCGCCATTGCTCTCAGCACACTTCACACTCCGGTCACTGAGGGTGCAGGGCGCTGGGTGGGGGCGCCCTGAGACGCAATATAAACACCTTAGGGGGCAAAAAATGCATCACATATAGCTCCTGGGCTATATGGATGCATTTAACTCATGCCTGTTTTTCCATAAAAAAGCGGGAGAACGGCCGCCGAGAAGGGGGCGGAGCCTATCTCCTCAGCACACTGGCGCCATTTTTCCTCACAGCTCCGTTGGAGGGAAGCTCCCTGACTCTCCCCTGCAGTCCTGCACTACAGAAACAGGGTAAAACAAGAGAGCGGGGGCACTAATTTGGCAGATAAATCTATACAGCAGCTATATAAGGGAAAAACACTTATATAAGGTTATCCCTGTATATATATAGCGCTCTGGTGTGTGCTGGCAAACTCTCCCTCTGTCTCCCCAAAGGGCTAGTGGGGTCCTGTCCTCTATCAGAGCATTCCCTGTGTGTGTGCTGTGTGTCGGTACGTTGTGTCGACATGTATGAGGAGGAAAATGGTATGGAGGCGGAGCAATTGCCTGTATTAGTGATGTCACCCCCTAGGGAGTCGACACCTGACTGGATGGTCTTATGGAAGAAATTACGTGATAGTGTCAGCACTTTACAAAAGACTGTTGACGACATGAGACAGCCGGCAAATCAGTTAATACCTGTACAGGCGTCTCAAACACCGTCAGGGGCTCTAAAGCGCCCGTTACCTCAGGTGGTCGACACAGACCCAGACACGGACACTGACTCCAGTGTCGACGGTGAGGAAACAAACGTATTTTCCAGTAGGGCCACACGTTACATGATCACGGCAATGAAGGAGGTTTTGAACATTTCTGATACTACAAGTACCACAAAAAAGGGTATTATGTGGGGTGTGAAAAAACTACCCGTAGTTTTTCCTGAATCAGATGAATTAAATGAGGTGTGTGATGAAGCGTGGGTTTCCCCCGATAAAAAACTGCTAATTTCTAAAAAATTATTGGCATTATACCCTTTCCCGCCAGAGGTTAGGGCGCGTTGGGAAACACCCCCTAGGGTAGATAAGGCGCTCAGACGCTTATCAAAACAAGTGGCGTTACCGTCTCCTGATACGGCCGCCCTCAAGGAACCAGCTGATAGGAAGCTGGAAAATATCCTAAAAAGTATATACACACATACTGGTATTATACTGCGACCAGCAATCGCCTCAGCCTGGATGTGCAGTGCTGGGGTGGCTTGGTCGGATTCCCTGACTGAAAATATTGATACCCTGGACAGGGACAATATATTATTGACTATAGAGCATTTAAAGGATGCATTTCTATATATGAGAGATGCACAGAGGGATATTTGCACTCTGGCATCAAGAGTAAGTGCGCTGTCCATTTCTGCCAGAAGAGGGTTATGGACGCGACAGTGGTCAGGTGATGCGGATTCCAAACGGCATATGCAAGTATTGCCGTATAAAGGGGAGGAGTTATTTGGGGTCGGTCTATCGGACCTGGTGGCCACGACAACGGCTGGGAAATCCACCTTTTTACCCCAGGTCACCTCTCAGCAGAAAAAGACACCGTCTTTTCATGCTCAGTCCTTTCGTCCCCATAAGGGCAAGCGGGCAAAAGGCCACTCGTATCTGCCCCGGGGCAGAGGAAGGGGAAAAAGACTGCAGCAGACAGCCTCTTCCCAGGAACAGAAGCCCTCTCCCGCTTCTGCCAAGTCCTCAGCATGACGCTGGGGCCTTACAAGCGGACTCAGGCACGGTGGGGGCCCGTCTCAAGAATTTCAGCGCGCAGTGGGCTCACTCGCAAGTGGACCCCTGGATCCTGCAGGTAGTATCTCAGGGGTACAAATTGGAATTCGAGACGTCTCCCCCTCGCCGGTTCCTGAAGTCTGCTTTACCAACGTCTCCCCCCGACAGGGAGGCGGTATTGGAAGCCATTCACAAGCTGTATTCCCAGCAGGTGATAATCAAGGTACCCCTCCTACAACAGGGAAAGGGGTATTATTCCACGCTGTTTGTGGTACCGAAGCCGGACGGCTCGGTGAGACCCATTTTAAATCTGAAATCCTTGAACACTTACATACAAAGGTTCAAATTCAAGATGGAATCACTCAGAGCAGTGATAGCGAACCTGGAAGAAGGGGACTATATGGTGTCTCTGGACATCAAGGATGCTTACCTCCATGTCCCAATTTACCCTTCTCACCAAGGGTACCTCAGGTTTGTGGTACAGAACTGTCACTATCAGTTTCAGACGCTGCCGTTTGGATTGTCCACGGCACCCCGGGTCTTTACCAAGGTAATGGCCGAAATGATGATTCTTCTTCGAAGAAAAGGCGTCTTAATTATCCCTTACTTGGACGATCTCCTGATAAGGGCAAGGTCCAGGGAACAGTTAGAGGTCGGAGTAGCACTATCTCAAGTAGTACTACAACAGCACGGATGGATTCTAAATATTCCAAAATCGCAGCTGATTCCGACGACACGTCTGCTGTTCCTAGGGATGATTCTGGACACAGTACAGAAAAAGGTGTTTCTCCCGGAGGAGAAAGCCAGGGAGTTATCCGACCTAGTCAGGAACCTCCTAAAACCAGGCCAAGTGTCAGTGCTTCAATGCACAAGGGTCCTGGGAAAAATGATGGCTTCTTACGAAGCGATTCCATTCGGCAGATTCCACGCAAGAACTTTTCAGTGGGATCTGCTGGACAAATGGTCCGGATCGCATCTTCAAATGCATCAGCGGATAACCCTGTCTCCAAGGACAAGGGTGTCTCTCCTGTGGTGGGTGCAGAGTGCTCATCTTCTAGAGGGCCGCAGATTCGGCATTCAGGACTGGGTCCTGGTGACCACGGATGCCAGCCTGAGAGGCTGGGGAGCAGTCACACAGGGAAGAAATTTCCAGGGCTTGTGGTCAAGCATGGAAACGTCACTTCACATAAATATCCTGGAACTAAGGGCCATTTACAATGCCCTAAGTCAGGCAAGGCCTCTGCTTCAGGGTCAGCCGGTGCTGATCCAGTCGGACAACATCACGGCAGTCGCCCACGTAAACAGACAGGGCGGCACAAGAAGCAGGAGGGCAATGACGGAAGTTGCAAGGATTCTTCGCTGGGCGGAAAATCATGTGATAGCACTGTCAGCAGTGTTCATTCCGGGAGTGGACAACTGGGAAGCAGACTTCCTCAGCAGACACGATCTCCACCCGGGGGAGTGGGGACTTCACCCAGAAGTCTTCCACATGATTGTGAACCGTTGGGAAAAACCAAAGGTGGACATGATGGCGTCCCGCCTCAACAAAAAACTGGACAGATATTGCGCCAGGTCAAGGGACCCTCAGGCAATAGCTGTGGACGCTCTGGTAACACCGTGGGTGTACCAGTCAGTGTATGTGTTCCCTCCTCTGCCTCTCATACCCAAGGTACTGAGAATCATAAGAAGGAGAGGAGTAAGGACTATACTCGTGGCTCCGGATTGGCCAAGAAGGACTTGGTACCCGGAACTTCAAGAGATGCTCACGGAAGACCCGTGGCCTCTACCTCTAAGAAAGGACCTGCTCCAGCAGGGACCATGTCTATTCCAAGACTTACCGCTGCTGCGTTTGACGGCATGGCGGTTGAACGCCGGATCCTGAAGGAAAAAGGCATTCCGGATGAAGTCATCCCTACCCTGATCAAAGCCAGGAAGGATGTAACTGTGCAACATTATCACCGTATTTGGCGTAAATATGTTGCGTGGTGTGAGGCCAGGAAGGCCCCTACAGAGGAATTTCAACTGGGTCGTTTCCTGCATTTCCTGCAAACAGGACTGTCTATGGGCCTAAAATTAGGGTCCATTAAGGTTCAAATTTCGGCCCTGTCAATATTCTTCCAAAAAGAACTAGCTTCAGTTCCTGAAGTTCAGACGTTTGTCAAGGGGGTACTGCATATACAGCCTCCTTTTGTGCCTCCAGTGGCACCTTGGGATCTCAATGTAGTTTTGGGGTTCCTAAAATCACATTGGTTTGAACCACTCACCACTGTGGACTTAAAATATCTCACATGGAAAGTGGTAATGCTGTTAGCCCTGGCCTCAGCCAGGCGTGTCTCAGAATTGGCGGCTTTATCCTATAAAAGCCCTTACCTAATTTTTCATACGGACAGGGCAGAATTGAGGACTCGTCCTCAATTTCTCCCTAAGGTGGTTTCAGCATTTCACTTAAACCAGCCTATTGTGGTGCCTGCGGCTACTAGGGACTTGGAGGATTCCAAGTTGCTGGACGTAGTCAGGGCCCTGAAAATATATGTTTCCAGGACGGCTGGAGTCAGAAAATCTGACTCGCTGTTTATCCTGTATGCACCCAACAAGCTGGGTGCTCCTGCTTCTAAGCAGACTATTGCTCGTTGGATTTGTAGTACAATTCAGCTTGCACATTCTGTGGCAGGCCTGCCACAGCCAAAATCTGTAAAAGCCCATTCCACACGGAAAGTGGGCTCATCTTGGGCGGCTGCCCGAGGGGTCTCGGCTTTACAACTTTGCCGAGCAGCTACTTGGTCAGGGGCAAACACGTTTGCTAAATTCTACAAATTTGATACCCTGGCTGAGGAGGACCTGGAGTTCTCTCATTCGGTGCTGCAGAGTCATCCGCACTTTCCCGCCCGTTTGGGAGCTTTGGTATAATCCCCATGGTCCTTTCGGCGTCCCCAGCATCCACTAGAACGTCAGAGAAAATAAGAATTTACTTACCGATAATTCTATTTCTCATAGTCCGTAGTGGATGCTGGGCGCCCATCCCAAGTGCGAATTGTCTGCAATACTTGTACATAGTTATTGTTACAAAAAATCGGGTTATTATTGTTGTGAGCCATCTTTTCAGAGGCTCCTCTGTTATCATGCTGTTAACTGGGTTCAGATCACAAGTTGTACGGTGTGATTGGTGTGGCTGGTATGAGTCTTACCCGGGATTCAAAATCCTTCCTTATTGTGTACGCTCGTCCGGGCACAGTATCCTAACTGAGGCTTGGAGGAGGGTCATAGGGGGAGGAGCCAGTGCACACCAGGTAGTCTTAAAGCTTTTACTTTTGTGCCCAGTCTCCTGCGGAGCCGCTATTCCCCATGGTCCTTTCGGAGTCCCCAGCATCCACTACGGACTATGAGAAATAGAATTATCGGTAAGTAAATTCTTATTTTTTCCTGTTAAATATACTTTCTTATTAAATAGTTATTTTTAAGGGAAATTGCAATGGACATTACTTGTGCTGTTATGTTGTTAGTTTTTGGGTAACTGCATACTTGCCTACCTGACCCTCTCCATGAGGGAGAAAATGCTCTGTTCCTGGACTTTCCTGGTAATGTATGATTGCCATCACCTGTGGTGAGCTAGTTAATTGATAAGAAAGCTGTTTCACCACAGGTGATGGCAATCATACATTACCAGGAAAGTCCAGGAACAGAGCATTTTTTCCCTCATGGAGAGGGTCAGGTAGGCAAGTATGGGTAATCGTGCTCAGTAAAACAATGATACTTGCATGTCAGAGACACTTTCCTCATTATTATTATCATACCTCCCAACATGATCCTCTCCAGGAGGGACAGAATGCTCTGCTCCTGGACTTCCCTCTTAATTTATGATAGCCATCACCGGAATGCGGTCAACATCCCGCTGGAAGGGATCCCGGCGGTCGAAATACCGACGCCGGAATCCCGACCGCCACAATCCCGACATATTCTCCCTCCGTGGGTGTCCACGACACCCATAGAGGGAGAATATAATAGTGTGCCGAGCGTAGTGAGGCAACGTGCCCGCAAGGGGCTGCGTTCCGCTCGCCACCCCTGTCGGATTGTGTGGTCGGGATTCCGGCGTCGGTATTTCGACCGCCGGGATCCCGTCCAGCGGGATTACGTACTGATCCCCCATCACCTGTGGTGAAACACCTTTCTTATTCATTAACTTGTTCAACACAGGAGCTGGCAATCATAAATTAAGAGAAAAGTCCAGAAGCAGAGCATTGTGTCCCTCCTGGAGAGGGTCATGTTGGGAGGTATGTATTATTATTATTACATTTTATTTATAAGGCGCCACAAGTGTTTCGCAGCACCGTACAAAGAACAGTACAGGGAGACAAAACTTAGCATTACAGTAAATAAATAACAGAAATAGAGTACAGGTAACAAAGAGCACCACACATTCTCAAGACATAATACAGCTGAGATGTAAGTAGTGAGGGAGTAATCATCGTACTACTAGGGGCTAGTGGCCATAGATGGAGATGAGCCTTTACCAGCAGGAGAGAAAGCGGGTAAAGATGGTCGTTGAGTAGGGGAGAGCTGCGAGTGAAATGTGTCGAGACGAGGGCTTAGACAACAAAAGGAAAGAGGGCCCTGCTCTGAAGAGCTAACAATCTAGTAGGGAGGGGTGACAGACAGATGACAAGAGGTGCAAGCAAGCGGGATGTAGCCTGATGGCAGTATGCAAGCAAAGCTGAGATGTACATGGCATGAGGCAGGGGGGTGGAGGCGCAGCCTCAGGACTGGGTTATGCAACGGGAGGGTATGCTTTGACGAATAGGTGGGTTTTTAGTGCCTATTTGAAGCTTTGCAAGGTCGTGGAGAGACTAATGGAGCAGGGGAGTGCGTTCCACTGAAGGGGTGCAGCACGGGCATAGTCTTGAACACGAGCATGGGAAGCAGTGACCAGTGCGGTGGAGAGGCGACTGTCATTGGTCGACCGTTGGGTGCGGTAGGGAGTATGAAGGGAGAGGAGGTTGGAGATGTAGGGAGCAGTGGAATTAGAGATGGCCTTGTATGTGAGGGTGAGGAGTTTGAAGAGGATTCTGTAGGGGAATGGGAGCCAGTGTAGATTTTGTCGAAGGGGAGTGGCAGATGTGGAGCGGCGGGAGAGGAAGATAAGCCTAGCTGCGGAGTTCAGGACAGATTGGAGGGGAGCAAGATGGGAGCAAGCAAGGCCAGTGAGGAGAACATTGCAGTAGTTAAGTCGTGAGATGACCAGTGAGTGGATGATAAGTTTAGTTGCACTCTGGGAGAGATATGGCCTGATACGAGCAATGTTGCGTAGCTGGAACCGACAGGATTGTGCCAGAGCTTGGATGTGGGGTGCAAAGGAGAGTGAGGAGTCAAGAGTGACGCCCAAGCAGTGGAGTTGGGGAACGGGGGAGATGGTGGTGTTGTCAACAATGATAGAGATATTGGTTGGGGGTGTTGCTCTGGATGGGGGGAAGATGATGAGTTCAGTTTTGTCCATGTTGAGCTTCAGGGAGCGCTCAGACATCCAGGAGGAGATTGTGGAGAAGCAGCTGGAAACCTGAGAGAGGACAGAGGGGGACAGATCAGGAGAGGAGAGGTAGAGTTATGTGTCATCAGCATAAAAGTGGTATTGAAGGCCAAAGGAGTTAATGAGCGCACCCAGGGAAGAGGTGTACAGGAAGAACAGAAGCAGGCCAAGGACAGAACCCTGAGGGACACCAACAGGAAGTATGGAAGGGTGTGAGGTGGTGCTGGAGGCAGACACAGAGAAGGAGCGGTTAGTGAGGTAAGAAGAAAACCAGTCAAGGACAGTGCTAGAGAGGCCAGCGTTTTGGAGTGTGCGGAGGAGGAGAGGATAATCTACGGTGTCAAAGTCAGCAGAGAGGTCCAGAAGGATGAGCAGAGAGAAGTGGCCCCTGGATTTGGCCGAAAGCAGGTCATTGGTGACTTTCACCAGGGCAGTCTCAGTGGAGTGGAGTGGGCGAAAGCCAGATTGTAGTGTATCGAGGATGGAGTTGTCAGAGAGGTAGCTTGTGAGACGGCTATAGACCAGTCGTTCAAGTAATTTGGAGGCGAAAAGGAGAAGAGAGATGGGGCGGTAGTTAGTGGGTGATGAGGGGTCGAGATTGGGTTTTTTGAGAATAGGTGAGACCAGTGAATGGTGAGGGGAAGATGCCGGTAGAGAGGGACAGGTTAAAGATGTGAGCAAGGTGGGAGTAGGCAGTGGGGGAGAGGGAGCGGAGAAGATAGGAAGGAAGGGGGTCCAGGGGGCAGGTGGAGGGGGGGGGGGGATAAGATGAGGGAGTGGACTTCCTTTTCTGAAGTGGGATGGAAGGAGTACAGGGTGGGATAGATGGAGGGGAGGGATAAAGGGGGCAGGGGGGTAGCAGAGGGGTGATGGCGAGAGATGTCGTGTTGGATGTCCTCAATTTTTGAGATGAAGAAGGAGGCAAAGTCAGTGGCAGTGAGGGAGGATGGGAGGGGAATATCAAGCAATTGCTTGATAGCTTTCCAAATAAAGTATACATTTTACTGATTATTTTGCCACTAAGGAATATATTTGGGGATTAAAGAAGCAAATCTTATGTTATTTACAGTACATTTAAAGGAGGCTTGGTGGGAACTATGGGGATATTCAATTACCCGCACTGACAGTCGGGTGTAAAAGTATCACCGGGGGGTTATTAAATTAGCCCTGATAAGCCAGCGCATGCCACGGCTTTACAGGGATCTACCTGAAAATGGGGCTGTTTCTACCGAAAACACACAGGTTTCGCTGAACCTGCGTGTTTTCGGGTGAAAAGGATGTTTTTTTACGTGTGAAAAAATATTGATGAAACATCAAGAAATATCACTCAAAGCTTCATCGGCAGTAACTGAATATCCCCCTACGGGTTTTGGCTTTTGTGAAACTATAGGACCCAGTAAAGGCTGGTGGGGTATGATGATATGTATGGTTCCACTACAGCTGGAGAGGTACAATTGGCCACCTGTAATTTATAGGGCAATCCGAGTAAATAAGTCCTACAACAGTATTAAACATGCTATATATCCTGAGTAATGTAGGGTTCATTTTTTATTATTATTTTTTTTACTGCAAATAATGACAATTTAGGCAAAATCAACAGGATTTTACCTCTGGGTTTATCTGTGCCCTTTCTGTGACTTTCCTGTTTTATTCCTTAATACTTTGCCTCTTAAATTTTGTTGTAAAAATATTTATTTTTAAGTAAACACAAGCAATTATTTTGGTAT
The DNA here is from genome assembly GCF_028390025.1 of Pseudophryne corroboree. Lineage (NCBI taxonomy): Eukaryota > Metazoa > Chordata > Amphibia > Anura > Myobatrachidae > Pseudophryne > Pseudophryne corroboree. Next base: position 101,397,693 of record NC_086447.1, on the reverse strand, counting down.
GTACTTTGGGCTCTTCGCCCCTCCGGTTTCCTTTGCCTCCCTTTACCAGCTCGTTTTGCTATTGACATCCTCTAGCTTCTTTCCAAAATATGCATCTGTGCTGTGTGATCCTTGGGTGTGAACTTGAGTAGTGCTGGCCCTCACCCAATGCCAACATCTCACACAGAGTTCCTGGTGCTCACCCCATCCATTCCTGTTCCTACACACTCTCCTTTCAGGACCTCATGGAAGCGTGAAGAATGGCTGAGTTATGCTGGCCATATACGACCCATCACTGTCACACATCATTCCTGACTTTTAAATGGCAAAGCTGAATAACTGTCAAAGAACCTGCATTTGTGCAACAATTCCGAACATATATTTCTATGATATGTAATTTATCTGTTACTATTGTACCAGCTTTGAGGTATATTCAATTGAAGTCAAAAGCCGCCGCCTGTCGAAAAGACGGCAGTTTTCGACTTTTTCTTAGGTCGTAAGGGGTTCCGACCTATTCAGCCTAACCCCAAATTATACGACAAGTCGAGGAATTCGACATGTCGAAAAGCACGTGGATCGGCGGAATAGCTGCCAATCCGCGTGCTTCTGTCGAAAATGGGGCCAAAACCGACATGTTTTGGCCCCCTTTTTCGACCATCTCAATTCGACTTTAAAAAAAGTTGAATTGAGATGCGGGAGCAGAGACGGGGGAGAGGAGGAGACGGGGGAGAGCCGCGGGCAGACGGGAGAGAGCAGCGCTACAGCAGCGGCTATAGCAGCATAGCTGGAGGATGTGTCACAGCCGCAGCTCACAGCCACCGCTCACAGCAGCATCCACCCGCCTCCAGCAAGCGAGACCTTGCTTGCTGGAGCCGGGTGGACGCTGCCGTGAGCGTCGGCTTTGACACATCCTCCAGCTTTGTTGCTATAGCCGCTACTGTAGCGCTGCTCTACTCCATCTGCCCGCGGCTCTCCCCCGTCTCAGCTCCTGCATCTCAATTCGACCTTTTTTAAAGTCGAATTGAGATGGCATTGAATATCCCAGGTCGGATCCATTCCGACAAATTAATGTCGGAATGGATCCAACTTCAATTGAATATACCCCAAAATGTGTTAAAATGCAAAGAACCTGTTGGTTTTACAAAATGATTGTTATTCTTTATGGGTCGTGACCTTTCCTGATTTCAGGGGTACAGTACCTTGAGTAAAACAGCTCTGCAAAGACAAACCAGAAGATCCAGCTCTAGAACTGACCATGTCAGAATGTTACCAGCTGATGCAATACTCCCAGTCCAGAGAGAAGTTTCCAGGCATCCCTCTGGTGCTGACCTATGGTTTGCAACAACGTCACTGATAGGGTACTTTAATTTATTTATTAACAGTTATTTATATAGTGCGAGCATATTCTGCTGTGCAATAATACAACACTGGGTAATAACAGACAGAGAGGTAAGAGGGCCCTGCTTGCAAGCCAGTGGCAAATTAACAGGTGAGGGGACCCGTGGGCACTGGGACCCACCATCATACATGGGGATCCTAACATACCTGTATCGGTGGACAGTGTCCATGCGCAAAACCCCCGCTATGTGATCTGGTGCTGCCGTCTTTAAGTCGTTAATAGAAAAAAGGGCAAATTCGCCAAGTATTTGCTAACTGCTGTTCCGGAGCCATCTTTCCGGATACATTATGGAAAGATGACAGAAAACTTGCCAGTACTCAGAATGAAGGAGTCGGTACTCACCCAAAGTTATAAGTTGATACACGATTTATAGTAGCTTCCATAAGCTGAAAGTCTTCAGGAATGGGTAGGTGTTTGCTGTATGTGGATGGAAGTTGCATCATTGCCATACAATTTGTCATACAGGAAGTGTTTGTTAAACAGGAAGTGCCTCTGCAGCCATTTTTCCGCATGATTGCAATGGGTAAAGATACACTTCACACAGACCACTTTCCATGGTGCCAGAAGTCTAGCTGTGATGGCACAGGTCTGTGAAGCATAGATCTGCTGGTTTTCAATGGTGCCACCAGTTACGCAAGGCTCAAGTACAAGAAGAAATGGCCCGTATACTGCTGTGCCATGCTCTAAGACACATCAAAGAAGGTACAAACATATACCTAGCTCCACCTAGTTGGGACTGAAGCTGTGGACAAAGAAGACACATTTGTCTATTTTGAGTTCACACTGTGGATGCTCCACCAGAAAACGCCCCAGACACCGTTCACCACTGTCAGAATATTGACCTCAGGGCCGAAAATCATTAATTATTTGCCTACATAATCGATAAGGATAAAATAATGGAATCAAAATAAAAACTGACACTGGCGCCCAGTCATGTCATGTTATCTCCTCCAGCACACAAACTCCAAAACACCCATTGACTGCTCTCACACCGTGAATCTAATTGCTTACAGAGGCCAGGTACCCAAGACCATGGACATGGCCACAAATTCCCTGCTGCAGTTTAACATAGAAGACCATAATGTCAAACCACTGCTAGGTGTGCCGGACAGCATAAAACTAAGGGTTAATAAGTGTTATCAACCTCAGTACTCAAGGTGCACTAAAGAGGCCTACACACGGTGCAATTCTGGCTATGAACGATTTTAGCTTAACGATTTCCCTTGAAGCTCCATGGAGTCCAGAACCAATGATATTGACTATACACACTGAAGGATTTTGGCTGGGAACAGTTTTGGCTATAAAGTGTACTAGAATGTCAGGGGGGGTGGGTGGGACTTTTAGAGGGAATAATCATTATCGTTGGCTAATATCGTTCACTACATAGTCTATATCGTTAGCTCATATCGCTCCATGTGTAGGCCCCTTAACAGACCAGGGTTTAGTGATATCCATGCTTAAGCAGAGATGGGTAAATCTGAAGTTGTAATTAAGTCACCTGTGCTCAAGTATGGCTATCCTTAAAACCTGGACTGTTATAGTGCCTTGAGGACCATCGTTGGAAACTCCTGCTTTAAGTGCTTATAAGCATGTCATTCAGCAGAATGTTCCAGTGTTAAAACAGTTTGCTGATCTGTTCAATTGTAATACCATTGGGAAACTCCCAGTCATCTACCACATGTGTTTAGATGAGACTGTTTTTCCCACAGTATGCACTCTCAGACGTGTCCCTCTGGCCATGAAGGACAAAGTGATAACAGAGTTAAGTTGCAATGGCAGCATTTTGGCGTCATTGCTTCCATGGTAGAAGCAGCACCATGGCTGTCTGCTATGGTTGCTGCAGATAAAAACAGATGTCCAGTACACATCTGCATTGACCCTATGCACCTGAACAATGCTCTGATGACAACACATTGCCCTCTCAGATGCCAAATGCAAAGATATTTTCCAATGTAGATGCCAAATGTGGATTCTGGCAGATCATACTGGACAAGGAGGCATCCAAGCTCGTCCCGTTCATGTTGTCAGGTACACTTTCCTCTGAATGCCCTACTGCATATGAACTAAAGTGAAGTATTCTGATGTTGCGTGGAGTACGTCTTCAAGGGATACTCTTGTGAGGTCATTGTGGATGACATCCTCGTTTGGGGTCACACAATAAAACACACCATGCACCTCCGCAAAGTCCTTGAGAATCATTGAAATCAACATGCACTTAAATCCAGACAAGGTCATTTCAGAGTCACTGAGGTCCCGTATGTTCTATGTTGGTCATCTGCTTACTTCAGGGGGTGTTAAGCAGGTCCTGCGAAGATCCAGGCTATCCAACACATGCCTACCTCCACATATAAGCTAAGTCTGCAGTGGGTTTTGGATATGATCAACTAGCTTTCAAAATTCCTATCACACAACAGTGAGGTCATAGCCCGGCTCCACCAGATTTTGTACGACGATTCTGAATGGTGTTGCACTGCCATGCTGCTACTATTTCTCGGCTCAAGGCAAAGCTTACTTTCAGCCTGGTGCTCCAATTTTTCGATGTGCATGTTCCTGTTGTTACATTTGTTGATGCTTCCCATCATGGTCTTGGTGCTCTTTGCCTGCAGTGTAACATACCCATCGGTTATGCTTCAGGGCCCTTACTGAGACTGAGTTGTGTTATGCTCAAATTGAAAAGGAATTGTTGGTTGTAGTCTTTGCTATTCAACAGTTTCACAAGTATATGTATGGGCACCCTGTGCTTGTTGACACATACCACACCCTCCTAATTGCCATTCTCTATAAACCCCTGCATACAGGGCCGGTTCTTGCCCTTGTGGCGCCCCGGGCAAAAATAGGGGCGTGGCTTCATATGGGGGCGTGGTCAGTTACGCCGCCATTTGTGCCCCTGTAGCGCAGCTGGAAGAAAAATAAAAAATAAAATAAAAGTATACTTACAATCCCCGCTCCTGATTCCAGACCTCCTCCTCCGCCGGCGCCGCTCTTCTCCAGTCCTCGGATCTATGGGAGAGACGTCATTACGTCTCTCCCATAGCACAGTATAGACACTAGAGGTCAATTATGACCCCTAGTGTCTGTGCCACTATGCTGTGCGGTGCGCGATGACGTCATCGGGCACCGCACAGCAAAGGTCCTCTCCATGAAGAGAAACTAGACGCGTAGCGTCTAGTTTCCCTTCATGGAGAGGACCTTTGCTGTGCGGTGCGCAATGACGTCATCGCGCACCGCACAGCACAGGTCCTCTCCATGAAGGGAAACTAGACGCGTAGCGTCTGGTTCCCTTCAAAGCGGGGGACCAGCGGGGGGCACAGTGGCGGATCTTGCCATAGTGCGGCGCCCTCCGGATGGCGCCGGCGCCCCGGGCAAAAGTACTGCTTGCCCGTGGCAAGATCCGCCACTGCCTGCATATTGCCTCAGCATAAGTTCAATGTTTCATGCTCAAGCTTCCAAGGTACCATGTGAATGTGATGTTCCAATGTGGAAAGGACCTCCATGCCAGTGCACAAACTCAGATGTCCCTGATACTGTGGATGACCTGGGTGTCCACTCCTCCAGGCACATGGAGAAGCTCGGTGATGTGATACTCAAGGATGACCTCTTCTAATGGTTGTCTCGTGTTGTCTCACATGGCTGACTTTCTTCCTCCAAGGAACCGTCTTGTGACCTCAAGTCTTTTTTTGCCTTACATGTTAAATGAACCCTATCAGAAAGCATCCTCCTCCATGGTCTTTATTTCATGATACCTTATGCCAGTGGTTCTCAAACTCGATCCTCAGGACCCCACACAGTGCATGTTTTGCAGGTAACCCAGCTGGTGCACAGGTGTATTAATTACTCACTGACACATTTTAAAAGGTCCACTGGTGGAAATAATTATTTCACTTGTGATTCTGTGAGGAGACCTGCAAAACATGCACTGTGTGGGGTCCTGAGGACCGAGTTTGAGAACCTGTGCCTTATGCCATTCAAAGTTTCTATGTTCTACATGTATAGCATTGCATTACACAAATAGCACCACATAACACGAATAGCACCACACTACACGTATAGCACCGCATTATACAATTAGCACCACATTACACGTATAGCACCTCATTACACAAATAGCACCACATTCCATACGTAGCCAACACATTCCATACATAGCCACCACATTACATACATAGCCACCGCATTACATAAATAGGCCTATCATCATGGACAGACATTGGGCAGCTATAGGGCTGAAGGACGTTGCATTAGAGATTGTCCCAGGGCTGGCTGTGAGTGCTGTCTGATCAGCTGGCATCCTGAGAACAAAGTACATCCTGCTCCTGTCCAGTCCTCAAACCATACACGGTGACCGGGGACGCCCTAACCCTTACACCATCATGATAATGCAAATAATGTCATTAAAAATAACCTCTCTGCCGGGTCCCCTACAGTGCTCAGTTGCCGCTCTGGCCAGTCCAGTGAGAGTGCGGGAGCTGGGGTGGTGGCGGGTGTAGTGAACCCAACTCCGACCATCGATATGCTGCTGCTCCTGGGCTGGCTCATTGAAGAGACCTTTGGCCGGTGCCAGAGAGAGGATGCTGCTGGGCTGGTTAACTTTCTCCAGGTTCCCCGTTGGTAGAAAAGCTTCACCACTTTTCACGGATAGCAGCACCTGGAAGTGCCCGCTAGCCTAACTTCCGGATTGCATTTCAATGAACTGCAAGTACTGAAAGCAGTGTGAGCCAGCCCAGCCTGAGTGTGAATCAGCCTGGCTGAGGGGGATATGGGACCGGCCCATCGGAATCTGTCATGGTGTCCTGATGGGCCAATAAGCCCCTGAGCAGGGACATGTCTGTACTTACTGACAATGCCTTGCAGTTCATGAGTGGTGATTTGCAGACTTTCACCAGTGAATGGGACATCTCACATATCACCAGCAGTCCTCTCTGTCCACAGTCTAATGGACCAGCAGAGAGGGCAGTACATTCTGCAACGCACCTGTTAGACAAATGTTGTAGAGATAGTTCTCATGCTTTTACGATGGACTTCCCTCTCCTGCTCAATATCTTCTGTCCAGGTGCAACTGCACTATTATTCCCACCACCAAGTTCAAACTTAGATCACAAGTTGAGAACAATGTGCAAGATGCTCTGCAGACCACCAGCATGTGGCTCAAAGCCACTCATTATAAAACATCCCATCGCTTAAGACTTGTCCCCTGGGCAGACCATCTGCATCCAGATCTTGTCAGGTTTGACAGAGTCGGGACGGTGCAGGGATCTTCCAACAGGCCCAACAGCTATGTATACTGTATATAAACAGTTCGCTCATGTGCTTCTCCTTCTCTTACTTTAACTACAGTATCTTCTATTCCACACTCCCTTTGACGGCACCAAATCCCTCGGTTTCCGGCCACCCTGATACTTATTTCAGTGTCGTCTGCTAATGCAGCTATGTTGCTGACTTGTTTATGTACTCTGTAATTGGGCGCTGTGGATTCCTATGTGGCGCCATATAAATAAAGAATAATACAAATAATAATATCACGGGAAGACCCATGATTGCTGCCTGTTACAAAACACATATATATACTGACTGAAGTACCTGGTGTTGCTGGGTTTAAATTTTTTGAGTTATTGGGCCTAAGGGGGTCATTCCGAGTTGTTCGCTCGCTAGCTGCTTTTAGCAGCATTGCACACGCTAAGCCGCCGCCCTCTGGGAGTGTATCTTAGCTTAGCAGAATTGCGAACGAAAGATTAGCAGAATTGCGAATAGAAAATTCTTAGCAGTTTCTGAGTAGCTCCAGACTTACTCCTACATTGCGATCAGCTCAGCCCGTTTCGTTCCTGGTTTGACGTCACAAACACGCCCTGCGTTCGGCCAGCCACTCCCCCGTTTCTCCAGACACTCCTGCGTTTTATCCTGGCACGCCTGCGTTTTTCCGCACACTCCCAGAAAACGGCCAGTTTCTGCCCAGAAACACCCACTTCCTGTCAATCACACTCCGATCACTTCAACGATGGAAATTCTTTGTACGGATGTGAGTAAATCTACTAAGTTTTGAGCAAAAATACTTAGCGCTTGCGCACTGCGTACCATGCGCATGCGCATTTTCGCCTTAATCGCTCCGTTGCAAAAATCGGCAACGAGCGAACAACTCGGAATGACCCCCTAAATCAGAGATGATCGCAGCAGCAAATTTGTTAGCAGTTGGGCAAAACCATGTGCACTGCAGGGGGGGGCAGATATAACATGTGCAGAGAGAGTTAGATTTGGGTGGGGTGTGTTCAAACTGAAATCTAAATTGCAGTGTAAAAATAAAGCAGCCAATATTTACCCTGCACAGAAACAAAATAACCCACCCAAATCTAACTCTCTCTGCACATGTTACATCTGCCCCCCCCCCTGCAGTGCACATGGTTTTGCCCAACTGCTAACAAATTTGCTGCTGCAATCAACTGAATTACCCCCATTAAGTTATATGAGTTGGATGTTACACAATTACTGTTGTGTGACTTTGAACTGCACAGTGGTTGAGATTCAGTCTAGTTATGAGACATAAGGCTCATTTACTATGCTGTGATATTACATACAATGGGGGTCATTCCGAGTTGATCGTAGCTGTGCTAAATTTAGCGTAGCTACGATCAGGGACACAGACATGCGGGGGGACGCCCAGCACAGGGAGAGCCCGCCCCGCATGTGTGTCTGGCCCCCCTCCGCACAAGTACAAAAGCGGCGATGCTTTTGTACTTGTGGAGTTACTCCCGGCCAACACAGCTCCTGCGGCTGGCCGGGAGTTGGTCGTCGCTGCGGCTGCGTGTGACGTCATGCAGCCACTGGGCCCACACCCCGCACGGTCCGGCTACGCCTGCATTGGCCGGACCGCGCCCAAGAAACGACGGCCAAACGCCGCCATTTCACCCCCCCCTTGCCCAGCGACCGCCTCTGCCTGTCACTCAGGCAGAGGCGATCATAGCGCTCCAATGCCCTTTGCCCGTCTGGCATGCACCGGTGCACTGCAGCGCCGGCACATGCGCAATTCTGACCCGATCGCACCGTTGCGATAAACTGCAGCGTGCGATCGGGCCAGAATGACCCCCAATATACAGTATATGCAATCCCATACCTCTCAAAATTTAGAAGTCCCAACACGGGACTCCATCGCGCGTGACATCCGAAAAAGAGGTGTTGCCTCGAGGAAAGTGGGCATGGCCCGCCCTCATTTCTGCCGCTGTGGGTTCATGGCCAGCGCTCTGTCAGCTGCTGATCATGCCCCTAACCTCCCTGTCTCCCGTGAATACTACTAGGCTTGTGGCACACACCGATAAGACCGTTTATAGCTTACATGATGCTACATATACAGTTTTACAACCAAAAAACCTGGGCGTTACAAATGCCCGTCATTCTTTTCTACATCCCCATTCTGGGAGTGTTTTTGAGGTCAAACATGTTCTTTCTTGTAATTCAAGATTTGTCATTAATATCATCATCTGCTCCTGCGGGCTGTACTACATCAGTATGACATCACGAAAATGTAAGAATCAGATGGCATCACATCGCTCTGCAATCAAGGCCGCGCTTTCTGGAAAACCCATGGTCCAAACCTGTGGCGGATCATTTTAGGGACAAAGAACACCAACTGTCATCTCTCCGATACAAAACCATAGATCATGTTCCTGCACCATATAGGGGTGGTGATAATGTGACAGCTCTCACCAGGGCCCTCATTCCGAGTTGATCGGTCGCAAGGCGATTTTAGCAGAGTTACACACGCTAAGCCTACGCCTACTGGGAGTGTATCTTAGCTTCTTAAAATTGCGACCGATGTATTCGCAATATTGCGATTACAAACTACTTTGCAGTTTCTGAGTAACTTCAACCTTACTCTGCCTGTGCGATCAGTTCAGTGCTTGTCGTTCCTGGTTTGACGTCACAAACACACCCAGCGTTCGCCCAGCCACTCCTCCGTTTCTCCAGCCACTCCTGCGTTTTTTCCGGAAACGGTAGCGTTTTCATCCACACGCCCATAAAACGCCGTGTTTCCGCCCAGTAACACCCATTTCCTGTCAATCACATTACGATCGCCAGAGTGATGAAAAAGCCGTGAGTAAAAATACTATCTTCATTGTTAAATTACTTGGCGCAGTCGCAGTGCGAATATTGCGCATGCGTACTAAGCGGATTTTCATTGCGATGCGATGAAAAATACCGACCGATCAACTCGGAATGAGGGCCCATATTGGAGGCTACATGGATTTTCAGACTTTACACTGTGGCTCCAAGAGGAATGAATGAACACATCTTCTATAATACGCTAATACAACTGATTAATTATTCACCTCAGTGGTGGCCCGGAGAATATAGTATTAGTTGGTTCCTCATTCAAGATAACAGCATGTGTTATATTACTTAGTTCTCTATAGATATGTGTTCTTTATCTGCTAGCTATTTTCCATGGTTAACCTGAAATGCTGTTTCTGTGCTGCATGATTTCCTCCTCTCCTGGTTTAGTGTAACAATGTGCACTGTGTGTTTTGTATCAGGCAGCTTTCACTAGTTTGGGGGGCGTGGTTAGTTTGCGTAACAACGCCAGGGGAACAGTGTTCACATCATGAGTAGGCACCGCCCATTTCCCCGGTCACGTGGTACCGGCTCCAGAGCTGCCTGTTGGTACCGCCTTCGTTTTGAGGAAGGGACCCGGTCGCCACCCCTTCCCCGCCCCCATACACCCTTAAGCTGTCAATCAGGCTGGAGCTTAGTGGGCACTGGGTGTGAGGACGCAGGACCCGTTCTGTACATGCACAGTGTCCCCACCATTGCACTTGCACGCTAGCCATCGGGATAGAGTACAAGTCTTAGGGGTCTATTAGTATTTACTAAGCCCTGGATGGAGATAAATCCAACGGTGATAAAGTCCCAGTCAATCAGCTCCTAACTGTCATTTTTCAAACCCAGCATGTGACATGGCAGTTAGGAGCCGATAGGCCGGGACTTTATCTCCATCCAAGGTAAATAGACCCCTTAGGCCTATAGCGTACACGTGCCTTTTATTTCTTGTGCCTGCATGGAACTACAAGTCTCAGCATGGCAGCACTTCTTAGTGCTCCAGCCCCTACTCCTCTGAATTGTGAAGTAATGCCAGCACACGTCTTGAGGATATTTATAAGCATTTGGTCTGTATCCAAGCGGTTTTCATAATGCTTTTGACAGACAGACAGGCAATAAGTTTCTCAACATCCCAACGTTTTTATTATTTCTGACTATGATCAAAACGCGGCAAGGATTGCGAGACTTGATTGAGACAACGGTATTGCTGTTTTTCTAGCTAAATGACCGCATTGATTTAATATAGTATCCTTCTGATTTACAAGCAGCCCGTATGTAACAAAATCTCACATTGCCTAAAAATCTTTTCTTTTTTTTTCTCGAAGTGCCATTACTTGTGCTCCGGACTGATCCTGTGCAATTGTTATTTTTGGCCTTGGACCCATTCGAGTTCCAGCCTCTCAAGAAACTACATTTAGGTGCAAACGGTTTTATGCTGCTCCTATGTAGGGGCCGTGGATCAGCTGATCTTCTGGAGGGGCTCCAAATACAGCAAACCCCTTGATTTAATGTTTTTGGTGCATTTTCGAGGGCTAAAAGATAACATATAGAGCAAAACAGAGATAAGTGACTAAAAGCACGGCAGGCAGGTAAAATGAGGATCTTACTTCATTCGAGGTAATATATAGATTTTTTATATATTCACGGGTCACTGAGGGAAATGTAGAGCACATTTTTGCACAGTTTCTGCTTTGGAATAAGAATAACATAGCACTATTTGCCAGCAAAATGGCGGAAATTGCAGGAATGATCGCGATGATTGTGCTTTTGCTGAAAAACAAGCTGCATTATGGGCTATTCCACACCCCAAAATACCTAATTGCCTATTAACCCAATTACTGTTGATCAAAGGGGTGAGGCTTGCTGAGTTGGAGTCATTGCTGTTATTAACTAACATTGGTGGTCATTCCGAGTTGATCGCTCGCTAGCAGTTCTTGGCAGCCGTGCAAACGCATAGTCGCCGCCCACCGGGAAGTGTATTTTCGCTTTGCAGAAGTGCGAACGCCTGTGCAGCAGAGCGCCTGCAAAAACATTTTGTGCAAAACAAGACCAGCCCTGTACTTACTCTTCGTGTGCGTTGATTCTCACGTTGGGGGGTTGGCTTTGATGTCACACACCCGCCCAGTGTTCGCCCAGCCATGCCTGCGATTTCCCTGGCACGCCTGTGTTTTTCTAATCACTCCCTGAAAACGGTCAGTTGACACCCAGAAACGCCCCTTTCCTGTCAATCTTCTTGCGGCCGCCAGTGCGAATGAAAACGCCGCTAGAACCTGTGCAAAACCACAAAGGACAATGCGTGCGCATTGTGGTCATATTTGAAGTTTAAGAAATCACTCAATTCAGATATCTGCGAGTGCCCTCGTGGAGTATGTGCAGCTCTATGCCACACCGACGGTACAGTACCTCCAGACTCGCAGTTTTTTGTTTGTCACCCCATAGTACTGCACACAGAAATTTGGGGTGAGATTGGGCTGCGAAGGGGGCATGCTGAGGTGCTGTTGGTGGCATCTCCAGGCCTTTACAACAGCAACTCTCACCTCTTGTGTCTAATTGAATTGACCCCCTAGAACATATTCCTGTTAATCCTATTGGCCGAGCTTGTATCAGCTGTCTGTATCTAGTGAGATGAGAGTTCCCTGTTGTAAGTTGTCCCAACCAGATAACTTTAGCTTGTATATACTCTACTGCATGTTTTATTAAATGCTTTGACTTTGTTTTCTGTCTTGTCTTTAGATGAGTTCCATTCCACAATGGGAAATAAATGCATGTATTTAGTATAGGTTGCAGGGAATAGATGGAAATCTAGTGACTGTGCAAATACCAATTCTACCAGTATGATCATTTTGGTCCATCTTTGAGTTGACGTATAGTCCTGGTATAATGGAGTGAGTGTAAGGTGATTATTGCGGCTGTACTAATGATGGCAGCACCTATTATCTAACGCTCATAGGCTTGTGACTAGCACAGTCTCAGTAGAGAGTTGCAGGGAGGAATTGATACCCCCCCACCCTTCCCTCTTGCACAATAGGTCCAACCTAGTAACACTTCCTTCTCCCCACCAGTGGTCAACGCTTATCAGCACCTCACACACATATGTACTTTGTGTCTGCACACCCATTGCCCACACACATTTGCCCACTGCCCGCATCTGCATGTCTATTCCAGCTGGATTCTGGCATCTTGGTCATACACAGTCTCTAGTCATGCATATGCATGAAAAAAAATACATGGATTGCCATAGTATAGTGGTTTGTGGACCAGGATAGTTATCCCTGTTGCCGCCCCCCTAGTGGCATCTCTGATATTAGACATCTAGACATGGACTACCTGACTCCAGCAAGCAATCTGGGGCCTGATTCAGAGAAAGACACTATGGGGGTAATTCCAAGTTGATCGCAGCAGGATTTTTGATAGCAATTGGGCAAAACCATGTGCACTGCAGGGGAGGCAGATATAACATGTGCAGAGAGAGTTAGATTTGGGTGGGGTGTGTTCAATCTGCAATCTAATTTGCAGTGTAAAAATAAAGCAGCCAGTATTTACCCTGCACAGAAATAAAATAACCCACCCAAATCTAACTCTCTCTGCACATGTTATATCTGCCCCCCCTGCAGTGCACATGGTTTTGCCCAATTGCTATCAAAAATCCTGCTGCGATCAACTTGGAATTACCCCCTATGTGCATTGCTGCTGCACAGGAGGCAGCTGAAGAAAAAAGACACCATCTACCGGCATCGCAGATCTAAGTGCTGCCTCTGAAGATGCAGCATTGGCATCAGATCACCATCAACACACACAACAGCTCCACCTACTGTCCCTCCAGTATAATAACTCAACACTGATAAAGTCTCAGTCTGTTGTAATATCTCAACATTGCAGACACAGATCGGCACATGTGCAGTACAGATCCAGATTTACATACACTATGTAGACAAAAGCGATTGTAAACTGACAGCACATAGATCAACAAGATTGTATTGACATCAGTACTTTATAGTGCCACCACGTGCAGTGATTACTGCAGACACACTTCTTACCAACATGTCCACAAGTTCCTGGACAACAGCAGGTGGTATATTTTGCCATTCTGACTTAAGTACAGTGACCAACTGTGACACTGAAGAAGGTTGAGTCGGTCTAGAACGCACCCGTTGCTCCAATTCATTCCAGAGGTTCTCCGTGGGGTTAAGATCTGGACTCTGAGCTGGCCAGTCCATCAGGGTTACCGAATTTTGTGTATACCAGTCCAGCATCGCACTGGAAACATGCAGCAGCAGGGAGAACACAGCACAGTGCAGAGCGCACCACAGTGCAGGTCAGGAGGATGTTCCCTCAATGGGGCTGCGGAGAGCTGCATGCCAGGGGCAGCATGCTGTTCCAGTGTCAGGGTAGGCAGTCCTCTTTGAGCAAGTCCCAGGAGATCCTGCAGGAGACCAGCTGGAGAATCAGCCAGGTCAACAGCACTCGCCTGGTTAAGAAGGGAGCGGGACTCACAGCTTGGCTCCCCCTCCTGGGGTTACTATAGCAAGCTGCACATTGTTCTAGTGCTGGCTACACAGCTGTGTCCTGTATCCCTGAACTTTCCCTTCTAAACCGGGTAATGGCTAGCACCGAGGTCATTGTCCTGGTCTGCCACCTCATGGTCCTAGTCCTAGCGGTGATTATAATTTCTTATTACCGCCATTCGCGGCAGTGGGAAATTATGTTCCACTGGGATGTACTATTGTATACATGCAGGGACAGGGGCCCCCACAAGTTTGTTGCCCGGGGGCCCCCACAAACCTTAATCCGGCCTTAGCTGCATGCTCTGTCTGTTCCCCCAGTGGCACTTGCAAGTGCTTAATTAACTTCTTTATTTACTGTATACAGTTAATTAATAAAATGACACATTTGAAGAAGCGCCTACAAGTGCCACTGGGGAACAGATAGAGGGGAGACACTTCCCAGCAGCAGCAGCAGCAGCAGCAGCAGCGGGGAGAACTTACATGTATTGAAGAAAAAAGAGATCTCTTCTGTATTGTATACATTTAACACAGCTGTAATCAGTGCTGCGCATGTGCTGCCTCTGTGACAGGAAGAGGTACATGTGCAGCCCTGGTTACAGCAGCGTTAACAAAGAGAAAGTAAAGTAAAGTATCTCTATTCCGAAAAACTGTCACCGCAAAAATGTCAGCTTTACATAAGCTACGGTATACTTATGTAGAGGAGGAATGATGAATGCACCATTAATGAACTAGAACTCAGTGTAAGTTCTAAACTTAATTAACTCATCATAATTTTTAGTAATGATGAATAGCCCCCTGACAGACCTAAACATGATCCACACGACGCCTGATTCCCAAAATTTGAGGGACAAACCTAATGACGTGCAGGAAAACACAGTTTAAATCCCAGTGACATTAATAAAGAAAAACAGTCGCAGACAGCAAAAACTAAACTGTGACTGACACTAATAATAATAATACATAATATTTTGAAGAAGTATAATAAATATTTACAGATAGAATAACAGCTAAAATAACATCTCTGCTTAAGGTTATAATATAGTCTAAAAGGAATGTCAGGATCCTTGTTGGCGCTATATATCTCCTGCGTTATATGTGAGTGTTTGATCCTGACCCATTCTGTAACTGATCGTTCTCTCACAAAAAAAAGTTTGTCATTTCTCAGTTTTATTAATGCCATTTCCGCGAATCAAGCTTTCTCGCAGCCAACTTGGAAGGGTAATAGTAGGTGGCATTCCTCCTCGGGTGTTGTCATTTGCTTGTGCACATTCTGACCAATTTGTCAGTGACAGAAAAGACGCAGCTTGGAAGGGCCAGATGTATATATTATTGGTTCACCTCCATTCACAAGATGCACTTGTCCTGTTTTCAAAAGGGAATCTGAAATGTATCCGGCAACAGATTAGTGATTAGTCATTAAAACAATAACACCCTGCTCTGCTTTAGAATCTTGCAAGTAAATAATGTTTTCTTTTAGTTCACTATTAAATGACATCTACACAAATATATATTTATTAACATTTATATGGTGTACCCATATTCTGCAGTGCTTTGCAGAGAATACTTCATTCACTCACCAGTAGAGCTTACAATCTATATTCCCCACCACATGTACACTAGGGGGTAAATTTACTAAGAATCGTATTTTCCCGTTTGAGGTCAAAGTTCAATCACGAATGACATCGAAAGTGTAAATATGCAACTTTTTGAATTGATTACGACTAATTTACTAAGCTGCCGTATTCTGCATTTTCGGTTTTTCCGATGTCGATGTCATTCGTTTTTTTAGGCAGTGTTTTACGTGAGTGACTTGTAAAACACTGCCGACTTTAATACAATGAATCTCGGCCGGATCTGAGAGATCCGTGCTGGGCTTCATTGTGCACCTTGTAAAAAAAAAAAAAAAAATGTTTAAACTTAAAAAAAAAATTGCGTGGGGTCCCTCGCCAAACCAGCCTGGGGCTCTTTGAGCCGGCCCTGGTTGCAAAAATATGGGAAAAAAATTGACAGGGATTCCCCCATATTTCTCTAACGTCCTAAGTGGATGCTGGGGACTCCGTCAGGACCATGGGGAATAGCGGCTCCGCAGGAGACAGGGCACAAAAAGTAAAAGCTTTTGGACCTAGGTGGTGTGCACTGGCTCCTCCCCCTATGACCCTCCTCCAAGCCTCAGTTAGATCTTTGTGCCCGGCCGAGAAGGGTGCAATCTAGGTGGCTCTCCTGAGCTGCTTAGAAGTAAAAGTATACTTAGGTTTTTTTATTTTCAGTGAGTCCTGCTGGCAACAGGCTCACTGCAGCGTGGGACTAAGGGGAGAAGAAGCGAACTCACCTGCGTGCAGAGTGGATTGGGCTTCTTGGCTACTGGACATTAGCTCCAGAGGGACGATCACAGGCCCAGCCATGGATGGGTCCCGGAGCCGCGCCGCCGCCCCCCTTACAGATGCTGAAGCAAGAAGAGGTCCATAAATCGGCGGCAGAAGACTTTCCTGTCTTCATAAGGTAGCGCACAGCACTGCAGCTGTGCGCCATTGCTCTCAGCACACTTCACACTTCGGTCACTGAGGGTGCAGGGCGCTGGGGGGGGGCGCCCTGGGAAGCAATGAATTTACCTTATTTGGCAAAAAATACATCACATATAGCTCCTGGGCTATATGGATGTATTTAACCCCTGCCAGTTTTCCAGAAAAAAGCGGGAGAAGAGCCCGCCGTGAAGGGGGCGGGGCCTATCTCCTCAGCACACAGCGCCATTTTTCCCACACAGCTCCGCTGGTAGGAAGGCTCCCAGAATCTCCCCTGCATCCTGCACTACAGAAACAGGGTAAAAAAGAGAGGGGGGCACTTATTTGGCAAAATAACAGATATAAGCAGCTATAAGGGATAGACACTTATTGTAAGGTTGTCCCTATACATATATAGCGCTCTGGTGTGTGCTGGCAAACTCTCCCTCTGTCTCCCCAAAGGGCTAAGTGGGGTCCTGTCCTCTATCAGAGCATTCCCTGTGTGTGTGCTGGGTGTCGGTACGTGTGTGTCGACATGTATGAGGAGGAAAATGATGTGGAGGCGGAGCAATTGCCTATAATGGTGATGTCACCCCCTAGGGAGTCGACACCTGAATGGATGGCCGTAATTAAGGAATTACGTGACAGTGCCGGCACGTTACAGAAAACTGTTGACGACATGAGACAGCCGGCAGCTCAGTTAGTGCCTGTCCAGGCGTCTCAAACACCGTCAGGGGCTATAAAACGCCCGTTACCTCAGTGGGTCGACACGGACCCAGACACAGACACTGACTCCAGTGTCGACGGTGAAGAAACAAACGTATTTTCCAGTAGGGCCACACGTTACATGATCACGGCAATGAAGGAGGTTTTGCACATCTCTGATACTGCAAGTACCACGAAAAGGGGTATTATGTGGGGTGTGAAAAAACTACCCGTAGTTTTTCCTGAATCAGATGAATTGAATGAAGTGTGTGATGAAGCGTGGGTTACCCCCGACAAAAAACTGCTAATTTCTAAAAAATTATTGGCACTATATCCCTTCCCACCAGAGGTTAGGGCTCGTTGGGAAACACCCCCTAGGGTAGATAAGGCGCTCACACGCTTATCAAAACAAGTGGCGTTACCGTCTCCAGAAACGGCCGCCCTTAAGGAGCCAGCAGATAGGAGGCTGGAAAATATCCTTAAAAGTATATACACACATATACTGGTGTTATACTGCGACCAGCAATCGCCTCAGCCTGGATGTGCAGTGCTGGGGTGGCGTGGTCGGACTCCCTGACTGAGAATATTGATACCCTGGATAGGGACAGTATTTTATTGACTATTGAGCAATTAAAAGATGCATTTTTATATATGCGAGATGCACAGAGAGATATTTGCACTCTGGCATCAAGAGTAAGTGCGCTGTCCATTTCTGCCAGAAGAGGGTTATGGACGCGACAGTGGTCAGGTGATGCGGATTCAAAACGGCACATGGAGGTATTGCCGTATAAAGGGGAGGAGTTATTTGGGGTCGGTCTATCAGACCTGGTAACCACGGCAACGGCTGGGAAATCCACATTTTTACCTCAAGTCACCTCTCAACAGAAAAAGACACAGTCTTTTCAGCATCAGTCCTTTCGTTCCCATAAAGGCAAGCGGACAAAAGGACAGTCATATCTGCCCCGGGGTAGAGGAAGGGGAAAAAGACTGCAGCAGACAGCTTCTTCGCAAGAACAGAAGCCCTCTTCCGCTTCTGCCAAGTCCTCAGCATGACGCTGGGTCCTTACAAGCAGACTCAGGTACGGTGGGAGGTCGTCTCAGAAATTTCAGCGCGCAGTGGGCTCACTCGCAAGTGAACCCCTGGATCCTGCAAGTAGTATCTCAGGGGTACAAATTGGAATTCGAGACGTCTCCCCCTCGCCGGTTCCTGAAGTCTGCTTTACCAATAGCTCCCTCCGACAGGGAGGCGGTATTGGGAGCCATTCACAAGCTGTACTCCCAACAGGTGATAATAAAAGTACCCCTCCTACAACAAGGGAAGGGATATTACTCCACACTGTTTGTGGTACCGAAACCAGACGGTTCGGTGAGACCGATTTTAAATCTAAAATCTTTGAACACTTATATCAAAAGGTTCAAATTCAAGATGGAATCACTCAGAGCAGTGATAGCGAACCTGGAAGAAGGGGACTATATGGTGTCTCTGGACATCAAGGATGCCTATCTCCATGTCCCGATTTGCCCTTCTCACCAAGGGTATCTCAGGTTCGTAATACAGAACTGTCATTATCAGTTTCAGACGCTGCCGTTTGGATTGTCCACGGCACCCCGGGTCTTTACCAAGGTAATGGCCGAAATGATGATTCTTCTTCGAAGAAAAGGCGTATTAATTATCCCTTACTTGGACGATCTCCTAATAAGGGCAAGGTCCAGAGAACAGTTAGAAGTCGGAGTAGCACTATCTCAAGAAGTACTACAACAGCACGGGTGGATTTTAAATATTCCAAAATCGCAGCTGATTCCGACGACACGTCTGCTGTTCCTAGGGATGATTCTGGACACAGTACAGAAAAAGGTGTTTCTCCCGGAGGAGAAAGCCAGGGAGTTATCCGAGCTAGTCAAGAACCTCCTAAAACCAGGAAAGGTGTCAGTGCATCAATGCACAAGGGTCCTGGGAAAAATGGTGGCTTCTTACGAAGCGATTCCATTCGCCAGATTCCACGCAAGAATTTTTCAGTGGGATCTGCTGGACAAATGGTCCGGATCGCATCTTCAGATGCATCAAAAAATAACCCTGTCTCCAAGGACAAGGGTATCTCTTCTGTGTTGGCTGCAAAGTGCTCATCTCCTAGAGGGCCGCAGATTCGGCATTCAGGACTGGATCCTGGTGACCACGGATGCCAGCCTGAGAGGCTGGGGAGCAGTCACACAAGGAAGAAACTTCCAGGGAGTGTGGTCAAGCCTGGAGACTTCACTTCACATAAATATACTGGAACTAAGGGCAATTTACAATGCTCTAAGCCTAGCAAAGCCTCTGCTTCAGGGTTAGCCGGTGTTGATCCAGTCGGACAACATCACAGCAGTCGCCCACATAAACAGGCAGGGCGGCACAAGAAGCAGGAGGGCAATGACAGAAGCTGCAAGGATTCTGCAATGGGCGGAAAATCATGTGATAGCACTGTCAGCAGTGTTCATTCCGGGAGTGGACAACTGGGAAGCAGACTTCCTCAGCAGACACGACCTACACCCGGGAGAGTGGGGACTTCATCCGGAAGTCTTCCTCATGATTGTGAACCGTTGGGAAAAACCAAAGGTGGACATGATGGCGTCACGCCTCAACAAAAAACTAGACAGGTATTGCGCCAGGTCAAGAGACCCGCAGGCAATAGCTGTGGACGCTCTGGTAACACCTTGGGTGTTCCAGTCGGTGTATGTGTTCCCTCCTCTGCCTCTCTTACCCAAGGTACTGAGAATTATAAGACGGAGAGGAGTAAGAACTATACTAGTGGCTCCGGATTGGCCAAGAAGGACTTGGTACCCGGAACTTCAAGAGATGCTCACAGAGGACCCGTGGCCTCTGCCGCTAAGAAGGGACCTGCTTCAGCAGGGACCCTGTCTGTTCCAAGACTTACCGCGGCTGCGTTTGACGGCATGGCGGTTGAACGCCGGATTCTGAAGGAAAAAGGCATTCCAGATGAAGTTATTCCTACCCTGATTAAAGCTAGGAAGGATGTAACCGCACAGCATTATCACCGTATTTGGCGAAAATATGTTGCGTGGTACGAGACCAAGAAGGCCCCGACAGAGGAATTTCAACTAGGTCATTTCCTACATTTCCTGCAAACAGGACTGTCCATGGGCCTAAAGTTAGGGTCCATTAAGGTTCAAATTTCGGCCTTGTCGATTTTCTTTCAGAGAGAATTGGCTTCATTTCCTGAAGTTCAGACTTTTGTAAAAGGGGTACTGCATATACAGCCTCCCTTTGTGCCCCCAGTGGCACCTTGGGATCTCAATGTAGTTTTGGGATTCCTAAAATCACATTGGTTTGAGCCACTTGCCACGGTGGAATTAAAATATCTCACATGGAAAGTGGTAATGTTGTTGGCCCTGGCTTCTGCCAGGCGAGTATCTGAATTGGCGGCTTTATCCTATAAAAGCCCTTACCTGATATTTCATTTCGGATAGGGCAGAATTGAGGACTCGTCCTCAATTTCTTCCTAAGGTGGTTTCAGCGTTTCACCTAAACCAACCTATTGTGGTGCCTGCGGCTACTAGGGACTTGGAGGACTCCAAGTTGCTGGACGTAGTCAGGGCCCTGAAAATATATGTTTCCAGGACGGCTGGAGTCAGGAAATCTGACTCGCTGTTTATCCTGTATGCACCCAACAAGCTGGGTGCTCCTGCGTCTAAGCAGACTATTGCGCGTTGGATTTGTAGTACAATTCAGCTTGCACATTCTGTGGCAGGCCTGCCACAGCCAAAATCTGTAAAAGCCCATTCCACAAGGAAAGTGGGCTCATCTTGGGCGGCTGCCCGAGGGGTCTCTGCTTTACAACTTTGCCGAGCAGCTACTTGGTCAGGGGCAAACACGTTTGCTAAATTCTACAAATTTGATACCCTGGCTGAGGAGGACCTGGAGTTCTCTCATTCGGTGCTGCAGAGTCATCCGCACTCTCCCGCCCGTTTGGGAGCTTTGGTATAATCCCCATGGTCCTGACGGAGTCCCCAGCATCCACTTAGGACGTTAGAGAAAATAAGATTTTACTCACCGATAAATCTATTTCTCGTAGTCCGTAGTGGATGCTGGGCGCCCATCCCAAGTGCGGATTGTCTGCAATACTTGTACATAGTTATTGTTAACAAAATCGGGTTTTTGTTGTAGTGAGCCATCTTTTCAGAGGCTCCTCTGTTATCATACTGTTAGGTTCAGATCACAAGTTGTACGGTGTGATTGGTGTGGCTGGTATGAGTCTTACCCGGGATTCAAAATCCTTCCTTATTGTGTACGCTCGTCCGGGCACAGTATCCTAACTGAGGCTTGGAGGAGGGTCATAGGGGGAGGAGCCAGTGCACACCACCTAGGTCCAAAAGCTTTTACTTTTTGTGCCCTGTCTCCTGCGGAGCCGCTATTCCCCATGGTCCTGACGGAGTCCCCAGCATCCACTACGGACTACGAGAAATAGATTTATCGGTGAGTAAAATCTTATTTTAAACAACCAGCACCGGGCTCTGCGCCTGGTCCTGGTTCCAAAAATACAGGGGACAAAAAGCGTAGGGGTCCCCCGTATTTTTGAAACCAGCACCGGGCTCCACTAGCTGGGCAGATAATGCCACAGCCGGGGGTCACTTTTATACAGCGCCCTGCGGCCGTGGCATTAAATACCCAACTAGTCACCCCTGGCCGGGGTACCCTGGAGGAGTGGGAACCCCTTAAATCATGGGGTCCCCCCCTCCAGCCACCCAAGGGCCAGGGGTGAAGCCCGAGGCTGTCCCCCCCATCCAATGGGCTGCGGATGGGGGGCTGATAGCCTTTGTTGTAAGTTATGAATATTGTTTTTAGTAGCAGTACTACAAGTCCCAGCAAGCCTCCCCTGCAAGCTGGTACTTGGAGAACCACAAGTACCAGCATGCGGCGGAAAACCGGGCCCGCTGGTACCTGTAGTACTACTACTAAAAAAATACCCCAATAAAGACATAACACACACACCTTGAAAGTATTACTTTAATGCATACATACACACCACCATATACACATACTTACCTTATGTTCACACGAGGGTCGGTCCTCTTCTCCATGTAGAATCCATGGTGTACCTGTTGAAAAATTTCTACTCACCAAATCCAGTGTAGAGGGCTCCTCGGGTAATCCAATTGTAATCCACGTACTTGTAAAAATAAAAAAACGGACACCCGACCACGAACTGAAAGGGGCCCCATGTTTTCACCTTTTTTTCACCTCCTCTCACCTTTTCTTCTCTCTGATGCTGTTGCCGACGTCACAATCCAACGGAAACCAGAAGAGGGGGACCACTGCTGCCAGTGCTGAAAGGGGGACCTACCGCTGCCTCAGGTACCCAGTGCCTCTTGTACTGAAGGGACACACACACAGTGATGCTTGTACTAGGGGGTACAGGGACAGAACGAGGTACACAGTGCCACCTTTACCCCCTCTCTTTCTACCCTGGCCGTCTCTCCCACCCCTCTGTCTCGCCTCTCTCTTTTTCTATCTGACTGCTAATATATGGTGCTACGCACGCCCAGTAGGCGGCACTAGGCACGCCCAGTAGGCGATGCTAGGCACGCCACTCCAGTCGTGCACCCCCTTATAAAAATAAGAATTTACTTACCGATAATTCTATTTCTCGTAGTTCGTAGTGGATGCTGGGAACTCCGTAAGGACCATGGGGAACAGCGGCTCCGCAGGAGACTGGGCACAAAAGTAAAGCTTTAGGACTACCTGGTGTGCACTGGCTCCTCCCCCTATGACCCTCCTCCAAGCCTCAGTTAGGATACTGTGCCCGGACGAGCGTACACAATAAGGAAGGATTTTGAATCCCGGGTAAGACTCATACCAGCCACACCAATCACACCGTATAACCTGTGATCTGAACCCAGTTAACAGCATGATAACAGAGGAGCCTCTGGAAAGATGGCTCACAACAATAATAACCCGATTTTTGTAACAATAACTATGTACAAGTATTGCAGACAATCCGCACTTGGGATGGGCGCCCAGCATCCACTACGGACTACGAGAAATAGAATTATCGGTAAGTAAATTCTTATTTTCTCTGACGTCCTAGTGGATGCTGGGAACTCCGTAAGGACCATGGGGATTATACCAAAGCTCCCAAACGGGCGGGAGAGTGCGGATGACTCTGCAGCACCGAATGAGAGAACTCCAGGTCCTCCTCAGCCAGGGTATCAAATTTGTAGAATTTAGCAAACGTGTTTGCCCCTGACCAAGTAGCTGCTCGGCAAAGTTGTAACGCCGAGACCCCTCGGGCAGCCGCCCAAGATGAGCCCACCTTCCTTGTGGAATGGGCTTTTACAGATTTTGGCTGTGGCAGGCCTGCCACAGAATGTGCAAGCTGAATTGTACTACAAATCCAACGAGCAATAGTCTGCTTAGAAGCAGGAGCACCCAGCTTGTTGGGTGCATACAGGATAAACAGCGAGTCAGATTTCCTGACTCCAGCCGTCCTGGAAACATATATTTTCAAGGCCCTGACTACGTCCAACAACTTGGAGTCCTCCAAGTCACTAGTAGCCGCAGGTACCACAATAGGTTGGTTCAGATGAAACACTGAAACCACCTTAGGGAGAAAATGAGGATGAGTCCTCAATTCCGCCCTGTCTGAATGGAAGATCAGATAAGGGCTTTTACAGGATAAAGCCCGCCAATTCTGACACGCGCCTGGCCGAGGCCAGGGCCAACAACATGACCACCTTCCATGTGAGATATTTTAACTCCACAGATTCAAGTGGTTCAAACCAATGTGACTTTAGGAACCCCAAAACTACATTGAGATCCCAAGGTGCCACTGGAGGCACAAAAGGAGGCTGTATATGCAGTACCCCTTTTACAAACGTCTGAACTTCAGGTAGTGAAGCTAGTTCTTTCTGGAAGAAAATTGACAGGGCCGAAATTTGAACCTTAATGGACCCCAATTTTAGGCCCATAGACACTCCTGTTTACAGGAAATGCAGGAATCGACCTAGTTGAAATTCCTCCATCGGGGCCTTACTGGCCTCGCACCACGCAACATATTTTCGCCAAATGCGGTGATAATGCTTTGCGGTTACATCCTTCCTGGCTTGATCAGGGTAGGGATGACTTCATCCGGAATGCCTTTTTCCTTCAGGATCCGGCGTTCAACCGCCCTGCCGTCAAACGCAGCCGCGGTAAGTCTTGGAATAGACAGGGTCCTTGCTGGAGCAGGTCCCTTCTTAGAGGTAGAGGCCACGGGTCCTCCGTGAGCATCTCTTGAAGTTCCGGGTACCAAGTCCTTCTTGGCCAATCCGGAGCCACGAGTATAGTTCTTACTCCCCTCCGTCTTATAATTCTCAGTACTTTTGGTATGAGAGGAAGAGGAGGGAACACATACACTGACTGGTACACCCACGGTGTTACCAGAGCGTCCACAGCTATTGCCTGAGGGTCCCTTGACCTGGCGCAATACCTGTCCAATTTTTTGTTTAGGCGGGACGCCATCATGTCCACCTTTGGTTTTTCCCAATGGTTTACAAACATGTGGAAGACTTCTGGGTGAAGTCCCCACTCTCCCGGGTGGAGGTCGTGCCTGCTGAGGAAGTCTGCTTCCCAGTTGTCCACTCCCGGAATGAACACTGCTGACAATGCTATCACATGATTTTCCGCCCAGCGAAAAATCCTTGCAGCTTCTGCCATTGCCCTCCTGCTTCTTGTGCCGCCCTGTCTGTTTACGTGGGCGACTGCCGTGATGTTGTCCGACTGGATCAGCACCGGCTGACCTTGAAGCAGAGGTCTTGCTTGGCTTAGGGCATTGTAAATGGCCCTTAGCTCCAAAATATTTATGTGAAGTGATGTCTCCAGGCTTGACCACAAGCCCTGGAAATTTCTTCCCTGTGTGACTGCTCCCCAGCCTCGCAGGCTGGCATCCGTGGTCACCAGGACCCAGTCCTGAATGCCGAATCTGCGGCCCTCTAGAAGATGAGCACTCTGCAACCACCACAGGAGAGACACCCTTGTCTTTGGTGACAGGGTTATCCGCTGATGCATCTGAAGATGCGATCCGGACCATTTGTCCAGCAGGTCCCACTGGAAAGTTCTTGCGTGGAATCTGCCGAATGGAATTGCTTTGTAGGAAGCCACCATTTTTCCCAGGACCCTTGTGCACTGATGCACTGACACTTGGCCTGGTTTTAGGAGGTTTCTGACTAGTTCGGATAACTCCCTGGCTTTCTTCTCCGGGAGAAAACACCTTTTTCTGGACTGTGTCCAGGATCATCCCTAGGAATAGAAGGCGTGTCGTCGGGATCAGCTGCGATTTTGGAATATTGAGAATCCAACCGTGCTGCCGCAGCACTATCTGAGATAGTGCTACCCCGACTTCCAACTGTTCCCTGGATCTTGTCCTTATCAGGAGATCGTCCAAGTAGGGGATAACTAAAACTCCCTTCTTTCGAAGGAGTATCATCATTTCGGCCATTACCTTGGTAAAGACCCGGGGTGCCGTGGACAATCCAAACGGCAGCGTCTGAAACTGATAGTGACAGTTCTGTACCACAAACCAGAGGTACCCTTGGAGAAGGGTAAATTGGGACATGTAGGTAAGCACCTTTGATGTCCAGAGAGACCATATAGTCCCCTTCTTCCAGGTTTGCAATCACTGCTCTGAGTGACTCCATCTTGAATTTGAACCTTTGTATGTAAGTGTTCAAGGATTTTAGATTTAAAATTGGTCTCACCGAGCCGTCCGGCTTCGGTACCACAAATAGTGTGGAATAGTACCCCTTTCCCTGTTGCAGGAGGGGTACCTTGATTATCACCTGCTGGGAATACAGCCTGTGAATGGCTTGCAATACTGCCTCCCTGTCTGAGGGAGACGTCGGTAAAGCAGACTTTATAAAACGGCGAGGGGGAGACGTCTCGAATTTCTTGAGACGGGCCCCCACCGTGCCTGAGTCCGCTTGTAAAGCCCCAGCGTCATGCTGAGGACTTTGCGGAGGCGGGAGAGGGCTTTTGTTCCTGGGAACTGGCTGTTTGCTGCAGCCTTTTTCCTCTCCCTCTGCCACGGGGCAGAAATGAGGCACCTTTTGCCCGCTTGCCCTTATGGGGCCGAAAGGACTGCGCCTGATAATACGGCGTCTTCTTAGGTTGAGAAGCTACCTGGGGTAAAAATGTGGATTTTCCAGCAGTTGCCGTGGCTACCAGGTCTGATAGACCTACCCCAAATAACTCCTCCCCCTTATAAGGCAATACTTCCATGTGCCTTTTAGAATCCGCATCACCTGACCACTGCCGCGTCCATAAACCTCTTCTTGCAGAAATGGACAGCGCGCTAACTCTTGATGCCAGTCGGCAAATATCCCTCTGTGCATCACGCATATATAAAAATGCATCTTTCAAATGCTCTATAGTCAGTAATATACTGTCCCTATCTAGGGTATCAATATTTTCAGTCAGGGAATCCGACCACGCCACGCCCGCACTGCACATCCAGGCTGAGGCGATTGCTGGTCGCAGTATAACACCCGTGTGAGTGTATATACATTTTAGGAAATTCTCCTGCTTTCTATTGGCAGGTTCCTTTAGGGCGGCCGTATCAGGAGAGGGTAGTGCTACCTGTTTAGACAAGTGTGTGAGCGCTTTATCCACCCTAGGGGGTGTTTCCCAACGTGCCCTATCCTCTGGCGGGAAAGGGTACGATGCCAATAACCTTTTAGGAATTATCAGTTTTTTATCGGGGGAAACCCACGCCTCATCACACACTTCATTTAATTCCTCGGATACAGGAAAAACTACAGGCAGTTTTTTCTCTCCAAACATAATACCCTTTTTAGTGGTACTTGTATTATCAGAGATATGCAATACATTTTTCATTGCTTCAATCATGTAACGTGTGGCCCTAGTGGAAGTCACGTTTGTCTCCTCATCATTGACACTGGAGTCAGTATCCGTGTCTGTGTCTGCCATTTGAGGTAACGGGCGTTTTAAAGCCCCTGATGGCGTTTGAGACCCCTGGACAGGCACAAGCTGAGTAGCCGGCTGTCTCATGTCGTCAACTGTCTGTCGTAAAGAGCTGACACTGTCACGCAATTCCTTCCATAAGCTCATCCACTCAGGTGTCGACTCCCTAGGGGGTGACAACTCTATAATAGGCAATTGCTCCGCCTCCATCTCATTTTCCTCCTCAAACATGTCGACACAATCGTACCGACACACCGCACACACACAGGGAATGCTCTGATAGAGGACATGACCCCACTAGCCCTTTGGGGAGACAGAGGGAGAGTATGCCAGCACACACCAGAGCGCTATATATAGACAGGAATACCACTATAAAATGTGCTTTTCCCTTTATAGCTGCTGTTAGTATCAAAACTGCGCCAAATTAGTGCCCCCCTCTCTTTTTTACCCTTTTCTGTAGTGCAGGACTGCAGGGGAGAGTCAGGGAGACGTCCTTCCAGCGGAGCTGTGATGGAAAATGGTGCCCGTGTGCTGAGGAGATAGGCTCCGCCCCCTTCTCGGCGGCCTTTTCTCCCGCTTTTTGGTGAGTTCTGGCAGGGGTTAAAATACATCCATATAGCCCTGGGGGTTATATGTGGTGTATTTATGCCAGCCAAGGTGTTTACATTGCTGCTCAGGGCGCCCCCCCCTAGCGTCCTGCACCCTCAGTGACCGAAGTGTGAAGTGTGCCTGAGTAACAATGGCGCACAGCTGCAGGGCTGTGCGCTACCTTGTTGAAGACTGATGTCTTCTGCCGCCGATTTTTCCGGACCTCTTCTTGCTTCTGGCTCTGTAAGGGGGCCGGCGGCGCGGCTCTGGGACCGAGCTCCGAGGCTGGGCCTGTGTTCGGTCCCTCTGGAGCTAATGGTGTCCAGTAGCCTAAGAAGCCCAAGCTGGCTGCAAGCAGGCAGGTTCGCTTCTTCTCCCCTTAGTCCCTCGATGCAGTGAGCCTGTTGCCAGCTGGTCTCACTGAAAATAAAAAACCTAAAACTAAACTTTCACTAAGAAGCTCAGGAGAGCCCCTAGTGTGCACCCTTCTCGGCCGGGCACAAAAATCTAACTGAGGCTTGGAGGAGGGTCATAGGGGGAGGAGCCAGTGCACACCAGGTAGTCCTAAAGCTTTACTTTTGTGCCCAGTCTCCTGCGGAGCCGCTGTTCCCCATGGTCCTTACGGAGTTCCCAGCATCCACTAGGACGTCAGAGAAATGTGCTGCGCACGCCTATGGCCATGTGGTTCTTATCCGCCGACAAATTCTATGTTTCTATTCTCACTAAATCAGTTTTTCTTCTTTAAAAATGTAGTACAATATAATCCATGGAGGTTTAAGAGATGCAAGGGCCTGTATATAGACTCCCTTCTGAGTTCTGACCCCCTCCTCTCAGACAGCTGCTTTGTTCCCTAGTCTGTACTGTGCTAGATAAGTGACAGAGGTCAGATGTATTAAGCCTGGTGAAGGGATAAAGAAATGATAAAGCAGTGAGAAGCGCAAGGTGATAATGCACCAGCCAGTCAGCTCCTAACTAACTTTTTCCAAATCCGTAATGATTGGCTGATGCGTTATCACCTTGCGCTTATCACTGCTTTATCACTTCTTTATCCTTTCTCCAGATTAATACATCTGCCCCAGAAACTGTTATGGCCAACTAATCCACTTTATCTCTCTTGAAGGTTTGATACATCTCCCCATAATACCGAAAGACTGCAGGGGCTGGTTACAGTGAAAGGCACAGGGCACTGTGTAGCTCTGTCCTAACCATTCTTGCCATCTCTGAATTTTCGAGGGCTCTCCTGACTCCCAAAAGTGTGGGTGACAAGAGTTTGATGAATAGTTGATTTGAAATGCAGGGGGGGGGGGGGGGGGGGCTGGAGCCATGACAAGGCTATTGTGTCGCCACAACTACCCCTGCATCTCAGTCATGGACTTTGCCGGAAGTGGGGCTTTTAAAAAGTCAGGCAGTATGGGTCTGACAAGCCATGTAGCTGGTGCTTCATATACAGCCATGGCCAAAAATTTTGAGCATGACGCAAGTATTGGTTTTCACAAAGTTTGCTGCTTCAGTGTTTTTAGACCTTTTTGTCAGATGTTACTATGGTATACTGAAGTAGAATTACAAGCATTTCAGAAGTGTCAAAGTCTTTTATTGACAAATACATTAAGTTTATGCAAAGAGACAATATTTGCAGTGTTGACCCTTCTTTTTCAAGAACTCTGCAATTCGGCTGGCATGGTGTCATCAACTTCTGGGCCACATACCGAATGATGGCCACCCATTCTTGCCTAATCAATGCTTGGAGTTTGTCAGAATTTGTGGGTTTTTGTTTGTCCACCCGCCTCTTGAGGATTGACCACAAGTTCTCAATGGAATGAAAGTCTGGAGAGTTTTCTGGCCATTGACCAAAAAATTTCGATGTTTTGTTTCCTTTTGTTACCCTTATGGCAAGGTGCTCCATCATGCTGGAAAAGGCAGTGTTCATCACCAAACTCTTCTTGGATGGTTTAGAGAAGTTGCTCTTGGAGGATGTTTTGGTACCATTCTTTATTCATGGCTGTGTTCTTAGGTAAAATTGTGAGTGTGCCCACTCCCTTGGCTGAGAAGCAACACCACACATGAATGTTATCAGGATGCTTTACTGTTGTCATGACACAGGACTGATGGTATCGCTCACCTTTCCTTCTCTGGACTAGCGTTTTTCCAGATGCCTCAAACAATCTGAAAAGGTATTCATCAGAGAAAATGACTTTACCTCAGTCATCAGCAGTCCAATCCCTGTACCTTTTGCAGAATATCAGTCTGTCCCTGATGTTTTTCCTGGAGAGAAGTGGCTCCTTTGCTGCCCTTCTTGACACCAGGCCATCCTCCAAAACTCTTCACCTCACTGTGCACGCAGATGCACTCACACCTGCCTGCTGCCATTACTGAGCAAGCTCTGCACTGGTGATGCCCCGATCCTGCAGCTGAATCAACTTTAGGAAACGGTCCTTGCGCTTGCAGTACGCTCTTGGGTGCCCTGAAGCCTTCTTCACAACTATTGAACCTCTCTCCTTGAAGTTCTTGATGATCTGATAAATGGTTGATTTACAGTAGGTGCAATCTTACTAACAGCAATATCCTTGCCTGTGCAAAGCAATGATGACTGCACGCGTTTCCTTGCAGGTAACCATGGTTAACAGAGGAATGACAATGATTTCAAGCACCACCCTCCTTTTAAAGCTTCCAGTCTGTTATTCTAACTCAATCAGCATGAAAGCGTGATCTCCAGCCTTGTCCTCATCAACACTCTCACCTGTGTTAACGAGATAATCACTGACATCATGTCAGCTGGTCCTGTTGTGGCAGGGCTGGAATGCAGTGGAAATGTTGTTTTTGGGATTAAGTTCATTGTCATGGCAAAGAGGGACTTTGCAATTAATTGCAATTCGGCTAATCACTCTTCATGACATTCTGGAGCAAATTGCCGTCATAAAAACTGAGGCAGCAAACTTTGTGAAAATTAATATTTGCGTCATTCTCAAAACTTTTGGCCATGGCTGTAGTCTCAGGGGAGTCCCTGTAATTAGAGGCAGGTGCTGTCCTTTCAGGAAAACCAGCAGCCGGGAACTGTAGAGAGATATGTCTGACATTTGCTGCTTCCTTACAAACTAAGGTCAACAAGTGCAGACAAAAGAAACTCAGTTCTCTTCCCATCAGTGACCTATTTCCTCCTGACTTACCCTCAGAGAAAGGCTTATTGGAAGGAGAACTACATCTCCCATAATCCTTGTGGGATATTTGCTTTTGGCACAGTGGGTAAGTAACAAAGGAATACAGCGTAATAGGTAATCGCATCATTTCTAGCCATTAATGTTGGTCCCCATACATCCACTGTAACCATCATGCCCTTTCCGTAGCCAATCACAGCCAGTTACTAAACAGAGCATACAGCGTTGGACTGGCCCACAGGGGTACCAGGGAAACCACCGGTAGGCCCCACTGCCTGAGGGCCCACTCCTTCTTCTAGGGATCAGGTTCCAGACTGTGCACTTGTATTATACATGGTAGATATGTTGCATTACACTGCACTAGACTATTGTGTATTTCAAGCCTCTGTGGAGGCTGGCCACACCCCCTTTGTAGGCTCACCATGCCCTTAAGTATGGGCCCCTATCACTGCATTCCCCCGGTGGGCCCTTCATGCCCCAGTCCGACACTGAGAGCATAACACATAGAGTGATCACCAAGTTATGTGACTGTAGCTTATTGTCTTGCATATGTCCTCCTGCCCCTTGTACTAAATACACTAATTTTCTCTGCTTTGTAGTAATGTACCTGGCAAAATTGTATATCTTCACCGAGCTACAACCCAGCTCTCCGTGCTATCCACAGAGCAAATTGGTGTAGCATCTCCAGGCAACAAATAAATACAAAAACTGCATGGGTATATAAAAATAAATACTGTATATATGCAAAACTTGTTCAGAGAGGGCCGATCAGCTTGCTCTGAGTAGGACAGAGTTCTGCAGAATGGAGCTGGGCAAGTATATTGGGCGGGATAGGGCGAGAACCGGGTGGTGGTGGTGTTGGAGGGTGTTAGGTCTAGGCGCCATCCGGAAGGGGGGGATGTTAGAGTTAGGCTGTGAGATGGGGGGTTAGGGATAGGCACAACCAGGGGGAGGTTAGGTTTAGGCGCTCAGTGGGAGGGTTGGGCTGTGGAAAGGGGGGGGGGTTAGGGATAGGCACAACCGGGGGGAGGTTAGGTTTAGCCTCTAAGCGGGAGGGTTAGGGTTAGGCTGCGGGAAGGGGGAAGGTTAGGGTCAGGCACTAAGGGGGAAGTTAAGGTTAGGTTGCAGCGAGGGGGGAGGTTAGGGTTCAGCACTAAGGGGGGAGATTAGTGTTAGGCTGTGGAAAGGGGTGGGTTAGGAGTAGGGGGAGAGGGGATAACTTGCTTAACTCGCCCTGTTGGGATTTCAGTATCAGGATGCCAGAGTCATTGGTATTGTGACAGACGGCATCCTGTCTGCCGGTCATACATACCGAATCCTCACAAAGTTACCACAGCCCTATAGAGAGTGATGGGAGTGTACGTACATAAGGAGACCAGATTGCAAAAACGTTTCCCCTCTCTTTTCCCTATTGATCGACATTTCCAGCCAATCCATGTGAAATAGGTAGGAAATATGTGGCATCAATAAGGTTATGATCAAGGGGGTATATTTAGTAAGGTGGGAGTTTTTTTTTAGAACTGGTGATGTTTCCCATAGCAACCAAACAGATTCTATTTATTATCTTCTAGAAGCAGCTAGATAAATGTTAAGTAGAATCGGATTGGTTGCTATGTGCAACATCACCAGTTCTAAAAACACCCACTAGGAGAGAACTGGTTTCTTTCACACTGTAACTATTTTAGCCAACAGAGGGCCTAATTCAGACCTGATCACAGCAGCAAATTTGATAGCTAATGGGCAAAACCATGTGCACTGCAGGGGGGGCAGATATAACATATGCAGAGGCGTAACTAGGGTTTTCGGAGCCCAGGGCAAGATGAAGAGTGGCGCCCCCCTACCCCCAAAAAAAACACACACCAAAAGAAGTATGTGCGCACGCCTCCGGCGTGCGGGTTGAAAAATGGGTGTGGCCACGCACCAGAAGGGGTGTGGCCACTGAAAATGCCCCACAGTATCAGTTACATTGCCCCACAGTGCCAGTTACATGCCCCACAGTGCCAGATGCAATGCCCCACAGTGCCAGATACATTGCCCCACAGTGCCAGTTACATTGCCCCACAGTGCCAGATACATTGGCCCACAGTGCCAGATACATGCCCCACAGTGCCAGTTACATTGCCCCACAGTGCCAGATACATGCCCCACAGTGCCAGTTACATTGCCCCACAGTGCCAGTTACATTGCCCCACAGTGCCAGATACATTGCCCCACAGTGCCAAATACATGCCCCACAGTGCCAGTTACATTGCCCCACTGTGCCAGATACATGCCCCACTGTGCCAGATACATGCCCCACTGTGCCAGATACATGCCCCACTGTGCTCCCCCGAGTCCCCCCCCCCCCCCCGTCACTCTTGTTGATATATGTGAGGGGAGGAGAGCGCAGCGCCTCTCCTTCCCCTCTCGCTCCAGGTCTCCGGCGGCTGTGTGGCGCCGGTTCGCCAGCCAATCAGAGCTCGTGGACCGGCAGCCAATCAGAAGCCGGTCCGCAAGCTCTGATTGGCTAACGCCGGAGACCGGACACACGCAGCGCTGCTAGTGCTGACAGCGGCGGTGAGGAGAGGGAGAGACGCTGCGCTCTCCTCCCCTCACATTTCGGTGTGACGGGGGCGAGTGGGGCATGATGCCCTGGCCGCCGGCGGCACCCCCCTCTCCTGGGCCTGCCAAGGCGCCCAGGGCACGTGCCCCACTCACCCTACCCTAGTTACGCCTCTGCTGTGCTTATATTACCCCAAATTACTCTGTTTAATGGGTGTCTTACCTGTCGACCTAGAACAATGGGTGACCTGTCGACCTAGAACATGTCGACCTAAAGACCCTGTCGACCTAGACACCCTGTCGACCTAGTTACTGTTGACCAATAGTGGTCGACCTAGACATTGTCGACCTAGTTACTGTCGACTTTCAATCTGCCACAGTGGGGCATGTATCTGGCACAGTGGGGCAATGTATCTGGCACAGTGGGGCATGTATCTGGCACTGTGGGGCATGTATCTGGCACAGTGGGGCATGTATCTGGCACAGTGAGGCAATGTATCTGGCACTGTGGGGCATGTATCTGGCACAGTGGGGCATGTATCTGGCACAGTGGGGCATGTATCTGGCACAGTGGGGCATGTATCTGGCACTGTGGGGCAATGTAACTGGCACTGTGGGGCATGTATCTGGCACAGTGGGGCATGTATCTGGCACAGTGGGGCAATGTATCTGGCACTGTGGGGCATGTATCTGGCACAGTGGGGCATGTGTCTGGCACTGTGGGGCAATGTAACTGGCACTGTGGGGCAATGTATCTGGCAATGTAACTGGCACTGTGGGGCAATGTATCTGGCACTGTGGGGCATGTATCCGGCACTGTGGGGCATTGTATCTGGCACTATGGGGCAATGTAACTGGCCCATAACTGGCCCTTCTGGTGTGTGGCCATTTTTTCGGCGCTCGTCTTCGGCGCGCGCACATGCTTCTTTTAGTGTTTTTTTTTTTGGGGGGGGGGGCATTTTCCATCTTGCCCTGGGCTCCAAAAACCCTAGCTAAACCTCTGAAGCACAGTGTAATAATTTCTAATGCATTTCTGTTTTTTGTCATGTTTAGGCTGCGCCGGGAGGGTTAGGGTTAGGCTGCGCGGTGAGGGTATGGTCAGGGTGCGTGGAGGGTTAGGCACAACCGAGGGGGGCTAGGGTTAGGCTGCGGGGAGGGAGGGTTAGAGATAGTTTACTTTATTACTTTATGCTGTGGACCCACTGCGTATGTGTGATCATTAGGCAGCACATGCACCAGTGGCTGTTACTGGGAAGGAATCCTTACAATCCCTCTCCCGATACATACTTTTAAAGGTATCCTGATTTTTCGGGTGATTTCCCACAAAATGTGTATAATAAATATTCCCCAAAAACATAACTGTAACATGTGAGTGATTTTACGTAAAAGATGAAGAGGCAGGATTCACTCATGGGGGGTAATTCCAAGTTGATCGCAGCAGGAATTTTGTTAGCAGTTGGGCAAAACCATGTGCACTGCAGGGGAGGCAGATATAACATGTGCAGAGAGAGTTAGATTTGGGTGGGGTGTGTTCAATCTGCAATCTAATTTGCAGTGTAAAAATAAAGCAGCCAGTATTTACCCTGCACAGAAATAAAATAACCCACCCAAATCTAACTCTTTCTGCACATGTTATATCTGTCTCCCCTGCAGTGCACATGGGGGGTAATTCCAAGTTGATCGCAGCAGGATTTTTGATAGCAATTGGTCAAAACCATGTGCACTGCAATGTGTATAATGTGCTCTACCTGGTGCAATGTGTATAATGTGCTCTACCTGGTGCAATGTGTATAATGTGCTCTACCTGGTGCAATGTGTATAATGTGCTCTACCTAGTGCAATGTGTATAATGTGCTCTACCTAGTGCAATGTGTATAATGTGCTCTACCTAGTGCAATGTGTATAATGTGCTCTACCTAGTGCAATGTGTATAATGTGCTCTACCTGGTGCAATGTGTATAATGTGCTCTACCTGGTGCAATGTGTATAATGTGCTCTACCTGGTGCAATGTGTATAATGTGCTCTACATAGTGCAATGTGTATAATGTGCTCTACTTAGTGCAATGTGTATAGTGTGCTCTACTTAGTGCAATGTGTATAATGTGCTCTACTTAGTGCAATGTGTATAATGTGCTCTACTTAGTGCAATGTGTATAATGTGCTCTACCTGGTGCAATGTGTATAATGTGCTCTACCTTGTGCAATATGTATAATGTGCTCTACCTGGTGCAATGTGTATAATGTGCACTACCTGGTGCAATGTGTATAATGTGCTCTACCTGGTGCAATGTGTATAATGTGCTCTACCTGGTGCAATGTGTATAATGTGCTTTACCTGGTGCAATGTGTATAATGTGCTTTGCCTGGTGCAATGTGTATAATGTGCTTTGCCTGGTGCAATGTGTATAATGTGCTCTGCCTGGTGCAATGTGTATAATGTGCTCTGCCTGGTGCAATGCCTGGTGCAATGTGTATAATGTGCTTTGCCTGGTGCAATGTGTATAATGTGCTCTACCTGGTGCAATGTGTATAATGTGCTCTACCTGGTGCAATGTGTATAATGTGCTTTACCTGGTGCAATGTGTATAATGTGCTTTGCCTAGTGCAATGTGTATAATGTGCTCTACCTGGTGCAATGTGTATAATGTGCTCTACCTAGTGCAATGTGTATAATGTGCTCTGCCTGGTGCAATGTGTAACTGCTCTACCTTGCGCAAAATGTACAATGTGCTTTACCTGGTGCAATGTGTATAACTTGCTCTACCTGGCGCAATGTGTAGAACGTGCTCTAAAATAACCCACCCAAATCTAACTCTTTCTGCACATGTTATATCTGTCTCCCCTGCAGTTTAAACTGTTTATTTTTCTTCTGTCTTGCGTATATACGCACGCATACATATATATATCTGCATTTCTTTTCCATCTGTGTATTTCATTTGTCGTATATCACCATCCTGTCTGCCAGTTTTATAGTTGATAGAAAAGTGCTAAAAGAGACTTGCTGTTATTTCATAGTTTAAGAATAGAGGTAATAGTTAAAAGTGTAGACAAACACACAGGTTTGCCTGGGAGATAAGGCAAAGCCAGTGGGGTACGCGGTAGATGATCAGGGATCGTTTACATTGATAAAAGTATATTGTGTTACGGTGGATCTTTGTTTTGCGTACACGTGTCTCTAACAAAGACTAGCGTACGCAATCCAAAGGCCGACGCACGCAGCGTTCATTACGCAACGTAGCGTCCGGTTACGCCCACGTAGCTCAAGTCACGATAAGTTGATTTTTAGCGCAACAGGCGGTAAATAACGCAAGTCTATTTTTGGAAATCCAAAAATTTAAATTAACAGATCCTGCTCCTAATTGGTAACACAGCTGGGCTAAAGAAAATTTTCTGCGCAGAAATAGAAATAGAAACAAAAGTGTACATGTGATGAGTGAGTGTTTTTACAATTTTTAAAGGTTGAACCACAAGAAAAGTCGAGTACTCGTGAGGTACATGCGTGTAAGTGACGTGCACGGTGGCTAGGGAGGCATCTCTGGTTAAATACAATTTTGAGCATTAGAGTATAGCGGACCAGGAGGTCATACTGTAACAAGACCAGGAGGTCACACTGTAACAAGACCAGGAGGTCATAACAGACCAGGAGGTCCAGGTACAGCCGACAAGGAAGTCCGCTATACAGTTCACAGGCACAACACCGAAAAGGGTTGGTGCAACACCCATATAGGCCATATAAGCTCTGGCTGAAGGAATTCGCAGTCGTAAGTTTCGATTCCATTGGTCTTTCCGTACATAAGCTTAGTTGTTTGTGTACTGAACGACTGGACCGCACGTAAGTGTGTGCAGTAGTTAGTAATCTGACCTAATACCATTAGAGTAAAGGGGTCACAAACGCTATCTGTACACTCTAACGTGATTTGTGTAATTTTTTTATTTTAAGGGAAGTTCGCTGCTCACTCAGGAACTATCCAGCAACCAATAGTTACTGGAAAGAGTAAGTGTTCTTCGGATAACCCTCACAGGTTCCAGTAAATAGAGGTTCAGGTCGCAGGGGCCCTAGGTCGAGTACGCCAGCACCATATCGGTGTGATCAGGTCGTATAGGTCGGCGTGGGCGAGTGAGTGGGGTACTCGGTAAACCGCCACCGTCAGCCTATTGTTGGCATTTGGTTTTTCGTAAAGGGTTGGCTAAATAAAGCAACACTTTCGAACTATGGGGGCCACTTGTTCAGGTAGGGGGCGATCAACCTCGGTTCGGGTTGATTCAGTGGTCCGGCCAATTGGGTCGGCCAGGTATATCATGTGTGAGAAATATGGAAGTCACACAGAAACTTTATGTGATGAATGGGAGAGAATGACTGTGCATGACGGGGAGAAATTCCCAAGAATAGGGAGCTTCAGCTCAGAAGTGTTACAAAATTTAAGGAGGAGGATATGTCTCATAAAATCAACAAAGAGACGAATTCAGCATTATGATTATTTACAGTTGTGGCAACAGGAAGGTGAGATACAGAGAGGTTTGGCTCAGGCGGCGGGATCTGGCTCTAACAGAAAATTAATTGCCACGGCCCCGCCGCCACCATATATATCAGGAGAGAAGTTGATTACGGAGAAAGACGCACTAAGGTGTAACAAAAAATCACTTAGTAACTGTGTAAATGTTAATGATAATGTTAACCCATTAACCCATGCAAGTATTAACCCGTGCAAGTTGTACCCTGTTTTGAACTTTCCTCAGGAGTGTGATCAAGAGGACGAATCGGCAACGATTTCAGCGCTCTCTCTAGCAGCCACCATAGCAGAAACCACAGTAGGCACAGCTCCACCCACGAGATTAGTAAAGGCCCCTAGCGGAGGGATAGGTGAGGTCGTATCAACTGGTAAGTACGGCACCATGCATTATGCTGAAACTATTTCACCACAGCCTGTAGAATCTACACAGAATGAGGTTGTTAGAATTACACCTGTTAGAGTAATAGCAGTGCCAAATGGGAAAACAGACGCATCAGGAGCCACTCCCATTAGGAACATTGCCATGTATACTCCATTTTCCCGAATGGAATTAAGGACCATAGTGTCTGAATTTCCTGACCCTAGAAAAGACTTAGTTGCCAGTCAAAAATACATCAGAGACTTAGGTAACACTGTAGAGCCCAACAATAAAGACTGGCAGATATTGCTGAGAGCATGTTTACCCTCAAATGTCGACGCAACTCAATTTTTAGCTGATTGCGGACTAGATCATGATGTACCTCTTACAGATGTGTACAACCAAGATAATGTGAAAAGAATAAACTTGCAGCTAAAACAGTATTTCCCAGCAGTAGCTAAATGGAATAAGATATTCTCCATTAAACAGAAGGAGTCAGAGACAGCTGCAGAGTATTTTCACAGAGCATTATTAGAAATGGCAAAATACACAGGTATAGAGGACATTAAAACAGACACAAACCATCGGGAAGTAGCAGTATCGGTACTGATGGATGGTTTAAAAGAGTCATTGAAGACTAGGGTACAGACCACGCAACCATGTTGGCGAGGTCTGTCTGTGGCTACTTTGAGAGAGGCTGCTATTGATCACGACAGAAACATCACCAGACACAGGGAACAACAAGGTGACAAATTAATGTCAGTAAGTATACAGGCTCTGACCACAAGGCAGCCTTTGTTTGTATCACCAAATCCTGTGGGTAAGTCAAGTATGGTTACTTGTTATTCTTGTCACAAACAGGGACACATGGCACGAGATTGTAGATTAAAGAATCCACGAAACTCATACCAAACCCCTAGACAACGACACGACACACGACATTGGGAGCAAGGTCCGCAGAAACGGAGTTATGAGCCACATACAGGGGAAACAAAAAGATATCCCCCAAACAGAGACTGGCATGCCTCTGGTAGTTCCCAACTATCTCCCTCACAAGTAGTTGCTGCCAGCGGGATTCAGGGAGGTCACCATACCCAATAGGGGTGTGGCCATACCTGTAATCTGCAGCCAGTAAAATTAATTGCCAACCTTGAAAGTGAACCCGAGGTCGCAATCAATGTAGCTGGTAAAACTTTAAACTTTCTTGTAGACACAGGGGCGGCCAAGTCAGTGATAAATTCGACAGTGGGCATGAGAACCACTGGTAGGACAATTCCAGCCATGGGAGTAACAGGAGTAGTCCAGCACTACCCTGTTAGCAAACCAGCCGAGATTACAATAGGGCCTCTGCATACCAAGCATTCCTTTTTGCTGGCTGCATCGGCACCAACCAATCTCCTGGGAAGAGACTTACTGTGTAAAATGGGGTGCGTCATTTATTGTACTCCTGAAGGTGTATTCTTGGACATACCTGAGAAACACGCTCAGGAAGTGCGAGACATGTTAGACTCCCCATCAAAATTAATGTCACATACCATTATGACAAATAGGAATCCATCCCAAATAGAAGAGATGACATCTCAGATACCAGAGTCACTTTGGACAAAAGACGGACAGGACACTGGATTAATGGCAAACGTAGCTCCAGTAGTGGTACAAGTAAAAGATGGTAGGATAGCTCCAAAAATCCCACAATATCCTCTGAAGCCAGAGGTGGAGTTAGGAGTTTACCCAGTAATAGAGCGCTTGCTACAACAGGGCATTCTGGTAAGAACGTCCAGCACTGCCAATAGTCCCATCTTCCCTGTTAAGAAGAGTGGGGGGAGGGGTTACAGGCTAGTGCAGGATCTAAGGGGGATTAACAAAATAGTTGAGAGTCAGTTCCCCGTAGTGCCAAATCCAGCTGTCATCCTAATGCAAATCCCTCCCACTGCCAAATTTTTCACTGTTATTGACCTCTGCTCCGCTTTCTTTTCGGTACCTCTGCACCCTGACAGCCAATATTTGTTTGCATTCACATACAGAGGAGTCCAATACACGTGGACTCGATTGCCCCAAGGTTTCATAGATAGTCCAAGTATATTTTCTCAGGCTTTGCATGATTGTTTACAGTCTTTCCAACCAGACAGTGGATCAGTATTGATACAGTATGTGGACGATTTATTACTGTGTTCAGATTCACTGGAAGCATCTCTGAAGGATACGAAACAGCTCCTGTTTCATCTTTCAGACACCGGACACAAGGTGTCCAAAGACAAGTTGCAATTATGCCAAACTAAGGTAAAATATTTGGGACACTGTCTAACACAAGGACTGAGACACCTGACCGCTGATAGAATCCAAGCAATTAGAGACATGACTCTACCACAAACCCAGCAACAGATCAGAACGTTTTTAGGAATGTGTGGGTATTGCCGTAATTGGATCCCAGGGTTTTCCATATTGGCGCTACCTTTGCAGGAAATGGTCTCCTCAAACAAACCTGATAGGATTTTGCATACAGACGAATCCGAAACAGCATTTGAGAGACTCAAACAGTGCCTAACGCAGGCGCCAGCGCTAGGTATGCCAGACTATGGGAAACCCTTTGAACTATACGGAACAGAAAGTGCTGGTTGCGCAGCAGGTGTACTAACCCAAAAACACGGTGATGCCAGCAGGCCAGTTGCATACTACAGCGCTCAGCTAGACACGGTAGCGCGATCCCTCCCCACATGCTTGCGAAGCGTTGCTGCGATAGCATTGCTAGTGATAAAAAGCGAAGACGTCGTGCTAGGCCACAACCTCACAATCCATACGCCACATGCAGTATCAGCCTTATTGAATTCTGCCCAAACCAGACACGTCTCATCAGCGAGGTTTACAAGATGGGAATTGGCACTAATGGCCCCCGTAAACATCACCATAAGGAGATGCAGTGCATTAAATCCTGCAACATATCTCCCAGGTGTGCCTGGTCAGGCACAAAGGGTGGAAGGTGAGAGTGCTGGGGAAGGAGGATTCAATACAAAGGAAGATACACATGATTGTATGGAATATTTGACCCAAAATTTTACCGCAAGGCCTGACATCAGTGACAACCCACTGGAAGATGCAGAACTCACGTTCTACACGGACGGTAGTTGTCACAGACAGTCAGACTCGGGAGACTTGTGTACTGGATACGCAGTCGTAGATGACCAAGACACCATAGAAGCGGAACCGCTAGGCCCACCTCACTCAGCCCAGGTTGCTGAACTGGTCGCCCTAACCAGAGCATGTGAATTGGCTAAGGGTAAGTCAGCCAATATCTACACCGATTCTAGATACGCATTCGGGGTAGTCCATGATTTCGGAGCCCTATGGCGCCTCAGAAATTTCATGACGGCAGCTGGTACACCGGTAGCGCATGCAGCTCACATAAAAAGGCTTCTAACAGCGATACAGGAACCCGACAGAGTGGCTGTTATCAAGTGTAAAGCACACACATATAGCCAAGACCCGGTATCACTTGGTAACAGCCGAGCAGACGAAGCTGCTAAGTTAGCAGCTGCTACCCCCATACAGACAGACACCACACAATTGATGGTATTTAATACCATTAACACACAGAAGTTGTGTGAAATGCAAAATTTGTGTTCCACACAGGAAAAGGCAGTCTGGAAGGCAAAGGGATGTAGCCAAGAGTCCTCAGGACTCTGGACGGATGGACATGGTAAACCAGTGGCCCCCAGAGCATATCTTCCATGTCTGGCTGAAGCAGCTCACGGGCTGACTCATCTAGGCAAGGAAGGGATGTGCAAATTGGTAAGAGCCTATTGGTGCGCCCCAGGATTCTCCTCTCATGCGAGTAAAAGAGCAATGTCATGCCTTACCTGTCTGAGAAAGAATATTGGAAAGGCAATACCTACAGAACCATCCCATATCCCACCTGCCGGCGGCCCTTTCCAGGTAATACAAATTGACTTCATTCAATTACCCCCTTGTCGGAATTTGAAATATGTACTTGTTTGTATAGATGTTTTCTCAAATTGGGTCGAAGCATTTCCTGC
This sequence comes from Pseudophryne corroboree, assembly GCF_028390025.1. Taxonomy (NCBI): domain Eukaryota; kingdom Metazoa; phylum Chordata; class Amphibia; order Anura; family Myobatrachidae; genus Pseudophryne; species Pseudophryne corroboree. The sequence goes on along the minus strand of NC_086447.1, from coordinate 101,355,391 downwards.
AGCTACAAATACCGCTATGTTTACAGCTAAGAAAATTGTGCAGGAATTTGTATGTAGATATGGTATCCCTAGAATAATCGAAAGTGATAGGGGTACCCATTTTACAGGTGATGTCTTTCAAGGAATGTGTAAGTTGATGGGAATTGATAGCAAGCTGCACACTCCGTACCGTCCACAGGCGAGTGCGAAGGTCGAAAGAGTGAACAGCACTATTAAAAATAAATTGAGTAAAGTAATGGCAGAGACAGGATTGACATGGCCAGAAGCTTTACCCATTGTATTGTACAGTATCAGAACCACTCCCAGGTCCCCTCTTAATCTGTCCCCTTTTGAAATCTTGTTTGGTCGACAGCCGCATGTCATGATTAACCCTCAGGATGATTTGAAATGTAACAATGAAGTGACTGTAAAGTACTTGATTAACATGAGTAAACAGTTAAGGAATCAAAATGATAATCTGAAGTTGGTGATTCCTGATCTACCTGATAGTAATTGTCATGACATTGAACCTGGGGATTATGTAATGATACGAAATTTTCTACGCTCAGGTTGCCTTATTGACAGATGGGAAGGACCATACCAGGTCTTATTGACTAGCACTACAGCATTGAAGGTTGCTGAGAGAGAGACTTGGGTCCATTCATCCCACTGCAAGAAGGTTGCTGATCCAGAGAAGTCCCGTGATAAGGAACAGACGGTAGAGGTTGTATCACTGGAGTGTCTGTTCCAGGAGGACTGAGGCGGCACCTGAGCCTTGAAGACCGAGAGCTGTTGTCGACTCCCCACTCCCTTTTATTGTTTTTCTCCACTTCCCATCCCCTCTCCCTCAAATGTATTTTTCCTCCTTCTCATTCTTCTTCATCTCCTCCTCAAAGATGGACTTGCCCCAAGAGACTGTGATCCGGATTTTCCTGTTGACCATGATGTTAACCAGAGCAGTCTGTTCCGGCGAGAGTACCATGGAGGTCGATAGAGGTTCTGGAATGGGTTCTGATGATAAAGATGGAGGCGTAGTTTTCCAAGATCAACCTAACCAACAAGCAAAGGCGAGTATCAGAAAACGATCCGATAGCATTGATCATAGAAGAAATTGTGACGGATTGTTAGCTGAAGAAAACTGTATCTGTAGGCTCTGTAACAATGTCACTGAGGATGGGTGCATAAAGAAATGCCAATCCAGTTTTAATATCCATATGGACCGGCATCCATTGAGTGACTATCACTCCTTAGTGGGTAACGTATTAAACAAAACAGATTGTTGGGTATGCTCTCAAGTACCTCAGGGTCATAGCAAATCAGGGCTAGTACCATTTCCTTTAACGATAGGGGAGGTATTTGAGTTAAATGGTGGGAGACCGGTGGACCGGAGGTTTAATATCTCCAGCCCTCCTAGTTTGAAGCTCCACCAATACCACGTGGATAGGTCCCTATTATGTTTCAACATCTCCAATCCCAGAAAGCCGGGAAATTGGGAAGTGTCATGGAGTAACCACACCATGACCTTTTCACATAGAGCAGATAGAATGCCTACAGATACAGAGCTTGTACGCCACATAGCCAGTAGAGGAAAATCTTTCCGGTATAGATACACCTTAGGAAATAGGATTACTAGAGTTGGAGAAGTATCACCAGGATACTGTGCACATATCGTACAACCTGATACGTGCATTAAGCAGATGGAAAAATTAGGGCTAGGAGATTTCACCTGGAAGGTGTGTAATATGGTAATGTCTTTCTCCGTCCCATATGTTCTCCCCGATGATGCATATTTCATATGCGGGAGAAAGGCGTACAAGTGGCTTGCCCCAAACTCTGAGGGATTGTGTTATATTGGAAAAGTATTGCCTGAAGTGATGACTGTAACACATGACAAAATGAAAGACATACACCGTGGTGCCCAAGCTCCTTATACTCACACTCATTACGAGCACCGAGTTAAAAGACAACTGTCAGAAAGGTTAGAGCATCCGGCCTCTGATCTGATCCATGAATCCACCGGGATTCAGGTTCTGGTGGCGTTAGATTTCACTCGCACCGCTCGAGGAGTGATGAATTATAGATACATTTCCGCACTCGCCAATTTGTTAGATAATATCACTGAAATGTATGATGACACGTTTAGATACACTGGAAGAGAACTTCAAGCTTATAAAACAGAACTGGTACAGCATAGAATGGTTCTTAATTACCTCACAGCAGTGACAGGCGGATATTGTGTTACATTGGCAACACAGTACGGCGTGAAGTGTTGCACGTATATCACGAATAGCACCGAGGATCCGGTAGAGGTCATAGACCAAAAGATGGACGATATTCTCCAATTAAAGTGGGAATTTCGCCGAAAACACAATCTCACTCTTGCTGCTGTAGGTAATGAGCTGACTGGTTGGGTGTCATGGTTGAACCCGCGAAATTGGTTCTCCGGTTTGGGAGACTGGGCTCAAGGAGTCATAATGGATGTTGGAAAGTTTCTCCTATGTATTTTAGTTGTTGTTATATCTATTGGATTGATATTTAGATGCGGGCAGGCTTTAATGAGGTGCAAACAAAGTACAAGAGTGATGAGTTTGAGGAGTGAGGAAACTGTAATTAACCTGGATTTGATTTACGACCCAATGATAGAAACAATGATGTGATGAAAATGCGATTTCTACGGTCCGTTTCTTTCACCTGTTTTTCTGGTTTTTCTCCAAGATAACAAGACCCCCTTGGACGAGGAAGTTGATGAGACGCTATACAGACAACGGATAGACCAAAGACGAAGTTTTGACCACTTGAGATATGGACACTTGATGAACTTTGCCATGGATCCCCAGTTTCCCTAGAATTCTTAAAATTACGCTAGCCCAACATTTTTTGTAAATCTAATGGCATTGACAAAGCTTATTGCTCACGCTTAATGAGCAAAACAGCGCAAAGAAGACGACTTTCAACTGATACCGAACAAAACTTCGACGACAGATGTACATTTACCTGACATAGAATATCATTGCATTTTCCATAAGTATTCTTCATCTTCATCTCTACAACCCTCAGGTAATAACACACATAGTATAGGGAATACAGGCACAGATATCAGCAATCACATATCCCCCCATTCATGTATCATCAACTAAAATGTGCTCCCCATTTTGTTCAAAATCCGAAAAGAGCTCGGTAAAGTTTGACAGCCCATCCACAGACCTGTACCACAGGATAAGAAGGAATTCAAATGTATACTTCGCAATACCTCGAAGCTTGATTTACAACACGTACGGCACGATGATACATGACCCCCCCCAAACATGGACTCATACACACATGCTTCTGCTATCACACTAGGTCATACCCTCTTCACACCTACTCCTCTCTCCACCCTCACCCAACCATGGAAATGAATTAACCCCAGACATATATTTTTCTCCTTTTGAAATGTTTTCAGGAAGTGGCAGTTATTATTGACTGCCAAAGGGTGGACTGTCAAAGTCAGAAAAATATCTCTATGCACACTACCATATTTGCACCTCACACAGGTCCGTGCTGCGCATGCGTACGCTCTCCCGTACGTGCGCATACTCACAGTCGCGGGCACCCGCAGGCGCATGGTATGCGTATTTACGGTAGAGTTTATGTGGTTGTAGCGTGCGACTCAATCGTAACATATTTTCAGTAATAATGTATTTTGTAGATCATGGTCCCTTTGATAGATTCTGAAAGTTTGGTTAATATAGAATGTTTATGAACAGAGGAATCCCTCTTTGTTTGATACGAAGGGTCAGACAGGAGTAATACAGTGGTGTTTAGTATCCATCGGAAGAATATTTAATTAGAAATATTCCGGTGTTGGCTTGAAGCAGATCAATCGCTCGTGCGAATAGTTATGGACATAAGAAGTTTATGAACATTTACTTTATTTGCACTTTATTACCCATGCGGCGGGAAACCCAGTTTCCCTCCCACCTGAGCAGTTGGAAATCGTCACAGCCCACCTGTATGAATTAACCTATGACCTTTTGTTATAATGCGAAGCCGAATTCCTGTGTCCAATGGACGATCAGATTGTAGGGACCATTAGATTGCATTGTGTGTGGGGCATAAATAGGCAGGCCGACCACATCCAGCTCTCACTCTTCAACGGTTCTCATTGCTGAAAATCGGGTGCTGGATGTCCAGGCGCATGCGATCGTTTCCCCTTGTGCGTAAGTTTTTCTCCATAATCATATTGTCTTACTGTGAGCCATTTCTCTCATCTCTCTCTCTCTCTCTCTACTCTTTCTCTCGTATTTTCCCTTGATTAGATTGTATTGTATTGTATTTATAGTGTAGTTATTTGGTTAGGAAGTCTCTGTTATATTGTAGTGTATCATTTGTACTGTGATTCCTTTTTACAAGTATATTAGTTATAATACATTTAATAGGCTTTGGACCCTAAACAAGTATCTGTGTATTTTCTCATAGTGTTAAGAATTCTCTGAGCGTCGGTGACGCTCAAACAGCTTTGTAGTTAATCAGGTTACACAAGGTTGCACTTACACTTTGTCTCTACATTAAGGTTTACTGTGTATTTCATTGTTAAGGGTATAGATATAAAGGTTTTGCGTTGTGAGCGTCTGCGCCGCTGGTGATCTCCTCGTGGTCTCGAGCGTCCGTTACGCCATAGCGAATCATTACGTTAGTCATAGCCAATAGCGTGCTTGTCTGTGATCTCTGGGCCGTGAGCGAACGTGACGCTTGAGCGTCTCGCCTACGGCTGAGCGATCGTTACGCAACTTGCGTACCCTTACGGTACTTCTTAAGTAAACAGCGTACAGTGTTCTTAGACCTCATAAAGGGTTATATATACGATAAATATTTAGCTTTATCAAATATGTATAATGTGCTCTACCTGGTGCAATGTGTATAATGTGCTCTACCTGGTGCAATGTGTATAATGTGCTCTACCTGGTGCAATGTGTATAATGTGCTCTACCTGGTGCAATGTGTATAATGTGCTTTACCTGGTGCAATGTGTATAATGTGCTTTGCCTGGTGCAATGTGTATAATGTGCTTTGCCTGGTGCAATGTGTATAATGTGCTCTGCCTGGTGCAATGTGTATAATGTGCTCTGCCTGGTGCAATGCCTGGTGCAATGTGTATAATGTGCTTTGCCTGGTGCAATGTGTATAATGTGCTCTACCTGGTGCAATGTGTATAATGTGCTCTACCTGGTGCAATGTGTATAATGTGCTTTACCTGGTGCAATGTGTATAATGTGCTTTGCCTAGTGCAATGTGTATAATGTGCTCTACCTGGTGCAATGTGTATAATGTGCTCTACCTAGTGCAATGTGTATAATGTGCTCTACCTGTTGCATTGTGTATAATGTGCTCTACCTGGTGCATTGTGTATAATGTGCTCTACCTGGTGCAATGTGTATAATGTGCTTACCTGGTGCAATGTGTATAATGTGCTCTACCTAGTGCAATGTGTATAATGTGCTCTACCTAGTGCAATGTGTATAATGTGCTCTACCTAGTGCAATGAGTATAATGTGCTCTACCTAGTGCAATGTGTATAATGTGCTCTACCTGGTGCAATGTGTATAATGTGCTCTACTTGGTGCATTGTGTATAATGTGCTCTACCTGGTGCATTGTGTATAATGTGCTCTACCTGGTGCATTGTGTATAATGTGCTCTACCTAGTGCAATGTGTACAATGTGCTCTACCTGGTGCAATGTGTATAATGTGCTCTACCTGGTGCAATGTGTATAATGTGCTCTGCCTGGTGCAATGTGTAACTGCTCTACCTTGCGCAAAATGTACAATGTGCTTTACCTGGTGCAATGTGTATAACTTGCTCTACCTGGCGCAATGTGTAGAACGTGCTCTAAAATAACCCACCCAAATCTAACTCTTTCTGCACATGTTATATCTGTCTCCGCTGCAGTGCACATGGGGGGAAATTCCAAGTTGATCGCAGCAGGATTTTTGATAGCAATTGGTCAAAACCATGTGCACTGCAATGTGTATAATGTGCTCTACCTGGTGCAATGTGTATAATGTGCTCTACCTGGTGCAATGTGTATAATGTGCTCTACCTGGTGCAATGTCTATAATGTGCTCTACCTAGTGCAATGTGTATAATGTGCTCTACCTAGTGTAATGTGTATAATGTGCTCTACCTGGTGCACTGTGTATAATGTGCTCTACCTGGTGCAATGTGTATAATGTGCTCTACCTAATGCAATGTGTATAATGTGCTCTACCTGGTGCAATGTGTATAATGTTCTCTACCTGGTGCAATGTGTATAATGTGCTCTACCTGGTGCAATGTGTATAATGTGCTCTACATAGTGCAATGTGTATAATGTGCTCTACTTAGTGCAATGTGTATAGTGTGCTCTACTTAGTGCAATGTGTATAATGTGCTCTACTTAGTGCAATGTGTATAATGTGCTCTACTTAGTGCAATGTGTATAATGTGCTCTACCTGGTGCAATGTGTATAATGTGCTCTACCTGGTGCAATGTGTATAATGTGCTTTACCTGGTGCAATGTGTATAATGTGCTTTGCCTAGTGCAATGTGTATAATGTGCTCTACTTAGTGCAATGTGTATAGTGTGCTCTACTTAGTGCAATGTGTATAATGTGCTCTACTTAGTGCAATGTGTATAATGTGCTCTACTTAGTGCAATGTGTATAATGTGCTCTACCTGGTGCAATGTGTATAATGTGCTCTACCTGGTGCAATGTGTATAATGTGCTTTACCTGGTGCAATGTGTATAATGTGCTTTGCCTAGTGCAATGTGTATAATGTGCTCTACCTGGTGCAATGTGTATAATGTGCTCTACCTGGTGCAATGTGTATAATGTGCTCTACCTGGTGCAATGTGTATAATGTGCTCTACCTGGTGCAATGTGTATAATGTGCTCTACATAGTGCAATGTGTATAATGTGCTCTACTTAGTGCAATGTGTATAGTGTGCTCTACTTAGTGCAATGTGTATAATGTGCTCTACTTAGTGCAATGTGTATAATGTGCTCTACTTAGTGCAATGTGTATAATGTGCTCTACCTGGTGCAATGTGTATAATGTGCTCTACCTGGTGCAATATGTATAATGTGCTCTACCTGGTGCAATGTGTATAATGTGCTCTACCTGGTGCAATGTGTATAATGTGCTCTACCTAGTGCAATGTGTATAATGTGCTCTACCTGGTGCATTGTGTATAATGTGCTCTACCTGGTGCAATGTGTATAATGTGCTCTGCCTGGTGCAATGTGTATACTGTGCTCTACCTAGTGCAATGTGTATAATGTGCTCTACCTGGTGCAATGTGTATAATGTGCTCTACTTGGTGCATTGTGTATAATGTGCTCTACCTGGTGCATTGTGTATAATGTGCTCTACCTGGTGCATTGTGTATAATGTGCTCTACCTAGTGCAATGTGTATAATGTGCTCTACCTGGTGCAATGTGTATAATGTGCTCTACCTGGTGCAATGTGTATAATGTGCTCTGCCTGGTGCAATGTGTAACTGCTCTACCTTGCGCAAAATGTACAATGTGCTTTACCTGGTGCAATGTGTATAACTTGCTCTACCTGGCGCAATGTGTAGAACGTGCTCTAAAATAACCCACCCAAATCTAACTCTTTCTGCACATGTTATATCTGTCTCCCCTGCAGTGCACATGGGGGGAAATTCCAAGTTGATCGCAGCAGGATTTTTGATAGCAATTGGTCAAAACCATGTGCACTGCAATGTGTATAATGTGCTCTACCTGGTGCAATGTGTATAATGTGCTCTACCTGGTGCAATGTGTATAATGTGCTCTACCTGGTGCAATGTGTATAATGTGCTCTACCTGGTGCAATGTCTATAATGTGCTCTACCTGGTGCAATGTCTATAATGTGCTCTACCTAGTGCAATGTGTATAATGTGCTCTACCTAGTGTAATGTGTATAATGTGCTCTACCTGGTGCACTGTGTATAATGTGCTCTACCTGGTGCAATGTGTATAATGTGCTCTACCTAGTGCAATGTGTATAATGTGCTCTACCTGGTGCAATGTGTATAATGTGCTCTACCTAGTGCAATGTGTATAATGTGCTCTACCTGGTGCAATGTGTATAATGTGCTCTACCTGGTGCAATGTGTATAATGTGCTCTACATAGTGCAATGTGTATAATGTGCTCTACTTAGTGCAATGTGTATAGTGTGCTCTACTTAGTGCAATGTGTATAATGTGCTCTACTTAGTGCAATGTGTATAATGTGCTCTACTAAGTGCAATGTGTATAATGTGCTATACCTGGTGCAATGTGTATAATGTGCTCTACCTGGTGCAATGTGTATAATGTGCTTTACCTGGTGCAATGTGTATAATGTGCTTTGCCTAGTGCAATGTGTATAATGTGCTCTACCTGGTGCAATGTGTATAATGTGCTCTGCCTGGTGCAATGTGTATAATGTGCTCTGCCTGGTGCAATGTGTATAATGTGCTCTACCTGGTGCAATGTGTATAATGTGCTCTACCTAGTACAATGTGTATAATGTGCTCTACCTGGTGCAATGTGTATAATGTGCTTTACCTGGCGCAAAGTGTAGAACGTGCTCTACCTGGCGCAAAGTGTAGAACCTACTCTACCTGGCGCAAAGTGTAGAACCTACTCTACCTGGCGCAAAGTATAGAACGTGCTCTATCTGGCCCAATATGTATAATGTGCTCTACCTGGCGCAGTGTATATAGGAGGTCTTACCTGGTGCAATGTGTATAAGCAGCACTACTGTGTAGTGTAGTGAATTGGCACTATTATGTGGCCACGCCCCTTCCCCACAAAGCCATGTCCCTAAATTTTTGATGGCCCATTCTTTCAACTGTGGAAGGGGGAGCACCAATTTGCTTTCTGCCAAAGGGCGCCAGAATTTCTGGTTACATGTCCTGTATGCTACACAGCCCAGCAGCATTGTCACCCCCTCCTCCCCCTTGCAACACTTTTGTAGTGTCTAAATCAAGTGTGTTTTTATATTTGAATCATTAATAAGAACCTTCATTCTGATGGGACTCAGAAAATGACAGGTAGGACCCCAATTTTTAAGAGTGAGGGGTCCCTGGGACCCACTTTTTTTTTCCATTCCAGCACGATCACTGGTGCTTCTATGCGTAATTGCAACTTTGCATATGACAGTCTGCCCCAAAGCCTTAACACACACCTGGCACGCCAGCCACCCACCTTTAGATATTGCGGCTACGTGACTGCCAGTGTCAGGAGACCTGGAAGAACCACCAGGAAGACGGGGCGACCACGAGGACAGCTGACAAAGGGAAACCAGGTAAGACTCTGTGGGGGAGGTAGAAAAAGATTATACCAAGGTATATCCGGGCGCTGAAGGTATGAGATCCTTTGTCAAGCTGCAGCCAAAGGTTAGGGGAAAGTCACCCACATATATGGAATATAAAGCAGAATGAGGCTGCGCTATAGTTGGATTTAAACAACACTGGCTAATTTCAGATAAATAAATGTAAAAAATTAGCAATTTAATAAAAAATAACGAATGAATACATAAAACATATAACATGGGTGGTCATTCCGAGTTGTTCGCTCGCTAGCAGTTTTTAGCAGCCGTGCAAACGCTATGCCGCCTCCCACTGGAAGTGTATTTTAGCTTAGCAGAAGTGCGAGCGAAAGGATCGCAGAGCGGCTACAAAGTTTTTTTTGTGCAGTTTTAGAGTAGCTCAAAACATACTCAGCGCTTGCGATCACTTCAGACTGTTCAGTTCCTGTTTTGACATCACAAACACGCCCTGCGTTCGGCCTGCCACTCCCCCATTTCTCCAGACACTCCCATGTTTTTCCCTGACACGCCTGCGTTTTTTAGCACACTCCCGGAAAAGGCTCCGTTACCTCCCAGAAACGCCCCTTTCCCGTCAATCATTTACCGATCAGCAGTGCAACTGAAAAGCGTTGTACGAACACCAGCAAAACTGCTAATTTTTGTGTTAAATAACTTAGCGGATGCGCTCTGCGTACCATGCGCATGCAGCAGCAAATCGCAGCATAGCGAAAATCGGCAACAAGCGAACAACTCGGAATAACCACCATAGTACGAAGGGATTGGAATATTAAAAAGAAAATCACAAATTACGTACAATCACGATAGTCACAAGTCAGCTACTGAGCGCACCAAGTTCCCTGCAGCACAGATATCAAGGCCAAGCGAGCAGCCAATGATAGCCATGCTGAGCATGATGTCACGAATCATACGAGTGGGGTGAATGGCAGGGCTGCCAGGTCGTGCCATGTATGGCATTTTTTACCATTCGTCAATAGTGATTTTATGTGCAACTGATGGTTCATTTTGTGCACTAATAAAATATATATCTCTATGTCAGGCATTCCCAACCACGGTCCTAAAGGCACACTAACAGTACAGGTTTTTGTGATATCCAGGCTTCAGCACAGGTGACTTAATTAGTAGCTCAGTTATTTTGATTTAACCATCTGTGCTGCAGCCTGGATATCACTAAAACCTGCACTGTTGGTGTGCCTTGAGGACCGTGGTTGGGAATGCCTGCTCTATGTATTGAATTTGAAAAAATTTTTTTAACATTTTTTCCAGCTAAGAAGGGTTCGGTGAATGCACGTATGAAACTTGCGGGGTTCAGTACCTCCAATAAGGTTAAGAACCACTTGTCTAAATGCTCTCTGTATTGCGTATTGGGGGTCATTCCAAGTTGATCACTAGCTGCCATTGTTCGCTGCATAGCGATCAGTGAAAAAAATGGCTAATCTGTGCATGGGTATGCACCGCAATGCGCACGCGCTTCATTCGGGTACGAAGTCCATTGTGGTTTTGCACTGGTTCTAGCAATGATTCCAACCGCACAGCCGAACGCAAGGAGATTGATAGAAAGAGGGCGTTTATGGGTGTCAACTGACCGTTTTCTGGGAGTGTTTGGAAAAATGCAGGCGTTGCCGGGCGTTTGCTGGGCGGGTATCTGACTTCATTTACAGTGTCACTCGTCGCAGCAATCATCGCACAGGATAAGTAACTACAGGGCTGGTCTTGTTTTGCACAAAATTTATTTGTAGGCGCTCTGCTGCACAGGCGTTCGCACTCCTGCAAAGCGAAAATACTCTACCCCGTGGGCGACGACTATGCGTTTGCATGGCTGCTAAAACTGCTAGCGAGCGATCAACTCGGAATGACCCCCATTGTTCTATTAAAATAAGCTCTCTATAATATAGCTGTCACTAGAATTATCTTTGTTTTGCATATTGGTCACAAAAATGCTCTTTATTGCATACTGGTCACTAGTATGCTCTCTGTATTGCATACTGGTCACCGGAACTCAATGTATTGCATTGCTGTCACTAGACTGTTCTCTGTATTGCATAGTGACTGCAAAATGTTCTCTCTATTGCATAGTGGTTACTAGAATGCTCCTTGTATTGCGTATTAAATATCACAATGCTTTCCATATTGCCTAATGGTTATTAGAATGTTCTCTCTATTGTATAGCAGTCAGTAAGATGCTCTTTGTTTTGCTTAGTGTACCGCACAGTAATCACTGGGATGCTCATTGTCAGGGCCGGCTCCAGGCCTACTAGCACCCTGTGCGAGAAAATGTAAAAGCGCCCCCCAACCCCTATGCGCGCGCCGAAGGCGCGCGCGCTTCGGGGAAAGTGGGCGTGGCCTCCTGGGTAAGTGGGTGTGGCCTCGTAACTTCATATTATTAAACTATAAATAAATATATTTTTTCACACCCCCTCTATGCACACAATTAGCAGCCTTATGCAGAACAGCCACAGTAGTGTTCCTTACACACAATGTCTCCAGTGTAGTGCCAGCTACACATGACATGCCCCGCAGCAGTGCCAGCTACACATGACATGCCCCGCAGCAGTGCCAGCTACACATGACATGCCCCGCAGCAGTGCCAGCTACACATGACATGCCCCGCAGCAGTGCCAGCTACACATGACATGCCCCTCAACAGTGCCAGCTACACACAATAGACCCCCAGCAGTGCCAGCTACACATGATAGTGTTCACGTTTTAGGGCAGGGTGCTGATCACAAGGAGGGCACATTTTTAAGTAAGGAGGGCAAAATGATGTACATACTGTAATGCTTGGTGCTCCTCCACCCACATGCCGAAGCAGGGACAGTGCGCGCCGAAGGCGCGCAGCAAAAATTTAGGGCCGTTGCTTCGTGGGGAAGGTGCATGACCACAGAGTAGTGGCAATTCGCATTACACCACATAGTAGTGCAGCTAATACACATTGCACCAGGTAGAACCTCCTATACACTTTGCGCCAGGCAGAGCACGTTAGACACTTTGCGCCAGGCAGAGCACGATAGACACTTTGCGCCAGGCAGAGCACGATAGACACTTTGCGCCAGGCAGCGCACGATAGACACTTTGCGCCAGGCAGCGCACGATAGACACATTGCCTAGCCACAGACGCCTAGTAGATACACTACATGATATGCCCCCCAGCAGTGCCAGCTACACGTGACATGCCCCCCAGCAATGCCAGCTACACGTGACATACCCCCCAGCAGTGCCAGCTACACGTGACATGCCCCCCAGCAGTGCCAGATACATAAATGGCCACACAGTGCAGATATGCCCCCAGTGCCAGATACATAAATGCCCCCACAATGCCAGATACATAAATGACCACACAATGCCAGATACATAAGTGCCCCCACAGTGCCAGATGCATCAATGACCCCACAGTGCCAGATACATAAGTGCCAGATACATAAATGCCCCCAGTGCCACAAAACATAAATGCCCCCACAGTGCCAGATAAATAAATGCCCGCCGTGCCACAAAACATAAAAGCCCCCACAGTGCAGATATGCCCCCACAGTGCCAGATACATAAATGCCCCCAGTGCCAGAAACATAAATGCCCCCACAGTGCAGATATGCCCCCACAGTGCCAGAAAAATAATGCCCCCACAGTGCAGATATGCCCCCACAGTGCCAGAAAAATAATGCCCCCACAGTGCAGATATGCCCCCACAGTGCCAGAAAAATAATGCCCCCACAGTGCAGATATGCCCCCACAGTGCCAGAAAAATAATGCCCCCACAGTGCAGATATGCCCCCACAGTGCCAGAAAAATAATGCCCCCACAGTGCAGATATGCCCCCACAGTGCCAGAAAAATAATGCCCACAGTGCAGATATGCCCCCACAGTGCCAGAAAAATAATGCCCCCACAGTGCAGATATGCCCCCACAGTGCCAGAAAAATAATGCCCCCACAGTGCCAGAAACATAATGCCCCCACAGTGCAGATATGCCCCCACAGTGCCAGAAAAATAATGCCCCCACAGTGCAGATATGCCCCCACAGTGCCAGAAAAATAATGCCCCCACAGTGCAGATATGCCCCCACAGTGCCAGAAAAACAATGCCCCCACAGTGCCAGAAAAATAATGCCCCCACAGTGTAGATATGCCCCCCACAGTGCCAGAAAAATAATGCCCCCACAGTGCCAGAAAAATAATGCCCCCACAGTGCAGATATGCCCCCACAGTGCCAGAAAAATAATGCCCCCACAGTGCCAGAAAAATAAACGGCCCCACACAGTGCCAGACAGATTTTAACTTACCTGTCTGTCACTGACACTGCGGTGCTGCTGAAAGCCGGGAATACTGCTGTGGGCGGGCCGCGGACGGAGGAACAAAACTGTGTGCGCGCTATGTACGCTGCGCGGCGCCGGCGTCCAACGTCAGACGCCGGCGCCGCACAGCGCGCTGCATAGCGCGCACACAAGTGGCCGGGAGTCGGACACACAGAGGCTGGCTCCAGGCAGGAAAATGGCGGCCGCAGCGTGCGGCGCCCTGTAAGAGTGGCGCCCCGCGCGGCCGCTCTAGTCGAACATGCCTGGAGCCGGCCCTGCTCATTGTTTTGCATAGTGGTCACTGTAACAATAGCTGTATTACGTAATGGTCACTATAATATTCTCTGTATTGCATAATGATCGCTAAAATAAACTCTCTATTGCATATTGGCTATGAAAATGCTCTTTGCATTGCATAACATCACTGGAATAGTCTGCATTTAATAATAGTGAGGTGGGGTTGGTAGGTGTTATAGCTGTTAGAAATGATTTTTTTTTCCTGTCCCCCCCCCCCCCCACCGAGGGGTATACTGTATTTATTAAAGGTTGATTTTAATTGATTTTGAAATCTAAAACAGTGTTAAAAAAACACACATTTGCAAACAGACTTTTTTTTACCGATTTATAAATGTTAATAAATGTAGGAGGTCATTCCGAGTTGTTCGCTCGCAAGCGGATTTTAGCAGATTTGCTCACGCTAAGCCGCCGCCTACTGGGAGTGAATCTTAGCATCTTAAAATTGCGAACGATGTATTCGCAATATTGCGATTACACACCTCGTAGCAGTTTCTGAGTAGCTTCAGACTTACTCGGCATCTGCGATCAGTTCAGTGCTTGTCGTTCCTGGTTTGACGTCACAAACACACCCAGCGTTCGCCCAGACACTCCTCCGTTTCTCCGGCCACTCCTGTGTTTTTTCCGGAAACGGTAGCGTTTTTTCCCACACGCCCATAAAACGGCCTGTTTCCGCCCAGTAACACCCATTTCCTGTCAATCACATTACGATCACCAGAACGATGAAAAAGCCGTGAGTAAAATTACTAAGTGCATAGCAAATTTACTTGGCGCAGTCGCAGTGCGAACATTGCGCATGCGCATTAAGCGGAAAATCGCTGCGATGCGAAGATTTTTACCGAGCGAACAACTCGGAATGAGGGCCGTAATTTTAGCCACATTGATTTAGATCAATTTAAAATCTATTAAAATCGACCATTACTGAATATTCCCCTGAGAGTCTTTGAACTGAGAATTGAACTGAAACAGCCCACCTTACCTTTCCCATTGGATGACAATGGAAATGAGTAGGTGTGTTTAATCATTTTTACTGTCTCAATTTGTGAAGCAAAGAATGATGCCTCGTAGAATACCGAGATCATATAGAGTGAATAAACTAAGACACAGCTAGTACGATTACCTAATATTTAATTTGGATTATGGGGTTATTTACTAAGCCTTGGAGAGTGGAAAGAGACAAAGGCCCCCATTCCAGATTACTACTGCGCATGCGTGTCGTACGGGTGCAAACAGCATCGTTGCTGTGCAATGCTTCTAGCGACGAATCCATTCGCACAACCGATCGCAAGGAGATTGACAGGAAGAGGGCGTTTATGGGTGTCAACTGACCGTTTTCTGGGAGTGGTAGGGAAAACGCAGGGCGGGTGTCTGATGTCAATTCCGGGACCGGACAGGCTGAAGTGATCGCAAGGGCTGAGTAAGTTCAGACCTACTCTGAAACTGCAAAAAACTTTTTCGTAGCTCTCGGCTGCACATGCGATCGCACACTTGCAAAGCAAAAATACACTCACCCGTGGGCGGCGACTATGCACTTGCACGGCTGCAAAAAGTAGCTAGCGAGCGATCAACTCGGAATGATGGCCAAAGTACCAACCAATCAGCTCCTATCATTTTTCAAATACAGCCTTTAGCATGTCAGTTAGGAGATGATTGGCTGGTACTTTGGCCCTCATTTATCAAGCCTTTGAGAGTGATAAATTGCACAGTGATAAAGTACCAGCCAATCAGCTCCTAACTGTCATTTTTCAAACACAGTCTGTAACATGGCAGTTAGGAGCTGATTGGCTGATACTTTATCACTGTGCAATTTATCACTCTCCAAGGCTTGATAAATCTGTCCTTTTATCTCTGTTCACTTTATCTCCTCTCCAAAGCTTAGGAAATAGATTTTTGGTTCTAATTAGTCACTGTCTTCATTATTAATTTGCAAAATGATTATGATAATTGAATTGTCATATGCAGTACATGGAGATTATTTTGGCAGAAGATAACTCTTGGTTTCATTGTCTTGTGAGAATGCACCTGATTTATTTATCATTACTCCCATGAAATTCTGGATATGGATGTTCAACAGCTGCAACTCCCATAGTTTAGTAATGAGAAGACGATCCTTAAGCCACCAAAAGTTGCCAGTTTCATTCCCACCTGGGCCGTTCCGTCCCCCTTGTACAGAGTGCTAACAGTTGCTGTTACATTGAGTGCTGATATCTTTAGTGTTGTGTTGCAGCCAGTGTTATGTTTTTCTAATAAAGTGTTTAGTGTTCATAATTGAAGTGTCCGTCATTCCTACGGGTTACTACGTGGACAATACCGTTAATGTATACTCAACAATATTAAATGAACCATGGGCTAATTCAACAAACAGATATTGGGGGTAATTCCAAGTTGATCGCAGCAGGAATTCTGTTAGCAATTGGGCAAAACCATGTGCACTGCAGGGGAGGCAGATATAACATGTGCAGAGAGAGTTAGATTTCGGTGTGGTGTGTTCAATCTGCAATCTAAATTGCAGTGTAAAAATAAAGCAGCCAGTATTTACCCTGCACAGAAACAAAATAACCCACTCAAATCTAACTCTCTCTGCAAATGTTATATCTGCCCCCCCTGTGGTCTGTCTCTGCTAAAAACTTTCCTGCTGCGATCAACTTGGAATTACCCCCATTGTGCAGTCTCTGAGTAGCCCAGGACTAACTCAGACGCTGCGATCACTTCAGCCTGTCCAGGACCGGAATTGACGTCAGGAACCCTCCCTGCAAGCGCATGGACACGCCTGCGTTTTTCCAGCCACTCCCAGAAAACGCTCAGTTGACACCCACTAACGGCTTCTTCCTGTCAATCTACTTGCGAACGCCCGTGCGAATGGATTCTTCGCACAAACCCATCGCTGAGCGGCGATCCGCTTTGTACCCGTGTGATGCGCCTGCGCATTGCGGTGCATACGGATGCGCAGTTTAGACCTGAACGCTGTACGAAAACGCAGCCTAACGATCAGGTCTGAATTAGACCCCATGATCAAAATAAAAAATTAGTCCACAGTTCTCATTGTCAAGCACTGGTCCACGGGGCATGTGGCACTATAGATTAGAGATGAGCGGGTTCGGTTCCTCGGAATCCGAACCCGCCCGAACTTCAGGTTTTTTTACACGGGGCCGAGCGACTCGGATCTTCCCGCCTTGCTCGGTTAACCCGAGCGCGCCCGAACGTCATCATCCCGCTGTCGGATTCTCGCGAGGCTCGGATTCTATCGCGAGACTCGGATTCTATATAAGGAGCCGCGCGTCGCCGCCATTTTCACACGTGCATTGAGATTGATAGGGAGAGGACGTGGCTGGCGTCCTCTCTGTTTATAGAGAAGAGAGTGAGACTAGAGTAGAGAGAGACACAGTATTTACTTTAGTAATTTTGGGGAGCATTAGGAGGAGTACTACTACTTGCTGAAGTGATAGTGTGACTGTATATCTGACTTGTGGGGGAGACAGTGGGGAGCAGTTAGAGTCTGAGAGCAGGAGTACATATTTTAACGTACAGTGCACACTTTTGCTGCCAGAGTGCCACACTGCCATTGTGACCACACTGACCACCAGTATATATTGTGATTGTCTGCTTAGGAGTACTACTTGCAAGTTGCTGATAGTGTGACCAGTGACCTGACCACCAGTTTAATTAATCACCACCAGTTTAATATATATATATATATATATATATATAATTGTATATAATATATATATAATTGTATACCACCTACCCGTGTTTTTTTTTTTTCTTTCTTCTTGATACATACTACTATAGTAGCTTACTGTAGCAGTCTGCGGTGCTGCTGAGCTGACAGTGTCCAGCAGGTCCGTCATCAGTCATTACATAATAAATATATATACCTGTCCGGCTGCAGTACTAGTGATATTATATATATATATATTAATTTTATCTCATTATCATCCAGTCTATATTAGCAGCAGACACAGTACGGTAGTCCACGGCTGTAGCTACCTCTGTGTCGGCAGTCGCTCGTCCATCCATAATTGTATACCACCTACCCGTGGTTTTTTTTTTCTTTCTTCTTGATACATACTACTATAGTAGCTTACTGTAGCAGTCTGCGGTGCTGCTGAGCTGACAGTGTCCAGCAGGTCCGTCATCAGTCATTACATAATAAATATATATACCTGTCCGGCTGCAGTACTAGTGATATTATATATATATATATATATATATATATATATATATATATTAATTTCATCTCATTATCATCCAGTCTATATTAGCAGCAGACACAGTACGGTAGTCCACGGCTGTAGCTACCTCTGTGTCGGCAGTCGCTCGTCCATCCATAAGTATACTAGTATCCATCCATCTCCATTGTTTACCTGAGGTGCCTTTTAGTTGTGCCTATTAAAATATGGAGAACAAAAATGTTGAGGTTCCAAAATTAGGGAAAGATCAAGATCCACTTCCACCTCGTGCTGAAGCTGCTGCCACTAGTCATGGCCGAGACGATGAAATGCCAGCAACGTCGTCTGCCAAGGCCGATGCCCAATGTCATAGTACAGAGCATGTAAAATCCAAAACACCAAATATCAGTAAAAAAAGGACTCCAAAATCTAAAATAAAATTGTTGGAGGAGAAGCGTAAACTTGCCAATATGCCATTTACCACACGGAGTGGCAAGGAACGGCTGAGGCCCTGGCCTATGTTCATGGCTAGTGGTTCAGCTTCACATGAGGATGGAAGCACTCAGCCTCTCGCTAGAAAAATGAAAAGACTCAAGCTGGCAAAAGCACCGCAAAGAACTGTGCGTTCTTCGAAATCCCAAATCCACAAGGAGAGTCCAATTGTGTCGGTTGCGATGCCTGACCTTCCCAACACTGGACGTGAAGAGCATGCGCCTTCCACCATTTGCACGCCCCCTGCAAGTGCTGGAAGGAGCACCTGCAGTCCAGTTCCTGATAGTCAGATTGAAGATGTCAGTGTTGAAGTACACCAGGATGAGGAGGATATGGGTGTTGCTGGCGCTGGGGAGGAAATTGACAAGGAGGATTCTGATGGTGAGGTGGTTTGTTTAAGTCAGGCACCCGGGGAGACACCTGTTGTCCGTGGGAGGAATATGGCCGTTGACATGCCTGGTGAAAATACCAAAAAAATCAGCTCTTCGGTGTGGAAGTATTTCAACAGAAATGCGGACAACATTTGTCAAGCCGTGTGTTGCCTTTGTCAAGCTGTAATAAGTAGGGGTAAGGACGTTAACCACCTCGGAACATCCTCCCTTATACGTCACCTGCAGCGCATTCATAATAAGTCAGTGACAAGTTCAAAAACTTTGGGCGACAGCGGAAGCAGTCCACTGACCAGTAAATCCCTTCCTCTTGTAACCAAGCTCACGCAAACCACCCCACCAACTCCCTCAGTGTCAATTTCCTCCTTCCCCAGGAATGCCAATAGTCCTGCAGGCCATGTCACTGGCAATTCTGACGATTCCTCTCCTGCCTGGGATTTCTCCGATGCATCCTTGCGTGTAACGCCTACTGCTGCTGGCGCTGCTGTTGTTGCTGCTGGGAGTCGATGGTCATCCCAGAGGGGAAATCGTAAGACCACTTTTACTACTTCCACCAAGCAATTGACTGTCCAACAGTCCTTTGCGAGGAAGATGAAATATCACAGCAGTCATCCTGTTGCAAAGCGGATAACTGAGGCCTTGACAACTATGTTGGTGTTAGACGTGCGTCCGGTATCCGCCGTTAGTTCACAGGGAACTAGACAATTTCTTGAGGTAGTGTGCCCCCGTTACCAAATACCATCTAGGTTCCACTTCTCTAGGCAGGCGATACCGAGAATGTACACGGACGTCAGAAAAAGACTCACCAGTGTCCTAAAAAATGCAGTTGTACCCAATGTCCACTTAACCACGGACATGTGGACAAGTGGAGCAGGGCAGGGTCAGGACTATATGACTGTGACAGCCCACTGGGTAGATGTATGGACTCCCGCCGCAAGAACAGCAGCGGCGGCACCAGTAGCAGCATCTCGCAAACGCCAACTCTTTCCTAGGCAGGCTACGCTTTGTATCACCGGTTTCCAGAATACGCACACAGCTGAAAACCTCTTACGGCAACTGAGGAAGATCATCGTGGAATGGCTTACCCCAATTGGACTCTCCTGTGGATTTGTGGCATCGGACAACGCCAGCAATATTGTGTGTGCATTAAATATGGGCAAATTCCAGCACGTCCCATGTTTTGCACATACCTTGAATTTGGTGGTGCAGAATTTTTAAAAAAACGACAGGGGCGTGCAAGAGATGCTGTCGGTGGCCAGAAGAATTGCGGGACACTTTCGGCGTACAGGCACCACGTACAGAAGACTGGAGCAACACCAAAAACGCCTGAACCTGCCCTGCCATCATCTGAAGCAAGAAGTGGTAACGACGTGGAATTCAACCCTATATATGCTTCAGAGGTTGGAGGAGCAGCAAAAGGCCATTCAAGCCTATACAATTCAGCACGATATAGGAGGTGGAATGCACCTGTCTCAAGCGCAGTGGAGAATGATTTCAACGTTGTGCAAGGTTCTGCTGCCCTTTGAACTTGCCACACGTGAAGTCAGTTCAGACACTGCCAGCCTGAGTCAGGTCATTCCCCTCATCAGGCTTTTGCAGAAGAAGCTGGAGACATTGAAGGAGGAGCTAACACGGAGCGATTCCGCTAGGCATGTGGGACTTGTGGATGGAGCCCTTAATTCGCTTAACTAGGATTCACGGGTGGTCAATCTGTTGAAATCAGAGCACTACATTTTGGCCACCGTGCTCGATCCTAGATTTAAAACCTACCTTGGATCTCTCTTTCCGGCAGACACAAGTCTGCTGGGGTTCAAAGACCTGCTGGTGAGAAAATTGTCAAGTCAAGCGGAACGCGACCTGTCAACATCTCCTCCTTCACATTCTCCCGCAACTGGGGGTGCGAGGAAAAGGCTCAGAATTCCGAGCCCACCCGCTGGCGGTGATGCAGGGCAGTCTGGAGTGACTGCTGATGCTGACATCTGGTCCGGACTGAAGGACCTGACAACGATTACGGACATGTCGTCTACTGTCACTGCATATGATTCTCTCCCCATTGAAAGAATGGTGGAGGATTATATGAGTGACCGCATCCAAGTAGGCACGTCACACAGTCCGTACTTATACTGGCAGGAAAAAGAGGCAATTTGGAGGCCCTTGCACAAACTGGCTTTATTCTACCTAAGTTGCCCTCCCACAAGTGTGTACTCCGAAAGAGTGTTTAGTGCCGCCGCTCACCTTGTCAGCAATCGGCGTACGAGGTTACTTCCAGAAAATGTGGAGAAGATGATGTTCATTAAAATGAATTATAATCAATTCCTCCGTGGAGACATTGACCAGCAGCAATTGCCTCCACAAAGTACACAGGGAGCTGAGATGGTGGATTCCAGTGGGGACGAATTGATAATCTGTGAGGAGGGGGATGTACACGGTGATATATCGGAGGATGATGATGAGGTGGACATCTTGCCTCTGTAGAGCCAGTTTGTGCAAGGAGAGATTAATTGCTTCTTTTTTGGTGGGGGTCCAAACCAACCCGTCATTTCAGTCACAGTCGTGTGGCAGACCCTGTCACTGAAATGATGGGTTGGTTAAAGTGTGCATGTCCTGTTTATACAACATAAGGGTGGGTGGGAGGGCCCAAGGACAATTCCATCTTGCACCTCTTTTTTCTTTTTTTCTTCTTTGCGTCATGTGCTGTTTGGGGAGTGTTTTTTGGAAGGGCCATCCTGCGTGACACTGCAGTGCCACTCCTAGATGGGCCAGGTGTTTGTGTCGGCCACTAGGGTCGCTTATCTTACTCACACAGCTACCTCATTGCGCCTCTTTTTTTCTTTGCGTCATGTGCTGTTTGGGGAGTGTTTTTTGGAAGGGCCATCCTGCGTGACACTGCAGTGCCACTCCTAGATGGGCCAGGTGTTTGTGTCGGCCACTAGGGTCGCTTATCTTACTCACACAGCTACCTCATTGCGCCTCTTTTTTTCTTTGCGTCATGTGCTGTTTGGGGAGTGTTTTTTGGAAGGGCCATCCTGCGTGACACTGCAGTGCCACCAGGTGTTTGTGTCGGCCACTAGGGTCGCTTATCTTACTCACACAGCTACCTCATTGCGCCTCTTTTTTTCTTTGCGTCATGTGCTGTTTGGGGAGTGTTTTTTGGAAGGGCCATCCTGCGTGACACTGCAGTGCCACTCCTAGATGGGCCAGGTGTTTGTGTCGGCCACTAGGGTCGCTTATCTTACTCACACAGCTACCTCATTGCGCCTCTTTTTTTCTTTGCGTCATGTGCTGTTTGGGGAGTGTTTTTTGGAAGGGCCATCCTGCGTGACACTGCAGTGCCACTTCTAGATGGGCCAGGTGTTTGTGTCAGCCACTAGGGTCGCTTATCTTACTCACACAGCTACCTCATTGCGCCTCTTTTTTTCTTTGCGTCATGTGCTGTTTGGGGAGTGTTTTTTGGAAGGGCCATCCTGCGTGACACTGCAGTGCCACTCCTAGATGGGCCAGGTGTTTGTGTCGGCCACTAGGGTCGCTTATCTTACTCACACAGCTACCTCATTGCGCCTCTTATTTTCTTTGCGTCATGTGCTGTTTGGGGAGTGTTTTTTGGAAGGGCCATCCTGCGTGACACTGCAGTGCCACTCCTAGATGGGCCAGGTGTTTGTGTCGGCCACTAGGGTCGCTTATCTTACTCACACAGCTACCTCATTGCGCCTCTTTTTTTCTTTGCGTCATGTGCTGTTTGGGGAGTGTTTTTTGGAAGGGCCATCCTGCGTGACACTGCAGTGCCACTCCTAGATGGGCCAGGTGTTTGTGTCGGCCACTAGGGTCGCTTAGCTTAGTCATCCAGCGACCTCGGTGCAAATTTTAGGACTAAAAATAATATTGTGAGGTGTGAGGTATTCAGAATAGACTGAAAATGAGTGGAAATTATGGTTTTTGAGGTTAATAATACTTTGGGGTCAAAATGACCCCCAAATTCTATGATTTAAGCTGTTTTTTAGTGTTTTTTGAAAAAAACACCCGAATCCAAAACACACCCGAATCCGACAAAAAAAATTCGGTGAGGTTTTGCCAAAACGCGGTCGAACCCAAAACACGGCCGCGGAACCGAACCCAAAACCAAAACACAAAACCCGAAAAATTTCAAGTGCACATCTCTACTATAGATGATGATGAGATTCAGAAGAATATTTTCCTGAGCCATGAAAATTGCTTAGAAGTGACTTTATTTTGATATATTACGTCTATTTTCAAGCACAACCATACACCTGCAAAGCTAGCTTGATTTTCCAGGGGAAGCTTCCCCAACCTTTTGGTAGCCACGATTAATTTGCGAAGTGGAAGACTAGGGGATCTATTTACTATGCCTTGGAGAGAGATAAAGTGGATGGAGCAGGGTCGTATGTTCGTCCCAGTCGGCCGGAGGCAAGTTGGTGCCCCCTGCCTTAAAAAAAGGGAAAACTAATACACACGATTTACAGAATTCTATAGAGGTATCAATCTCAGCTGTTCTACAGGGACCAGAGCTTACAGTGAATTGGCAGGGCTCCAGCTACTCTGTGACAACATTCCACAGTAGAACTTCAGAAGGCACCTTGTGACATGCAGGCAGGGTTATGTACATATGGACAGAAGGTGGATTGAACAAGTGCAACTGGTGGTTTTTGAATTTGGATAACTGAAAGTCACAGTAAAATACGAAAGCCATTTTCTTGGCTTCTCTGACATTCTGACCATGGGGGTCATTCCGAGTTGATCGCAGCCAGCAACTTTTTGCTGCTGCTGCTATCAACTAATCCCTGCCTACGGGGGAGTGTTTTTTTAGCATAGCAGGGCTGCTATGCTTAAAAAGTTTCCTGCAAAACAAGAACAGCCCTGCAGCTACTTACCCTGTGCGACGGATCCAGCGATGAAGGTCACGGTCCTGACGTCAGACATCCGCCCTCCATTCGCCTGGACACGCCTGCGTTCTTCTTACCACTCCTCGAAAATGGCCTCCAATGGTGAGTATCCGCTCCGGAACGCCTCTCCGCTGTCAATCTTCCGTCCAGAGCTGCGTCTTTTTTTTCCGCTGGGCGCTGTACTGTACCTTGGGACAGTTTTAGACTCAAACTGAAGAAAGTTATACTGTAAAAAGAGGATGCTTTGTGCATCTACTGCCGAGCAAGTGCATGAATCTGGCACTTATTCAGGTTTGTTAGCAAACCAAAAAAGCACACTAATGGGCAAAACCATGTTGCACTGCAGGTGGGGCAAATGTAACATGTGCAGAGAGATTTACATTTGGGTGGGGTGTGATCAAACTGAAATCTAAATTGCAGTGTAGCAATTAAGCAGCCAGTATTTACCATGCTCAGAAACAATATAACCCACCCAAATCTAACTCTCCCTGCACATGTTACATCTGCCCCACCTGCACATGTTACATCTGCCCCACTAGTGTGCTTTTTTGCTTTGCTAACAAACCTAAATAACCCCCTCTGTCGGCAATGATGGAGGTATTTTCATAGCAACAGATGTTTTTGTTAGACAGTGGATCACTCTGTGGTCTGTCTCTGTTCCCAGCACTAGAGGCAGCTTCCCTGCTCTAGTGTTTTCCCTCCTAGTGTCAGCTCAGCGCAGGAGGAGGTGGTTAGTGCACAGTTTGAAAGAGTTCTTCCTGGGAGAGACAACTGGCTTCTGCTCTTCTGAGTGTGTGACCTTATCTACCCCGCAGCTGCACCCTGTGTGTATGCAGCCGCACTCTATGTGTACTAAGACGCTGTGTTACCGCTGTACTGCTTCACATGTATACTGTGAGTTCCTGCTGCTGCAGAACATCTTCTATATGCTACAAGCTATTATCTCTGTTATCTGAATAAACCAATCATCCTGGTTAAGTGCTGTTGTGTGGACTGACATCCCATTCCAGCCCCGCAACACTCTGCTAACAGTTTTCCCTGGCCTGGGGAAGGAGTTGGACACATTGAGGGTATTCCTTCATTCCTGCATAAATGTAAACTAAGCAAACAAGAATATTTTTATTTTTTTCAGACAGTTTATGTAGACAAACCTTCCAACAATAAAGTCTTTTGTTTCCTCCGGTGAGTGAGCTTGTCTGTGTCATGTCAGCCCATGTCATAATGATTTCAGCTACATAACCCTGGGGTACGTTTGATGTTTCTGAGCACTGAGCACCCTTCCTCTCTCTTGGTGCCACCTATCCATTGCTGCAGGACATACATCCCAATTCAAACCAACAAATTCATCAATTGGACCCAAGGTCTTCAAGTAGTTTTCCTCCTCTTTACGTATATGCATGAATTGATCTTTATGGATACCGTGAATTGGATGATGAAATAAAATCTGTTTTAGTAACTGTACTTCACCATACTGTATATGCCCTTCTTTTTCTTTTCCATGTGGATGAGTGTGGACTAATTCTTTTAAAAAAAATACACCATAAAGAGGAGGAAAATTACTTGAAGACCTTGGGTCCAATTGATGATTTTGATGGTTTGAAATCACCTTTTTATTCTTCATTTTTTGACTGATTGACTCTATCCCGGAAGTGCGCACACCTGCAAATTTTTAGATTGACTTTATACACACAGCCTGAGGGTAATTCTAGTCAGTAGTTTTAATAATTTTGTGCATTAAACAAAGTTTGTGTACATACACACAATTCAGTTATGTTTCATATACACCTTATACACACAGCCTGAAGGTCATTTAATACAATATGTTGAATAACTTTGAGTATTAAACAAAGTTTGTGTACATCGAGCCATCAGAAAACAAAGGTTTCACTATTTCACTCAAAAAAATCTGTATTTTGCAATATTACGTATTTCGGAATTTTTGGATATGGGATATTCAATCAGTAGCACATTTTTAAGTACACAACCCATGCCGTTTAATTACACTTCAGCAAGAAAAAAATCTTTAAATGGCAAAATGGCAGAAATTGCACATAACATTGTATGCCTAAATTAAATTCATGGTATTAATAAGTATACATTGAACAGTCTGTTACAGTTGAATTAAAAAAATAAATAAATGGTGTAAGCCATGATCTGCATGGGAAAATATAATTTACTAATGTCAAGTTCAGAGGATGCACTGTGTAACATACAGGATCCTCTCCATTCCCAATGCAGCTGAAAGATGGGGCACTTGTTTGTTAGCACGGGGGCACCAAGCAGGAGCGGTTCTTGATGCGGGCAAGCAGTGCCTGTGCCCGGGGCGCTGCGGCCTGGGGGCGTGGCCGCAGGCACCCCGCAGGCACCGCCGTCTACCCGCACCCCGCTCCCTGGCTGCAGCAGACGCCGTGGGCTGTGTGGGCGTCCGCTGCAGCCGGCTCCAGTGACAGACACTAGAGGTCATTATTGACCTCTAGTGTCTGTGCGGAGCTGCTATGGGAGAGACGTCATGATGTCTCTCCCATAGAGAGGAGCCGCGGGAGGCCAGGTGGAGCAGCAGCAGCAGCAGCGGCTGTCGGGAAGCAGGAGCGGGGCAGTGGTAAATATTGTTTTTTTTTTTTTTGTGTGTGTTTGACAGCGACAGGGGGCACAGCAGCAGAGGGCACAACTACAGGGGACAAAACTACTGGGGCAAAGCAACAGGGGGCACAACTACTGGGGAAAATCTACTGGGGGCAAAGCAACAGGGTTCACAACAACAGAGGGCACAACTACTGGGGCAAAGCAACAGGGGGCACAACTACTGGGGCAAATCTACTGGGGGGCAAAGCAACAGGGTTCACAACAACAGAGGGCACAACTACTGGGGACAAAGCAACGGGGCACAGCATCAGAGGGCACAACTACTGGGGGCAAAGCAACAGGGGGCACAGCATCAGAGGGCACAACTACTGGGGGCAAAGCAACAAGCGACGGGGCACAACTAATGAGGCACAGGTACAGGGGGCGCAGCTACTTGGGGCACAGCTACAGGAGGCAAATCTACTGGGGCAAATCTACTGGGGGGCACAACTACTTGGGGCAAATCTGGGGGAATTAACTGTGGCCACGCCCCTCCCCTATGAAGCCACGACCCTATTTTTGGCACCATATTCGAGGGGGGGGGGGCAGTGGAAAGTTTCGCACTGGGCGCCACAAGGTGTAGAACCGGCCCTGGCACCAAGATCTTTGTCCATTATACATATGTAAAAAGTTTGTTTAAGGCTGTTTTCCTTTGACGCCTTGACTACAAGTACAAGTTACCGCCGAATGTCAAATGTATGTTTTGGAGTAAACCATATGCAATATAACTGTTAAGTTTGGATTATCATGCTTAATAATACAGGTGAAACTCAGAAAAATAGAATATCATGCAAAAGTTCATTTATTTCAGTAATTCAACTTAAAAGGTGAAACTAATATAGTATACAGGTTGAGTATCCCATATCCAAATATTCCGAAAAACAGAATATTCCGAAATACAGACTTTTTTGAGTGAGACTGAGATAGTGAAACCTTTGTTTTTTGATGGCTCAATGTACACAAACTTTGTTTAATGCACAAAGTTATTAAACATATTGTATTAAATGACCTTCAGGCTGTGTGTATAAGGTGTATATGAAACATAAATGAATTGTGTGAATGTAGACACACTTTGTTTAATGCACAAAGTTATAAAAAATATTGGCTAAAATTACCTTCAGGCTGTGTGTATGAGGTGTATATGTAACATAAATGCATTCTGTGCTTAGACTTGGGTCCCATCACCATGATATCTCATTATGGTATGCAATTATTCCAAAATACGGAAATATCCGATATCCAAAATACCTCTGGTCCCAAGCATTTTGGATAAGGGATACTCAACCTGTATTATTATATAGACTCATTACATGCAAAGTGATATATTTCAAGCCTTTATTTGTTATAATTTTGATGATTGAGGTTTATAGCTTTAGTAAACCCCAAATCCAAAATCTCAGAAAATTTGAATATTACATAAAATCAATAAAAAAAGGATTTTAAATACAGAAATGTCAGCCCTCTGAAAAGTATAATCATGCATATGTACTCAGTACTTGGTTTGGGTCCCTTTTGCATGAAGTTCTGCCATGAGACATGAGGCCGAACAATGCAGAAGAGCTGAAGGCCGCTATTGAAGCATCCTGGTCTTCCATAACACCTCAGCAGTGCCACAGGCAAAAGGGGCCCAAACCAAGTACTGAGTCATATGCATGATTATACTTTTCAGAGAGACGAAATTTCTGTATTTAAAATCCTTTTTTATTGATTTTATGTAATATTTCTCATTTTCTGAGATTTTGGATTTGGGGTTTTCTTAAGCTGTAAGCCACAATAATCAAAAATATTACAAATAAAGGCTTGAAATATCTCACTTTGCATGTAATGAGTCT
Source organism: Pseudophryne corroboree (assembly GCF_028390025.1). Taxonomy (NCBI): domain Eukaryota; kingdom Metazoa; phylum Chordata; class Amphibia; order Anura; family Myobatrachidae; genus Pseudophryne; species Pseudophryne corroboree. The sequence goes on along the minus strand of NC_086447.1, from coordinate 101,327,086 downwards.
ATATAATGTATTAGTTTCACCTTTTAAGTTGAATTACTGAAATAAATGAACTTTTGCCCAATATTCTAATTTTCTGAGTTTCACCTGTAGACATACATTTACACCTGATTCTAGGTTGAATAAATTCAGTGTTTTTAGATGATTTACATATAGATCAAGACTCTGAATATTATGTATTTTCTTATGAATTACACTCAAGGTGCTCCTATGTAAGATTTAAATATGCCCATTAAAAAAATGCCACCATTTTTATTTCATTCCTTTTTTACATTTTTTAAATTCTGTTATTTTAACTTAAAACTATAAAAATCAAATGTTAGGAAGAAATATTTGAATTTATAAGGATAGAAAGCTGGGCAAAGAACTAAAGGGTAATGCCGAGGTTGATATTAAACCTAACCTTAAATTAGGGATGTTGGATCTTAATAAGCGGATGCCCAAATGTAACAGCCTGAGAGATGCAGGGACTGTTGCTATTTTGGCAACTTAGGGGGTAATTCAGTCCCGATCGCGGCTGTGTGTTTTCGCACAGCAAGGGATCAGGTCTAAACTGTGCACCGCAATGTACCGTGTCGGACGACAGCACCGGGCATCGGTGCCTAGCGATGGGATGGTGCACAAATGTTAAATGCACGGGCATTCGCAAGGTGATTGACAGGAAGAGGCAATTTGTGGGTGGCAACTGACCGTTTTACAGGAGTGTCCGGAAAAACGCAGGCGAGATCAGCCGTTTTCAGAGAAGGTGTCTCACGTCAACTCCGGCCCCGATCACCTTCAAACAATCGCAGCGGCTGAGTAAGTCCTGGGCTGAGCAGAGACTGCACAAACTGATGTTTGTGCAGCTCTGCTACAGAAGCGTATGCACACCTGCACAGCACTTTTCCCCTCCCCCTGTAGGCTGCGACTATCTGATCACAAGGCAGCAAAAAACGCAGCCCAGCGATCAGGTCTGAATTTCCCCCTTAGCTCCTGGTGTTGCTGCTTTAGAGATCGCGCCAGTGCCTACAAATCGCAAGCTATTACATTTGGACCTGATTACTTTAGTGGGTATTCAGTTGATAAGTGTCCCTAATACCCCTTTCACATCGCAAAAATAACCCGGTATCGACCCAGCATATTGCCGGGTCGACACGGGTCAGTGCGCGATGTGAAAGGGCTTCATGAGAATTCACGGGTCGCCTGACCCGGTAATTCAACCTGGTTAACAAGAAGGGTTATTCCCGGGTTGAATTCGGGGTCAGTGGCAGCGTAAACAGATTCCCAGGTCGATGCGATCCGGGACCCATTTACTACATGGGGAGAGGCGGCGCGGAGATGGGCTCATCTCCCAGTGCCGCATCCACCCCTGCCCCCCGCTGCCGGCTCCGCCCCCCCCTGACGCTATGGCAACTGACCCGGCTAATTGCTGGGTCGGATAGCCATTGAGAAGCTCCAATGCTGGATCCCACCCGGGAAGGACCCGTTTCCAATTCCCGGGTGGGATCCGGCATTGGAGATCTGAATGGGGTAAAACACCTTTTAGAAACTTCCTTATAATCTTACTACCTGTTCTTTAAACAAATTAAGGAAATTGTTGGAAGATGGGATTAATGTTGCCATTTAAAGAAAAAAAAACTTTCCTATTATTTATTACTAGTATAGGGACCCAATATATGCAGAGCCACCTCGGTCTGTCCGATGCTCCGCCCTCTCCCAGACCATCCTGCTTTATGCCGCCCAGCTTCCCTCACTATCAGCGGCTTTGTGACCGGACAGACCTTGGAGAATTATTATGTAGATCTTCCCAAAATTTATATAAAAATTTTTCATATAAATATTCATAATAAATATTTAACAGTTATTATTTTAATTAAGGAAATTAAGTGGACTACAGAATGGGGACGGATGTAATGACATCCGAGTTGGCCGGAGGTGCAGGTTCCCGGCTGAACTCGGATGTTTGTTTTAAAGCGGCAATCTTTTACAAGCAATGGAAAAAATCATAATCAGAGCATTGAAGCTGTTTTTCATATTCTATTAAAATGTAAACTTAAATTTGTACCCCAAATGATTTTTGGTTCAATTTTTTTATTTAAGTTATGATTAGTACTTTAAGCCCCAGGCCACAGAGATGATGATGGAAGGGAATGTTCCCTAGTTTATGGCACATTCAAAGGCAAACATTTTTTTGTCTTTGAGGGTTTTTGTCTTCATGATTACTGTGGTTAACCAGATCTGTTTGAGGTCCTGGTGGAGCCAAAAGGCAAAACTACTCGAGCGGTTTGGATGGGACGGATATTGCTTCTTACAGTATCTGTTTTGATGTTTCTGTCTATTTAGAATTTTAAAGTGTTCTAAGTAAAACTGGGAAAATATATCAATTCAGTGGGGGATATGTACTAAGGGGGTCATTCCGAGTTGATCTCATGCTGCAACTTTTTGCAGGCCGTTTGATCAGATAGACGCCGCCTATGGGGGAGTGTATTGTAGCTTAGCAAGTTTTTGATCGCATGTGCAGGGGAGCTGGGCAAAAAAGTTTTGTGTAGTTTCTGAGTAGCTCTGGACTTATTCAGCCACTGTGATCTCTTCAACCTGTCAGGTCCCGGAACTGACGTCAGACACCTGCCCTGCAAACGCCTCGACACGCCTGCATTTCCCTCACCACTCCCAGAAAATGGTAGGTTGACACCCAGATCCGCCTCCCTGTTGTCAATCTTCTTGCGGGCTCCGCTGCGATAGCTTCCCTTGCTTTTCTTGTCGCTACCTGGCGACAGGCGTCGCCGGGCAATGATGCGTCTGCGCATTGCCGCCCACGTGAAATGACCCCCTAAGCCTTGAAGAGTGACCCATTTGCACGGCTGCGAAAAACTGCAACGTGCGAATGGGTCGAAATGACCCCCTAAGCCTTGAAGAGTGATAAAATTAATGGAGATAAAGGGGGTCATTCCGAGTTGATCGCTAGCTATTTTTTGCAGCGCTGCAATCAGGTCTAAACTCGTCAAAACTGCACATGCGTATGCACCGCAATGCGCAGGCAGTCGCATGGGTACAAAGCGGATCCGTGCTAGGTGATGGATTTAACGAAGAATCCATTCCCACAGCCGATCACAAGGAGATTGACAGGAAGAGAGCGTTTGTGGGTGTCAACTGACCGTTTTCTGAGAGTGTTTGGAAAAACGCAGGCTTGTCCAAGTGTTTGCAGAGCGGATGTCTGATGTCAGTTCTGGGTCCAAAAAGACTGAAGTGATCGCATGGGCTGAGTAAATCCAGAGCTACTCAGAAACTGAAAAAAACTTTTTTGTCCCGCTCGGCTGCTCAAGCGTTCGCACACTTGCAAAGCGAAAATACACTCCCCCATAGGCGGCGACTATCTGATCGCTGCTCTGCAAAAAATAGCTAGTGAGCAATCAACTCGGAATGACCCCCAAAGTACTGTACCAACCAATCAGCTACTAACTGCAGTGTTACAGGCTGTGTTTAAAAAAATCACTTAGGAGCTGATTGGTTGGATCTTTATCTCTCTCCACTTTATAACTCTCCAAGGAATAGTACATCTGCCCAACAGCATGTTATGTGCAGTACTTACCCCATACTTTACAAGCACTAAATATAAGATATAGTAGGTAGATGGATATATATATATATATAAATAAATAAATAGATATAGAAATATATACGAGAGAGACATATACTGTAGATATCTATATATGAGATAGATAGATAGCCATACATTAGATAGATATTAAAATGATATATAGCTATACGTTAGATAAGTAGATAATAGATAGATATTAGATACATAGATATTAGATACATAGATATTAGATAGATAGCTATACGTTATATAGGTAGATAATAGATATTAGATACAGTATATAGATATTAGATAGATAAAATAAGAATTTACTTACCGATAATTCTATTTCTCGTAGTCCGTAGTGGATGCTGGGGACTCCGTCAGGACCATGGGGAATAGCGGCTCCGCAGGAGACAGGGCACAAAAATAAAGCTTTAGGATTAGGTGGTGTGTACTGGCTCCTCCCCCTATGACCCTCCTCCAAGCCTCAGTTAGGATACTGTGCCCGGACGAGCGTACACAATAAGGAAGGATATTGAATCCCGGGTAAGACTCATACCAGCCACACCAATCACACCGTATAACTTGTGATCTGAACCCAGTTAACAGTATGACAAACGTAGGAGCCTCTGAACAGACGGCTCACAACAATAACAACCCGAATTTGTTTGTAACAATAACTATGTACAAGTATTGCAGACAATCCGCACTTGGGATGGGCGCCCAGCATCCACTACGGACTACGAGAAATAGAATTATCGGTAAGTAAATTCTTATTTTCTCTAACATCCTAAGTGGATGCTGGGGACTCCGTCAGGACCATGGGGATTATACCAAAGCTCCCAAACGGGCGGGAGAGTGCGGATGACTCTGCAGCACCGAATGAGAGAACTCAAGGTCCTCCTCAGCCAGGGTATCAAATTTGTAGAATTTTGCAAACGTGTTTGCCCCTGACCAAGTAGCAGCTCGGCAGAGTTGTAATGCCGAGACCCCCCGGGCAGCCGCCCAGGATGAGCCCACTTTCCTTGTGGAATGGGCCTTGACAGATTTAGGTTGTGGCAAGCCTGCCACAGAATGTGCAAGTTGAATTGTGCTACAAATCCAACGAGCAATCGTCTGCTTAGAAGCAGGAGCACCCATCTTGTTGGGTGCATACAATATAAACAGTGAGTCAGACTTTCTGACTCCCGCCGTTCTTGAAATATATATTTTCAATGCCCGGACCACGTCCAACAACTTGGAATCCTCCAAATCGTTAGTAGCCGCAGGCACCACAATAGGCTGGTTCAGGTGAAACGCTGACACCACCTTAGGCAGAAAATGAGGACGCGTCCGCAGTTCTGCCCTGTCCGTATGGAAAATCAGATATGGGCTCTTATATGATAAAGCCGCCAATTCTGATACTCTCCTGGCTGAAGCCAGGGCCAGTAGCATGGTTACTTTCCATGTAAGATACTTCAACTCCACCGATTTGAGCGGCTCAAACCAATGGGATTTGAGAAAATCCAAGACTACATTAAGATCCCACGGTGCCACTGGGGGCACAACCGGGGGCTGTATATGTAGTACTCCTTTTACAAAAGTCTGGACTTCAGGAACTGAAGCCAATTCTTTCTGGAAGAAAATCGACAGGGCCGAAATTTGAACCTTAATGGACCCCAATTTGAGGCCCATAGACAATCCTGTTTGCAGGAAATGTAGGAATCGACCCAGTTGAAATTCCTCCGTGGGGGCCTTCCTGGCCTCACACCACGCAACATATTTTCTCCAAATGCGGTGATAATGTTGTGCAGTCACCTCCTTCCTGGCTTTTACCAGTGTAGGAATGACCTCTTCCGGAATGCCTTTTTCCCTTAGAATTCGGCGTTCAACCGCCATGCCGTCAAACGCAGCCGCGGTAAGTCTTGGAATAGACACGGTCCCTGCTGAAGCAGGTCCCGTCTTAGAGGTAGAGGCCACGGATCCTCCGTGAGCATCTCTTGAAGTTCCGGGTACCAAGTTCTTCTTGGCCAATCCGGAGCCACTAGTATCGTTCTTACTCCCTTTTGCCGTATAATTCTCAGTACTTTTGGTATGAGAGGCAGAGGAGGGAACACATACACTGACTGGAACACCCACGGTGTTACCAGAGCGTCCACAGCTATTGCCTGAGGGTCTCTTGACCTGGCGCAATACCTGTCCAGTTTTTTGTTGAGGCGGGACGCCATCATATCCACCATTGGTTTTTCCCAACGGTTCACAATCATGTGGAAGACTTCTGGATGAAGTCCCCACTCTCCCGGGTGTAGATCGTGTCTGCTGAGGAAGTCTGCTTCCCAGTTGTCCACTCCCGGAATGAATACTGCTGACAGTGCTATCACATGATCCTCCGCCCAGCGAAGAATCCTTGCAGCTTCTGCCATTGCTGTCCTGCTTCTTGTGCCGCCCTGTCTGTTTACGTGGGCGACTGCCGTGATGTTGTCCGACTGGATCAACACCGGCTGACCCTGAAGCAGGGGTTTTATATTTATGTGAAGAGACATCTCCAGGCTTGACCATACTCCCTGGAAGTTTCTTCCCTGTGTGACCGCTCCCCAGCCTCTCAGACTGGCATCCGTGGTCACCAGGACCCAGTCCTGTATGCCGAATCTGCGGCCCTCTAACAGATGAGCACTCTGCAACCACCACAGAAGAGACACCCTTGTCCGTGGCGATAAGGTTATCCGCTGATGCATCTGCAGATGTGATCCGGACCATTTGTCCAGCAGATCCCACTGAAAAGTTCGTGCGTGGAATCTGCCGAATGGAATCGCTTCGTAAGAAGCCACCATCTTTCCCAGGACTCTTGTGCATTGATGCACAGACACTTTCCCTGGTTTTAGGAGGTTCCTGACAAGTTCGGATAACTCCCTGGCTTTCTCCTCCGGAAGAAACACCTTTTTCTGAACCGTGTCCAGAATCATTCCCAGGAACAGCAGACGTGTCGTCGGGGTCAACTGAGATTTTGGAAAATTCAGAATCCACCCGTGTTGTTGCAGCACTAGTCGGGTTAGTGCTACTCCGTCCTCCAGCTGTTCTCTGGACCTTGCCCTTATCAGGAGATCGTCCAAGTAAGGGATAATTAATACGCCTCTTCTTCGCAGAAGAATCATCATTTCGGCCATTACCTTGGTAAAGACCCGAGGTGCCGTGGACAATCCAAACGGCAGGGTCTGAAACTGATAATGACAGTTTTGCACCACGAACCTGAGGTACCCTTGATGTGAAGGGCAAATTGGGACATGCAGGTAAGCATCCTTTATGTCCAGGGACACCATAAAGTCCCCTTCTTCCAGATTCGCTATCACTGCTCTGAGTGACTCCATCTTGAACTTGAATTTTTGTATGTACAGGTTCAAAGATTTCAGATTTAGAATAGGTCTTACCGAGCCGTCCGGCTTCGGTACCACAAATAGCATGGAGTAATACCCCTTTCCCTGTTGTAGGAGGGGTACCTTGACTATCACCTGCTGAGAAAACAGCTTGTGAATGGCTTCCAATACCGTCGCCCTGTCTGAGGGAGACGTTGGCAAAGCAGACTTTAGGAACCTGCGAGGGGGAGACTTCTCGAATTCCAACCTGTAACCCTGAGATACTACCTGCAGGATCCAGGGGTCCACCTGTGAGCAAGCCCACTGTGCGCTGAAATTCTTGAGTCGACCCCCCACCGCTCCTGAGTCCGCTTGTAAGGCCCCAGCGTCATGCTGAGGGCTTTGCAGAACCCTGAGAGGGCTTCTGTTCCTGGGCAGGGGCTGCTTGCTGCCCTCTCTTACCCCTTCCTCTGCCCCGAGGCAGATATGACTGTCCTTTTGTCCGCTTGTTCTTATAGGACCGAAAGGACTGCGGCTGAAAAGACGGTGTCTTTTTCTGTTGGGAGGGGGTCTGAGGTAAAAAGGTGGATTTTCCGGCAGTTGCCGTGGCCACCAGATCCGATAGACCGACGCCAAATAATTCCTCCCCTTTATACGGCAATACTTCCATATGTCGTTTGGAATCCGCATCACCTGACCACTGTCGCGTCCATAAACTCCTTCTGGCAGATATGGACATCGCATTTACTCTCGATGCCAGAGTGCAAATATCTCTCTGAGCATCTCGCATATAAAGGAAAGCATCCTTTAATTGCTCTATAGTCAATAAAATACTGTCCCTATCCAGGGTATCAATATTTTCAGTCAGGGAATCCAACCAGACGACCCCAGCACTGCACATCCAGGCTGAGGCGATGGCTGGTCGCAGTATAACACCAGTATGTGTGTATATACTTTTTAGGGTAGTTTCCAGTCTCCTATCAGCTGGATCCCTGAGGGCGGCCGTATCAGGAGACGGTAACGCCACTTGTTTTGATAAGCGTGTGAGCGCCTTATCCACCCTAGGGGGTGTTTTCCAGCGCGCCCTAACCTCTGGCGGGAAAGGGTATAATGCTAATAACTTTTTTGAAATTAGCACTTTTCTATCTGGGTTAACCCACGCTTCATCACATACATCATTTAATTCCTCTGATTCAGGAAAAACTACAGGTAGTTTTTTCACCCACCACATAATACCCCTTTTTGTGGTGCTTGCAGTATCAGAGATATGCAAAGCCTCCTTCATTGCCGTGATCATATAACGTGTGGCCCTACTTGAAAATACGTTTGTTTCATCACCGTCGACACTAGATTCAGTGTCTGTGTCTGGGTCTGTGTCGACCGACTGAGGTAAAGGGCGCTATACAGCCCCTGACGGTGTCTGAGACGCCTGGGCAGGTACTAACTGGTTTGCCGGCCGTCTCATGTCGTCAACTGATTTTTGTAATGTGCTGACATTATCACGTAATTCCATAAACAAAGCCATCCATTCCGGTGTCTACTCCCTGGGGGGTGACATCACCATTATCGGCAATTGCTCTGCCTCCACACCAACATCGTCCTCATACATGTCGACACACACGTACCGACACACAGCAGACACACAGGGAATGCTCTTATCGAAGACAGGACCCCACTAGCCCTTTGGGGAGACAGAGGGAGAGTTTGCCAGCACACACCCAAGCGCTATAATATATATGGGAACAACCTTATATAAGTGTTGTTCCTTATAGCAGCTTAAATATATCAAAATATCGCCAAAAAAATGCCCCCCCTCTCTGTTTTACCCTGTTTCTGTAGTGCAGTGCAGGGGAGAGTCCTGGGAGCCTTCCTCACAGCGGAGCTGAGCAGGAAAATGGCGCTGTGTGCTGAGGAGAATAAGCCCCGCCCCCTATTTCGGCGGGCTTTTCTCCCGGAGTTTTAGATATCTGGCATGGGTTAAATACATACATATAGCCTCAATGGCTATATGTGATGTATTCTTTTGCCATAAAGGTATTAAATATTGCTGCCCAGGGCGCCCCCAGCAGCGCCCTGCACCCTCCGTGACCGCTTGGTGTGAAGTGTGTGACAACAATGGCGCACAGCTGCAGTGCTGTGCGCTACCCTCGTGAAGACTGAAGAGCCTTCTGCCGCCTGTTTCCGGACCTTCAATCTTCAGCATCTGTAAGGGGGGTCGGCGGCGCGGCTCCGGGACGAACCCCAGGGTGAGACCTGTGTTCCGACTCCCTCTGGAGCTAATGGTGTCCAGTAGCCTAAGAATCCAATCCATCCTGCACGCAAGTGAGTTGAAATTCTCTCCCCTAAGTCCCTCGATGCAGTGAGCCTGTTGCCAGCAGGACTCACTGAAAATAAAAAACCTAAAAACTTTTTCTAAGCAGCTCTTTAGGAGAGCCACCTAGATTGCACCCTGCTCGGACGGGCACAAAAACCTAACTGAGGCTTGGAGGAGGGTCATAGGGGGAGGAGCCAGTACACACCACCTGATCCTAAAGCTTTATTTTTGTGCCCTGTCTCCTGCGGAGCCGCTATTCCCCATGGTCCTGACGGAGTCCCCAGCATCCACTTAGGACGTTAGAGAAATATTAGATAGATAGCTATATGTTAGATATGTAGATAATATATAGATAGATAGATAGATAGATAGATAGATAGATATGAGTTAGATAAATGAAGGCCACACCTTTGGTTTGCAGGGTGCCTGGACAGCATCCAGTACAGCTGCAGCAGAACTGCTCATAGTGTCCCTTAGGTTTGGCGCACTGCCTTTGATAACTGCAGGACAGAAGTTCAAGATGAGCAGCGATCTGGCTGAACAAGCATGTCCCCCACAGGCAGTGCACCAAAGCCAAACCTGTTTCTGTGACATGACGTGATCACTATACACCTCAACAAGTTGGTGATGAATGTCAGCTGCTGATGTGACTATAGATGCAGAAATCTGGTCACACTACGCACCTCAATGTGTGATCATGTCTCCGCCAGCCCCTCCATCATACATCTGATGTTAGGACAGTATGACTGATATGAGGCGCAGTCTAATGGACGTGAGGAGAAGTGGTGGTCTGCCTGCTCCGGCCTGTCGGGAAAATAGCTTACTTATTGAACCACCCGCGTAGTTAGATCTGCATCTAGGCTACACTCTCTCAGAATGGCGTCAGAGAGAACCGAGAGAGGCTTCCTAGGAAGAGGCGGTGGTGTGACATAGGCACCCCCAACACTTCAAGGTAGCTGCAGAGAGAGAGACAGCAGAGACGGAGACAGGGAATATGATAGGTGTCAGAATAGACGTTTCTATAATGGGTGCAGTGTATGTAATGCACATGGGCCCTGGGTCCAGAGGGGCCCACACCGCACACCCTGAACCCATGTTTAATCAGTTACCTCTCTGGAGTCCCACATTGGCGCTGCTGCTGCAAGAGAAATCACTTGGAAAATGGTGCGGCGCCCATTTTGTAAGTGATTTGCATGTGTGCAGAACAGATTTATACCTGGCAACATGGGGGCGCCATGTTGTTGGAGACCTACACATGTGCACTAGAGATTAGTCACAGGGAACACAGTGGGAGCCATGTTTCTGGAGACCTACACATGCACAGTTTACGGTGCAGCAGAGAGGTGGGGGACCACACAGAGTCTGCACGCGGGTCCCCTTCTCTCTTAAACAGCCCCTGGGTGTCAGACTCTCCTATTTAATTTTAACAGTTCCTGGAGCCAAGGAGAGAGGCTCAGTCCTGAAAGTGAGGGATGGGGGAGAGAAATTTAGCTTAAACATCCTAGTGATATTTGGTGGACCCCCTTTATTAAAGTAAACCTTAGTTACCTTCTAAAACCAGTAAATAAAGACACGGAGACATGATTTTGGCAGAAAAATTGCTAGCTATTTATTTGACCCTAACCATAGCAAACCTGTAAATGGAAAATTTGTTAAGCTGCCGAATCCCCGGCAAAATGGTGGCAGAAAAAAGAACGGCTCTATAAAACTATTGGTGAACTTAAATTGGTAAACTGACCGAAACCGTCCAACACCTTATCAAAAACCGGTAATAGGTGTCAACACAACCCCCACAGTGACTTCCCACCGCTCCTGGGTGCCCTGCCGCTGCCTCCCGGATGGGTGGTCGAGCGGCCATTAAGTCGATGGAGGTGAGTGCACCTAAACCAAATAAACTGAAACTTACTACCTAAATAAGCGATACAACTACAAACTGCCGTTCTTTTCCGCCTATAAATAGCCAACGAATGAAAACCAGCCAGCAATCAAAACGCCAATGCACTCCGCGTCAACAAAACCACCACATCCCATAGGGCGGGAGGGCGGGAAGGAAATTGAAACAGCAAAGAGGCCCAAAATGGCCACTGCAGTGTATATATACCCTAACCCTCCCCCTTTTCCTAAGGCTGTACTACCTCACAGCTAGGTCCACCCCTCACAGGATGTTTAACCCATTCCTCTCCTATGCAGTCAATTCTTTTTCCTAAACATCCTAGTGATATTTGGTGGACCCCCTTTATTAAAGTAAACCTTAGTTACCTTCTAAAACCAGTAAATAAAGACACGGAGACATGATTTTGGCAGAAAAATTGCTAGCTATTTATTTGACCCTAACCATAGCAAACCTGTAAATGGAAAATTTGTTAAGCTGCCGAATCCCCGGCAAAATGGTGGCAGAAAAAAGAACGGCTCTATAAAACTATTGGTGAACTTAAATTGGTAAACTGACCGAAACCGTCCAACACCTTATCAAAAACCGGTAATAGGTGTCAACACAACCCCCACAGTGACTTCCCACCGCTCCTGGGTGCCCTGCCGCTGCCTCCCGGATGGGTGGTCGAGCGGCCATTAAGTCGATGGAGGTGAGTGCACCTAAACCAAATAAACTGAAACTTACTACCTAAATAAGCGATACAACTACAAACTGCCGTTCTTTTCCGCCAAAAGCGAAGGACTCCCTCCCAGAGTCCTCGCACCGCCACCATAACCTACCCTAACTCCTGCAACACTAGGAACAGATCCTCCAGGAAAAACATCATCCCCTCATCGGATAGATGCACACCATCAGGCCGAAAAAGGTGTTTGTCTCGAAACCGAATCTTAGGGTGGCGAACCACTTTGCCTCCGTGGGCCAAGACCCACTTCGCCACCGCCCCATTCACCTTTATCCTGGCCTCATCTATTACGCGTCCGTCCTCCACACCGCGCCAACTCAACCTTGGCACCATCAGGGAAAAAACCAATACACAATTGGTCCATGCTGCGGCCACCTTTGCCAGATCCTGTATCATGGCCCACCTTAGCTCCAAGGAAGTCCTCTTCCCAAGGTCGTTTCCACCTAAGTGGACAACCAACACCTTGGGAACACCATGCTTCCTAGCTTGACTGACTAATCTACTCAATAGATCTGTCCACATCATTCCTCGCCAACCAAGCCATCTGATTCCCTGACCTCCAGGGAACCTCTGAGCCGTATCAGAGGCCAAGAACCTAGCTGCCCAAAAGACATAAGAGTGGCCGACCACCCAAACGGACAAGCCATCAGCGAAACAACCTGAATGGAAGGAAAAGGGGTAAAATGTGTTACTAAAATCTATACCAGAAATAGAAATTGCGTTAACCTGAAGGATCTGCCAAAAAAGAAAAATTTTTTGATTATAGCTTCCTAAGTCGCAGCAGTCACGGCCTAGCCGATCTCCCGTTCTAATGAATTTGAAGCCAAGCGTTAAGACTTTAAGGAAAAGGTAAAAAATCAAAACGAAATAAAACAGGGGGGGGGGGGGGGGGATGGAAGGGGAGGGGGGGGGGGGGATGGAAGGGGAGGGGGGGGGGTATGAAAAAGTAGGGTAGAACATGAAATAACTCAGCTGGAGGTGAAAGCATAAAAACCTGCTGAGGGACTTTGATAGCACAGATTAGCCGAATTAATGATTAGAATTCAGTCCGTCAAGTCAGGCAAAAATAGCAAAATAACTCCAGACCCCCGCTGTCGGCTCACGCCCGCAGCGGCAAGTGGCTAATCCCTGAGTAGGATCACAAACGGGTAATCGAAACAACATACAGGGAACATAACATATGCATAAACCAAGCCAACCTTACTTACTCTAACTTATCGCCGCCAGCTACGCTTATGCAAAGAATCTCAGGCGACGGGGCGAATGTATCGCTTATAACAGGACGACTTCCATCGTCCCACCGCCTGGATCTGGGCTCCCGAAAAACCCGCTGCCGCTGCCGCCGTAGCAGCCCCAATGCGGAAGGAGTGTGTACCGAAGTGGGAGGGGGAAAGGCCCAAGCTCGTCAGACAGCGACCCATCATCCACCGAAATTGGAACTTTGTCACTGGCAGCCCATCATAGTGCAGCAACCACGACCCCCGACAGTCGGGCCTTACTGCCTCATACTGTACCGCCAACCGTACTGGGCATATGCTCTCCTCCAGTGACGGAACCAGGGTGACCCATCGGCCCTTCCCCGCCTGGTCCGTCTTAGAGCGTCGCAATCTGCACAGCAGGGACCCCCCACTCACCACTACGTCACCCACCAGCATGCGCGAATCCGTCTGCTTAGAAGGCGCTACCAACTCCGAAATCCTAAAGGCACCGTGGTAGGCCATGGAAAAAGCCAATCTAAAAAGCAGCGATTCAAACATAGACGATGCTATGTCCCCCACCGACCCAATGATGTCAGGCAGCAAAGCTGCATCAATGGGCCGCCTCCTGTCAGGTGGCGTAGGTGCAACGCGCGCCCATCCTTTCATAGCCTTAAGCAGAATCCCGCTTTTCGTCAGGTCGGGAACGCCCTTAATTCTGCAGAAGAACGCAATGCCAGCTAAGTACCGGGACACCACCGCTCTAGACCTGCCCGAAACATAAAGCTGCCAAATAAAAGAAAGCATCATCCGATGCCCGCTCTTACCTCGTTGCTTCCGTCCTCTAGCAAATTCTTCCCATTCGCCCCAGGCCTGTTCGTAAGCCTTAAGCGTGGATGGCGCGACCGATCGCAGTGCTAGACCTTCCAGTCCGGCTCGATGACCTGCCAGACATAACCGGGACAATGAGAACCCCGTTGGTCGGCCTCTGGAGCCAACAAGTGAAACCTATCCCAATGCCCTCGCGATAGCGCATCAGCGACCCCGTTCTCCAGACCCGGCACGTGCTGAGCGCGGAACCACACGTTCCTGCGCAGACAAGTAAGCAGCAACTGCCCTAGGACCCGCAGCACCACCAGCGATTTAGCCCTCTGGTTGTTAATCGCGTGCACCACGCCCAGATTGTCGCATCTGAACAGGATGCTGCGATGCGCTAACCGCTCGCCCCAAATTTCCAGCGCAACCATGATGGGAAAAAGCTCCAGGAGCAGAAGGTCCCTAGTGAGACCAGCCTGATGCCATTCCGCTGGCCACGCTGCCGCGCACCAAGATCCCTCAAGATAGCACCCAAAACCGGATGCTCCCGCCGCGTCGGTGAAAAGCTGCAATCTGGCGCTATCTACCGTTGGTGCTTGCCATATTCGAACCCCGTTAAAATCTTCCAGGAACGATGCCCACACTGCCAGGTCTCTTTTTATCTCGGCTGACAACCTTACAAAGTGGTGCGGCCTGGCACATCCCGCGGTTGCTCTTTCCAGCTTCCGGCAGAAAACCCTGCCCATCGGGATGACCCGACAAGCAAAGTTAAACATGCCCAGCAAGGATTGTGCCTGTCGCAGCTTAACCTTACGCGAGCCCAGGAACTGGCCAATGACCTCGCGAAGCTTAGCCACTTTGTCCAAAGGCAGGCGACACTCGCCTGCCACTGTGTCGATCTCGATACCCAGAAATGACAGGCAAGAGATCGGCCCCTCCGTTTTGTCTTCGGCAACTGGCACCCCGAAGTGACAAAACAATGCTCGTATACTGAAAAGCAGGTTGCCGCACCGCGGCGAACCTGCCGGACCCGTACAAAGGAAATCATCGAGGTAATGGGCAACTCCGTGCCCACCCGACGAAGACTCCACGCACCAATGTAGGAAGGTGCTAAAGCGTTCAAAATACGAGCATGAAACGGAGCATCCCATCGGCAAACATTTGTCGATGAAATATTCCGAACCAATCCGGAAACCCATAAAACGAAATGAGTCCGGATGGAGGGGTAGCAACCTGAACGCGGATTCGACGTCAATCTTAGCCATAAGGGCCCCGGTTCCGTAGCTGCGGACCAGATTGAGCGCCTCGTCGAACGACTGATATACCACCGAGCAATGTCCCGGAGGTATAGCGTCGTTGACCGAGGCCCCCGGTGGGTAGGAAAGGTGCTGGATCAGACGGAAGGCCCCAGGTGTCTTCTTGGGCACCACCCCCACCGGGGAGATGACGAGGTCAGCCACGGGGGGTGAAGCAAAAGGCCCCCCCATCCTGCCCAACCTGATCTCCTTATCTACTTTTTCCCGCAACACTAAAGGCAAGGACCTAGCCGATTGAAGGTTCCTCTGCGCCCTAACTGTAACCTCGCTTGCAACAGGCAAGCGGAAACCAAAACTAAAACCTTCGAACAAAAACCCTGCATCCTCCTTATTCGGATACCATTTTAACCATTTTCGCATAGCCTCTATCCTAATTGGCGTTGGCGCCCTGCGGAGCACTCCCGCCGGGTGCTCCTCTAGCGTATGGTTGTTTAGCGCGGGGACCCTGCCGAGTATTCTTGAAACAGGAGGAGGCCGGGTGGGAACCCCCGCAATGTAGGCAAGCGTGACGGAATCGACACTGCTTTCCGTAGGTACATGCCGCGTTGTTAAACGCGAAGCATAACCCTTTGGTTCCTGTCTGTTTACCAGTCCGGACGGCCGACCTAACTGGCTTGGACGACCCGCCGTCCCCGCCGGGCGCGTGGGCGGACGGCCCGACCCGGTGTCCGTCCGCCCCTGCGCTCCGGGGCTCCTTGGCCTGTTGTGAGGCCCTTGTGACCCTAAGCCATACCTCCACGTCTTTGAACCCGAAGTCCATAACGTACAACCCATCCTGTTTCTCTCTGAACTCCTCATCATATCTACGCCATTCGTCACCCGCCGACGTGCGTTGCATATCATGCACGAGGTGCAGGTACCGGATGACATTCATATGCTCGTCCGGCCTGTCCTCAAGGTAACAAGCCGCGAAAACCCAGAATCCTGCAAGCCAGTTATCGAACGTGCGAAATGCCTCGGCCCCTATGCCCTTCTTAGCGGTAGCTGCCTTGAGCTCCTTCTTCGCGCCCTTCGTCAAGACGAAGATATCTACGAAGTCTCCTTTGCGAATGCTTTTTCTGCAACTATCCCTGAGCCCTCGCATGACAGCTGTATATTCGCAGCGGACCACACCTGGCAAGTCGCGTCGCTTCCTAGCCTTGCGAGACTCTTTGCTAACCCGCCTTCGCCTCTTATGCCTCTCCTGCCTCCCGGCTGCCTTTTTGGCGTATTTAATCGCCCGTTTCCTCGCCTTGGCCGCGCTACTTATGTCGGACACCGCCGAGGAAAGGGAGGAGGAGGAAGAAGAGGAAGAAGAGGACGAGCTGCGAGAACTTGAGGAAGTACTCGCGACCGACACAGACTGCTCCGCCTCACCTGACGCCGTAGAATGATCGGATCCAGATTCGTCCGGGGCGATGTATGAAACGTCCTCAACTTCCGATTCCGCTTCTTCCGTATCGTTCTGATCAACTGCAGGCAAAAAGGGGGAAAAAGACCCAGAGACAGACAGTGGCGAGGGTCTAGCCCTACCATGCGATGGCGTGCTACATGAACGCACATTCTCACCCCGCCGTGGCTGCTGCTGCAGCTGAGCCGCGGCCGCACCAAGCTCACGGCACGCGCGCGCGACCCTCTGCGCGGCTGAGCCCGCGCCCGATCTGCTAGGAAACCCCCCTGACCCGACCTCGCGGTCGGGGGCCGCTGAGAGCGGGCCCAAAGCTGCCACCACCGTGGCGAGGGCCGTAGTGAACGCGTCCTGAGTTACATCTGCACCCCCTGGCGACGGAGCGTCCCCTGCTGGTTGTCGAGCGGGAGGAACGCGCCGTGTGGACCCGCTGATGGGCACGGGAAGCCATGACCCATCAGGACCACAAATCGGTCGGCCCTGGGGGGAAAGGTCCGTATTGACCGGGTGCCCCACCCCGGACCTAACCCCCCCCCCACTTGCCGTGCCCGCCCGCCCAGGAACCCCAGTAGTAATGGATGAGCCATTACGCCCCGCCCAGGAGGCCCTGCTCCGTGCCTCATGTGAAGGCCGCGGTGCCGTGCTGCCCATCCCTTCCGCACTGCTGGCGGACAGATCCCGCAAACCTGGTTGATCACCACCAGGCATATTTGCCCTCCTAGCCCCGCCGGAATTAATCCGCTGCGAGGAGGGCTGAGGGGACAATGAACAATGCAGCGGCGCTGCGCGCACACGTGTGCGTGCGACGCCGCCGGAGCCGCGCGTTGGAGCGCGCGCCAGTCGTGCGCGCGCCCCAGCGCCTCCCGTCCTGGCGTCCCCCGCATCCGAAGCGGCCTGCTGTTGTGCACTTCCACCCGACGATCCCGCGCTGGGCACCCCAACGGGCCCAGGCCGGATCGCCGTCACCTCTGCTGCTCGCACAGTTCTCCCCCGCCGTGTGGACCTTGAAAGCGGCCCTGGCAGGGGAGACTGGTTGATTGACACCGCTACGGGCGCCGGGCGGCGTCCAGCGAGGCGCGCCAGCGCGCGCCCGCGGGCTACCACTGCCCCGAAGCCCCCAGCTAACCCCGGAGGTGAGGACCGTTGGTCCCCTCTCTCCAGGATGCCAGACCTCCGGGCCGCCACTTGCCGCCCACCGCGGCCGCCAGCAGCCACACTCGCGACCGCAGGGCCGCCTGATGAGCGCGTCCGGCGCCCTGCACCCGACGGTCCTGCAGCAGCCCCAGTCACAGACACGGCCTCCCCCGCGCCGGACGTCCCGGCCCCGGGTTCAGCCTCACTGGCCTGGTAACTGGCCGGGGCGCCCGCTGATCGACGTGGGCGGCTGGCGGACATAACAAACAGTTCCCAATAGTGCACAAAATTCAAAAGGGTGAAACAATCTGCTAGGCAGAACTCACCCTAAGGAAATTGAAACAGCAAAGAGGCCCAAAATGGCCACTGCAGTGTATATATACCCTAACCCTCCCCCTTTTCCTAAGGCTGTACTACCTCACAGCTAGGTCCACCCCTCACAGGATGTTTAACCCATTCCTCTCCTATGCAGTCAATTCTTTTTCCAGACCTACAGTACACTCAGTAAAATGAGGCTGTGAGCGCTGACCTAAGCATTGAAGCTTTAGGGATAAGGTCTGTGCGTGCGAACATAGGGGGTTATTCTGGTTTGTTAGCAATTGGGAAAACGGGTTCAGTATGGTATGCCGGCGGTCAGGCTCCCGGCGACCAGCATGCCTGCGCCGGGAGCCCGACCGCCGGCTTACCGACAGTGTGGCGAGCGCAAATGAGCCCCTTGCAGGCTCGCTGCGCTCGCCACGCTGCGGGCACGGTGGCGCGCTAAGCGTGCCACGCTATTTTATTCTCCCTCCAGGGGGGTCGTGGACCCCCACAAGGGAGAATAAGTGTCGGTATGCCGACTGTCGGGATTGCGGTGCCGGTATACTGTGCGCCGGGATCCCGTCAGTCGGCATACTGAAGACCACCCGGGAAAACCATGTTTCACTGCAGGTGGGTCAGATGTAACATGTGCAGAGAGATTTAGGGGCAGATGTATTAAGCCTGGAGAAGTGATAAAGCAGTGATAAGTGGAAGGTGATAACGCACCAGCCAATCATTACGGGTTTAAAAAAATGACAGTTACAGATGGAGCAAAGCTAATCGTGGCTCCGTCTCTGACTAGGCATGCCCAGCGAAGCGGACCGCGGGGAACGAATGGGACGCGCGTGCATTGTGGACGTGCACGCGCCCCATTAACTTTGAATAGGAACATCTCTATACGCGCCTAGGCACGCCACTCGCCCCCGCCTGTGATGCAGCAGCGTGGCTTCATCTGTAGGAGCTGATTAGCTGGTGCGTTATCACTTTACACTTATCACTGCTTTATCACTTCTCCAGGCTTGATACATCTGCCCCATAGATTTGGGTGGGTTATATTGTTTCTGTGCATGGTAAATACTAGCTGCTTAATTTCTACACTGCAATTTAGATTTCAGTTTGAACACACCCCACCCAAATCTAACTCTCTCTGCACATGTTACATCTGCCCCACCTGCAGTGCAATATGGTTTTGCTCAATTGATAACTTTTTTGGTTTGCTAACAAACCTGAGTAACCCCCTTACTACTGTGTGTATACCAGCGGTGCAAGTGGGCGGGTACGTGCAGGTACGGCGTACCCTTAAGAATTTAGCCGTGGGTACGCCATACCCACCGCCGCTGGGCCGTCGCTCCCTCCCTCCGCTGCTGCTCACCGCACCGCTGCTGCTTGAGGGGAGGAGAGCGCAGTGTGCGCCTCTCCTGCCCCTCAGTGTCTACCTTCAATTCGGCACCGGCCCATGAGCCAATCAGAGCTCACGGACCGGAAGCCAAGGCTCCTGATTGGTGCCTAATTGAAGGTAGACACCTGCACCGCCGCCGGAGACTGAGGGGCAGGAGAGGCGCACGCTGCGCTCTCCTCCCCTCACACACAGGACAGCAGCAGTGCGGTAAGCAGCAAGGGGAGGGGGGGGGGGGCACTGTGAGGACATGTGTACCTGGCACTGGGGGGATATCGGGCACTGTGGGGACATGTGTATCTGGCACTGGGGTCATGTCTGGCACTGTGGGCATTTTTGTATCTGGAACTGGGGGCATCTCTGTATCTGGTACTGGGGTGACCAGTGTATCTGGCACTGGGGGCATATCTGTATTTGGCACTGGGGGCATATCTGGCACTGTGGGGGCATTTCTGTATCTGGCACTGGGGGCATATCTGGCACTGGGGGACATGTGTATCTGGTACTGGGGGTATTGCTGTATCTGGCACTGGGGGCATATCTGGCACTGTGGGGACATGTGTATCTGGCACTGGGGCCATATATGTATCTGGCACTAGGGGCATATCTGGCACTGTGGGGGCATTTCTGTATCTGGCACTGTGAGGCAATGTATATCTGTCACTCTGGGGGCATTTGTGTACCTGGCACCTTGGGTCAATGTGTATCTGGCACTGTGGGGCAATGTGTATCTGGCACTGTGGGGCAATGTGTATATGGCACTGTGAGGCAATGTATATCTGGCACTCTGGGGGCATTTGTGTATCTGGCACTGTGGGGCAATGTGTATCTGGCACTGTGGGGCAATGTATATCTGGCACTGTGGGGCAATATATATCTGGCACTGTGGGGCAATGTATATCTGGCACTGTGGGGCAATATATATCTGGCACTGTGGTGCAACCTGTATCTGGCACTATTGGGGTCATATGTGTATCTGCCCCTCCCCCCATATGTGTATCACGCCCCCATTTTCATTGGCTACGCCCCATGTGGCATTTGGTCACACCCATTTTTTGGGCGCGCGTGCCTTTGCCGCGCGCACACAGTACCTATAAGACATTTTTTCTACTTGCACCACTGGTGTATACACTGCAGCAAGAGAGAGGAGTCTGTTTTAGCTAGTCTGATGTTGCTCGTTCTTACAGGGAGCAATGCAGCTGAGGCTATGTAATGAGAGGCCATTCTGTTGTACAGTATTTGACAGTCAATTAAAATATATATACTGTATTGTTTGCCTGCTAAAAAATATGCATCCATGCAACACCTCAACTCTATACTCTAGCTTGCACTGACAATCCTTCTGTACCTCCAAACTGTTAAATAAATTCCTCCCTAAATGGATTATACAGTTTAGTACAATGGAGAACTAAAGGCTACTCACATCAAGTTAATTACTGTTCTCAGTAAGGGGAACCTAATTATCACCTTAGTATATCCAGTATTTTTTATGCAATGGTACTTTGGTAAGATAGATAGATAGATAGATAGATAGATAGATAGATAGATAGATAGATAGATAGATAGATAGATAGATAGATAGATAGATAGATATCAGTATAAACAGAAAAAATGTAAAAGTTTTTTAAATTAACATTACCAAGATTTACATTTCTTTCACATTACCTTAAATACTTTATAAAACATATCTCAATTTCCTAACCTGTCATTTTGATATTACAGGTTGAGTATCCCATATCCAAATATTCCGAAATACGTAATATTCCGAAATACAGACTTTTTTGAGTGAGAGTGAGATAGTGAAATCTTTATTTTTTGATGGCTCAATGTACACAAACTTTGTTTAATACACAAAGTTATTAAAAATATTGTATTAAATGAACTTCAGGCTGTGTGTATAAGGTGTATATGAAACATAAATGAATTGTGTGAATGTAGACACACTTTGTTTAATGCACAAAGTTATAAAAAATATTGGCTAAAATGACCTTCAGGCTGTGTGTATAAGGTGTATATGAATATGAAACATAAATGTTTCTGTGCTTAGACTTAGGTCCCATCCCCATGATATCTCATTATGGTATGCAATTATTCTAAAATACGGAAAAATCCGATATCCAAAATACCTCTGGTCCCAAGCATTTTGGATAAGGGATACTCAACCTGTACAAAGTGGAACTTTATACAGTAAATACATTTTAAATTAAAAAATTTCCAAACGGCTTTCAAAATTTTTAATTAGTGAACCAATTTCTGCAAAATCCATGAAATATTGTGTTATTGTGGTGTTTCCCCTCATCAATATCTCACTATTTCTGGAAAACTGTGAACTGACCCCTTTTGTGGACCGAGAAGCAACAGCGACACCTACAGGGTATAAAACAAGAGTAAGCAGAGTACTAAAAGGTAGGACATAACAGCAAAACAATAAACCCATAAAAACACTACGGTTTGCATTTTTAAAGTGCAATTTTGTCTTTTTTACCCAAATATCGTAACAATTTGACTTCAGGAGGAAAATATATGTCTCTTTTAACAGAAAGGGATACAAATTGTGAAACGTCGTTCACCCCACAGACATGGTTTCAGGCTATAAAAGGAAAATGTGACTTTAAGTAGAGTTTGTGTAAATGAAGTCACTCCTGTGAAATCTCACTCTCCACACTGGTTTCCAGCTACCTCACTCCTCCGTCTTCCCAGCAGACCAGTTAACTTATCTAAGGGAACCTCGCACCTGAACGTATTTACATTGCACTTTCTGTATCGCAGTGCCAAACATCTGCCAGGCTTAGACAGTTGCCCCGCTTTGAGAGTGCAGACGAGTGGAGCGTGATTTCTCAATATTTTCTACCTTTCAATGACTGTATTTCCACTCTTTAAAAACCTGTTTCTATAATATTCTGCCATAATCTGGCATCTTTTCTGGATCCCTACCAATAAACTATGACTTAAAAGGATGTTTTTAGGTCAGCAGGAAGTGTGTCAAGTTCTTTCCAGATGCAAATTAGATCATGAAAGGGGAGAAAACAGAAGGGTTCTCATGAAAGAACCTTTAAATGAAGATGATATCATATTTGGAGTTTATTAACAGAAAACAGAGATGTGGTCAGGTGAAGACATAATTACGGAAAGACATGTGTACAAGTCAATGGAACTGAGACAGTTAAACCACATCTAGCTGTGTTTAAGCCGGGGCTTGGGTTACACAATGACTCACACGTGAAATGAAAGAGGTGGATAATTAGGAGGATAAAATGAAATGCTTCGATGGAATCTCATCATAAAAGTACCATTTTATTCTCTTGCAAGAGATGGGAAAATATAGTGTGACTTCCCAGTTGTATAACAGTGCCTCTAATTTAGCAAATTCATGCCAGCCCTCGCTAAGATGTAAACTGGTGGTAACTAGTTGCACATTGGATTTTATGGTGTTTAGAGGTCTTGTCTTGATTGGCCGCCCTAGTCTGCTCGCTGTAATGTAGATCACTTAAAGATGAAATCAGCTATTAATTACAATGTAGGACTCTGATGGGGTTCTACCGGTTAGTGTCTCCCTTGTACTTGGTGTGTGGAGAGATTGTGCCTCCAACCTCAAAGCAGAGTGAGGCCAAGACAATAGCCCAAGACATGGGTAAGAGATAGGGGAAGGGTACGGTAATTACATGAGATTTTAATTAATAATACATCTGTTATTAACGCCAGGAGTGGATTAAGCCCTTGTGGGGCCCAGGGTACCCAAGACAGGGGGCCCCCCCACCAGCAACCACCCCCCGCAGGGCCAAAAGCAGGATTCGGAAGGGGGTTTCCTTTGATGCACGCACATGTGTGTGCGTGTGTGTATATATATATATATATATATATATATATATATATATATAAAATCTATCTATCTATAGTGGTCGAAGTGGAAATTTTGAAGTGGGGGTATGCAAAAGTCAAGGACACAATTGTGCGTGCGTCTTCAAAAAGGGGGTGCAGTCACATAAAAGGGGGTGTGGTCACACAAAAGGGTTCATCTCCAGTGTAGTAGAACCCCTTATACTATCTAGTATTGGTGCCCCTTTCACCTTATAGCACACGGTATGAGCTGAAATTCACATTATAGCACACGGTACGAGCTGAAATTCACATTATAGCAAACGGTACGAGCCGAAATTCACATTGTAGCACATTGAATGAGCCGAAAGTCACATTATAGCACACTGAATGATCCAAAATTCACATTATAGCACACTGAATGAGCGGAAGTTCACATGGTAGCACACTGAATGAGCCAAAATTCACATTGTAGCACACTGAATGAGCTGAAATTGTGACAGCAGGGACAGCCAGAGTGATGACAGGGAGAGAGAGAGTGACGACAGGGAGAGAGAGTAACGACAGGGAGATAGAGTGACGACAGTGACAGCAGGGAGAGAGAGAGTGATGACAGTGACAGCTGGGAGAGAGTGACAGTAGGGACAGGGACGGTAATGACAGGGAGAGAGGTGACAGCCGGGGAACATTACCTCATTTCTTGCGGGTGAGCGGCGTGCGGTAGGAGGCTGGCGGCGGTGAGCGGCTGCCGTGGCTGTGAGCTAGTACAGCGCTCTACACAGCCGCCGCGCAGGGACGGGGAGCACCATGTGCAGCAGGATGGCCACTTCCCTCGCCTCCTGCTGCACTTTAATTTCCTCATTTCCGGGGCAGTGGTAGAAGTGGCGGTATACCATACCGCCGTATACCGCCCCACTTTGACCACTGTGTGTATATATGTATATATATATATATATATATACTCCAAAAGTATGTCACTCAGCGGGCTTCTTAATAGAGATGAGCGGGTTCGGTTTCTTTGAATCCGAACCCGCACGAACTTCACTTTTTTTTTCACGGGTCCGAGCGACTCGGATCTTCCCGCCTTGCTCGGTTAACCCGAGCGCGCCCGAACGTCATCATGACGCTGTCGGATTCTCGCGAGACTCGGATTCTATATAAGGAGCCGCGCGTCGCCGCCATTTTCACACGTGCATTGAGATTGATAGGGAGAGGACGTGGCTGGCGTCCTCTCCATTAGAATAGATTAGAAGAGAGAGAGAGAGAGAGAGATTGTGCAGACAGAGTTTACCACAGTGACCAGTGCAGTTGTTGTTAAGTTAACTTTTATTTAATATATCCGTTCTCTGCTATATCCGTTCTCTGCCTGAAAAAAACGATACACAGCAGTCACACAGTGTGACTCAGTCTGTGTGCACTCAGCTCAGCCCAGTGTGCTGCACATCAATGTATAAAAGCTTATAATAATTGTGGGGGAGACTGGGGAGCACTGCAGGTTGTTATAGCAGGAGCCAGGAGTACATAATATTATATTAATTTAAAATTAAACAGTGCACACTTTTGCTGCAGGAGTGCCACTGCCAGTGTGACTAGTGGTGACCAGTGCCTGACCACCAGTATAGTAGTATATTGTTGTATACTATCTCTTTATCAACCAGTCTATATTAGCAGCAGACACAGTACAGTGCGGTAGTTCACGGCTGTGGCTACCTCTGTGTCGGCAGTCGGCACTCGGCAGGCAGTCCGTCCATCCATAATTGTATAATTATATACCACCTAACCGTGGTATTTTTTTTTCTTTCTTTATACCGTCGTCATAGTCATACTAGTTGTTACGAGTATACTACTATCTCTTTATCAACCAGTGTACAGTGCGGTAGTTCACGGCTGTGGCTACCTCTGTGTCGGCAGTCGGCAGGCAGTCCGTCCATCCATAATTGTATTATTATAATATATACCACCTAACCGTGGTTTTTTTTTCATTCTTTATACCGTCATAGTGTCATACTAGTTGTTACGAGTATACTACTATCTCTTTATCAACCAGTGTACAGTGCGGTAGTTCACGGCTGTGGCTACCTCTGTGTCGGCAGTCGGCAGGCAGTCCGTCCATCCATAATTGTATTATAATATATACCACCTAACCGTGGTTTTTTTTTCATTCTTTATACCGTCATAGTGTCATACTAGTTGTTACGAGTATACTACTATCTCTTTATCAACCAGTGTACAGTGCGGTAGTTCACGGCTGTGGCTACCTCTGTGTCGGCAGTCGGCAGGCAGTCCGTCCATCCATAATTGTATTATAATATATACCACCTAACCGTGGTTTTTTTTTCATTCTTTATACCGTCATAGTCAGTCATACTAGTTGTTACGAGTATACTACTATCTCTTTATCAACCACTGTACAGTGCGGTAGTTCACGGCTGTGGCTACCTCTGTGTCGGCACTCGGCAGGCAGTCCGTCCATCCATAATTGTATTATAATATATACCACCTAACCGTGGTTTTTTTTTCATTCTTTATACCGTCATAGTGTCATACTAGTTGTTACGAGTATACTACTATCTCTTTATCAACCAGTGTACAGTGCGGTAGTTCACGGCTGTGGCTACCTCTGTGTCGGCAGTCGGCAGGCAGTCCGTCCATCCATAATTGTATTATAATATATACCACCTAACCGTGGTTTTTTTTTCATTCTTTATACCGTCATAGTGTCATACTAGTTGTTACGAGTATACTACTATCTCTTTATCAACCAGTGTACAGTGCGGTAGTTCACGGCTGTGGCTACCTCTGTGTCGGCAGTCGGCAGGCAGTCCGTCCATCCATAATTGTATTATAATATATACCACCTAACCGTGGTTTTTTTTTCATTCTTTATACCGTCATAGTCAGTCATACTAGTTGTTACAAGTATACTACTATCTCTTTATCAACCAGTGTACAGTGCGGTAGTTCACGGCTGTGGCTACCTCTGTGTCGGAACTCGGCAGGCAGTCCGTCCATCCATAATTGTATTACAATATATACCACCTAACCGTGTTTTTTTTTTCATTCTTTATACCGTCATAGTCAGTCATACTAGTTGTTACGAGTATACTACTATCTCTTTATCAACCAGTGTACAGTGCGGTAGTTCACGGCTGTGGCTACCTCTGTGTCGGAACTCGGCAGGCAGTCCGTCCATCCATAATTGTATTACAATATATACCACCTAACCGTGGTTTTTTTTTCATTCTTTATACCGTCATAGTCAGTCATACTAGTTGTTACGAGTATACTACTATCTCTTTATCAACCAGTGTACAGTGCGGTAGTTCACGGCTGTGGCTACCTCTGTGTCGGAACTCGGCAGGCAGTCCGTCCATCCATAATTGTATTATTATAATATATACCACCTAACCGTGGTTTTTTTTTCATTCTTTATACCGTCATAGTGTCATACTAGTTGTTACGAGTATACTACTATCTCTTTATCAACCAGTGTACAGTGCGGTAGTTCACGGCTGTGGCTACCTCTGTGTCGGCACTCGGCAGGCAGTCCGTCCATCCATAATTGTATTACAATATATACCACCTAACCGTGGTTTTTTTATACCACCTAACCGTGGCAGTCCGTCCATAATTGTATACTAGTATCCAATCCATCCATCTCCATTGTTTACCTGAGGTGCCTTTTAGTTCTGCCTATAAAATATGGAGAACAAAAAAGTTGAGGTTCCAAAATTAGGGAAAGATCAAGATCCACTTCCACCTCGTGCTGAAGCTGCTGCCACTAGTCATGGCCGAGACGATGAAATGCCAGCAACGTCGTCTGCCAAGGCCGATGCCCAATGTCATAGTACAGAGCATGTCAAATCCAAAACACCAAATATCAGAAAAAAAAGGACTCCAAAACCTAAAATAAAATTGTCGGAGGAGAAGCGTAAACTTGCCAATATGCCATTTACCACACGGAGTGGCAAGGAACGGCTGAGGCCCTGGCCTATGTTCATGGCTAGTGGTTCAGCTTCACATGAGGATGGAAGCACTCAGCCTCTCGCTAGAAAACTGAAAAGACTCAAGCTGGCAAAAGCACCGCAAAGAACTGTGCGTTCTTTGAAATCCCAAATCCACAAGGAGAGTCCAATTGTGTCGTTTGCGATGCCTGACCTTCCCAACACTGGACGTGAAGAGCATGCGCCTTCCACTATTTGCATGCCCCCTGCAAGTGCTGGAAGGAGCACCCGCAGTCCAGTTCCTGATAGTCAGATTGAAGATGTCAGTGTTGAAGTACACCAGGATGAGGAGGATATGGGTGTTGCTGGCGCTGGGGAGGAAATTGACCAGGAGGATTCTGATGGTGAGGTGGTTTGTTTAAGTCAGGCACCCGGGGAGACACCTGTTGTCCGTGGGAGGAATATGGCCGTTGACATGCCAGGTGAAAATACCAAAAAAATCAGCTCTTCGGTGTGGAGGTATTTCACCAGAAATGCGGACAACAGGTGTCAAGCCGTGTGTTCCCTTTGTCAAGCTGTAATAAGTAGGGGTAAGGACGTTAACCACCTCGGAACATCCTCCCTTATACGTCACCTGCAGCGCATTCATAATAAGTCAGTGACAAGTTCAAAAACTTTGGGTGACAGCGGAAGCAGTCCACTGACCAGTAAATCCCTTCCTCTTGTAACCAAGCTCACGCAAACCACCCCACCAACTCCCTCAGTGTCAATTTCCTCCTTCCCCAGGAATGCCAATAGTCCTGCAGGCCATGTCACTGGCAAGTCTGACGAGTCCTCTCCTGCCTGGGATTCCTCCGATGCATCCTTGCGTGTAACGCCTACTGCTGCTGGCGCTGCTGTTGTTGCCGCTGGGAGTCGATGGTCATCCCAGAGGGGAAGTCGTAAGCCCACTTGTACTACTTCCAGTAAGCAATTGACTGTTCAACAGTCCTTTGCGAGGAAGATGAAATATCACAGCAGTCATCCTACTGCAAAGCGGATAACTGAGTCCTTGACAACTATGTTGGTGTTAGACGTGCGTCCGGTATCCGCCGTTAGTTCACAGGGAACTAGACAATTTATTGAGGCAGTGTGCCCCCGTTACCAAATACCATCTAGGTTCCACTTCTCTAGGCAGGCGATACCGAGAATGTACACGGACGTCAGAAAAAGACTCACCAGTGTCCTAAAAAATGCAGTTGTACCCAATGTCCACTTAACCACGGACATGTGGACAAGTGGAGCAGGGCAGGGTCAGGACTATATGACTGTGACAGCCCACTGGGTAGATGTATGGACTCCCGCCGCAAGAACAGCAGCGGCGGCACCAGTAGCAGCATCTCGCAAACGCCAACTCTTTCCTAGGCAGGCTACGCTTTGTATCACCGCTTTCCAGAATACGCACACAGCTGAAAACCTCTTACGGCAACTGAGGAAGATCATCGCGGAATGGCTTACCCCAATTGGACTCTCCTGTGGATTTGTGGCATCGGACAACGCCAGCAATATTGTGTGTGCATTAAATATGGGCAAATTCCAGCACGTCCCATGTTTTGCACATACCTTGAATTTGGTGGTGCAGAATTTTTTAAAAAACGACAGGGGTGTGCAAGAGATGCTGTCGGTGGCCAGAAGAATTGCGGGACACTTTCGGCGTACAGGCACCACGTACAGAAGACTGGAGCACCACCAAAAACTACTGAACCTGCCCTGCCATCATCTGAAGCAAGAAGTGGTAACGAGGTGGAATTCAACCCTCTATATGCTTCAGAGGTTGGAGGAGCAGCAAAAGGCCATTCAAGCCTATACAATTGAGCACGATATAGGAGATGGAATGCACCTGTCTCAAGTGCAGTGGAGAATGATTTCAACGTTGTGCAAGGTTCTGATGCCCTTTGAACTTGCCACACGTGAAGTCAGTTCAGACACTGCCAGCCTGAGTCAGGTCATTCCCCTCATCAGGCTTTTGCAGAAGAAGCTGGAGGCATTGAAGAAGGAGCTAACACGGAGCGATTCCGCTAGGCATGTGGGACTTGTGGATGCAGCCCTTAATTCGCTTAACAAGGATTCACGGGTGGTCAATCTGTTGAAATCAGAGCACTACATTTTGGCCACCGTGCTCGATCCTAGATTTAAAGCCTACCTTGGATCTCTCTTTCCGGCAGACACAGGTCTGCTGGGGTTGAAAGACCTGCTGGTGACAAAATTGTCAAGTCAAGCGGAACGCGACCTGTCAACATCTCCTCCTTCACATTCTCCCGCAACTGGGGGTGCGAGGAAAAGGCTCAGAATTCCGAGCCCACCCGCTGGCGGTGATGCAGGGCAGTCTGGAGCGACTGCTGATGCTGACATCTGGTCCGGACTGAAGGACCTGACAACGATTACGGACATGTCGTCTACTGTCACTGCATATGATTCTCTCAACATTGATAGAATGGTGGAGGATTATATGAGTGACCGCATCCAAGTAGGCACGTCACACAGTCCGTACTTATACTGGCAGGAAAAAGAGGCAATTTGGAGGCCCTTGCACAAACTGGCTTTATTCTACCTAAGTTGCCCTCCCACAAGTGTGTACTCCGAAAGAGTGTTTAGTGCCGCCGCTCACCTTGTCAGCAATCGGCGTACGAGGTTACATCCAGAAAATGTGGAGAAGATGATGTTCATTAAAATGAATTATAATCAATTCCTCCGCGGAGACATTGACCAGCAGCAATTGCCTCCACAAAGTACACAGGGAGCTGAGATGGTGGATTCCAGTGGGGACGAATTGATAATCTGTGAGGAGGGGGATGTACACGGTGATATATCGGAGGGTGAAGATGAGGTGGACATCTTGCCTCTGTAGAGCCAGTTTGTGCAAGGAGAGATTAATTGCTTCTTTTTTGGGGGGGGGTCCAAACCAACCCGTCATATCAGTCACAGTCGTGTGGCAGACCCTGTCACTGAAATGATGGGTTGGTTAAAGTGTGCATGTCCTGTTTTGTTTATACAACATAAGGGTGGGTGGGAGGGCCCAAGGATAATTCCATCTTGCACCTCTTTTTTCTTTTCTTTTTCTTTGCATCATGTGCTGATTGGGGAGGGTTTTTTGGAAGGGACATCCTGCGTGACACTGCAGTGCCACTCCTAGATGGGCCCGGTGTTTGTGTCGGCCACTAGGGTCGCTAATCTTACTCACACAGCTACCTCATTGCGCCTCTTTTTTTCTTTGCGTCATGTGCTGTTTGGGGAGGGTTTTTTGGAAGGGACATCCTGCGTGACACTGCAGTGCCACTCCTAGATGTGCCCGGTGTTTGTGTCGGCCACTAGGGTCGCTAATCTTACTCACACAGTCAGCTACCTCATTGCGCCTCTTTTTTTCTTTGCGTCATGTGCTGTTTGGGGAGGGTTTTTTGGAAGGGCCATCCTGCGTGACACTGCAGTGCCACTCCTAGATGGGCCCGGTGTTTGTGTCGGCCACTAGGGTCGCTTATCTTACTCACACAGCTACCTCATTGCGCCTCTTTTTTTCTTTGCGTCATGTGCTGTTTGGGGAGGGTTTTTTGGAAGGGACATCCTGCGTGACACTGCAGTGCCACTCCTAGATGGGCCCGGTGTTTGTGTCGGCCACTAGGGTCGCTTATCTTACTCACACAGCGACCTCGGTGCAAATTTTAGGACTAAAAATAATATTGTGAGGTGTGAGGTATTCAGAATAGACTGAAAATGAGTGTAAATTATGGTTTTTGAGGTTAATAATACTTTGGGATCAAAATGACCCCCAAATTCTATGATTTAAGCTGTTTTTTAGTGTTTTTGGAAAAAAACACCCGAATCCAAAACACACCCGAATCCGACAAAAATAATTCGGTGAGGTTTTGCCAAAACGCGTTCGAACCCAAAACACGGCCGCGGAACCGAACCCAAAACCAAAACACAAAACCCGAAAAATTTCAGGCGCTCATCTCTAGAAGTCACATATTACAAACGCCAGCTAGTTCAGCAACGTTTCGGGTTTTATTTACCCTTTGTCAAACAGCACATATATACGACAAAAGGGTAAATAAAACCCGAAGCGTTGCTGAACTAGCTGGCGTTTGTGATATGTGATTAAGAAGTCCGCTGAGTGCCATACTTTTGGAGGTTATGTGAAGGCAGTGTAAAGAGCACTACGGCTGCTGATTAAGGAGAGGGAGTGCCGGCCAAACGATTTGTATATGTATATGTATATATATATATATATATATATATATATATATTTATTTGAGTGTGTATATATATATATATATATATATATATTTGTGTGTGTACACGGTAATAGCAGCCTGGCACTCTGTTTTAAATCTAAACGTAGCGATATAGGATGATTGATCACATACCACCCCTAAATAGAGGTGGTAACAGATCATTGAAATTAATGCAATGTGAGTCTGAATGGATTTTTAGACTAGATACACTTAGCCCTAAGGGGCTCAACGAATATCTAGGTCTTAATTGGTTCCTTTAATATTCTTCACTATAATGTATCCTGCTAGGCACTTGAGGCCTTTAAACCAATATAGGATGGTAACCTTGATATGTCCATAAATAGTTAATACATTGATTCACAGTATGGCATTAAGATTATTTGATTGTCAGGCGCTCCAAGGTTTAGGCTATCTTGAACTTTTTATGTTTATTATGCACTAGCACTTTTGAGATGTATGTGGGTTTTTAGTGATATCCCAGCCCGCCCAGGTGAGGCGTGTGTTGGGATTACGTCATTGATGACGTGGAGCCGGCCAGGTGGGAGGTCCTGGTTTTCGGCTTCCGGCGTTTGGCGTCCATATGGAGGGTACACTTATTTAGGTGAGTCATTTTGTATCTTGTATTGTCTGATGAAAGTGCCCGAATAAAGTGGCACTGAAACGTTACTGTACCTGCCTGTCTGAGCCGTGGTTTATTTGATAAGTCCAGGAGTGCCGCACTTGGGGATTCGTGTGGATACATGTACGTGAGGGCACCCGGACGGGTATTGCAATCAGAAGGAGAGCCGGACCATACGGATATATATATATATATACTCCAAAAGTATGTCACTCAGCGGGCTTCTTAATCACATATTACAAACGCCAGCTAGTTCAGCAACGTTTCGGGTTTTATTTACCCTTTGTCAAACAGCACATATATACGACAAAAGGGTAAATAAAACCCGAAACGTTGCTGAACTAGCTGGCGTTTGTGATATGTGATTAAGAAGTCCGCTGAGTGCCATACTTTTGGAGGTTATGTGAAGGCAGTGTAAAGAGCACTACGGCTGCTGATTAAGGAGAGGGAGTGCCGGCCAAACGATTTGTATATGTATATGTATATATATATATATATATATATATATATATATATTTATTTGAGTGTGTATATATATATATATATATATATATTTGTGTGTGTACACGGTAATAGCAGCCCGGCACTCTGTTTTAAATCTAAACGTCGCCCTGGTGCCCTCAGTGTAAGATCCAATAGCATTCAAAAAAGCTGCGGCACTCAAGGTCTTAGAAAAAAATCAAGTGTATTTAAATCATCACAGAAAAATCCATCGACGTTTATACACACACACACACACACACACACACACACACACACACACACACACACACACATTACATGGATCTCGTACACCCACATGCAAACAAATACATAACATACACATAAAACACATACATACACATAGAAAATATACACACATACATACAGTATACACAGATTGTGTGCACAGTTTGTGCTCTCTTACACTGAAGCCTGCCCTGAGGAAAGGGGTGAGGATGCCACAGCCAGGAGATATTGCTGGGAGCCAGGGACACAGTTCACCATTAGGCCCCGCCCCCACAGCAAAAATGCTGCGATTCACGGGTCAGCAGGAAGGGGGCGGAGCCAATATGCCGTGATTCTATAACAATTATCTCATATTAGCTCCGCCCCCTCTGCTCCGACCCCCGAATCGCGGTATACAGCTACAAGGGGGCGGGGCTCAGAATGCCTGCCGTAGGACCGGACAGCGGGCATTAAAAACAAAAAACATTTGGGCCACCCCCCTATTCTCTCTCCCCCTCTCTCTATCCATCCCCCCCCCCCCCCCCAAGCCCAGCACAAAACCAGCCAACTGCAACAGGAGAAGTCGGGGTAAAGGCTCCACGCTGCAGCAGGGAGGAGAAGACTCCCGGCTGCTGGAGAGGGAGGATTCTGCGCTGCCAGCGGGTGTGTGATGTCCCGCTCGCGGCTGTTCGTGTGGCTCCCTCCTCACTCCTCAAGGGTCAGCGGCTGATATAGGGCAGAGGGGACAGCAGCACCAGAGCTGTGCAGAGCAGCTTCGGCTGGGGGGTCCCTTATGCCAGGGGGGCCCGGGGTACTGACCCCCTTGGCACCCCCCTTAATCCGGCTCTGATTAACGCCTGCAATGTATAATGGGCCTAATTCAGACCTGATCGTAGCAGCAAATTTGTTAGCAGTTGGGCAGAACCATGTGCACTGCAGGGGGGGGGGGGGGGGGGGGCGGCGGCAGATATATCATTTGCAGAGAGAGTTAGATTTGGGTGGGTAATTTTGTTTCTGTGCAGAGTAAATACTGGCTCCTTTATTTTTACACTGCAATTTAGATTTCAGTTTGAACACACCCCACCCAAATCTAACTCTCTCTGTACATGTTATATCTGCCCCCCCCCCCCCCCCCCCCGCAGTGCACATGGTTTTACCCGACTACTGACAAATTTGCCGCTACGATCAGGTCTGAATTATCCCCAATATGTATTAACATACTTTTTACAGTATTTAGTACTTCACAGTTAGAGTATTCTCATTCCTAAGTGTTAGAGTATTCTCATTCGTATTTGCTTTATCTGGCACTTAAGGGCAAGATGTATCTACAGTAACTATCTATGGAGAATGGGTGTAAAAGTTCCTCATAGCAACTAATCAGCTTCTTATATCATTTTATAGAATGTACATCATAAATCATAGCTAAAATCTGATTGGTAGCTATGGGCAACTTCTACACTCGTAAGCTTAAGGGTTTAGCTTTAGAATATATCCCTCCTATATGACCTTTTCAGTTTTCATATAATGTAAGTGGCAGATTCAACAACAAGTGATATTCTTGTTATTGCTCGTTCCTAATCTTAAATGGTGCCGCAACCAATCAGCTTCTAACTGTCAACCCTGATGTGTTTCAATAATGACAGTTATGAGCTGATTGGTTGGGGCACCATTTAAGATTAGGAACCAGTGATAACAAGAATATCACTTGTTGTTAAATCTGCCTCTAAGATTACTCATGTACACTTTCCTAAAGTTGTGGAATGTGGCTTAACTGTATCTCAGTAATGCGCTGCTGCATATGTGTGCGCTATATAGAAATAGAAAAGTACGCATACACAAGGCGCTCAGAGGTTAAGATAGTACACCACAAAAGAAGCTAAAAAATATATATGTATAATCACCCCACTATTTCCAGAGAGGGCAGACTTGTGATCTAGACACAAATTTTCTTTTTTCACCTTTCTTAATAGGAATCTAGAAAGACACAATGTGACTACCTCCACATGCCATGTGTTTGAGGTAGGACACAAAGAATACAAAAAATAGTGCAATAATCCTTTTACAAGGGGGATTCTCTGAATAAATCAATGCACTTACAAACGTATGTTATTAAACAGCATGTTTCATGATCCCACACGGCAAACCGCTCATCAGCCAACTGAGGATATCTGGGCAAGGATCTGGATCGATATATGAATCTAAAAAAATAAATGTGACTACCTCCACATAATATGTGTTTTGAGGTTAAGGCACATAAAGAAGAGATAGTGCAATAATCCTTTCTGACGAAGGACCATAAGGTCAGAAACGCGTTAAGTGTTCCTCTTCCATACACTTGATCTACAAGGACCCGACGGCTGAGCGTGGTAACTACTCTCTATGTGGACCCTCCTATCCGGACTGAGGGATCACTCACCTGTCTAGCTTTCCATCTTGGACCAGGATCTGAGGGTGGCTGCTACTATCTGCTGAGCTGGATACCTTGTGGAAACTTGGTTTTAAATGCTGTTTTAACTACGTTTGTTTGTAAGTGCACTGATGTATTAAATTCTTTACGTGTTAAAAGGATTATTGCACTATCTCTTCTTTATGTGCCTTAACCTCAAAACACATATTATGTGGAGGTAGTCACATTTATTTTTTTAGATTCATATATCGATCCAGATCCTTGCCCAGATATCCTCAGTTGGCTGATGAGCGGTTTGCCGTGTGGGATCATGAAACATGCTGTTTAATAACATACGTTTGTAAGTGCATTGATTTATTCAGAGAATCCCCCTTGTAAAAGGATTATTGCACTATTTTTTGTATTCTTTGTGTCCTACCTCAAACACATGGCATGTGGAGGTAGTCACATTGTGTCTTTCTAGATTCCTATTAAGAAAGGTGAAAAAAGAAAATTTGAGTCTAGATCACAAGTCTGCCCTCTCTGGAAATAGTGGGGTGATTATACATATATATTTTTTAGCTTCTTTTGTGGTGTACTATCTTAACCTCTGAGCGCCTTGTGTATGCGTACTTTTCTATTTCTATATATTGTTTTAAGTGTTTTTTGGATGTACACTGTACCACGCATATTTAGGCTGCACTCTTGGTTTTAATTGCGCACATTTTTTTCTTACCATCTTCTCACGATATGTGTGCGCTATGCAAATAGCTGCTAATAAATAATAACAAATAAATCTAATGATGGTATACAAAAACAATGACAGTGAATAGGATTGTAACTGGTATGATGTCCAGCAACACATGGGGCACTGCCTCAAAGGAAAAAATGGGCTTTAAGGTACAAACTTGTACAATTCCAGCTTATGATCAGGGAAAGAATAAGGCTAAAATGACTATAAATGATTCAGACTCATGTGCTAGACTAATACTAAAGTGATCTGTCTTGCTGAATACTGACTGTAGATGGAGAAACAGATAGAGAGGGGGGGGTTGCAAATGTAGGGGTGGGATTTGCAACCGCCCCCCTCTCTGTCTGTTTGTCTGTGACCCCTCCCCCTTTCCAGCACCTGATACATACCGGTAATTATCTCCAGGAATGACCGAGCAACTACCATTGTTTGTCTGTAGATGGAGAAGACAGCTTTCACCGACGTCCATGGGACATCATTGGGCGCTAGCGAATTCTAATGGAATAGGCCAGTTCTTGGCACTGTAAAGGCTGGATAGCTACTGTGCTCTGCTACCAATTTAGTTTCACATTGATGATAGACCAGACATATTATATGAATGACACAGAGCAGGTTCCAACAATAGCCGCCTCTATTCTCCGCCAGCACCAACATCGTCTTAAGGTGGGTACACATTTATACAATCGTTGGCCCATTTTCCCGATATTTTGATAACGGACAGTACATTGTATAGGCGTGTACGCTGTGCCTACTCACTACTTTCAATCATCTAACCACTTAAAACACCGTGCAACGCTCGGCCTTTGCCGGTCGCATCTCATGTTCTGTTTAATTGTTATGCGACTTTACGTACCTTTTTTGGTACAAAAGTGCAGTGTGTAGGCACATTCGACCATTCTTACCATAGTTCTTTTGACTGCAGACAATAGCAGGTCCACCCCTGTGGGCTTTGCTGTAACTTGGCTTGCTGCATAGTCTCGTGCAAACTTTCGTACATAGGGGGTCATTCCGACCCGTTCGCACGCAGCGGTTTGTCGCTGCGGTGCGAACGGGTCCGGAATGTGCATGCGCGGCGGCCGCACTGCATCTGCATGACGTTGCCTGGCGACGGGGGTTGCCGGGTTACGTCCAGAAGAACGAAGAAAGCGGTCGCAGAGCGGACTGCAAGAAGATTGACAGAAAGAAGGCGTACCTGGGTGTCACCGGACCATTGGAGACCGTTTTCAGGGAGTAGAGAAGAAAATGCAGGCGTGTCCAGCAGAACGGATGGCGGATGTCTGACGTCAAAGCCGGCCCCAGCATCACTAAGATCGTCGCACAGGGTAAGTATGTCCTGGGCTGGTCTTCATTTACTTGAATTTTTTTTAGCTTAGCAGGGCTGCAACAAGCGATCGCAGCCCTGCTAAGCTAAAATACACTCCCCCATAGGCGTGGACTAGTTGATCGTAGCAGCAGCAAAAAGTTGCTGGCTGCGATCAACTCGGAATGACCCCCCTAACTACATGTGATACAATACTCATCTTTATTTGTGTTGTCACACCTGTCTCTGTCCTACCCAAGTTGCAGTATGCTACCAAGGACATGGTCCTATCCCACCCTTCCTCTTTCTCTTACGAATAGCCTGCAGTGTTACCACCATAGCAGCGACAATACCTGCATGAACCATCTTTCTGTAAAAACACATGCTGGGGGATTAAAAAGAATGAAAGAATGTACGCTAGTCTCCACCCACCACAGCAAGAAAATGGCGATCTGAGTTCTCCAGTTCTCTTCATGTGTGTTTGTTTTGGTAATTAAATTAGCCGTAATGGTAACTTGATGCCGGAGAGTGTGTATGGTGGCATCGGATGGAAGGGAATTGAAGGTCACAAGTACAGTAAAATAAGAATTTACTTACCGATAATTCTATTTCTCGTAGTCCGTAGTGGATGCTGGGGACTCCGTCAGGACCATGGGGTTTAGCGGCTCCGCAGGAGACAGGGCACAATAATAAAAGCTTTAGGATCAGGTGGTGTGCACTGGCTCCTCCCCCTATGACCCTCCTCCAAGCCTCAGTTAGGATACTGTGCCCGGACGAGCGTGCATAATAAGGAAGGATATTGAATCCCGGGTAAGACTCATACCAGCCACACCAATCACACCGTACAACCTGTGATCTGAACCCAGTTAACAGTATGATAACAACGAAGGAGCCTCTGAAAAGATGGCTCACAACAAGAATAACCCGATTTTTGTAACAATAACTATGTACAAGTATTGCAGACAATCCGCACTTGGGATGGGCGCCCAGCATCCACTACGGACTACGAGAAATAGAATTATCGGTAAGTAAATTCT
This sequence comes from Pseudophryne corroboree, assembly GCF_028390025.1. Taxonomy (NCBI): domain Eukaryota; kingdom Metazoa; phylum Chordata; class Amphibia; order Anura; family Myobatrachidae; genus Pseudophryne; species Pseudophryne corroboree. Next base: position 101,288,898 of record NC_086447.1, on the reverse strand, counting down.
TATTTTCTCTAACGTCCTAAGTGGATGCTGGGGACTCCGTCAGGACCATGGGGATTATACCAAAGCTCCCAAACGGGCGGGAGAGTGCGTATGACTCTGCAGCACCGAATGAGAGAACTCCAGGTCCTCCTCAGTCAGGGTGTGCCCCTGACCAAGTAGCAGCTCGGCAAAGTTGTAAAGCCGAGACCCCTCGGGCAGCCGCCCAAGATGAGCCCACTTCCTTGTGGAATGGGCTTTTACTGATTTTGGCTGTGGCAAGCCTGCCACAGAATGTGCAAGCTGAATTGTACTACAAATCCAGCGAGCAATCGTCTGCTTAGAAGCAGGAACACCCATCTTGTTGGGTGCATACAGGCTAAACAGCGAGTCAGATTTTCTGACTCCAGTCGTCCTGGAAACATATATTTTCAGGGCCCTGACAACGTCAAGTAACTTGGAGTCCTCCAAGTCCCTAGTAGCCGCAGGTACCACAATAGGTTGGTTCATGTGAAAAACAGAAAACACCTTAAGGAGAAATTGAGTCCTCAATTCTGCCCTGTCAGAATGAAAAATTAAGTAAGGGCTTTTATATGATAAAGCCGCCCATTCTGACACACGCCTGGCTGAAGCCAGGGCTAATAGAATCTTCACCTTCCATGTGAAATATTTTTTTCACAGTGGTGAGTGGATCAAACCAATGTGACTTTAGGAAACTCAAAACAACATTGAGATCCCAAGGTGCCACTGGGGGCACAAAAGGAGGCTGTATATGCAGTACCCCTTTTACAAACGTCTGAACTTCAGGCACTGAAGCCAGTTCTTTCTGGAAGAAATTTGACAGGGTCGAAATTTGAACCTTAATGGACCCTAATTTTAGGCCCATAGACAGTCCTGTTTTCAGGAAATGTAGGAAACGACCCAGTTGGAATTCCTCTGTAGGGACCTTCTTGGCCTCACACCACGCAACATATTTTCGCCAAATGCGGTGAAAATGTTTTGCGGTTACATCCTTCCTGGCTTCGACCAGGGTAGGGATGACTTCATCTGGAATGCCCTTTTAGGATCCGGCGTTCAACTGCCATGCCGTCAAACGCAGCCGCGGTAAGTCTTGGAACAGACAAGGCCCCTGCTGGAGCAGGTCCTTTCTTAAAGGTAGAGGCCACGGTTCTTCCGTGAGCATCTCTTGAAGTTCCGGGTACCAAGTCCTTCTTGACCCATCCGGAACCACGAGTATCGTTCTTACTCATCTCCTTCTTATGATTCTCAGTACTTTTGGTATGAGATGCATAGGAGGGAACATATACCCTGACTGGTACACCCACAGTGTTACCAGAGCGTCCACCGCTATTGCCTGAGGGTCCCTTGACCTGGCGCAATATTTGTCTAGTTTTTTGTTCAGGCGGGACGCCATCATGTCCACCTTTGGTTTTTCCCAACGGTTTACAATCATGTGGAAGACTTCCCGCTGAAGTCCCCACTCTCCCGGGTGGAGGTTATGCCTGCTGAGGAAGTTTGCTTCCCAGTTTTCCACTCCCGGAATTAACACTGCTGAGAGTGTTATCACATGATTTTTCGCCCAGCGAAGAATCCTTGCAGTTTCTGCCATTTCCCTCCTGCTTCATGTGCCGCCCTGTCTGTTTACGTGGGCGACTGCCGTGATGTTGTCCCACTGGATCAATACCGGCTGACCTTGAAGCAGAGGTCTTGCTAAGCTTAGAGCCTTGTAAATTGCCCTTAGCTCCAGTATATTTATGTGGAGAGAAGTCTCCAGACTTGATCACACTCCCTGGAAATTTTTTTCCTTGTGTGACTGCTCCCCAGCCACTCAGGCTGGCATCCGTGGTCACCAGGACCCAGTCCTGAATGTCGAATCTGCGGCCCTTTCATAGATGAGCACTCTGCAGCGACCGCAGAAGAAAACACCCTTGTCCTTGGAGACAGGGTTATCCGCTGATGCATCTGAAGATGCGATCCGGACCATTTTCCCAGCAGATTCCACTGAAAGGTTCTTGCGTGAAATCTACCGAATGGGATCGCTTTGTAAGAAACCACCATTTTTCACAGGACCTTTGTGCAATGATGCACTGATACTTTTCCTGGTTTTAGGAGGTTCCTGACTAGCTCGGATAACTCCCTGGTCTTCTTCTCCGGGAGAAAACATCCTTTTCTGGACTGTGTCCAGAATCATTCCTAGGAACATTAGACGTGTCGTCGGAAAAAGCTGCGATTTTGGAATATTTAGAATCCACTCGTGCTGTCGTAGAACTACTTGAGATAGTGCTACTCCGACCGCCAACTGTTCTCTGGACCTTGCCCTTATCAGGAAAGCGTCCATATTTCTTTTAGGAAGAATCATCATTTCGGCCATTACCATGGTAAAGACCCGGGGTGCCGTGGACAATCCAAACGGCAGCGTCTGAACTGATAGTGACAGTTCTGTACCACGAACCTGAGATACCCTTGGTGAGAAGGGCAAAATTTGGACATGTAGGTAAGCGTCCCTGATATCCAGTGACACCATATCGTCCTGGTTCGCTATCACTGCTCTGAGTGACTCCATCTTGATTTGAACCCTTGTATGTAATTGTTCAAATCTTTTAGATCTCACCGAGCCGTTTGGCTTCAGTACCACAATATAGTGTGGAATAATACCCCTTCCCTTGTTGTAGGAGGGGTACTTTGATTATCACCTGCTGGGAATACAGCCTGTGAATTTTTTTCCAATACTGCCTCCCTGTCGGAGGGAGACGTTGGTAAAGCAGACTTCAGGAACTTGTGAGGGGAAGACGTCTCGAATTTCCAATGTACACCTGGGATACTACGTGTAGGATCCAGGAGTCCACTTGCGAGTGAGCCCACTGCGTGCTGAAACTCTTGAGATGACCCCCCACCGCACCTGAGTCCGCTTGTATTGCCCCAGCGTCATGCTGCGGACTTGGCAGAAGCTGTGGAGGACTTCTGTTCCTGGGAATGGGCTGCCTGCTGCAGTCTTCTTCCCTTTCCTCTAACCCTGGGCAGATATGACTGGCCTTTTGCCCGCCTGCCTTTATGGGTACGAAAGGACTGAGACTGAAAAGACTGTGTCCTTTTCTGCTGAGATGTGACTTGGGGTAACAAAAGTGGATTTTCCAGCTGTTGCCATGGCCACCAGGTCCGATGGACCGCCCCTTTATACGGCAATACTTCCATGTGCCGTCTGGAATCTGCATCACCTGACCACTGTCGTGTCTATAAACATCGTCTGGCAGATATGGACATCACATCTACTCTTGATGCCAGAATGCAAATATCCCTCTGCGCATCTCGCATATATAGAAATGCATCCTTAAAATGCTCTATAGTCAATAAAATATTGTTCCTGTCAAGGGTATCAATATTTTCAGTCAGGAAATCCGACCAAGCCCCCCCAGCGCTGCACATCCAGGCTGAGGCGATTGCTGGTCGTAGTATAACACCAGTATGTGTGTATATACTTTTTAGGATATTTTTCAGCTTCCTATCAGCTGGCTCTTTGAGGGCGGCCGTTTCTGGAGACGGTAACGCCACTTGTTTTTATAAGCGTGTGAGCGCCTTATCCACCCTAAGGTGTGTTTCCCAACTCGCCCTCACTTCTGGCGGGAAAGGGTATACCTCCAATAATTTTCTATCGGAGGAAACCCACGTATCATCACACACTTTAATTTATCTGATTCAGGAAAAACTACAAGTAGATTATTCCCACCCTACATAATACCCTTATTTGTGGTACTTGTAGTATCAGAAATATGTAACACCTCCTTCATTGCCCTTAACATGTAACGTGTGGCCCTAAAGGAAAATACGTTTGTTTCTTCACCGTCGACACTGAAGTCAGTGTCCGTGTCTGTGTCTGTGTCGACCAACTGAGGTAAATGGGCGTTTTTACAAGCCCCTGACGGTGTCTGAGACGCCTGGACAGGTACTAATTTGTTTGCCGGCCGTCTCATGTCGTCAACCGACATTGCATCGTGTTGACATTATCACGTAATTCCTAAATAAGCCATCCATTCCGGTGTCGACTCCCTAGAGAGTGACATCACCAATACAGGCAATTTGCTCCGCCTCCTCACCAACATCGTCCTCCTACATGTCGACACACACGTACCGACACACAGCACACACACAGGGAATGCTCTGATAGAGGACAGGACCCCACTAGCCCTTTGGGGAGACAGAGGGAGAGTTTGCCAGCACACACCAAAAACGCTATAATTATACAGGGACAACCCCTTATACAAGTGTTTTCCCTTATAGCATTTTCACATATGTAATCATATCGCCAAATAAGTGCCCCCCCTCTCTGTTTTAACCCTGTTTCTGTAGTGCAGTGCAGGGGAGAGCCTGGGAGCCTTCCTCACAGCAGAGCTGAGCAGGAAAATGGCGCCGTGTGCTGAGGAGAATAGGCCCCGCCCCCTAAAACGGCGGGCTCTTCTCCCGGAGTTTGTGAGATCTGGCAGGGGTTAAATACATCCATATAGCCTCAAGGGCTATATGTGATGTATTTTAGCCATAAAAAAGGTATAATACATTGCTGCCCAGGGCGCCCCCCCCAGCGCCCTGCACCCTCAGTGACCGCTGGTATGAAGTGTGCTGACAACAATGGCGCACAGCTGCAGTGCTGTGCGCTACCTTATGAAGACTGAAAGTCTTCTGCCGCCTGTTTCTGGACCTCTGGACCTCTTCAACTTCGGCATCTGCAAGGGGGGTCGGCGGCACGGCTCCGGGACGAACCCCAGGGTGAGACCTGTGTTCCGACTCCCTCTGGAGCTAATGGTGTCCTGTAGCCTAAGAAGCAAATCCATCCTGCACGCAGGTGAGTTTACTTCTCTCCCCTAAGTCCCTCGTAGCAGTGAGCCTGTTGCCAGCAGGACTCACTGAAAATAAAAAACCTAACTTAAACTTTTATTCTAAGCAGCTCAGGAGAGCCACCTAGATTGCACCCTTCTCGGCCGGGCACAAAAATCTAACTGAGGCTTGGAGGAGGGTCATAGGGGGAGGAGCCAGTGCACACCACCTGATCCTAAAGCTTTTATTATTGTGCCCTGTCTCCTGCGGAGCCGCTAAACCCCATGGTCCTGACGGAGTCCCCAGCATCCACTTAGGACGTTAGAGAAAATTGTGTGTACGCATGCATCGGGACTGTGTTTTGGATGAAAGGTCGGGAGTTCGGTCAATCGAAACAATTGAAACAAAAAGGGCAGACTAGATGCGTCAAGTGGTTCTTATCTGCCGTCAAATTCTATGTTTCTATGGTATAGCTATGTCACCACCTTTACTCTAACAATAAATATCTCCAAAAGCAAACTGCATTATACATTTTTAGTTACACATGCTAATTTACATACATAACATGGACAGTAAAAAGAAATACAGTATACTATGTACTGTCACTTGTACACTACTCCAGTAATTCCACTGTAACATATACTGTATTCCCTAAAGCCTGTTGAATTCTGTCCTATACACATTGTAAGAGTTAGGGAACATAAAGTCCTTTTTATGGGGATGCAAGCAGCATCGAGACGCTCGAGATACCAGCAGTCAAAATCCTGATGTCAGAAGACCAATGCCAGAATCCCGACATCACTTGCAATCCCGATTGCTGGCAGCCCTAGCGCAAGTATGGCGTGGTGGGTTAGGGTTAGGCTGCAGGCTGGTGGCAGCGGATAGGTTTAAGTACAAGTGGGTGAGTTAAGGTTAGGCTGTGGGGAGGGAGTGCTAGGCACTAAAAAGGGGGGGTTAGGGTTAGGCACTAAGGGGGAGGGTTATGTTTAGGCACTAAAGGAGGACGGTTAGGGCTACGCTGCGGCGGGGGGTTAGGAATCAGGTAGGACGAGTAGGGGGAGATGGGTAGTATACTTACATAGTAGCTGTCGGTATCCTAACCAGCGGGATGACACTATCTGGCATCCTCAGCGACAGGATCGCGTGTTACACCCCTTTTTATGTACGTCACATTTCTGCACTTCGGTATTTTAGATAAATAACATGCCTCTGATTGGTGCAACACTTGTCCTTCTGAAAGTATAGGAGGGTGCTGAACCCGCACCTGCGGGGAAGGGGAAAGAGGTGATAAGTTTATATGCTAATGAGGAAACATGCCCATAAATGTGCAATAACCACGCTCTGATGCTCACTTAAATAGTCAGTGTGCAATTCCATGTCCATCCATATGTCCAGGATACAGCAATATGCACAGTACACAGCTTATGTCCATCTGTGCACCATATACAATACAGTATACTTTTCCATGTCCATCTGCATGTCCAGTATACAGTGCACTGCCCCACATCCAAGTGTGCACCATATACTATAAAGACCGTGTTTATTTGTATGTCCAGTTTGCAGTACAGTACTATGCTCAGTACACCCCCCCCATGTCCACGTGTGCACAGTATACAGTCTAATATCCATCCGCATAACTATTAAATAGAGATGTGCGCTAGACGATTTTTGCTGGTTTTGGTTCTAATTCGTCGACAAGTTTCGGTTTTGCCAAAAAACTCCACAGTGGTTTTGGTTTTGGATATGTATTTTTTTTTTCAAAAATGTATTTAAAAAAACTAAAATCACAGAATTGTGGCCTTCTTTTGTTCCTACAGTATTTTAACCTCAATAGCATTAATTTCCAGTCAATTGTGACCACCTCACAGCTCACAATTTTGTTTTCATCCAGTGTAGGCCAAAGGCTGAAGCGAGCTGGCTGTTTAATAAGCAACAGAGCAGCGACACAAACACATGTCAGTTTATAGCACAACTATGAAACATTGCCACACAGCAGTCGCAGAAATGAAAGTGGTGCAAGATGGAATTGTCTCACCCACCCTAATGTTGGATGTTAAAAAGGACATGCACTGTTAACAAACCAAACACTTAAGCAACAGAGAATGTCACATTTGTGCTGAAGTGCTTGGTTTGTTTGGGCCTCCACAAAACAAGCTACCAATGGGCTTAAGACAGCTAAGCTAACAGCTCTACAGTGCCAAGATGCCAGGTCAGCTCACACTGTGGTGATTCTAAAGGCTTTTATATACAGTATATGTGAACAAAGTTGCACTTGGGTATTGCGCACAGAACAGTACAAACAATAGAACATTATATATGTTTTAAATTCACAGTTCAGCTTACACTGCGGGGATCCAAAGATCTTTTCTATATACGTGAACAAAGTTGCACTGGGGTACAGCGCACAGAGCAGTATAAACAATAGAACAATATATATTTTTCTTTTTAAATTTGCAGCTCAGCTTAAAACAATGCAGGGATATATATATATACAGGGCCGTAACTACGTGTGTGCCAAGTGGGCTTGGCACACAGCGCAGTTGCCCTGAGGGCGCACGGCCAGCGGCATGTAATGAGTCAAATTGACTCATTACATGCCGCCTCTGCTGTGTGCGCCTTGCGCCGCCGCGCTGTGGAGGGAGAAGAGAGCACAGAGCAGCGCCGGGCAGCGGACAAGGAGGAGGAGGTAGGGGGAGCAGGGAGCCGCAGCAGCGCTATTTCATTTGTAGTAAGCGCCGCTGCAGCATCCCCCTCTCCTTCCGTATTGGCTGCCCGGCGCTGCTGTGGATGCTCGGATGCGGTTCCTTCCTCCAGCCAATACGGAAGGAGAGTGGGATGCTGCAGCTGCACTTACTACCAATGAAATAGCGCTGTTGCGGCTCCAGTCCCCCTCCCTCCTCCTCCTTTTTCCGATGCCTGCACAGAGGGAGCTGCACGAGGAGCCTGACTGCCAGCGGGGAGATGGTAAGTATGTATATATGTATGTATATATCTCTCTCTCTCTCTCTCATAATGTGTAAAAAGAGGGACTGGCTGCCGCAATGTGTAAAATGGGGGACCGGCTGCCGCAATGTGTAAAAAGGGGGACTGCCTGCCGCAATGTGTAAAAAGGGGGACTGGGGCTGCCGCAATGTGTAAAAAGGGGACTGGCTGCCGCAATGTGTAAAAAGGGGGATTGGGGCTGCCGCAATGTGTAAAAAGGGGGACTGTGGCTGCCGCAATGTGTAAAAAGGGGGACTGTGGCTGCCGCAATGTGTAAAAAGGGGGACTGTGGCTGCCGCAATGTGTAAAAGGGGGACTGTGGCTGCAGCAATGTGTAAAAAAGGGGACTGTGGCTGCCGCAATGTGTAAAAAGGGGGACTGTGGCTGCCGCAATGTGTAAAAAGGGGACTGGCTGCCGCAGTGTGTAAAAAGGGGGACTGGGGCTGCCGCAATGTGTAAAAAGGGGGACTGTGGCTGCCGCAATGTGTGAAAAGGGGGACTGGCTGCCGCAGTGTGTAAAAGGGGGACTGGGTGCCGCAATGTGTAAAAAGGGGGACGCTGTCTGCCGTAATGTGTAAAAAGGGGGACTGTCTGCTGTAATGTGTAAAAAGGGGGCCGCTGTCTGCCGTAATGTGTAAAAAGGGGGACTGTCTGCTGTAATGTGTAAAAAGGGGGACGCTGTCTGCTGTAATGTATAAAAGGGGCTCTACCTGGTGTAGTGGCGCTACTGTGCAGCGTAATTTGAATAATGGAGACTACTGTGCACCATAGTATGAATTGCTATTATTTTGTGGCCACGCCCCTTCCCCATAAAGCCACGCCCTATATATTTTTCGCGCGCCTACGGCGCGCACTGCCCCTGTCTTACATGGGGGGCGCCAATGTCATTTCTTGCACATAGCGCTAAAATGCCTAGTTACGGCACTGTATATATATATATATATATATATGCAAACAAATGTGATATAGCGCTGATTAATATCCAGAGTGTTAGCACATGTAAAATATGTATATATAACCATATACAAGTATGTCTCTATGGTGGAATCACAACAGCTTCTATTGATGCTGGGATAAGCACTAGATCCTCGTGATAATTTTCAGGACCGCGGCTCCCCTTCAAACAATCCGAACTCCTCCGGAGAAAAGATATCTGTCAATAGAACATATACAGGGGGCGCTCCATAGTGCATAAAAACCTTTTTTTATTTTTTTAAAAAACACATAAAAAGTGCTTAAAACAACTGTTTTACATTCGTACCAGAAGGCAACCAGTGTGGGCTGGTTACCACGTGATTCCAAAACAATGATCAAGGGCCCTCATTCCGAGTTGATCGGTCGCAAGGCGAATTTAGCAGAGTTACACACGCTAAGCCGCCGCCTACTGGGAGTGTATCTTAGCATCTTAAAATTGCGACCGATGTATTCGCAATATTGCGATCACAAACTACTTAGCAGTTTTAGAGTAGCTCCAGACTTACTCTGCCTGTGCGATCAGTTCAGTGCTTGTCGTTCCTGGTTTGACGTCACAAACACACCCAGCGTTCGCCCAACCACTCCCCCGTTTCTCCGGCCACTCCTGCGTTTTTTCCGGAAACGGTAGCGTTTTCAGCCACACGCCCATAAAACGCCGTGTTTCCGCCCAGTAACACCCATTTCCTGTCAATCACATTACGATCGCCGGAGCGATGAAAAAGCCGTGAGTAAAAATACTTTCTTCATAGCAAAGATACTTGGCGCAGTCGCAGTGCGAATATTGCGCATGCGCACTAAGCGGAATTTCACTGCGATGCGATGAGAAATACAGAGCGAACGACTCGGAATGAGGGCCAATAGGTGTAGCTGGAACAAGTGTCAGTCAGTTGCAATGGAAACCTCCACCCGCCCCGGAGTCTAGTGACGTAGAGGATCGTTGGTAGTGCTGAGCGAGGAGTCGAGGACGTATGTGATTCCTGCCCATGAGTCTGGGGAAATCAGCCGCCGGCGGGTGGAGGTTTCCATTGCGACTGACTGACACTTGTTCCAGCTACACCTATTGATCATTGTTTTGGAATCACGTGGTAATCATGTTCTATTGACAGATATATATATATATATATATATATATATATATATATATTCAGTTTTCACCTCCACTCTGTTGATAAATGCACTGGGGTACAGCACACGCTGGTTGTACAAACTTGGAAATACTGTATATATTTTTTTTAAACGTTTTCACTTGTTAAAAACTTTTTGCTAGCTTTTAAAAAAAACTGACTGTGCAGCAAGTCACACTGCTTATAAGTGAATGAATGCAGTGGGGTGTGGCCTGCTGAGTCAGTGTAGCACCACTGTGTGACAAATAATTATACTAAATGGACTGGACACAGCACAGACACTTGATGGACACAGCACAGCTTGTGGATTGACACAGTGACAGCACAGCTTGTGGATGGACAAGGTGACAACATAGTTTGTGGATGGACACAGTGACAGCACAGCTTGTGGACAGACACAGTAAAGCACAGTGCATGTCTGGAGCAGCATGACTGAAATGTCACAGCCATGGGGTCCTTATATAGAATGCAAAACCCACGAGAATCTGACCCCAGGATGTTGATGTTTTGAATCGATTTGGAAACTGCCCTGGCGAGAAAACCGAGCCAGGGCTCGGATTTACTCGGTTACCACTTGACATGCGGACAGGGCTGGATTAAGTCTTAGGGGTGCCCGGGTCACTTAATACAGGGAGGGCCTAATGGAAGGTGGGGGATGTAGATTAAATTGTGCATACCACCCAACATTCCAGGAGGGACAAAATGCTCTTTACCTGGACTTCCCACTTAATATATGATTGGCATCACCTGTGTTGAACTATTTAATTGATAAGAAAGGCAGGTAGAGAGAATTTTGTCCCTCCTGGAATGGGTCATGGTGAGAGGTATAGATTGTGTATATTAAATTTAAACCAATGGTGTATTTAACTAATAGTTTAGTAATGCCTGAGCACTGTTTATACAGTAGATCCACCTAATTGAAAGGCAACTATTTTATACATTTTCTTGTAGTGGAACAAAGACATCTTAACCTTAAAATACACATAGAAAAATAAAATAATTTATTTTGTCACATGCAAGAATAGCAGCAGCCTCTGTACTACTTACACACTGGGACAGGACTCAGGAGGACTCTCTCTGTGCATCTCTCTATCTCTAGACCCAAATGGTTTAGTTGCATAACAGTTTACACAGGACTCAGACACCCAGGCAGGGAGGAGGAGAAGCTGGGATCCCTGTGTCACTTACAGCTCTCTCCACACTCCTATCTCTCCTCTGGTCAGAAAGCTCTGTCGGTAGCTCATCAAACATGATATTCCTGTGTCTCTGCCTGCACTGCATACTGTCCTGCTCGCATTCTGGCTGCTGGTTCTGCTGCTGCTTAAGAGGGAAAGCTAGTGATGTCACTGTGCTCTGGCCAGGGGGGCCCCCTAACGAAGGGGTGCCCGGGGTACAGTATGCTCTGCATACCCCCCTTAATCTGGCTATGCATGTGGATCAACAAGGGACTGTATACAGTATACTATGCTCAATATACTAGCCCATGGTTATCAAGTAATGTAGCGCTATACTAGGAATGGATATCGCATCGTGAGGGTTTGCAACCATCAATGTTTTTGTTGTGATGGTAGTGGTTTTACCATTCGATGGTGGTGTTCCGATGTTTTCCAGCATCTAATGGCAAACATTTGATGGTGTAGCAACTGTCCCACCCCAAGTCCCATCCCCAGCCGCCATACTGCAGAGGGTTGCTCAAGGTGCAAACAGGACTTTGTTTGCACATGCGCTAATCATGATTTTTTCTTTCTATCGAACTCTTATGATGCGATAGTCAGTTCCCATTGCATCGAAAGATTCGATGGCGTAAGCCCAGCAATCATTTGATGATGGGCTTCCGATGTCCGTCCCTACCCTATACCCCAGTATAATTTAATTTCCTTTACACAATCACGCCAAAATATTATTTATGGTATACAGCCCCATGCCACATTACTAAGCTCTATATGCAGTAAACGGCCGCAAGTCCCATTAACATGACAGTGAATAACCTCAAGCTCCATCTCATGCCAGTGCACACACACATACCCAATGTATGACCGTCCCATAACTAACTTTCTAAACCAACATGGCAGAACCTTGATTGAAGCTGCGATTTACAATGAGAGCCTATGCTGGGATATCCAGAGCTGGCCCTAACCAGTTTGATGCCCTAGGCAAGATTTTGTCTGGTGCCCCCTACCACCACAGATGTAGCTAGCCTCATTGTTGCTGCGATGTGTATACACGGGCATATGCATCGCGGCAAGCTGCAGTGGACGCCATGCTGCGACTAGTTACAGCCGGTGTTCGCTCCATAGAAGTCTATGGCGTGCATGTGTATGTGCACGGCGCACATCATAGATGCGGGCACACTAGTCACGCCATCCATGTGGTGAGCGTAGCTACATCTGACCCAGCACAGAACCCATCACCCAACATGACCGTGAAGCCTTACCCCGCTGGAGTAGACAGTGGTAGAATGCAACAGTAAATGACTGCAGGTGGATGTAACTGTTACAGTAGTAAAGCAGTTATTATACAGTATATGCTTACATAGTGCTCCATAGTTCACACACACACACACACACACACACACACACACACACACACACACACACACACACACACACACACACACACACAGTAACTGACACCCATGACCAGCAATACAAATCTTGGTGCCCTGTACACTTACATCTTTTGGGGCCCCTCTTGACCACCTCACACACACACACATACACACCGGCACCTCGACCACCGAGAGAAAAAGGGGAGAGGCCCCCCCTTCCCCCTTAAAGAGTGAGGGAGGGGGGAGGATGGAGAGAGGGAGAGAGGAGAGATGGAGGGGATATGGAGAGGGAGAGAGAGAAGGAAATGGAGAGAGTGAGGATAGAGACAGAGAGGGGAGATGGAGGGAGAGTGGCGGAGAGAGAGAGAGGGGAGAGAGTAGGGGAGAGAGAGGGAGGGCAGAAGAGAGAAGTAGGGAGGGAGAGAGAGCGGGAGAAGGACAGGGAGAGAGAGGGAGAAAGAGAGAGAGAGAGGGATTGAGGGTAAGTGGAAGAGAGAGGGAGAGAAGTAGAAGGAAAGGGAGCGAGAGGGAGAAGGAGAGCAACAGGGAGAGGGGGGGAGGGAGAGTGAGGAGGAGAGAGGAAGAAAGAGAGAGGGGGAGAGGGAGAGAGGGAGAGAGAGGGAGACAGATAGGGAGAAAGAGAGGGAGGGAAAGAGAGATAGGTAGGAAGAGAGAGATGGGGGAGAGAAAGGGGGGAGGAAAGAAAGAGAGAGGGGAACAAATTAGAGTGGACACTTGGACACTGCCACTTTAATAGATTAATTAAACTGCCTTACTGTCTGTTTCAAACAAATATAGTGCAGGCCTGGTCCGCACTGTACTTTTGCCGCTTTGTGGTGGTGGGGTGGTACTAGAAGAGGATTCCAACTTCATTGGTGGCGCAGTACCTGGAGTCTTACTGACTCCGCAAAGGACCATGAGAGGAGGAGCTGCTGTGGGCGGGCATGCGCAGCAGCCCTCCTCCCGTAGCGGCGACCATCTTTGTACGGGGCAGCCTGGCAGCCAACGCTGCTGGAATACCCAGAATGCCCCTCATTAGCGCCGGCTCCGCAACACACACAGCCAAACGCCGCACAGGTACACTCCTCATCCGCTCCAGCCTCCGGCGCTATCGCAGGCGGTTCTGCTCTGATATGGCGCTGAACAGCGGGAGCCCCTCTAACTACCAATGGTAGCTGAGCTGGCCACTAGGTTAAGACAGATGCCCTAGGCAATTGCTTAGTCTGCCTATAGCTAGGGCCCGCTCTGGGGATATCTGCTGTGCTACAGATTTAGCTTCACCACACCATAGCTCCACCACCTCTACAGTTGGTGACGTAGACCCTCTCATATACCAAGGAAACCTCTAATTGTTAATTGGTGTTAAAATATGTTGTTATGATGGGGGCAGAGTTTGCAACCCTCATATAAACATTTTTAATGCCAATTAACAATGAATTTGTATTGTCTCTTTAATATTAAACATTCATTTTTCACCCAATATAATATTCCAATTACTTGCCACCATAAGATAATTATTAATGGAATCTTACTCAATACATAATGACTGCCATCGTTATTGTTGTATTGCGAGTGCTACCTTCTGATTGGCTAGATAGCTTATACAACATGTTTTTTGAGCTATCTTGCCTGTCACAACCACACTCATACACAGCACTTGTATATATTTCAAGTAAGTTGCAATGGAGAGACCAGGGGCGGATGGGGATGGAAAACCAGCCTGGGGAATTAGTCCTAAGGGGGGCGGGGTCTGTTGAGGGGGCGGGATTCATCCTGATAGGGTCTGATTATGAGTTGGATGCAGTTGCCGTCTTCCTTGCGTCTTATGCTGCAGTTGCATCTGTGACTTTATGCTAATGATGGTACAATGCAGTTCCCTAGTGCAGTATATCCCTGCATCCAAATATGCAAGGACTGAAATGCCCACTTACAGTGTCTACAGATGCTGCAGTCATGCTTTGTGCATCAGTTGCACCATTGAAACTTTCACCAGCCCTATGCTAGAGCAATTCACCGTCTCTATATGACCACTATCAGCAACACGCCCACTCTACGTTACATCTGCGTCTGATTAGCCAACCCCCTGTAACCACATTTCTTTGTGATACACTTCTTGGTGCGAGTACTGTACTGCAACTCTGTACAAACACCAATGCGGTGCAATTCAGACCAAAGAACATTGCACACAAAAAAACAACAACAACACATTGGCCCCCATAGGAAAAAAACCACACACATTGGCCTCCACAGAAAACAATAAAACAAATTTGTTTCCACAGGGGAAAATAAATAAATAAAATGTATAATATAGCTTTTGGTATTACAATTTGTTTCAAATTTCCACAAACCAAATCTAACTCTCTCTGCACATGTTATATCTGCCCCCCTGCAGTGCACATGGGGCCTATGGGGTCATTCCGACCTGATCGCTAGTACTGCTGCGATCAGGTAGTCGCCGCCTACAGGGGAGGGGGGAATAGCTGTTCAGGGCTGCGATCAGCTGTGCAGAGACTGCACAAACAAAAAGTTTGTCCAGTCTCTGCAGCCACTGCGATGATCCTTCCTGGAGCTGACGTCAGGATCCCTCCCTGCATTTGGCCGTTCACGCCTGCCTTTTCTTTGGCACTCCCAGAAAACGGTCAGTTGCCACACCCTGCCGGCCTCTTCCTGTCAATCTTCTTGCGTTCGCCGCTGCGAACGCTTTCTTCATTATTCTCGTCACTGCCCAGCGACGGCCGTCACCAGGCAGAGACGTGCCTGTGCATTGCCGCCCGTGCGCATGCGCAGTTCTGACCCGTTCGCACGGCTGCGAAAAACTGCAGCGTGCAAATGGGTCGGAATGACCCCCCTAATTCAGATCTGATCGTAGCAGCAAATTTGTTAGCAGATGGGCAAAACTATGTGCACTGCAGGGGGGGAGGGGAGGGGCCGCAGATATAACATGTGCACCCGGTGCAGAGAGAGTTAGATTTGGGTGGGTTATTTTATTTCTGTGCAGGGTAAATACTGGCTGCTTTATTTTTACACTGCCATTTAGATTTCAGTTTAAACACACCACACCCAAATCTAACTCTCTCTGCACATGTTATATCTGCCCCCAGGGGCGTCAGAACGTTTTTCGGTTGGGGGGCAAGATAAAATCTCAGTTTGGCGCCCCTAATTACTGGCCACCTTAGACGGGTCACTTGTACCTGTACGGATCTCTACGGAGCAGCTGGGAGTGAGTGGCCGCTTATATACATGTCTGATAGAACCCTCTTACACACGATATGCCTGACAGAGCCCATTATATACATTGTAGAGCGCCTCCTCCTCATTCATCTCTCCGCTCCTTCTCATCCCTGTGCCCCACTTCCCTATCCCTACCCCATGGTCAGTATGTACACAGGGTGACAGAGGGGACATACACAGGGTGACAGCAGCACGTATATACAGGGAGACAGAGGGACATATACACAGGGGGACAGAGGGACATATACACAGGGTGACAAACACAGGGTGACAGTGGCACGTATACACAGGGTGACAGAAGCACATATATATAGGGAGACAGAGAGACATACACAGGGGGACAGAGGGACATATACACAGGGTGACATACACAGGGTGACAGCATCACGTATATACAGGGAGACAGAGGGACAAACACAGGGTGACAGAGGGGACATACACAGGGTGACAGCAGCATGTATATACAGGGAGACAGAGGGACATACACAGGGGGACATAGGGACATATACACAGGGTAAAGCACAAGGAAAGGCAGCCAATCACACTCCTCTCAGCTGCACTGTCACTCAGCACCACATATACTGTACATCCCAAGAGAGGTATGCATACTTACGGTATGCTCAGTTTCTGATTGAGTGGCAGCTCTGACAGTGCTTCCGGGGACCATCCATTAATCTGCCTGCCTGCTTCCCCAGTGCGGCTACGGGCGGCCCTGGAACGGTTCACACTGCCGGCGCCGCTTCCAGTGTATAACAGCGACGGCCGGCACTGCAGCACCACACGTCAGCAGCAAGGTAGCAGCGCAGGAAGAGCGCCTCTACAGGCCGGCACCCAGAGCCGGCCCTAACTAATTTAATGCCCTAGGCAAGATTTTTGCTGGTGCCCCCTAGTCCTGCCTCAAGTTCCGCCTCTGACCCTGCACCCCTCTCCCAGCATAGGACCCATCACCCAGCATCACAGATCACAGCAGTAGCCATCAACACCCATCACCCCTCTCCCATAGCAATCCTCATTTTGGTGCCCTGTGGCAACAAAATCATTGGCACCCCCACCCCTCATATTATAAATAGGGACAGTGCACGCTGAAGGTGCGCGACCCTAAAAAAGGTGTGTTCTTTCTGGGAAGGGGAGTGGTCACACAATAGTACCCCTAATTGACATTACGTCACACAGTAGTGCAACCTTATTCATATTACATCACACAATAGTGCCCCTGTTCACGTTACGCAACTCAGTAGTGTCCATTATTCACATTACACTGCACCGTATCGCTCCTTATACACATTACACCACCCCACATACATAAACTCTCTGCCCTCTCCTACCACAGCACACCTCACCCAGCAGAATAGATCACCGTAACACCTAAGAGTAGTCACACACACCAATCGCCCCTCACACGGCCAGCACACAGCACCCGTATATCCACCACAGCAGGCAGCTCAGTACCCTTAACTTCAAGCTGAGCTGACTTTAAACAGAATATTTTTTACAAAAGTAAAGCTCACTGGCTAGCTGTGCATCCGCTCCTCAGGCTCTGCTCCCTGTGGGGAGAGGAGGGTGGGGGGGAAGAGCGGCTCCGTGGTTGGTAGGCTGTAGTGTAGGGACTGGGACTCAGTGTTTGGGAGGAGGAGGAGCTGCTGCGGCTGGTCAAGCGCAGCAGCCCTCCTCCAGTGACCATTTTTATTACTGCCTTCACTGCTCTGCTTCCCACTCCAGCTGCTACTGTATAAGCACAACACATCCCGGACACTCAGCGGGCGCCCCACTAAGCAATAATGCGGCCACTGCTGTTTAACACGTCCCTGCTGTATGAGCTGCCCGATCGGAACCGATACAGAGTGGGGACAGAGGTTACCGGGTGTGCGACCTCCTGGATGCACCGTGTGCCACATTGTCATGCTACTGATCCGTGAATGGTGCTACACACCAGTGGCCGTGTTATTGCTTAGTGAGGCTCCCGCTGTGTGGCCGGAACGTCTTGTGCTTATACAGTAGCTATTGTATGCGCCGGCACTGACTGCTGCTATCAATTTACACAGTGGGTAGCGATGCCGCTAGTGTCGGTGGTTGCAGGCGCCTCTCTCATGTTTGGGGGGAGCGAGCTGCCCCCTTGCCCCCCAATTCCGATGTCCCTGTCTACTCACCCCCTGCAGTGCACATGGTTTTGCCCATTAGCTAACAAATTTGCTGCTGCGATCAGATCTGAATTAGGCCATAGGCTCTCTATTTCCTAAATAATGTTACATTAGAAAAAAAAAATAGCCAAAAAGTCCTCATTTACCCCGAGTGTCATTTTGCAGTAGATGAGGGGAAATACATTCTGCATTAAACAAATACTGCTCTTGTGCAATCGTCTTCAGGCGACATTACGTTGCCAATAATCTACTATTTTGTAAGGAAATGTTTATGTTTGTTTCCTCAAGATGTGAATAATCACTAGAAATGCCTTGATTTTTAATTACGATACATTAAGCCCTCAATCTAAGTCTTCGCTTGAAACAAAGAAACAGATGCGTTACATATTTGTGCGTCTAGGAAGCACGAGCGATGTAACAATGTGCTTAGGTATGATTCACCAAAAACAGGTTGTTGTTCATTCATTTTGTGATTGGAAAAAAAAAAAATTAGATTTTTTTTTTTTTTTTTTTGGCATGCACAAATGGAAAATATTCTTTGTTTCACTCAGCTAATGAATACTAGTAATTACACAATAACATTTCGGATACAGATATTTGATGATAAAACTTATTGAGTCTCAAACCTGAAACTTTCTCCGTCTGTGGGGAAATATAATAACCCTCTCCTATTCAGGACAACAGGCGGATCGGAAATTACAGTTTACGTGACAGCCATCTGTGACAATACTGGCAGAGAATTTTAAAGTGCTGTAGAAAACAAATATTGGTGGTCATTACGAGTTGATCGCTAGCTGCATTCGGTGAGGCAAAAAAATGGCAGTTCTGCGCATGCGTATGCGGCACAATGCGCACGCGCGACGTACTATTACAACGAATTATGTAGTTTCACACAGAGTCTAGCGAAGCTTTTCAGTTGTACTGCTGGCCGCATAGTGATTGACAGGAAGTGGGCGTTTCTGGGTGTCAACTGACCGTTTTCAGGGAGTGTTCGAAAAAAACGCAGGCGTGCCTGGAAAAACGCAGGCGTGGCTGGGCGAACGCAGGGCGTGTTTGTGACATCAAAACAGGAACTGAACAGTCTGGGAACTGAACAGTCTGAAGTCATCGCAAGCGCTGAGTAGGTTTTGAGCTACTCTAAAACTGCAGATAAAAAGTTTGCCGCCGCTCTGCGATCCTTTCGTTCGCACTTCTGCTAAGCTAAAATACACTCCCAGAGGGCGGCGGCATAGCGTTTGCACGGCTGCTAAAAACTGCTAGCGAGCGAACATAGGGCCTTATTTAGAGATGGACGCAGATCACTACATACACAGCCAGACCTGCGTTCATCTCTGCGCATGCTGGGGACCACCCAGCACAAGGCAAAGCCGCCCAGCATGTGTGAAGCTGCCTCCCGATGCGCTGAAAATGATCCTACCCCGCCCCTCCAACACCATGTCACCGCCCCGAAATCGTCCGCCGCCGTGAATCACATTTCTGTTACATCTATCGGGAATGTGTACCCTACCAAAAAATACATATTACCAAAAAAACAAATTGCCGATGCCACATACGCTCCACAGGAGGGCGCTGTTCAAATCAGGGGGGAGAAGGACGTGTGGGAGGGGATCGCACTCAGCATCTTACCTTGAGTCAGGAAACAGATCCCTCCACGGCTGGCGCCATCCTCCCAGTGATATTCGGGAAGATGGCACATGTGCACCAGAGAGCAAAGACTCAGGCACAGCAAAGACACTGTGCAGCTCCATCTGCCCAAAGTTATCACTTTGAAGATGGCATCATGGCGGAATTGGGGTATATTCTACTGAGCTGGGGGGTGGGTTGGGGGTTTAAACATAATAGAACCAGTAGGAGATATAACTACACTTTCTAAGGGCCTAATTCAGATATGATCGCAGCACCAAATTTGTTAGCTAATGGGCAAAACCATGTGCACTGCAGGGGGGGGGGGGACAGATATAACATGTGCAGAGAGAGTTAGATTTGAGTGGGGTGTGTTCAAACTGAAATCTAAATTGCAGAGCAAAAATAAAGCAGGCAGTATTTATCCTGCACAGAAACAAAAAAACCCACCCAAATCTAACTCTCTCTGCAAATGTTATATCTGCCCCCCTGCAGTGCAAATGGTTTTGCCCATTAGCTTTCAAAATTTGCTGCTGTGATCAGGTCTGAATTAGGCCCTAAGTTTCTAAGCACACATTCTCCCACTTTGTGGCAAGGCGCCTGTCTCTTCTCCTTGGCAGCTACTCTCTGGTACAAAGCACTGATTGAGCACTCAGATCTCAGCAAACTTGGTAGAATAAGATGTTACATTTGGTACGTGCAGCAGCTCTGGGTTCCGAAAGATACTGTAGGTCGATAGTCAATAGGTCGAATCTAAAGGGTCAAAAGTTCGACATGTGAAAGGTCGCCATGTTTAAGGTCAACAGGTTCAAACGGTCGACACACAGATGGTCAACACGCATATGGTCAACACAAGTTTTGTTTTTTTACTTTTTCAGCATTTACCATCAATGTGGACTACAATTGTTAACAGTATCTTCCAGACTTGGATCCCACATCGAGGCCGAACATGATTCTCCCTGCGTCAGAGTCTCGCTGGACTTGGATTCTATGTATGGCGCCACGGCCACGAGTAGGCACCATTTCCGTCTCGTGCCCGCTGCTGTTTGCTGCGTTATACTCTGCCGTAGTGGGTGTACTGTGCCCAGAGTCTAACAAGTGGCTGTGCTATTTAGTAACTGTGTATGGGGGCATACTGCACACAGATGCATGCTGCGCTATACTCTGCTATACTTGCTGTGCTGTGTCTAGTGTCTCACAAGTGGCTGTGCTGTATAGTAACTGTATATAGGGGGTACGCTGCTGTGTGCTGCGCTATACTCTGCTGTATTTGCTGTGCTGTGTCCAGAGTCTTACCAGTGGCTGTTCTGTATAGTGACTGTGTATAGGGAACATGCTGCATGCTTCTGTGTTCTGCTCTATACTCTGTTATACTGCCTGTGCTCTGTCCAGAGTCTCACAAGTGGGGCTGAATAGTGACTGTGTATAGGGGGTACGCTATGCGCTGCTGTGTGCTGTGCTATACTCTGCTGTAAATTGTACTGTTTAGTGCGCTTTACCCTAATGCACTTTGTTCACTTGCATCTTTAAGCCCTGTGATCCACGCAGTTCGAACCAAGCTGCAAGTAAAAAACAGAAAAATACAAATAAAATATATATTTCTATTGTTTTTACTGTTTGGTGTGCTTTACCCTAGTGCGCTTTGTTCTCGTGCATCAATAAGCCCTGTGACTCCATGCAGTTTTAACCGAGCTGCAAGTTCAAAAAAGCACAAAAAAAATATATAGATCTATTGCTTGCACAGCTCTGTCTACTGTACCCAGGGCCGGATTAACAATGGGGCGGATGGAGCTGCAGCTCCAGGCCCCCCATTGAAAATAGGCCCACAGACCGCTGCAGTGAAGTTGCCCATAGCACACTTGCTAAGCGTTTTCTGTACCCCGCTTCTGTTTTCCTGCAAAGTTTATTAAGACTCACGGATTCTACCAGCGCTGTCTGTAATCCATGTGGGTGTCCGTCCGGAGAAGGCGGGGGCGGAGCTTGACGTTCAGTATGCAAAATATAGGGGCGGCTCAGTGTCTGCAGCGTTCCGCCTCCACTCTGTGTTTGCAGCCTCTCTGCTTTATCCCACCCCTGATCTGCTCCGCCTCCCCTCCTGTCAGTGGAGGGTAGATGCTAGAATCAAGGGGGCAAAGGTACCTTTTCCGTCAGGGGGAGGAGCCATGACACAAGGGGGGAGGAGCCATGGAGTGGGGAAGTGAGCATGAGACGAGCAGCAAGCGTGCACATATGCCCTCTGGCCAGTCAAATAATTTGTGGCCTAAGGCTGGCTACTGGCTAGTGTAGTCAGACTGGGAGGTATTGCACACACAGTGACATCCAGCCAGATGTATGCGCCCAGCCCGTACCAAGGTCTTTGTTGTGCCCAGGCTGCACAAGAGAACTGAGCTTGAGCCCTTCCTTCCCCCTTCCAGCCCAGGCAGCCTCCGCAGCTCCACAGTGCTACTAAATGTGGGCGGAGCTCCAGCAGCCGGCTCCTGGCAAGTGAAGAAGCAGCTACAGAAGGAGGACAGCGGACTGCACTCAGACATAGGTACATCATTCTCTCTCTCTCTTTATCTCACAAACACACATGAAACTTATTTGTATTATAATTCAGTTACATTTTGTTTTTTCTTTTTCACACTTCTGAAATAACAGATCTCATATGCTCTTCTCTCTATGATATATAACCCTTAAATGAGAAAGTGAAATGTATTTCTTCACTTTGAATGTGGTTGAGTCCCCCCCCCCCCCCCCGCTCTCTAATGTACTGCTATTTAACAGTGTAGTGTGGGGTATAGAGGGGTCCGTGATGTAGCGTAGGGGATAGAGGGGTCCGTGATGTAGCGCAGGGGATAGAGGGGTCTGTGATGTAGCGTAGGGGATAGAGGGGTCCGTGATGTAGCGTAGGGGATAGAGGGGTCCGTGATGTAGCGTAGGGGATAGAAGAGCCCGTGATGTAGCATAGGGGATAGAGGGGTCCGTGATGTAGCGTAGGGGATAGAGGGGTCCATGATGTAGCATAGGGGATAGAAGAGCCCGTGATGTAGCATAGTGGATAGAGGGGTCCGTGATGTAGCATAGGGGATAGAGGAGCCCGTGATGTAGCGTAGGGGATAGAGGGGTCCGTGATGTAGCGTAGGGGATAGAGGGGTCCATGATGTAGCATAGGGGATAGAAGAGCCCGTGATGTAGTGTAGGGGATAGAGGAGCCCGTGATGTAGCGTAGGGGATAGAGGGGTCCATGATGTAGCATAGGGGATAGAAGAGCCCGTGATGTAGTGTAGGGGATAGAGGGGTCCGTGATGTAGCATAGGGGATAGAAGAGCCCGTGATGTAGCATAGGGGATAGATTGGTCCATGATGTAGCGTAGGGGATAGAGGGGTCCGTGATGTAGCGTAGGGGATAGAGGAGCCCGTGATGTAGCATAGGGGATAGAGGGGTTCGTGATGTAGCGTAGGGGATAGAGGGGTCCGTGATGTAGCGCAGGGGATAGAGGGGTCTGTGATGTAGCGTAGGGGATAGAGGGGTCCGTGATGTAGCGTAGGGGATAGAGGGGTCCGTGATGTAGCGTAGGGGATAGAAGAGCCCGTGATGTAGCATAGGGGATAGAGGGGTCCGTGATGTAGCGTAGGGGATAGAGGGGTCCGTGATGTAGTGTAGGGAATAGAGGGGTCCATGATGTAGCATAGGGGATAGAAGAGCCCGTGATGTAGCATAGGGGATAGAGGGGTCCGTGATGTAGCATAGGGGATAGAAGAGCCCGTGATGTAGCATAGGGGATAGAGGGGTCCGTGATGTAGCGTAGGGGATAGAGGGGTCCGTGATGTAGCGTAGGGGATAGAGGGGTCCATGATGTAGCATAGGGGATAGAAGAGCCCGTGATGTAGCGTAGGGGATAGAGGGGTCCGTGATGTAGCATAGGGGATAGAAGAGCCCGTGATGTAGCATAGGGGATAGAGGGGTCCGTGATGTAGCGTAGGGCATAGAGGGGTCCGTGATGTAGCGTAGGGGATAGAGGAGCCCGTGATGTAGCATAGGGGATAGAGGAGCCCGTGATTTAGCGTAGGGGATAGAGGAGCCCGTGATGTAGCGTAGAGGATAGAAAAGTCTGTGATGTAGAATAGGGGTATAGAGGGGTCGGTGATGTAGCGTAGGGAATAGAGGGGTCCATGATGTAGCGTGGGGTATAGAGAGGTCAGTGATGTAGCGTGAAACAGGGCCGTAACTACGTGTGTGCCAGGTGTGCCTAGCACACAGCGCAGTTGCCCTGAGGGCGCAGCGGCATGTAATAAGTCAAATTGACTCATTACATACCGCCTCTGCTGTGTGCGCCACGCTGGTGAGGAGAGCTGCAGAACCGGAGCCAGCGGAGAAGGGGGAGGAGGGAGGGGGGACTGGAGCCGCAGCAGCGCTATAAAATTGGTAGAGGTGCCACTGCAGCAGTCGCCTCTCCTTCCGTATTGGCTGCCCGGCGCTGCTGTGAATGCTGGGATGCGGTTCCTTCATCCCAGCATTCACAGCGGCGGCGGGCAGCCAATACGAAAGGAGAGGGGACTGCTGCAGCGGCACCTCTACCAATTACATAGCACTGCTGCGGCTCCAGTCCCCCTCCCTCCTCCTCCTTCTCGCCTGCCTGCACCGAGGGATCTGCCAGCACGAGGAGCGATGGTAAGTATCTCTCTCTCTCTCTCCCTCTCTCAATTTCTCTATCTATTCTGAAAAAGGGGGACGCTGTCTGCCGTAATGTGTAAAAAGGGGGACGCTGTCTGCCGTAATGTGTAAAAAGGGGGACGCTGTCTGCCGTAATGTGTAAAAAGGGGGACGCTGTCTGCCGTAATGTGTTAAAAAGGGGACACTGTCTGCTGTAATGTGTAAAAAGGGGACGCTGTCTGCCGAATGTGTAAAAAAGGGGACGCTGTCTGCCGTAATGTGTAAAAAGGGGACGCTGTCTGCCGTAATGTGTAAAAAGGGGACGCTGTCTGCCGTAATGTGTAAAAAGGGGGACGCTGTCTGCCGTAATGTGTAGAAAGGGGGACTGTCTGCTGTAATGTGTAAAAGGGGCTCTACCTGGTGTAGTGGTGCTACTGTGCAGCATAATTTGAATAATGGAGACTACTGTGCACTGTAGTATGAATTGGTATTGTCTTTTGGCCACGCCCCTTCCCCATGAAGCCATGCCCCCTTTTTTTTTTTTGCACGCCAACGGCGTGCACTGCCTCTACCTTGCATGGGGGGAGGGCACCAATGCCATTTCTTGCACACAGTGCTGAAATGCGTAGGTACGGCACTGGCATGGGGTATAGAAGGGGTCAGTGATATTGCGTGGGGTATAGAGGGGCCAGTGATATAACGAGGGGTATAGAGGGGTCAGTGATATAACGTGGGGTATAGAGGAGTCAGTGATGTAGCGTAGGTTATAGAAGAGTCTGTATTGTAGTGTGAGGTATAGAGGGGTCAGTGATGTAGCATAGGTTATAGAAGAGTCTGTATTGTAGTGTGGGGTTAAGAGGGGTCAGTGATGTAGCGTGGGGTTTAGAGGAGTCAGTGATGTAATGGAATGTATAGAGGGATCCGTGATTTAGCATGGGGTATAGACGGTCTGTGATGTAGTGTAGGGTATAAGGTCTCCTCTCATCCCAGTTAAGTGGTTTCTATGTCAGTAAGTTTATATGTGTTGTATGCGTGTGTGTGTCTGTCTATCAGTAAGTATTGTCTGTCAGTAAGTGGTATCTGTCAGTAAGTGGTGTCTGTGGTGTCAGTAAGTTGTGTCTGTGTTGTGTGTGTCAGTAAGTAGTGTCGGTTAGTAAGCTGTGTCTGTGTCAGTAAGGTTCTCTATGAGTGTCAGTAAGTTGTATCTGTGTCAGTAAGTTGTGTCTGTGTTGTGTGTGTCAGTAAGTAGTGTCGGTTAGTAAGCTGTGTCTGTGTCAGTAAGGTTCTCTATGAGTGTCAGTAAGTTGTATCTGTGTCAGTAAGGCGTCTCCATACCTCCCAACATGACCCTCTCCAGAAGGGACAGAATGCTCTGCTCCTGAACTTCCCTCTTAATGTATTATTGCCAGCACCTGTGCTGAAACACCTTATCCATAACCTGTTCAACACAGGTGCTGGTAATCATAAAGATGAGAAAAGTCCAGGATCAGAGCATTGTGTCCCTCCTGGAGAGGGTCATGTTGGGAGGTATGAGTGTCTGTCAGTAAGTTGTGTGTGTGTGCGTCAGTAACTGTAATCTATGTCAGTAAGAGATGTCTGTGTTATTAAGTGCTATCTGTTAGTAATGGGTATCCGTCAGTAAATGTGTTTGTTTCAGTAAATGGTGTCTGTGTCCCTTATTTAGGACCCCCCCTTGCAGCACTTGTCACAACTCCTGCCGAGGCACACAATAGGCCCGTCATAAATCTCAGCTCCAGGCCCATGTGGACCTTAATCTGGCACTGACTGTACCCCAGTATCCTGTGGCAATGTGTCACAGATGTGCTATAAACTGCCGTGTGTTTGTGCCGCAGCTCTAGTGCTTAGTAACCAGCCAGCTCACTGCAGCCTTTGGTCAATATTGGTGATAACAATATTAAGCTGTGAGGTGGTCAAAATTGACTGGAAATGACTGGAAATTAGTGTTGTTGAGGTTAGTAATACGCTAGGAACAATCAAAGGCCCAAATGATGTTATATATGCAGTAAAAGTCCAAGGACCTTACAGTGGGCACTCACCATCCAATAGATTATAAGGATTTTATTGAGACATCAGCAAAATATGTACCGTAGCCCCTTGCGACGGCATGAACCGCGCATGCAGCGCACGATGAATCACCTAGTAGGTGCTGTGGTTGGGGGAGTGTCGGTTGTGGGGGAGATGCAGGTAGGGGAAGGGGGTCGGGGGGTGCCGCGGGAGGGGCAGTTGCGGGGGTATTGTGGGTGGGGGAGGGCCGGGTGCGGGGGTGCCGCGGATGGGGGAGGGTGTCCGGAGGTGCTATGGTTGGGGAAGGTGCCATGGGTGGGGGGTTCCAAATAGGGTGGGTGGGTGTTTGGATGGGAGAGGGTATTGGAGGGTATGGTGTGTGCAGGGCAGTGGCTAATGCAGGATTTCTAGAGGGGGTTTCCAAATGGCAGTCCACAATTTCCCACTTTGCGAACATTGGAGTTTTAATGTAAATATTGCTCTTTTACTCTTTTTATACACTGTCCACTGTATGGAATACACTATTAATATATAACACTATAGATGGTCTTTAGTATAGGCCAGTGGTTCTAAAAATCGGTGCTCAGGACCACACACAGTGCTTGTTTTGCAGGTAACCCAGCAAGTGCACAGGTGTATTAATTACTCACTGACACATTTTAAAAGGTCCACAGGTGAAGCTAATTATTTCACTTGCGATTCTGTGAGGAGACCTGCAAAACATGCACTGTGTGGGGTCCTGAGGACCGAGTTTGAGAACCTGTGGTATAGGCTGTATCAAACAAAGTGGTCAAGAAAGGGTAAAACATACCATAATAAATGCACAAACATAATTACCCCAGTACTACATTTTCTAAGCGCACAGTCTCCCGCCTCATGTTAAGGCTCCTGTCTCTTCTTCCTGGTCGCTGCTCTCTGGTCCAGTGCACTGATTGAGGGCTCAGATCCACACACATAGCAAACTTGGTAGAAGAAGCTGCTACCACTGGCCATGTACAGAACCTCTGCTCTGTTCTTTACACTGCATGATGTGGCGGCAACTCTAGGGCAACCAGAAACCCCCCCTGCGTGTGCCTATGCAGGGGAGAGGGGGAGTGGGGTAGGCAAAAGGTGGGTGACAGGTATGGTGCTATCTTGGTTGGGGGATGGTCTTTTGAGGAGCGGCGGGTGTTGCATAGGTGGATGCATTGTTGTGGCGGGTGGGGTTCGTTGTCTGGTGGAGTTGTGGGTGTGCGAGGTGTGTGTTAGTTGGTGTGGTGTGAGGGTTAGGGGGTCATGAGGGTTTGGGGTTGGGTGGGGGGTTTGCACGGATGGTAAGGGGTTTTGTGTGTGCAGGGGGTGGGGGAGGGAGCGTGCATGTTGGGGTTGGGGGAGGGGTGGGTGTAGTGTTTCTGCATGTGAAGGAGAAGAGGGTGCGGTGGAGGAGTGGTTGGTGGAGGCTCAGCTGTGCTGGTGTGGCAGATGTGGGACGTGCGGTTCACATGTTTGTGACTGTGTGGGTACTGGTGTGCGCTAACTCCCGGGCTACCTCTGTGAGCTAATAAGTCGCCTGCAGAGGGAGGGAGCTCTGGCTCTGCAGCAATCTGCAGTGAGCATTGTCCTGTCCTGTCCCCGTTCCGCTGCACAGGGTCCGCCCCTTGTGAAGGGCGGCATGCCTCCACACTGTGTGCCCGGGTCAGGTGATGTTATAGCGGTCAGGCGCTCATGTCCCCAGCCCTGCGGTCTGGCTGTCATCTGGCAGCTATAGTGTTTTCCCCGTAGAGAAGCATGGTGTGACCTAAGGTTGCAGTCGGAGGGAGCTCCGTCAGAACATCAATAGGGATAGGTGACTGTGGGGTCCGGACGCCGTCCCACTGAACATGTTCTGTTCCTGCAGCCGGTCAGCATGACTCCCCCCCTGTGTGTAATCGGCAGGTGGTGATATAGGGGTGCATGAGGGAGCGTTTTCCGTATTGGGTGTAAGGAGCCAAGCATGGTGTCTACCCGTGAGAGTTGCGGCAGGCGGCCACCTGCTGCTTCCCGGCACCCTCCGTATCGCCTGTGTTCCCCTCCCTGCTGATGCTGTCAGGACCTGTATCTGCTGCTACCAATGGCCATGGTCACCTCCCTATACTGTAGGTAGTGTCACAGGGCATCTTGTACCTGACTCTGCTGCTGGCACAGGGCATGGTGTGTCTCCTTGCAGATGCAGTTGACTCCAACCAGTGTTGTGATCCTGCCCAGCGTTAGACACACAGTCACAACGTCACAGATCTGGGCTAATATATACTACGGAAGTGAGCCCAGGGATCCAAGTGCGGTCGTGATTGCGGCGGGCTGAGACACATGAGGTACTACAGGTATTTAGGGGGGTAAGTGTTTGTTCGTCTGTTACTTGGCTGTCATTAAGTTGTCCTGACGAAGGAGCGTTTTGCTCCGAAACAATTGTCGACCACTGACAAATCAATTAAAGTTTATTTTTTGTCTCTGAGTGCCGTGCTCCATTGGACTTTCTATATATATATATATATATATATATGCTCTGTATGTATTTAGGTACTAGAGTAGTGTTCACTCTAGGATTTTTTTAGGGCAGGGTGCTGAGCATTGAAGAGGGCACATTTTTATTTTGAAGGGCACATTTTTGATGTGACGCTTTGCGCACAAAGCATAGCGCATATGTTTATAGTTTTTGTACATACATTTTGCCGTTAGTAATTCATATACCCATGCATACATATAAGACAAAATGGAAATATACAACTGCGCCTGAGTCAATAAATGAATGTGTGCACATACAATTGTCATGAAATGATAACCTACACGGTGTATTCTTTTGGGAATTGTAACGTATTTTTTATCAAAAAAGCTGTATGTTAAATACACCTCATGCATGCATATAAGAATAAAATTAAATAATAATAAAATGAAAGGTGTGAAGGGAAAGGGGGAGGGAGGGGGTTGATGGGGGAAAGAAAAACAGTTCCTGCAGTGTTCAGGGGGAGAAAAACAATAACAGAAAAGTTATTGCGTAGTATGTTTGACAGTGATAAACACTGCAGTGATGTCAAACATACTACGCAATAACTTTTCTGTTATTGTGCATCAAACCCCCCCCCCCCTTTCCCTTCACACCTTTCGTTTTATTATTATTTAATGTTATTCTTATATGAATGCATGAGGTGTATTTAACATACAGCTTTTTTGATTAAAAATACGTTACAATTCCCAAAAGAATACACAGTGTAGGTTATGATTTCATGACAATTGTATGTGCACACATTCATTTATTGACTCAGGCGCAGTTGTATACTTCCATTTTGTATACCTTTAGAGGTTTGGGTTTTACCTCAATTACAACGTTGCTGCCAGAACAGGTATCCAGACAAGCAGGGCGCTGAATACGAACTTTGTTGCTATATATATAAGACACCTAACATCTGTACTGAGAAACATACTGTATATGTCCAGTCTTCTAGAAAGATCGGCTGTAGCATATACATAAGTAGATAATTATAAATGTATTTTCCAGTGCTGAAGTGGTTATAATCCGTATGTGTTATAAAACAGAAAAGTTAAACAATGAGTTAAAATATATAGGAAAAAAAAAGTCTGTTCTACTAGGGAATTACAGTAAGCAGTACATGCTCACTGCTTACCCTGTTCTTTCCCTCTTCATCAGAGTGCTGTGTTATATACAGTGCCTCCTCTGCCATCCAGTTCTCTAAGGATAGAAATTGTGTTCCAATTTCAGAGGTGGGCAAGGAGTAGACAACAACATTGTAACATGCACTCTGACTATCGCATTCTGTATACAAGGGGGCGATTTATGGTCCTGCAAGGTGCACTGAAAAAGGGCAGGGTGCTTTTTCCCATTTCAAAAATGGGCAGGGTGCAGCACCCTGCTGAAACAGCCTAGAAGGAACACTACTAGAGGGAATTATTGTTTAATGTCTATCTTCTAATGTATTTTGTGGCACCACGGAAAGTGGTGTGTGGGCCCCTTTAAAAGCAAACTTACAGTGTCTGCAGCAGTGAAGTGCTGGTACAGCCAGGCCCGGCGCTACCTGCTCAGCAACAGGGCCGGCTCCAGGCCTACTAGCACCCTGAGCGAGAAAATGTAAAAGCGCCCCCCCCCCATGCTCCCGGAAAAGTGGGTGTGGCCTCTTGAAAAGTGGGCGTGGCCTCGTAACTTCATATCATCAAACTATAAACATATTTTCACACAATTAGCAGCCTTACACATAACCACAGTAGTGTTCCTTACACACAATGTCTCCAGTATAGTGCCAGATACACATAATGTGCAGTGCCAGCTACACATGACATGCCCCGCAGCAGTGCCATCTACACATGACATGCCCCGCAGCAGTGCCAGCTACACATGACATGCCCCGCAGCAGTGCCAGCTACACATGACATGCCCCGCAGCAGTGCCAGCTACACATGACATGCCCCGCAGCAGTGCCAGCTACACATGACATGCCCCCCAGCAGTGCCAGCTACACATGACATGCCCCGCAGCAGTGCCAGCTACACATGACATGCCCCCCAGCAGTGCCAGCTACACATGACATGCCCCGCAGCAGTGCCAGCTACACATGACATGCCCCGCAGCAGTGCCAGCTACACATGACATGCCCCCCAGCAGTGCCAGCTACACATGACATGCCCCGCAGCAGTGCCAGCTACACATGACATGCCCCGCAGCAGTGCCAGCTACACATGACATGCCCCCCAGCAGTGCCAGCTACACATGATAGTGTTCACTTTTTAGGGCATGGTGCTGATCACAGGGAGGGCACATTTTTAAGTTAGGAGGGCAAAATGATGTACATAATGCTTGTTGTTCCCACACCTATATGTCAAAGCATGGACAGTGCGCGCCGCAGGCGCGCAGCAAAAATTAAGGGGAGTTACTTCGTGGGGAAGGTACGTGGCCACATAATAGTGGCAATTTGCATTACACCACACAGTAGTGCAGCTAATACACACTGCACCAGGTAGAACCTCCTATACACTTTGCGCCAGGCACAGCACTGAGACACATTGCCTAGCCACAGACGCCTAGCGGGAACACTACATGACACGCCCCCCAGCAGTGCCAGCTACACGTGACATGCCCCCCAGCAGTGCCAGCTACACGTGACATGCCCCCCAGCAGTGCCAGCTACACGTGACATGCCCCCCAGCAGTGCCAGCTACACGCGACATGCCCCCCAGCAGTGCCAGCTACACGCGACATGCCCCCCAGCAGTGCCAGCTACACGCGACATGCTCCCCAGCAGTGCCAGCTACACGCGACATGCCCCCCCCCCAGCAGTGCCAGCTACACGTGACATGCCCCCCCCAGCAGTGCCAGCTACATAAATGGCCACACAGTGCCAGATATGCACCCACAGTTCAGATACATAAATGCCCCCAAAGTGCCAGATACATAAATGCCTCCACAGTGCAGATATGCCCCCCACAGTGCCAGATACATAAATGCCTCCACAGTGCAGATATGCCCCCCACAGTGCCAGATACATAAGTGCCCACACAGTGCCAGATACATAAGTGCCCCCACAGTGCCAGATATAAAAATGCCCACACAGTGCCAGATATGTCCCCACAGTGCCATATATAAAAATGCCCCCACAGTGCCAGATATGCCCCCACAGGGCCAGATACATAAATGCCCCCAGTGCCAGATACATTGCCAGATGCATAAATGCCCCCAGTGCCAGATGCATAAGTGCCCACACAGTGCCAGATGCATTATTGCCCCCCACAGTGTCAGATACATTAATGCCCCCACAGTGCCAGATACATTAATGCCCCCAGTGCCAGATATGCCCTCACAGTGCCAGATAAATAAATGCCCCCCACAGTGCCAGATAAATAAATGCCCCCCACAGTGCCAGATAAATAAATGCCCCCACAGTGCCAGATAAATAAATGCCCCCAGTGCCAGATAAATAAGTGCCCCCACAGTGCAGATATACCCCCACAGTGCCAGATACATAAATACCCCCACAGTGCCGATATGCCCCCCCAGTGCCAGATACAGAAATGCCCCCACAGTGCCAGATACATACATGCCCCCACAGTGCGGATACATAAATGCCCCCACAGCGCAGATATGCCCCCACAGTGCCAGAAATGCCCCCACAGTGCCAGATACATTAATGCCCCCTCACAGTGCACAGATAAATGTCCCGTCCCCCCGCAGTGCCAGATAAATGAATGCCCCCCACAGTGCCAGATAAATGAATGCCCCCCACAGTGCCAGATATATGCCCCCACAGTGCCAGATAAATGCCACCCACAGTGCCAGATAAATGCCCCCCACAGTGCCAGATAAATGCCCCCACAGTGCCAGATAAATGCCACCCACAGTGCCAGATAAATGCCCCCCACAGTGCCAGATAAATGCCCCCCACAGTGCCACATATGCCCCCAGTACCTGCTGTGCCGAGGGAGGGGGAGTGCTGCTGTGCGCGCCCGCTGTCTGTGCTGTCTGCGCGCGCTGAGCGGCGCCGGTGTCTGACATCAGACGCCGGCGCCGCATAGCACACACAGCGGCGGCGCACACAGCAGTGTCAGCCGGGACTGTAGGGGAGATCAGGGCCGGCTCCAGGCTCCGACATGGCGGCGCCAGCGCACGGCGCCCATTAAGGGTGGCGCGCTGCGCGGCCGCTCGAGTCGAACATGCCTCGAGCCGGCCCTGCTCAGCAAAGGGATGCAGTGCAGGTAGGCGCCGGGCAGGAGAGGCGCCTTCACTGCTCTGCATCCCTGCTGAAGTGCTGTCCTGTCCCCCCCTGCTGCTGGCTGCTGTGCCTGCCCTGTCACACTGACAGGCAGCCGCAGCAGCGCCGGCAGCATGACTCCTTCTCCTCTCTCCCCTGTGACAGTGAGAGGAGTGTCAGTTTTCGTTCTGACGAAAGGGGGCGGAGCTACATGGACCAAGGGGGCAGAGCTACATGGACCAGGCTAGCAGACTGTGAAAGATCTGGCCAGCAAGATTGTGGTAAGGGGATGTAAAAAGAGTGTGAGAGAGAAAGTGTGTGTGTATGTGTGTGTGTGTATATGTATGTGTGTGTTTGTATTTAAAAAGGGGACGCTGTCTGCCGTAATGTGTAAAAAGGGGGACGCTGTCTGCCGTAATGTGTAAAAAAGGGGACGCTGGCTGCCGTAATGTGTAAAAAGGGGGACGCTGGCTGCCACAATGTGTAAAAAGGGGACTCTGTCCGCCGTAATGTGTAAAAAGGGGGACGCTGGCTGCCGTAATGCGTAAAAAGGGGACGCTGTCTGCAGTAATGTGTAAAAAGGGGACGCTGTCTGCCATAATGTGTAAAGAGGGGGACGCTGTCTGCCGTAATGTGTAAAAAGGGGACTCTGTCCGCCGTAATGTGTAAAAAGGGGATGCTGTCTGCCGTAATGTGTAAAAAGGGGGATGCTGTCTGCCGTAATGTCTAAAAAGGGGGACGCTGTCTGCCGTAATGTGTAAAAAGGGGAATCTATCGGCCGTAATGTGTAAAAGGGACTCTACCTGGTGTAGTGGCGCTACTGTGCGGCGTATTTTGAATAATGGAGACTACTATAATATGTAATATGAATTGGTATTATTTTGTGGCCACACCCCTTCCCCACGAAGCCACGCCTCTATATTTTTTGCGCGCTCCTGTGGCGCGCACTGCCCCTGTTTTACATACAGGGGGGGCCATGCCCTCTCTTGCACACAGCGGTAAAATGTCTAGTTACGGCACTGTCTGTGTGCAGTGCCGTAACTAGCGCTGCACAGAGTGTGTGTGGGCAGAGAGTTCACATCCATAGGCTTGCACGGATCTCCTGCAGCTCAGGGGCCCAAGAGGCCACGGTAACCCCCCGGCCCTGCATGTAAAGTATGGGAGGGCGCAAATTTATATTTTGCAGTAGGGCGCCGAACACCCTAGCATCGGCCCTGGGTACAGCAGGGGTTAAGGATGGATCCTAGTCCGATCACATGGTCCAGATGCTGAGTGAGGATTGGACAAGGAAGTCTGGGAGCAGAGGAACCTCGTGGGAAGAAGAAGCAAGAGTCTGATGGAAGTGATTGGAGGTGCTGGGCACGCTGAGTGAGGAGTGGAGCGGGAGCTGAGTAATGGATGCCAACCACATGGTCACGTTATGTGGTGAGATCAGCACTGCAAAGCAGAAACAGTGGGGTGCTACCGGGAAGCAAAGAGACGGGATGAACTAGTGTGAGTTGTCGCAGCCGGAGACTGGACATCACCAGGCCTACTGAAAGGCATGTATGCCGCTGCCATCTTGTGCAGTGAGGAACCGCTGACACAGGTCCAGCTAGTGACTACATCTACCACAGAAGTTCTGAGTGAGTACACAGAGACTGTTATTGTCATAAACCACAGGCAAATCAAGTGCCAAGCCCAAGTATCCATTTGTCACATGCTGCACATTTTGATTGGAACAAGCAGTGTAATACAGCCCTACAGTGTAACATATTACAAACATGCCCCTGTTTGAGTGCAGTTAAGACAAACACTCCATGCTTAAGTACTTTTGAGAAATATATTAGTGATCGTGGAAGAGAAAGAGACCGAGGGCCTTAATCAGGTTTGTTAGCAAACCAAAAAGTTATAAATTTGGCAAAACCATGTTGCACTGCAGGTGGGGCAGATGCAATATGTGCAGAGAGAGTTAGATTTGAATGGGGTGTGTTCAAACTGAAATCTAATTGCAGTATAGAAATTAAGCAGCCTTTAATTACCATGTACAGAAACAATATAACCCACCCAAATATAAATCTCTCTGCACATGTTACATCTGCCCCAACTGCAGTGCAACATGGTTTTGCCCAATTGATAACTTTTTGTGGCTTTCTAACAAGCCTGAATAACCTCCTGAATCATTTATGCAAGTGAAAGTGAGTTACTTTATCTGGAAAAGACCAAGTTTATTTGCCCAAGGCACCCTTACTACTAAGTAAGCTGTATTTGTTAAGAGACACTACAATACCTTCGCTAGCTTTATCCTTTTTGGATAGACTGAGTTACAGTGACTTTCTTTCTAACCCAGGATTACTTGTATTCATATGTGCCATTCCCCTATTGCAAAACAATTGTAACTCAGGATTTAAAGAGAGCTCCAACGTTGTTTGCCTGTGAAGATTGCAACATCCTGGTTAGGAAAAGTTAAAAATATAGAGATTATCATTGTGAATTGTTCATCACGCTTCTCATCACCACATTATTATTGGAATAAGAATATACATCTGTGATTAGATTGATCTTCCTTTTGAATTAGCAATTGTTTTATGCATGTCATTAGCTAAAGTTAAACGTGATTTACCAATCTTCTTTAATGACTGTAATTTACACATCTTATTTGATGCCATGTCATTCTTGTGATTATCTTATTTTTGCCAAACAACTGATTGTTCTCTTTAATCCAGAGTTCATTGTGGCTCAATAAAAAGACATCCTGTTGGAATTGCTGTATCAGTCCTGGTTCATATCAATCTATCCTACCTCTCTGAGCAAGGTACAGTACTACAAACAAGGCTTGGGGAAGAACATTTTAGGGAAATGGTCCATCACATAGCCACCCAACACCTGTGATACCTCTTCCAACCACTTAGACATTCCCGCCAACCCCCGGGGTGTTACATATTGCTAACTATTTCCATATGTCTGTAATATTTCCTTTGTGTACAACTGCATGCCATTTGCATGTTGATTATTTTTTTCTCTATACTGACATCCCTGGACAACCGTCCTCTTACTTCCCCTTTATAAATCTACTAGACTATCCTGTCCATCTAAGCTGTCACATTAAGTCATTTTACTGTTTGTATGGGGCTAGCCTCTCTGCTGCAGCCTGAGAAGGACAAGCAGGTGGAGCCATTGTCAGAGAAGAAGGAAGATCCACTTTTAATTGCATCAATTGCTGTCATATTATTTAGAGAGCCCAGCTAAAGGAACAAGTCACTTCTTAATATAATTTCAAAGTTGTTCACTCCATGCTGCCCCATTTCTCTGAGTATTCACTCCACACTGTAAGTACCTAGCTTGGAACAATCCCCATTACCTTACTTCTTAGCAACACTTTATAAAATAGCAGAGACTATTTCTAGAAAACATATTTTACCCCTTTTCATATCACACCTCTGCTTTTCCGACCGTTATCACAGAATGTTTCCCTGATTTCAGATTACAACGCAGAATTCTAATAGACATTATCATTGTAGACTCTGTAATGGGTTGGTATCTATATACCGGTGCTCATCTTCTCGGCGGTCAGAATCCCGACCGCGGGATGCCGGCAGTGGGCAGAGCGCAAAAGAGCCCCTTGCGGGCTCGCTGTGCTCGCCACGCTGAGGGCACGGCGGAGCGATACGCACGCTACGCTATCTATTCTCCCTCCAGGGGTGTCGTTGACATCCCAAGAGGGGGAATAGGTGTTGGTATCCTGGCAGTCGGGATCCTGGCGCCGGTATGCTGAGCGCAGGGATATTAAATGCATCCCCCTGTAAGTCAAAGCTGAGACTATAGAATGGATATAGGTAAAGTCAACTTCACTCTACAACTGTGCGCTGTAGCACCCTGGGGTGCCTCGGGGTACTTGCAGGGGTGCCCTGGGTTGGTGGTCCTAAACCAATTCAAATTATTTACGGTCAATGTAATAGACAAAACCAGTACTTGTGGCTTCCAATCAGTGTTGGACTGGGGGCCGAAATCGCGGAAAAAGTGTGTGTGTGTGTGTGCACTAGCGATAGGGGTGTGCTGCGAGTCAAGGGGGCGGTGACTCACGGAACGTATCCATTCCCATGGAGACAGGCAGGGGTCGGGGGAGCGTCTACAACAGAGAGCCGGAGGCTGCGCTGCGCGCGGCCTTCCCTGCTCTCTGAATGACAGGATCGGCCCACCAGCCATCGGCCCTTCGGGCATTTGCCAGAAGTGCCATATGGGTAGTCCAGCCCTGCTTCCAATCATAAGATATGTGGACAAACAGAAGTGATTCCTGTCCCAAACCACGTGACTGGGCCTAAGGAAGACATATAAACTCAATTTACTTGATTTAATATATAGATTTTTAAAAATTTCTCTATAAGAATCTTTTGGCCTAGGGTTGCTGTGAAAAAAATTCTGACACTCTAGGGTGCCGTGACTCAAAAAAGTTTGGGAACCACTGCTCTTAATAAAAAATGTTTTAATTTTCTGGGTTAACGTGAACTATAAGAGTATAATTGATTCAATTTTGTGTTTTAGGTGACTATATTTTTCTTCAAATATATACACCGTACTATGTAATAATGTTGTATGATTGTCTTTATCTATTTTTTCTGTTCCTCGCATGCAAAACAAAAGTTGAAGAAAGTTAATATTTAGTGTAAGAATTCTAAGTATTTAAATACATTACATATTTTTAAATCTTTTTTTGTCCTCCGTCTAACCACAGAATAGTTCTGTCCGAGTTTGCTCATAATTATTATACTATCTATAGCATTCTCTCTGTGTTCTTATTTACACAGGTTTGAATAGTTTTCCAGATTTTTAAGGCTCATAAATTGTAGGTTATATCCGGTATTTAGCTATTTAGGTTGGATAGAAACCATTTCTTCCATACTGCAGCAAGTATGAATATTAAGCTGGTTTTATGCTAAACCTGCATTTATTTTCTGATTTTTAACATTCACCGTTTTTCTAGAAACACAGACGTAATTCTTCAGAGACGTTTATTTGTAATATGTTGTTTTAACTTTTTTACAGATAAGTAGCTGAGAAAGTCAGTCACTGTTTAGGCATATCTAATGGTCTTAATCTAATGCAGGATCTCCCAAACTATGCCATTACAGTCAAGGTTTCAAGGGTATTCATGCTTAAGCACAGGTGACTTCTTTAGCACAGCTGTGTGCACCAGGTCTCATGAGACTCTGCTAGCGTCATACACACATATACAAGTGTTGCATATCAAATAAATCAGCACAGTCTCCTGGTGTGTCCTGGTCACACCAGGTCTCCTGGTCTGCAAAAAAAGACGCGTGACGCTAGCAGAGTTGCACTGGACCTGTCAGCTAAGTCACGCCAGGCATCACTGTGTGGCGTAATGAGGCTAGATCTATGAGGACACATCTCAAACATGTATATAGTTAATACCTGGACTGTAATGGCGGACTTTAGGAAACTTTGTTCTAGTGTATTTTGTCAATTGGTTGTCTTTGCTTGTAGTTAATAGAGATGTATGGCGGCACTTTTCGTGTTTTGTGTTTTGGTTCTTATTCCCCGCTCATGTTTTGGTTTTGGATTGGTTTTGCCAAAACCACCCTTTCGTGTTTTGGTTTTGGTTTTGGATCTGGATTATTTTTGAAAAAAACATAAAAATGGCTAAAATCACAGAATTTGGGGGTAATTTTGATCCTACGGTATTATCAACCTCAATGACATTCATTTCCACTCATTTCCAGTCTATTCTGAACACCTCACACCTCACAATATTGTTTTTAGGCCAAAAGGTTGCACCGAGGTCGCTGGATGACTAAGCTAAGCGACACAAGTGTGCGGCACAAACACCTGGCCCATCTAGGAGTGGCACTGCAGGGGCAGACAGGATGGCACTTAAAAAAACTAGGCCCCAAACAGTACATCATGCAAAGAAGAAAAAGAGGTGCAATGAGGTAGCTGTATAACTAAGCTAAGCAACACAGACAACTGGCCCATCTAGGAGTGGCACTGCAGTGTCAGACAGGAGGGCAGATATAAAAAAAATGTGCAAAAGAGGTGCAATGAGGTAGCTGTATGACAAAGCTAAGCGACACAAACATTTGGCCCGTCTAGGAGTGGTATTGCAGTGTCAGACAGGATGGCACTTAAACAAAAATAGTACCCAAACAGCACATCATACCAAGAAGTAAAAGAGGGCAATGAGGTAGCTGTATAACTAAGCTAAGCGACACAAGTGTGCGGCACAAACACTTGGCACATCTAGGGTTGGTACTGGAGTCCCACTGCACTAATGGCAGATACCGGACGCACGTTTTACATCGGCATAGTTGTTATGGCCTCAGTAATCCGCTTTGCAACAGGGTATATATATATATATATATATATATATATATACATACGGCAGTATCAGTGGAATTATATGGCAGTACCACTGGACTTATACGCCAGTACCACTGGAATTATATGGCAGGATCACTGGATTTATACGGCAGTACCGCTGGACATATACGGTAGTACCGCTGGATATATACAGCAGTATCAATGGACATATACGGCAGTATCACTGGACTGGACTTATACGCCAGTACCACTGGAATTATACGGCAGGATCACTGGAATTATATGGCAGGATCACTGGACTTGTACGCCATTACCACTGGAATTATACTGCAGGATCACTGGACTTATACGGCAGTACCACTGGGTGGTACATATGATCTGCTGATGAGCAATGCTTTTCAAGACAGTTCAGACTATACTTATACGTCTTCAGTCCATTAATCATATAACTATAGTGTCACCATCTGTAGGATTTGGATATTGCTGATGCTGCTACCTATAAAGAAAAATATTACTTATGTACAAAACCTTTCAACAGAACTCAGTGACAAAGGGTATGCAGTTGAGTTGCCGGCAGTCGGAATCCCGGCGGTCAGTATTCCGACTCCGGGATCCCGAATGCTGACAATACCGACAGCTGGAATCCCGGGTAACAGGGGCTATTACCACTCATGGGTGTCCACGACACCCATAGAGTGGGAATAAAACCTGTGCCGAGCGCAGCAAGCCGCCGAGCCACCGAGCCAGCAGCATGGCAAACGCAGTGAGCCCACAAGGGGACTCTTTGCGCTCGCTCCGCTGCCGCCATACTGACGATCAGGGTGCCGTTGTCGGTATACTGATGGCCGGTATCCCGATCGTTGGTAAATCCTAGTGATCCCTGACAAAGATGGCACCAATGCTTTATCAAAGTATTACTGTGCCTTAAATAAACTAAAAACTAATCGCAGCCCTCAATGATTTCTGACTGTGAGTCATTCTTATTCTACTCATCGTACAGAAAAAAAAATAGTTTAACTACCTATTACTAATATGCACCAGAGGCTGCTCCATTCAGGTGTTTTTGCAGGGACACTGTGGTTCATTTCACAGCACCAACCTGTTTTGTTCATATGTTTGTAAATCCAGTCATAAGGATACAGAGACATGTGAGTTCACTGCTGTGCCGTTTTATTCCATCACCAACTCCAGACACACTGCACACTGGACCACCCACTTCCCAGCATCCCTCTGGTCCTAGGGACCACCACTGAAGATTCAGGCTTATACATATTAGTAAGGGAGTGTCTACAAATATTAAGCATTCTAATGCACTAACATATTGAATGGGAAGGTTTGTTTTTAGGAAAAAATACTACGGAGAAATGGGAGGTACTAAAATTCCTGCTAGCTGAAAATACGCTAAAATTTATTCCTACGAGCAGCAAAAAAAGGAATAAAAATCATAAACCGATGTGGCTTAACAAAAAGATAAAGGAACTTATGGGAAAGAAAAGGAGAGCATTTAAAAAATACAAATCTGACGGGGAAGCAGAGTCATTTCAGCACTATAAGGAATGTAACAAAAATTGCAAAAAGGAAATAAGAGCGGCTAAAGTAGAAACTGAAAAACTAGTAGCAAAGGAAAGCAAAGCGAATGCCAAAAAAATATTTAAATACATTAATAGCAAGAGATTAAAGAGGGAGAGTATAGGCCCTTTAAAAGACAAGTTGGGAGTCTTAAGCAAAAATGATAATGACATAGCGGACACACTAAATGAGTTTTTTTCAACAGTATTTACTAGAGAGGACCCAATTCAGGGACTAACACATAATCTCAATAATGAGAATATCCCACTTATTTATGCAAGGAAGTAGTCTGTGACTGATTAAAACATTTAAAGATTAATAAGTCACCAGGTCCCGATGGTATTCACCCAAGGGTTCTAATGGAGCTTCACTCTGAACTTGCAAAACCGCTATTTTTGATCTTTAAGGATTCAGTAATATCAGGTATGGTTCCCAAAGACTGGCGTATAGCGGAAGTAGTGCCTATATTCAAAAAGGGAAGTAAAGCTGAACCAGGTAATTATAGACCAGTTAGTCTTACATCTATAGTGGAGAAAGTATTGGAAGGTATTCTAAGAGATAGTATTCAGAAATTCCTTGAAGTCAATAAGGTCATTAAAAGGAATCAACATGGGTTTATGAAGGACAGATCCTGTCAAACCAATTTACTTGGCTTTTATGAAACAGTAAGCGCAAACCTAGATCAGGGTAAAGCAGTGGATGTAATCTTTTTAGATTTTGCCAAAGCATTCGACACTGTAACACACATGAGACTTATCTACAAGCTACAAGAATCAGGGCTAGGAAGCACAATATGCACTTGGGTCAAAAACTGGTTAGATAATAGGGAGCAGCGCGTTGTGGTTAATGGATCTTTTTCAACTTGGACTGAAGTGCTAAGTGGTGTGCCGCAAGGCTCAGTATTAGGACCGCTATTGTTCAATATTTTCATTAACGACTTAACAGAAGGTCTAGAGAGCATGGTGTCAATTTTTGCAGATGATACCAAATTGTGTAAAGTTATAAATGCGGAGGGGGATGCTGAGTCGCTTCAGAACGACTTAGTTAAATTAGAAGCTTGGGCAGCGAAATGGAGAACGCGCTTCAATACAGACAAGTGTAAGGTAATGCACTGTGGTAACAAGAACAAAAATAACACCTACCTACTAAATGGGGTAAAATTAGGGGATTCTGTACTGGAAAAGGACTTAGGTGCCCTCATAGATAGCAAACTAAGCAGTAGTACCCAAAGTAGGACTGCAGCAAAGAAGGCTAATAAGATATTAGCATGCATAAAATGGGGAATTGATGCTAGGGACGAGAGTATTATACTCCCGTTATATAAATCACTTGTGAGGCCACACCTTGAATACTGTGCACAATTATGGGCACCTTACTACAAAAAGGATATCCTGGAGCTAGAAAAGGCTCAAAGGCGGGCGACCAAACTAATTAAGGGTATGGAGACGCTGGAATACAAGGAAAGGCTTGCAAGACTATGCATGTTTACACTGGAAAAGAGGAGATTAAGAGGGGACATGATCAACATTTACAAATATATAAGGGGACATTATACAGATCTTGCGCAGTACCTGTTTTTGGTTAGATCAACACAGAGAACTCGTGGACACTCGCTCAGGTTAGAGGAGAGGAGATTCCGCACAATACGGCGCAAAGGCTTTTTTACGGTAAGGACGATACGTGTTTGAAATTCCCTGCCTGAGGGAGTTGTAATGGCAGACTCAGTCAACACCTTTAAGAATGGGTTAGATAAATTCCTAATGGATAAGGATATCCAGGGTTACGGGGCATAGTCACGCACTATGGTTATTATAAAAAAGAGAGGTAAAACGTAACGGCAGTCATCAACTTCAGTCAAAAGTTTCTACAAAATAATCGTGCATAGGAGACCACAAATAGGTTGAACTCGATGGACAATTGTCTTTTTTCAACCTTAGATACTATGTTACTACTGTATGTTACTATGTATGTTATAACATCCTCTTTTCTTTAAAGATAAACCCTGTATGCGTCAATGCAACAATTAACAACGTCATATTGAGAACATCATCTAACATGTTTCAATGAGTCTCTCAGGTCTGCGTATTTCCCTTTTGGGTCTTTTATACACAGTCTGTGTTTCATCGACCATGTTGGACCTTTCTAGAATCAGTGGCGGATCCAGGGGGGGGGCACTTGGGCCCGTGCCCCCCCCCCCCGTCATTAGTGACTAGTGAAATTGGAGTACAGCATGATTCCGCAGCGCTCCGATTTC
This sequence comes from Pseudophryne corroboree, assembly GCF_028390025.1. NCBI lineage: Eukaryota > Metazoa > Chordata > Amphibia > Anura > Myobatrachidae > Pseudophryne > Pseudophryne corroboree. The sequence goes on along the minus strand of NC_086447.1, from coordinate 101,245,986 downwards.
ACAAGTACACATCCGTGGCCAGCCAGCGCTTGTCTCCGTTCCGCCTCCGCCGGCCCACCTTGTCCAGGCACTGCAAGGCACCGGCGGAAGCTGCGGCTGTCTGAAGGAGGAGGCCGGCATCTCTCTCACAACTCTGGTGTGCGCCGCCGCTGCTACAGGCTGCCTCCTCCAGTCCCCCTCCATTGCCTCCAGTAGCTGCGGTGCGTCTGTCTCTACTGAGTCCGGCCACATGAAGCAGAACACCGAGCAGCCAGAGATCAGTGAGGTAGGCGGACAGCTTCTACCTGTGAGTGAGTTTTGTACTGCAGTGCAGCGGACTCACTAGCCACAAGGTTGTGCAGGCAATCAGCATGTGTGTGAGGCACCCAGTGTGTGTGGGGTGGGGGAGGCATCAAGTGTGTGTGTGACACCCAGTGTGTGTGGGGTGGGGGAGGCACCCAGTGTGTGTGGGGTGGGGGAGGCACCCACTGTGTGTGTGTGTGTGTGGCACCCAGTGTGTGTGTGTGTGTGTGTGTGTGTATGTGGCATCCAGTGTGTGGTACCCAGTGTGTGTTTCACACACTTAGCAAATCATCTTTTCCTATTATGAATGCCTGCCAGGTGGACATGAAGGGGAGGGGCTAGGGTGTGGCTGGGGGGTGAGTTCACCCAGCTCTCTTGTACCACTTTAAGCACTGCTCTCGTGGGATTTCAACTGTTCCCACCGCCACAGCCGCTGGGATTTCTGTGACGTGCAGGAGCCGAGAGTTTAGGCGGCGCCATTTTCACGCTCAGATCCTTTCTCAGAGGCGGCGTAGCAGTGAGTGAGGCTCTGGCTCTGGCTGGCGGCTCTGCATTGTGTGGCGCCGCCCAGATGCTCCTATCGCTACTGCCCCCAGCAGCTGCAGGTGGCGATGTGTTGAGTTACTTGGCTGGACATACTAATTATTATATCACACAATAATATATATACTCAGCATCCCGCAAGTTTGTTGTCCAGGGCCCCCACAAACCTTAATCCGGCCCTGGTGAGAACACACCCCTTTTCTGGAAGCGCATGCGCTGAAGGTGCACGCAAATGTACTAGCCCCTTCCATGGTGCCCCCCCTGTCATTTTCCCCTGGATCCGCCCCTGTCTAGAATCGTGGCTTGTTCACCATTATCAGGATCATCATACATGTCAGATGAAGGGTATTCTTCAGTCATGTTGTCTTCATTATGGTTAGGTTGAGATCTTAAATCCACCTGACTTCTTCTTACTTCCGTTCCACGCTCTGTACGTATAGTATAAGATCTTGGTGCTACTTGTGCTTGCACAATACCTTTCTGCACCCAAATACCTTTATCGTGATCTCTGAGACGGACTTGGTCACCCAATTTTAGATCAGATAAGCTTTTTACTCGCCTGTCATGGAACAGTTTCTGTTTCGCCTGTTGACGTTCCTCACTCAGTCTGACCAACGCTGAGTTATGTGTATTAAACAGTTTATCATGTATCGGGAGATTTGCTCTAATCCTCCTTCCCATCAGCATTTGTGCAGGAGAAAGTCCATTCTGTAAAGGTGTACTGCGGTAGATTAAAAGACTTTTGTAGAAATCTTCTTTACCTTCTTGAGCTTTTTTCATGAGACTCTTTACAGTTTTTACTGAACTTTCCACCAACCCATTTGAGCGTGGATAGTGGGGACTTGACGTAGTATGGACAAATTCCCACTCATCAGCAAATTGTCTAAATTCAGCACTGGAAAACTGAGGACCATTGTCAGTGAACGCTTCCATAGGAACACCATGCCTTGCAAAGATTGACTTCATGCAATTGATTACGGCTTTACTAGTAGTTGTATGTAGTGTCTTCACCTCAGGGTAGTTAGAGTAATAATCAGTCACGACAATGTACGTTTTCCCATTACAATCAAACAAATCTGCGCCAACTTTCTGGTACGGTCTCTCTGGCACTGCATGAGGACTCAGTGGCTCGACTTGTTGTTTCGGTCTATACGTAAGACATAATTCACATGTAGCTGTAGTCTGTGCTATGTCTTGGTTCATTCTTGGCCAATACATAACTTAACGTGCTCTCCGCTTACATTTTTCTTCTCCTAAGTGGCCTTCATGTATCTTGCACAGCATAGTTTTTCTTAGTCGTGCAGGTATTACAAACCTATTGCCTTTGTAAATAATACCATCAACAACTGTAAGGTCACTGCGGTACATCCAATAATCATGAATAGACAGCGGGCACACATTTTTTTCTGCAGGCCAACCTTTCAGAATGATATCTTTCAACACTTTCATTGTGTCATCTGTCTCAGTTTCTTTCCTAATCTGTTCTTGTAACAACACTGAGCCTAAGCCAAATTGCGAAGCATCTGCTGAAATTCTTATTCTTTTCGCAGGATCAAAGAATTTTAGCACTGGTTGCTCTCTAATGATCTGTTTCAAGTTTTGCCAACTTTCTTCTTGTTTATGTGACCACATCCACTCGTTATCTTTGTCCAACAACCATCTAAGAGAGACTGTTCATTCAGAGAGTTGAGAAATAAACTTTCCTAAGTAAGTAATCATTCCTAGGAATCTTCTGACGTCGTCTTTGTTGTTAGGTCGTTCCATGTTCACTATGGCTGATATTTTCCTTGGGTCTGGTTTTACACCTTGATCCGAGACCACGTCACCCATAAAGGTAAGTGTATTCATGCCAAATTCACATTTGTCCTTGTTTAGCTTTAGATTCACTTTCCTGAAAAGTTCGATTATTTGTCTCAATTTAGAATCATGTTCTTCCTTTGTTGATCCCCAGACAATAATGTCATCCATCATTGTTTCAACACCTGGAAAATGTTCAAAAATCATGTGTATCTTTTTGTGATATTCTTCTGGAGCAGACAATATTCCATATGGTAGTCGAAGAAATCTGTATCGACCTTCTGGTGTATTAAATGTACGAAGCTTTGAGCTGGCCTCATCTAGCTTCATTTGCCAGAATCCTGAAGATGCGTCCAATTTACTGAACCATTTTGCTCCCGCAAATTGCGACATGATTTCTTCTCTGGTTGGTAGTTTGAAATGTTCTCGTTTAATAGCTTTGTTTAAATCTCTGGGGTCTAGACATATTTGGAGTTGTCCATTTTTCTTTTCAACAATTACTTAGGAGCTTACCCATTCAGTAGGCTCATCAACTTTCTGTATCACACCCAAGGCTTCCATGCAATTTAACTCTTGTTTCAGTTTTTCTCTCAGCGCGAACGGCACTTTTCTACAGGGGTGTATCACTGAAGAAACTTGCGTGTCTATATTTATTTTATGCTCTCCAGGCAAACAACCTAGACCTTCAAACAAGTCTCTGTATTCTGTAAACATCGATTTGCAGTCATCTTCTACTTGTGATGTCACCATAAAAACTTTCTTTAGCAAGCTTAGTTTCTCACAGGAACCTAATCCTAGAATCGGTTGCACATTTTTATCCACAATCAGTAGAGATGTTTTAAACTGTTGTCCCTTATATTTCAGTGTCACTAAACATGTACCTTTCACAGGAATTTCCTCCCCAGTGTACCCAGTAACTTTCACTTTGGCTGGATGAATTTTAGGTTTTACTCTAAAAGTCTTATAGTCTTGAAATTATATTAAATTCACCTGCGCGCCAGTATCAAGCTTAAAGGGAATGACAATCTCGTTCACAGTTAAATGGACAATCCATTCTTTCTTATCTGCACTGCAAAGTTCAATGCAATCCACAAAGAATTCCTCTGTTTAACAGCATGCACTTTGGTTGTTTCACTTTTCACTTTACAGCATTTGGCAAAGTGATTTAGTCTACCACATTTCATACAGGTTTTACCATAAGCAGGGCACATTTTGGGATTGTGAGCATTTCCACATCTACTACAAATTTCCTTATTAGACTGTGGCTTAGACGGCTTCATTCTTGAGAATGGAGGTTTGCTTGGCTCTGTTTTCTGCACTACATGTATAGCACCATCAACTTCCTTGTGTAACGTTTTGGCTTGAAATCTAGTTATTTCTGCAGATCTGCACATAGTCACTGCCTTATCTAGTGTTAGGTCTTGCTCTATCAGCAGTCTCTCTCTGAGTCCATTATCAGGTATTCCACAGACAATACGATCTCTAATCAGTGAATCCTTTAAATCACCAAGCTCACAGGTTTTATTGAGTGATTGCAGCTCTGTAACATACTGATCAAATCCATCTCCAGACTTCTGATCACATGTGAAAAACTTATATCTTTCATATGTCACATTTTTACTTGGCACAAAGTAATGTTCAAACTTTTGCATTATAGAAGATAGCACTATATTCTGCCCCTCATCAAACTGAAAACTATTATAAATGTCCAGCACATCCTCTCCTATCACATGGAGGAAAATGGATGCCTTAGTTTTGTCAGCCTCTGTATCAGCTCCACATGCAGCAAGATATATATTAAACCTTTGCTTAAATCTTTTCCACTTTTTAGACAAGTTACCAGACATCAGCATGCCGGTTAGAGGAGCCAGTTTATCCATGGTTACTCACTGTTTGAAGAGAGGAGCACATGGCAGGCTTTGCAGACACTGAGTATCAAAGCCTTACAGACTGCTGCAGGATTCTTTCACACTCTGAGAGCACTAGCAGTCCAAGTTAAACTTCTTCTGACACCATATTTTGTTCATATGTTTGTAAATCCAGTCATAAGGATACAGAGACATGTGAGTTCACTGCTGTGCTGTTTTATTCCATCGCCAACTCCAGACACACTGCACACTGGACCACTCCCTTCCCAGCATTCCTCTGGTCCTAGGGACCATCACTGAAGATTCAGGCTTATACATATTAGTAAGGGAGTGTCTACAAATATTAAGCATTCTAATGCACTAACATAACACAACCAAAACCATGGCTGTGAGATGCTGCAGAGGGAATACGATTGGGATGACCAATCAGATGCCACAATCATCGAGATTATGTCTTCTGAGTTGTCCTCTTGCTCACACGCCCCTCCATAGTCATTTTTATATAGTATGCTGACGTGTTCTTAGGTGTGATGTATATGGGCAGGAGTTGTGACCCACTAGCAGCTATTGCCTGGTGACTATCTGTGACAATATTACCCTTTGCTACAGATTTTTTTGTTTTGTTTTGGGTGTAAGGGCATTATGTGCCTATAGAGCCTGAGTTTATATCATACTCAGAGCTGGTGCCCCAGCGCAGCACTGGCTATGGGTAGGATGAATGAAGCAAGGTAGCTGAATGATAGTTCTGCTCATAAAGTAACCAACATGGGTGGTCATTCCGAGTTGTTAGCTCATTGCCGTTTTTTGCAACGCAGCGATTAGGTGGAAAATGCGCATGAACTTAGTAATTTAACACAAAACTTTGGAGATTTACACAAGCTCGAGCGACGTTTTTTCAATGCTCGAGTGATCATAGTGTGATTGACAGGAAGTGGGTGTTTCTGGGCAGCAACTTGGCGTTTTCAGGGAGTGTGCTAAAAAACGCAGGCATGCCAGGAAAAAACGCAGGAGAAACGGGGGAGTGGCTGGCCGAACGCAGGACGTGTTTGTGACGTCAAACCAGGAACTAAACAGACCGAGGTGATCGCAATCTAGGAGTAGGTCTGGAGCTACTCAGAAACTGCAAGGAATTATTTAGTAGCAGTTCTGCTAACCTTTCGTTCGCTATTCTGCTAAGCTAAGATACACTCCCAGAGGGCGGCGGCCTAGCGTTTGCAATGCTGCTAAATGCAGCTAGCGAGCGAACAACTCGGAATGACCACCCTGGATTTGAGCGAGAAAATAGCAAATCTACATAGATTCAAACAGTATGCTACCTGTCAGTGTTAGCAATACCTAATAACCTAGTACACGTGAGTGCTTAGTGAGTACTGGAGGCAACAGTCTGGGAACACACTATTGCATGTGTGTCTGTGGAAGCATCTGGATAACTTGGACAGTCAGTAGCAGGCTCTGGACACTGGTAGTGTGTAAGGGTTGAGAGCAGGCTGGAACAAGCACAGGTAGACTTTGGGATGCAGAATGGCGTTAGGAGGAAGCATTGATTACAGCAGGAGCAGATGGTGAAGTCCAGTTAAGAGCAGTAAGCACTGATGCAGACTGAACCACAGAGAAGGAGCATTCAGTTAAAAAAAAGTAGGGAAATGTTTCAGAAGCTGGAGCTCAGTAACTGGAAACTCATTCTGTCACAGGGGACCACGAGTCCTAAGAGAATTATTGTACTGGCAAGGTACAGGTGGCCAGAAACAGTTTAAATTGGGAACTCTAGCAGTAGATTGGTTGTGTGAATCATGTGTGTGTAGGAACGCTGTACATGGCTGGAATGACTCAGCTGACTTTAGGCAAGATAGCAGTGCCCTTGCTACACCGGATTGCAGCTAAAGATAAATCCTGACATAACTGGCCAGCTGACCTGGGCAAGCACGTGAATCATCAGTGTCAGGCAGGGCAAGCAGGTTTAAGTAGCTGCTTTGTGACAGTGCCCTACCAAGCCCATAATTGTCAGACATCAGACAATGTCATCCCAGATAATATTACTGCCCTAACTCTTCCATACTTGCCTGAACACAAATGGGCGCTGCCATGTTTAAAAGAGGAGTGTGGCTAATTTCAAACAATATGAGCCATTAATAGATATTGACTGAAACAGTATACAAACATTTACATTTTCCACAGAGGGAAGGGGTGGGGGCAACCTAAAGCCCAGATCTCACCAATCGTGTGTCAAATAAAACAGGGGTATCTTTATTTTCTATGATAGGTTTCCTAGCTGAAAGTTGGCGCACCTTGTTAGTTTAAATATTATATCTAAACATTGCAAGCATTTTAATTGTGTGGCCAAAAATGTGCAAAATAAAATGCCTTATCATTTTCAAGTGCAGATTTTTTTGTGAAAACAAAAATAAAAAATTGCTGATGACTGACTGGCTTGTTAATTAACCCAGGGAACATGTCAGTTACACCCTCGTAACTTTTAACCTAAGAACAAATACAGTAACTGTATGTAATCTCCACTGTTTAATAACTACATGATATATTATAGGTTCACATTAATCTCTTTTTAGTCAGGGCCAAAGGCTGGGTCTAATTATGTTCTGAGGTGTGATTTACAGTAGAGCTACTGTAATCAAAGTCTCAACATAACAGAAGGTTTGATATAGAGTTGATGCATGGAGGAGAGAGAATAGATGGGAAAAAGGACAAAGCAAGAATTGATACACAGGAGTAGACAAAAATGGATAATCAGTGTCATCTGGGATTGGTACACTGGAGGAACAAACAAACACCATGGCGTGTAGTAGTGAGATAACAGTAGCACTAGCAATCACCTAGCATTGGTTGCTAGGTTTGCCCTGCTTTGTAATTTCAGAGGGCATATCATATTATCGGTGTAGATCTGGTTCCATGATACAGTATATATATATATATATATATATATATATATATACAGTGTATATACAGTGTGTGTGTATATATATATATATATATATATATATATATAAGCACAATGAAGCGGCACTCCAGGACTTAATTCAAATAAACGGGTCCAGTCTCCCGATTTTGATGTGCAACGTTTCGGTTTTAATCACAAACCTTCGTCAGGCATATACATACAACAGAACAAGTCTTACCTATATAACAAATGAAATCACCAGGTGCAGTGCAGTCCAGGAAGCCCCAGAGTTAGACTTCCAGCTGATGTCATGTAGCATGGACTAATTACGTAACAAGAGAGTGTTAACCCTTCACCACACTACAGACATGGAAATGGATGAAAGACGTATAATATTCAAACGATACTTTGTAAATACAATGATCATCCACAGGATAAAATGCAACTAGTTATATCAAAGATTATATATGGGTATGGCAATCAGGGCGATTATACAACACCACATCACAATTGACTTAAATGGTTAACCAGGGGGAATCAATTAGATCAATTAATGAAAACAACATGTAGAGATGAAGAAAAACATCACAGAAAACTGCTGTAAGAAAGTGTTTCATTTAACCCCTTAGGTGTTACAGTTTTGAGCCTGTCAATCCACTGTGCTTCCCTTTGTAGCAAGAGCCTAGATCTGTCACCACGTCTCCTGCTTTCCGGGACCATGTCTATCATTTTGTATTTTAATGAAGACAAAGGGGTATATTTACTAAGGTCCCGATTTTGACCGAGATGGTGTTTTTTCTTCAAAGTGTCATCTCGGGAATTTACTAAACTCAAATCACGGCAGTGATGAGGGCATTAGTATTTTTTTGGAAGTCCTAGGAAAAAATTACGCATCAATACACCATCGGTCAAATACGCCTGGAATTTGGTAGAAATCGGTTATTTAATAAAAAGTGCAAATCACAAACACTGCCGACAATAGCCAAACACTGCCGTGATAAAATACAAATCGTGAAAAAGTGCTAAAAAAAACCAGACCTGCTTTTTTTTACCGTGTTCGGATAGGCATGCACGGATCCATGAGATCCGTGCATGTTTTTCAGTGGGAAGGGGTGGGAAAGTGTTAATTTTTTTTTTTTTTTAAATGCGTGGGGTCCCCCCTCCTAAGCAAAACCAGTCTCGGGCTCTTTGAGCCGGTCCTGGTTGAAAAAATATGGGATAAAAAATGACAGGGGTTCCCCCATATTTAAACAACCAGCACCGGGCTCTGCGCCTGGTCCTGGTTCCAAAAATACGGGGGACAAAAAGCGTAGGGGTCCCCCGTATTTCTGAAACCAGCACCGGGCTCCACTAGCCAGATACATAATGCCACAGCCGGGGGACACTTTTTATTGGTCCCTGCGGCCCTGGCATTACATACCCAACTAGTCACCCCTGGCCGGGGTACCCTGGAGGAGTGGGGACCCCTTCAATCAAGGGGTCCCCCCCCTCCAGCCACCCAAGGGCCAGCGGTGAGGTTACTTTCGGTCAACCGCTGACCACAAAGTTCCCACCATTGGTTACAATGGAGCGCATAGGCGCTACATTGTAACACTGCCGTGTGCTGCCTGACATACACTACAGGAGCACACAGCCAATCAGGAGGGTGCCACAATGTGGCGCTCCCTGATTGGCTGATGGAACCCTCTTAGACAGAAGTCAGGGGGGGTTCCTGGCAGTCGGGGAAAGGGGTCCCATGTGAAAACATGGGGCCCCTTTCAGTGCGTGGTTGTGTATCCGTTTTTTTATTTTGCAAAGTACGTGGATTACAAATAGAAAAGAAGAGGACCGATCTACACTGGATTATGTGAGTATAATTTTTCCAACAGGTACCCCATGGATTCTACATGGAGAAGAGGACCGACCCTCGTGTTAACATAGGTAAGTATGTGTGTATGGAGGTGTGGATGTATGTATTAAACTTCTACTTTCAAGGTGTGTGTCTTCTGTTTTTATTGGGGTATTTTTTTAGTAGTAGTACTACAGGTACCTGCGGGCCCGGTTTTCCACCGCATGCTGGTACTTGTGGTTCTCCAAGTACCAGCTTGCGGGGGAGGCTTGCTGGGACTTGTAGTACTGCTACTAAAAACAATATTTATTTTTTGACAAAAAGGCTATCAGCCCCCCATCCGCAGCCCTTGGATGGGGGGGACAGCCTCGGGCTTCACCCCTGGCCCTTGGGTGGCTGGAGGGGGGGGGACCCCTTGATTGAAGGGGTCCCCACTCCTCCAGGGTACCCCGGCCAGGGGTGACTAGTTGGGTATGTAATGCCAGGGCCGCAGGGACCAATATAAAAGTGTCCCCCGGCTGTGGCATTATGTATCTGGCTAGTGGAGCCCGGTGCTGGTTTCAGAAATACGGGGGACCCCTACGCTTTTTGTCCCCCGTATTTTTGGAACCAGGACCAGGTGCAGAGCCCGGTGCTGGTTGTTTAAATATGGGGGAACCCCTGTCATTTTTTATCCCATATTTTTTCAACCAGGACCGGCTCAAAGAGCAGAGGCTGGTTTTGCTTAGGAGGGGGGACCCCACGCATTTTTTTTAAAGATTTTAACAATGATTTTTATTTTAATAAAGGTGCACAATGAAGCCCAGCACGGATCTCACAGATCCGGCCGAGATTCATTGTGTTAAAGTCGGCAGTGTTTTACAAGTCACTTGCGTAAAACACTGCAAAAAAATACGAATGACATCGACATCGGTAAATACGAAAATGCAGAATACGACAGCTTAGTAAATTAGTCGTAATAAATTCAAAAAGTTGCAACTTTACACTTTCAATGTCATTCGTGATTGAACTTTAACCTCAATCAGGAAAATACGATTTTTAGTAAATATACCCCAAAGTGTGTCCTTGTAACTTAAAATGTTTAGAAACAGGTTGTTCGGCTGGTTTGCCTTCAAGCACGGATTTAATAGCGCTCCTGTGTTGGGCCATGCGTACTTTAAACATGCATGTGGTCTTCCCTATGTAGTATAATCCACAGGGGCAAATGATACAATACACCACATAGCGTGAGGTACATGTGAAACAATGTTGCAGTTTGATTCATTTACCAGAGTGCGGATGTACTATAGTGTCTCCTGTTTCTACTGTAGGTATGTGCAAGTGGTACACCCTAAATATTTATAATTACCCGTTTCTTTGGTAAGAAAATGTTGGGGTGCCTGGGAGTCAAAATCAGAAATGTCACTGTGCACAATCATGTCACGAATACTACGTCCTCGTTTATAACAAGGCATTATCCGTTTCTTGGATAAAGATGGTAGGTCAGGGTCAGTTTGAACAATAGGCCAAATACCCTTCGCCTTTGACATTAATCTGGTACTGGCAGTTGTATACTGATTCACATACCAGGTAGCAAACAAACAATTTGGAAGCTGCTCAATCATACCTGGAGGTAATTATATATCAGGTGCTCGAAGGGGGAGGGGTCACAGACAAACAACAGACAAAGAGGAAGGGGGGTGCAAATCCCCACCCCCAAATTCCCTTCCGCACACTGAAAATTACCTGTAACAATCCCTGAACCTATCTGGTAATAAAATTCAGAGAATTCGTCACAAATGTTTGCAAACACATGTTTAGCTGCTGGCCACTTCACGGCTTCTCTGATACAGCAGTCCTAACCTACATAATAGCAGTGCCCACATAGGGCCATGTAATTTGTCACAGTACGCCTCATGGTAAAGGCTGTTACTAAAACACTTCCTGACAGAGAGCTAACTTACCCGGGAGCCACCCCCAGGATCTCCCATTGGCACTACAAGGAACAGCATGCCTTCCAAATGCTGCTCCCATTCAATGCCTCATGCACACTAGCAAACAAACAATTTGGAAGCTGCTCAATCATACCTGGAGGTAATTATATATCAGGTGCTGGAAGGGGGAGGGGTCACAGACAAACAACAGACAAAGAGGAAGGAGGGTGCAAATCCCACCCCCAAATTCCCTTCCGCACACTGAAAATTACCTGTAACAATCCCTGAACCTATCTGGTAATAAAATTCAGAGAATTCGTCACAAATGTTTGCAAACACATGTGACAAATTACATGGCCCTATGTGGGCACTGCTATTATGTAGGTTAGGACTGCTGTATCAGAGAAGCCGTGAAGTGGCCAGCAGCTAAACATGTGTTTGCAAACATTTGTGACGAATTCTCTGAATTTTATTACCAGATAGGTTCAGGGATTGTTACAGGTAATTTTCAGTGTGCGGAAGGGAATTTGGGGGTGGGGATTTGCACCCCCCTTCCTCTTTGTCACATACCAGGTAGCAAGATACTTAGACCATTACCTGCAACCAGTGATTCAGAATGAGCAGACATATTTGAAGGACACGTCAACTTTTTTGTGTAAACTGCGTAATCTTGACCCTATTACTTCAGAGACATGGTTGTGTACAGCTGACGTTGTAAGTTTATACACTAACATTCCACACAGCCGAGGTATTACAGCTGTTGAGAGCTTGACTAGCAACAATACACTGTACAATGGTCCAGATAAATCTCTGGCCCTCATTCCGAGTTGTTAGCACGGTAATTTTCTTCGCATCGCAGCGATTTTCCGCTAATTACGCATGCGCAATGTTCGCACTGTGACTGCGCCAAGTAAATTTGCTATGCAGTTAGGTATTTTACTCACGGCATTACGAGGTTTTCTCTTCGTTCTAGTGATCGTAGTGTGATTGACAGGAAGTGGGTGTTTCTGGGCGGAAACTGGCCGTTTTATGGGAGTGTGCAAAAAAACGCTACCGTTTCGGGGAAAAACGCGGGAGTGGCTGAAGAAACGGGGGAGTGTCTGGGCGAACGCTGGGTGTGTTTGTGACGTCAAACCAGGAACGAAACTGACTGAACTGATCGCAGATGCCGAGTAAGTCTGGAGCTACTCAGAAACTGCTAAGAAGTGTCTATTCGCAATTCTGCTAATCTTTCGTTCGCAATTTTACTATGCTAAGATACACTCCCAGTAGGCGGCGGCTTAGCGTGTGCAAAGCTGCTAAAAGTAGCTTGCGAGCGAACAACTCGGAATGACCACCTCTGTTTGTGAAATTACTACAATTGGTTCTCACACGTAACTACTTCCTATTCAACAAGGAATATTACTTACAAACTCTTGGCTGTGCCATGGGGTCTCCGGTCGCACCGGCCTATGCCAATGCCTTTATGTTCAAAGTTGAACATGATCTGTTCTTTGGTAAACCTGAATATGCAAGCAAAATCATTTTCTACACCAGGTACATAGATGACGTGTTCCTCCTTTGGCGAGGCACGAGGTGTGAGTTTTTGAGCATGATGGCTGACATTAATACCCAAGATAACAATATCAAATTCACTTTTGATATTCAGGAGAAAGATATACATTTTCTTGATGTACTTGTGAGTCGAGATGGTGAGGTGTTAAGTACCTCTCTTTACACTAAGCCTACTGACTGTAACAATTTATTATTAGCTTCAAGCCATCATCCTGCTCCACTTAAAAAGGGTCTACCGTACTCTCAGTTCTTGAGAGTACATCGCATCTGTAGTAATTTTGATGATGAATGTAAGCAGCTTGATATTATGACCACTAAGTTCCTAGAAAGGGGATATTCCAACAATGCACTGACCAGTGCTAGGAAAAAGGCGCTCGCAGCGCCGAAGGTTAAAGAACCAGACATTTCTAGTCAGAGCCGCATAACAAATACTATGATTTATGTGAATCAGTATACAACTGCCAGTACTAGATTAATGTCAAAGGCGAAGGGTATTTGGCCTATTGTTCAAACTGACCCTGACCTACCATCTTTATCCAAGAAACGGATAATGCCTTGTTATAAACGAGGACGTAGTATTCGTGACATGATTGTGCACAGTGACATTTCTGATTTTGACTCCCAGGCACCGCAACATTTTCTTACCAAAAAACCGGGTAATTATAAATGTTTAGGGTGTACCACTTGCACATACCTAGAAACAGGAGACACTATAGTACATCCCAGTGACGTGCGGTGAGGTCATTGGCTGGGGAGGCACTGATATATATATTTTTATATATTTTTATATATATATATATATATATATATATATAGTGTTTGAAGTGGAAATTTTGAGGTGGGGGTATACAACAGTTAAGGATGCAAGTATGTGCGCGCCGAAGGCGCGCACGCTCCAGAAAAGGGGCCGTGGTCACCCAATAGGTGGCGTGTCCAGTGTTGTAGAACACCTTATACTATCTAGTACTGGTGCCCCTTTTACCTTGTAGCACACGGTAGGAGCCGAAATTCACATTATAGCACATGGTACGAGCCGAAATTCACATTGTAGCACACTGAATGAGCCGACATTTACATTGTAGCACACTGAATGAGCCAAAATTCACATTATAGCACACTGAATGAGCCGAAATTCACATTGTAGCACACTGAATGAGCCGAAATTCACATTGTAGCACACTGAATGAGCCGAAAGTCACATTGTAGCACACTGAATGAGCCGAAAGTCACATTGTAGCACACTGAATGAGCCGAAACTCACATTGTAGCACACTGAATGAGCCGAAATTCACATTGTAGCACACTGAATGAGCCGAAAGTCACATTGTAGCACACTGACTGAGCTGACATTCACATTGTAGCACACTGACTGAGCCGACATTCACATTGTAGCACACCGAATGAGCCGAAATTCACATTATAGCACACTGAATGAGCCGAAATTCACATTGTAGCACACTGAATGAGCCGACATTCACATTGTAGCACACTGAATGAGCCGAAAGTCACATTGTAGCACACTGAATGAGCCGAAAGTCACATTGTAGCACACTGACTGAGCCGACATTCACATTGTAGCACACTGACTGAGCCGACATTCACATTGTAGCACACTGACTGAGCCGACATTCACATTGTAGCACAATGAATGGGCCGACATTCACATTGTAGCACACTGAATGAGCCGAAATTCACATTATAGCACACTGAATGAGCCGAAATTCACATTGTAGCACACTGAATGAGCCGACATTCACATTGTAGCACACTGAATGAGCCGAAAGTCACATTGTAGCACACTGAATGAGCCGAAAGTCACATTGTAGCACACTGAATGAGCCGAAAGTCACATTGTAGCACACTGAATGAGCCAAAATTCACATTGTAGCACACTGACTGAGCCGACATTCACATTGTAGCACACTGACTGAGCCGACATTCACATTGTAGCACAATGAATGGGCCGACATTCACATTGTAGCACACTGAATGAGCCGAAATTCACATTATAGCACACTGAATGAGCCGAAATTCACATTGTAGCACACTGAATGAGCTGAAATTGTGATAGCAGGGAGAGCCAGAGTGACGACAGGGAGAGCCAGAGTGACGACAGGGAGAGAGAGTGACGACAGTGACAGCAGGGAGAGAGAGTGACAGCAGGGAGAGAGAGAGTGACGATAGTGACAGCAGGGAGAGAGAGTGACAGCAGGGAGAGAGAGAGTGACGATAGTGACAGCAGGGAGAGAGAGTGACGATAGTGACAGCAGGGAGAGAGAGTGACGACAGTGACAGCAGGGAGAGAGAGTGACAGCAGGGAGAGAGAGAGTGACGATAGTGACAGCAGGGAGAGAGACGACAGTGACAGCAGGGAGAGAGAGAGAGTGACAACAGTGACAGCAGGGAGAGAGATTGACGACAGGGAGAGAGAGTGTGACAGTAGGGACAGGGACAGTAACGACAGGGAAAGAGGGTGACAGCAGGTGAACATTACCTGACTCATTTGTTGCGGCTGGTGGCGGTCAGTGGCTGGCGGCGGTGGGCGGCTGGCGGCGGTGAGCGGCTGTGCGCTCTACACAGCCGCCGGCCGTCAAGCAGGGGCTTCTGTCTGAGAGAGGGCGGAGGAGGAGAGCACCGGGCGCCGCTCAATTCACGCTGGGTCTGTGGCTTCCCACCGCTGTCGCCGTGCACATTAGCCAGCGTTTGGGCCAGCGGGGGACATTGAACACACTTTAGCTAGTAGGGGGAGGGGGGTACATGGCACACACACATTAGCTAGTAGGGGGAGGGGGGACATGGAACACACACATTAGCTAGTAGGGGGAGGGGGGACATGGAACACACACATTAGCTAGTAGGGGGAGGGGGGACATGGAACACACACATTAGCTAGTAGGGGGAGGGGGGACATGGCACACACACATTAGCTAGTAGGGGGAGGGGGGGACATGGAACACACACATTAGCTAGTAGGGGGAGGGGGGGGGGACATGCCACACACACATTAGCTAGTAGGGGGAGGGGGGGGGGGGACATGCCACACACACATTAGCTAGTAGGGGGAGGGGGACATGGCACACACACATTAGCTAGTAGGGGGAGGGGGGGGACATGCCACACACACATTAGCTGGTAGGGGGAGGGGGGACATGGCACACACACATTAGCTAGTAGGGGGAGGGGGGGGACATGCCACACACACATTAGCTAGTAGGGGGAGGGGGGGGACATGCCACACACACATTAGCTGGTAGGGGGAGGGGGGACATGGCACACACACATTAGCTAGTAGGGGGAGGGGGGACATGGCACACACACATTAGCTGGTAGGGGGAGGGGGGACATGGCACACACACATTAGCTAGTAGGGGGAGGGGGGACATGGCACACACACATTAGCTAGTAGGGGGAGGGGGGGGGACATGCCACACACACATTAGCTAGTAGGGGGAGGGGGGGGGGACATGGAACACACACATTAGCTAGTAGGGGGAGGGAGGGACATGGAACACACACATTAGCTAGTAGGGGGAGGGGGGGACATGGAAAACACTTTACCTATATTACAGTAGGAAGATCTGGTGATCCGCTCTCCCCCTCCTCCCTGTACCGCTGCTGCTGCACTCACTGTCTTCAGGCTCTGCCTGTGTGTGACAGGCGCCGGACCAGCAGCGGCAGCAACAGCAAGGACACTGTGAGTAAGGAGGCAGGGAGGGGGAGCTGCTCTTAATGAAGTCAGCCCCGCATGGACTCCTGGGCATCCCGGCGCCGCCGCAGCTGGAGCAGTATGACTGGTCCAGGCGCTGCTTCTCCCGGCCGCGTCTATGTGATTGGACCAGCGGATCCAGCACTGGATCCGCTGTCCAATCACAGGTGCCTCGCTAGCAGGGGCGTGCTTTCCCTGCCAGCGAGGCACTTGTATAAGTGCCGCATTCTAGTCTTTTTGTAATGGGCTTTTCCAGCCCAGCGCATGGCCCCGCCCCCCCGCTTTGTCCCGTTATCACTAGCTACGGGAGGCACTAGCTGTCAGTGCCTCCCAAACGTATTAGATGGGCTAAAATGTTTAAATTAATATAAAGAGGGTACAATACATATGACACAGAATATGTGTCTTATGTATCTTCTTTCTATTATTTTAATCATAATGACAGGGGAGGCACTGCCTCCCCTGCCTACCCTGACTGCACGTCCCTGGTACATCCGCACTCTGGCAAACGAATCAAACTGCAATATTGTTTCACATGTACCCCACGCTATGTGGTGTATTGTATCATTTGCCCCTGTGGATTATGCTACATAGGGAATACCACATGCATGTTTAAAGTACGCATGGCCCAACACAGGAGCGCTATTAAATTCGCGCTTGAAGGCAAACCAGCCGAACAACCTGTTTCTAAACATTTTAAGTTACGAGGACACACTTTGTCTTCATTAAAATACAAAATGATAGACATGGTCCCGGAAAGCAGGAGACGTGGTGACAGATCTAGGCTCTTGCTACAAAGGGAAGCACAGTGGATTGACAGGCTCAAAACTGTAACACCTAAGGCAGTGTTTCCCAAACTTTTTTAGTCCAAGGAACCCTTTGGGTCTCCCTGACTTTTTCATGGCACCCTTACGCCAAAATAATTACTATGTATAGTGATAAGTATCAATTTATTTTCCGTAGTGTACATGAATACTCCCCTATGGGGGTCATTCCGAGTTGGTCGCTTGCTAGCAGTTTTTTGCTGCCGTGCAAACGCTATGCCGCCGCCCTATGGGAGTGTATATTAGCTTTGCAGAAGTGCGAACGCTTTCATCTCAGAACGGCTACAAAAATAATTTGTGCAGTTTTATAGCAGCTCAAAACCTACTCAGCGCTTGCGATCACTTCAGACCATTCAGTTTCCGGATTTGACGTCACAAACATGCCCTGCGTTCACCCAGCCACACCTGCGTTTTCCCTGGCACGCCTGCGTTTTTCCGAACACTCCCTGAAAACGGTCAGTTGCCACCCAGAAACGCCCACTTCATATCAATCACTCTGCGGCAGCCATTGCGACTGAAATGCATCGCTAGACCATGTGTGAAACTACATCGGTCGTTGTACTAGTACGTCGCGCGTGCGCATTGCGACGCATACGCAAAAGTTCCGTTTTTTTAGCCTCATCGCCGCGCAGCGAACACCTGCATCCATTAAAAAAATAAAACCCAGGCTTTGTATAAAATAACAGTTTTTTTTGCAGTCAAATAAATCAATCTAAAAAGGCTCCTGTGCATCCATGCACCAAAACCAGCCCCCCACCTGCTTACCAGCTTGTCGTCATGTAAAGGGGCCCTACATACACACTTAAAGATTTTACTGAACGATATGAACGTTCTCGTTCATTAATGAATGAGAACTCGTTCATATCTTTCAGTGTGTAGGCACCACCGATGAACGATGTGTGGCCCGGCGCTTGTCCATCGTTGGTGCCGGCTCGTTCATACCTGCAGGCCAATATGGACAATCTTGTCCATATTAGCATGCAGGGCTATGGAGCCGGGTCACGGGGGGAGTGAAGAAACTTCACTCCCCCCATCACCTCCCCCTCCACCGCCGGGTCGTTTGACGGCCATATCGGCCGTCAGGCAGCTCGGTGGCGGGTCGCCGAGTGTGTAGGGCCCTTAAGTCACTTACAGCAGGCACCCCCCTCCTATAGATTTCCCAATGCAGCATTACTCACTTTTTCAGCCAGCTCCTTGGCCACTCCAGCCTGCTTGCAGCCGCACTCTCCACTGATTATTACACTCACAGGTTCCCCCTGCACACAAGCACATCCCGCATAACACCACCCCTTACCTGCCAGGTGACTCCAGTCACCGGTTACCCCCCCTGTACCTGAGAGCACAACATCCCCCCCCTGCACCTGAGAGCACAACATTCCCCCCCCCCTGCACCTGAGAGCACAACATCCTCCCCCCTTCCCCTGCACCTGAGAGCACAACATCCCCCCCTGCAGCCGATCAACTGGCTGACTTCGGCTGTACCTAGCCGCAGACATCCCGCACCACCCCCCACCCCAGCTGATTACACATTGCTTACTAGACGGGCGCTCCAGCCGCCCGCGCTCCCCCTTCCCCCGCTGATTACTTAATAGACGGCCGCTCCAGTCGCCCGTGCCCCGCCCCCACGCTGATTACTTACTTGTTGCCGCACTCCCCCCCCCCCCCTGCTAACTACATACTGGACAGCCGCCCGCACCCCCCCCCCCCCCCCCGGCGGACTACTCACTGGCCGCGCGCCGCTCCTGCAGCACACAGTCTCCCCTTCCATCCTCCCTGTCGATGGCTAACTTCAGGCTGCGGCGGCGGCACACCTGTGACAGCGCTGCGGCACCCCAGGGAGCAGCGGCGCACAATTTGTGAAACCATGCTCTAATGATAGCCTTGGTTGTTCCTAACATACCAAATTGAAAGTTATTTACATAGAGTATTGATTGCTGTGAAACATAATAATTACAATAGGCTTTTAAAACCTGGCAAATCTTCGTAAACAATTTCACACACAGGCAATATACTGTATCCCTTCAAAAGGGAATTGTTCTTTCTTATGTAGATATACCTGCAGATCAATTAATTTGCAGATATATCTACAGACGGACCGGGCAGTGTGTTGTGCATACGCACTGCCCGATCTGTCAGGACTGACATCCCAAACTGGGTGTGCATTTACATGCGCCCGTCCAGTTGTGCTGTCAATCACCGCCGGCCACCGCAGCAAGTGTACGGTGGTTGGCTGACCGCCTGTACGCACAGCACGATTCGCCAATATGTCGTTAGGTATATTGGCCATCAGCTGTGCTACAGGGCCGACACGATATGTCTGTGAACGATGGCGTTCACAGACATATCGCTCGCACACACTGGCCGACGGACCTATGATATATCTGCCGTTCAATAGAACGCCCACTATATCGTCCAGTGTACATGCCTTTGGAATTGTTCTTCCAACTTCATTCCTCATGTGATATTGTTGAACATACAGTACATAAATTATTATACACTGTATAAGCTTTGTCTGTCTTTATTTTTCTCTCTTTGTCAGGGGGCATTCATGCGGTACAAGTCAGACATTAGTGATGCTGCACCATAAATTATATGTTTCTTGGTGTGTAGTGATGTCACATGACTAACTATGAATTGTCCCGTGACTGAACATAAAGCTGTAAGTGAAAGTAAAAACTATGGGGGTTATTCAGGTTTGTTACCAAACCAAAAAAGTTAGCAGTTGGGCAAAACCATGTTGCACTGCAGGTGGGGCAGAAGTAACATGTGCAAAGAGAGTTAGATTTGGGTGAGTTATATTGTTTCTGTGCATTGTAAATACCGGCTGCTTAATTTCTACATTGCAATTTAGACTTCAGTTTGAACACACTTCACCCAAATTTAAATCTCTCTGCACGTTACATCTGCCCCACCTGCAGTGCAGTATGGTTTTGCTCAATTGCTAAGTTTTTTGGTTTGCTAACAAACTTGAATAAGGCCCAATGACTGGATATGTGCATCGTCTCTTACAAAGCAACTTGTTGAAAATTTTGAATTGTGTATTAAACAGGATATTTGAAGTGGCTTTGAAGGCATGTGACCAGTATGTAAGCACTCGGCATATCATCATCATCATCATTGTAGTCATCTATTTGTAAGACACTACAGTACTTGGCAGTGTTGGGCAGTTGGTATATACAGAAAAAGGAATAGAAAATAAAAACAAAAAGTGACAAACAACACAAGGTTAATGGAAAAGGTAGTTATGAGACAGAGGGGTTGATGTATCAAGCAGTGAAAAGAGTAGAGAGGTGGACCAGTGTAAAAGTTGCCCTTAGTAAACCAATCAGTTTTGATGTAACATCTCGTACATTCTATAAAAAGATAGGTAGAAGCAGATTGGTTTATGGGCAACTTCTTCACTAGTCCACTTCTCTACTTTTTCACAGCTTGATGCATAAACCCTAGAGGGTAGAGAAGGCCCAGATTGTGAGAGCTAACAGTCTAAACTTTAGACTGTTAGCTCTCACAATCTGGGACTTCTCTACTACCCAAACTTTTTGCAAAGAGGGCCAGATTTGGTGAGGTGGCACCTCGCCAAATCTGTCCCTCTTTGCAAAAAGTTTGGACACCCCTGGTCTAAAGTGAGATGACAACAATGAGATAATAGAGCTGGACCCTAAGTGAAGATAGGACTAAAGCTGTTTCAAGACAGAAGGAGTAGTATCAGGTAAAGGAAGCATATGCTATAATGAACAGGTGGGATTCGTGACAACTCTTGAAAGACTGAAGGTTGGAGGAGATAAATGTATTAATGGTTCATTAAGCCAGATACTTCTGGATGGTGGTATTACTACTCCCATCGCCCTGTTTGACCATGCACCATGCTCCATGCAATCACTTTCCTCAAGACAGACCTTTCAGATGACCCTGTGCACAAGGCCTGACAACTCCTATTTTGAGTCACATGTTCAAACTTGGCAATAATTAAAAAAATGTTGTGCCATTTAGTAATTGATGGAATGAAAGTGTTATATACTGTAGCATTCATCAGCTGAGCCAGCGATAGCACAATCACTGGCCAACTAACTCAGCATTGGCTGCGCCACACCCAATACAAAAGCAGAATTTATACCTCCTTCCAAGCACTCACTAGCTGAATAATCACACCCATGTGGTCTACCTGTGAAACTGTGCTGTGTGCAGACAAATGTGAAGGTTTAATCCTGTCTGCAGCATAAGCCTGCGGACTCTCAGAGGAAGCCGTTGTCTCTCCTATAATAGTCTATGACAAACTACTGTTTTTGCCACATACTGTACCCTCGCCTTAGCTTCAACAACCTACTGTAGGTGAAGCAGACATTGGCAAACTGCTTTTTTTTTTTGCCATATGCCCATTCCCTTAGCTTTGCCAATCTAGGCGAATGGGATATTGCATGAAATGCCTATTTATGGGAGACAGCGTCTGCATTTTTATTCGAGATGAGCGGGTTCGGATGTAATGCCAGAATTAACGCCAGTTTTGTTTTATCCAGATTTTTTCTATTGGCTATCCAAAACACGTGACATCCATGAGCCAATAAAATGCCGTTTTGAGAACCGAGTAAATCCGAGTAAAACCGAGTAAAACCGAACCCGCTCATTTCTAATTTTTATGCATGGCTCCTAATCTATGTTTCACGATGAAGTAGAAAGGCTGCAATGACGAGACCCACCAGGTAACTCCCGCATAGATCTTTTAGTAGGTAAGTAAGGCCATGCGCCCTTGGGGATTCCAACACAGCCTCCACTGTGTATAAATGTCAATTAGATATGCCACAGCAGGGCCGAAACTAGGGGGGGGCTAGGGGGGCAGGCGACCTGGGCGCCAGATTGGAGGGGGCGCCGAGACCCCCTAACACCCGCCGCGGCACTTACTTTTAAACCCCCTTCTCCCGAGTGCCCAGCTCGGGGGGCGGGGTTTCGCGGAATGACGCGATTGCGTCGTGACGTCACGGCGCAAACGCGTCATTCCACGAAACCCCGCCGGAGGAGGGAGAAGAGGGAGCCCGGAGCCGCGCAGACGAGGAGGGAGAGGCGGCTGAAGAGCGGCGAGAACCGCTTCAAATGTAAGTCAGCCCCTCTCCCTTCCTCTCTCTCTCTCTCTCTCCCTCCACCACCTGCCGCAATGTGTAAAATGGGGACCTGTGCCTGCTGCAATGTGTAAAATGGGGACACTTGCCAGCGTACTGTGTAAAATGGGGACCTGTGCCTGCCGCTATGTGTAAAATGGGGACACTTGCCAGCGTACTGTGTAAAATGGGGACCTGTGCCTGCCGCAATGTGTAAAATGGGGACACTTGCCAGCGTACTGTGTAAAATGGGGACCTGTGCCTGCCGCAATGTGTAAAATGGGGACACTTGCCAGCGTACTGTGTAAAATGGGGACCTGTGCCTGCCGCTATGTGTAAAATGGGGACACTTGCCAGTGTACTGTGTAAAATGGGGACCTGTGCCTGCCGCTATGTGTAAAATGGGGACACTTGCCAGCGTACTGTGTAAAATGGGGACCTGTGCCTGCCGCTATGTGTAAAATGGGGACACTTGCCAGCGTACTGTGTAAAATGGGGACCTGTGCCTGCCGCTATGTGTAAAATGGGGACACTTGCCAGCGTACTGTGTAAAATGGGGACCTGTGCCTGCCGCAATGTGTAAAATGGGGACACTTGCCAGCGTACTGTGTAAAATGGGGACCTGTGCCTGCCGCAATGTGTAAAATGGGGACACTTGCCAGCGTACTGTGTAAAATGGGGACCTGTGCCTGCCGCTATGTGTAAAATGGGGACACTTGCCAGCGTACTGTGTAAAATGGGGACCTGTGCCTGCCGCTATGTGTAAAATGGGGACACTTGCCAGCGTACTGTGTAAAATGGGGACCTGTGCCTGCCGCAATGTGTAAAATGGGGACACTTTTTCCTGCCGCAATGTGTAAAATGGGGACACTTTTTCCTGCCGCAATGTGTAAAATGGGGACACCTGTCTGCCGCAATGTGTAAAATGGGGAATGGGGTCACATGCCTGTCGTACTGTGTAAAATGGGGACACTTTTTCCTGGATATGAAATTTATGTTAGAATAGGCAGTTTTTCAGGTAAAAAAGTTCTGAAAGAGATATATATATATAATATTTTTATTCATTTGTTTTTTATTTTTTTATTTTATTTTATTATTTTTATTTATTTATTGTAAAATATTTTTTTTTTTTTGCGGGGGGGGGGGGGGGGGGGTGTCAAATGACTACCTTGCCCCGGGTGACAAAAATCCTAGTTTCGGCCCTGGCCACAGCTTATGCCCTATGCGTTTTTCAGAACTTATACATAGCCCTCTGGAATGTGGCCAAAAGGCAATACTTTATACTGTAATAAACCATCAGGTGGAGAGAATGCAGTTTTGGGCTTGGCCAAGGCTGTCAGGTTTAACTGCCAAGATCCTTTGTGAGGTCTAAAGTAGTGATGTGCACCGGAAATTGTTTCGGGTTTTGTGTTTTGGTTTTGGATTCGGTTCCGCGGCCGTGTTTTGGATTTGGATGCGTTTTGGAAAAACCTCCCTGAAATTTTTTTGTCGGATTCGGGTGTGTTTTGGATTCGGGTGGTTTTTTTTTAACAAAAAACCCTCAAAAACAGCTTAATTCATAGAATTTGGGGGTCATTTTGATCCCATAGTATTATTAACCCCAATAACCCCAATAACCATAATTTCCACTCATTTCCAGTCTATTCTGAACACCTCACACCTCACAATATTATTTTTAGTCCTAAAATTTGCACCGAGGTCGCTGGATGGCTAAGCTAAGCGACCCAAGTGGCCGACACAAACACCTGGCCCATCTAGGAGTGGCACTGCAGTGTCAGACAGGATGGCACTTAAAAAAATAGTCCCCAAACAGCACATGATGCAAAGAAAAAAATAGGTGCACCAAGGTCGCTGGATGGCTAAGCTAAGCGACCCAAGTAGCCGACACAAACACCTGGCCCATCTAGGAGTGGCACTGCAGTGTCAGACAGGATGGCACTTAAAAAAATAGTCCCCAAACAGCACATGATGCAAAGAAAAAAAGAGGTGCACCAAGGTCGTTGGATGGCTAAGCTAAGCGACCCAAGTGGCCGACACAAACACCTGCCCCATCTAAGAGTGGCACTGCAGTGTCAGACAGGATGGCACTTAAAAAATAGTCCCCAAACAGCACATGATGCAAAGAAAAAAAGAGGTGCACCAAGGTCGCTGGATGGCTAAGCTAAGCGACCTAAGTAGCCGACACAAACACCTGGCCCATCTAGGAGTGGCACTGCAGTGTCAGACAGGATGGCACTTAAAAAAATAGTCCCCAAACAGCACATGATGCAAAGAAAAAAAAGAGGTGCACCAAGGTCGCTGGATGGCTAAGCTAAGCGACCCAAGTAGCCGACACAAACACCTGGCCCATCTAGGAGTGGCACTGCAGTGTCAGACAGGATGGCACTTAAAAAAATAGTCCCCAAACAGCACATGATGCAGAGATAAATATATATATTATATATATATATATATATATATATATATACTGGTGGTCAGCAAAATTCTGCACTGTCCTCCTACTATATACTGCGCACAACTACAATGCAGCACATGTATGGATGGATAGTATACTTGACGACACAGAGGTAGAGCAATGGACTACTGTACCGTACTGCTATATATATATATATATATATATATATACTGGTGGTCAGCAAAATTCTGCACTGTCCTCCTACAATATACTGCGCACAACTTAAATGCAGCACATGTATGGATGGATAGTATACTTGACGACACAGAGGTAGAGCAATGGACTACTGTACCGTACTGCTATATATATACTGGTGGTCAGCAAAATTCTGCACTGTCCTCCTACTATATACTGCACACAACTAAAATGCAGCACAGGTATGGATGGATAGTATACTTGACAACACAGAGGTAGAGCAATGGACTACTGTACCGTACTGCTATATATATACTGGTGGTCAGCAAAATTCTGCACTGTCCTCCTACTATATACTGCGCACAACTAAAATGCAGCACCGGTATGGATGAATAGTATACTTGACGACACAGAGGTAGCGCAATGGACTACTGTACCATACTGCTATATATATATACTGGTGGTCAGCAAAATTCTGCACTGTCCTCCTACTATATACTACAATGCAGCACAGATATGGAGCGTTTTTCAGGCAGAGAACGCAGATATTTGCAGCACACTGAGCACAGATATTTGCAGCACACTGAGCACAGATATTTGCAGCACACTGAGCACAGATATTTGCAGCACACTGAACACAGAAACTGAGAGAACGCAGCCACGTCCTCTCGCTATCATCTCCAATGCACGAGTGAAAATGGTGGCGACGCACGGCTCCTTATATAGAATACGAATCTCGCGAGAATCGGCGGGATGATGACGTTCGGCCGCGCTCGGGTTAACCGAGCAAGGCGGGAAGATCCAAGGCTGCCTCGGAACCGTGTAAAATGGGTGAAGGTTGGGAGGGTTCATATCTTGACGAACCGAACCCGCTCATCTTCATCTCTAGTCTAAAGTGGTCAGATCCTTATATCCGGTTAACTTCTCCACTAGCTCATCTATCTGTGGCATAGGATATGTATCAAACTTTATACAAAGGTCTAAAGTCATACAGATGTTTATATGTCCCATTTTGTTTGGGGCATAGGAGTTTCTATAATGGGTGCATGGTTGCAGTGCACACGGGTCCGTGGGTCTAGACGGGCCCTCTCCTCTCTTAAAACACCAGTGGTTTGGGGACTAGTATAATAGGGCTACAGTGCATCTGGAAAGTATTCACAGCGCTTCACTTTTTCCACATTTTGTTATGTTACAGCCTTATTCCAGAATGGAATAAATTCATTTTTGCCTCAACATTCTACACACAATACCCCATAATGACAACTTGCAAAAAGTTTTTTTGCAATTTTTGAAAATTTATTAAAAAGAAAAAACTACTACTCAGATGAGATCCTGATGGTATACAGGTTGAGTATCCCATATCCAAATATCCGAAATACGGAATATTCCGAAATACGGACTTTTTTGAGTGAGAGTGAGATAGTGAAACTTTTGTTTTTTGATGGCTCAATGTACACAAACTTTATTTAATACACAGTTATTAAAAATATTGTATTAAATGACCTTCAGGCTATGTGTATAAGAAACATAAATAAATTGTGTGAATGTACACACACTTTGTTTAATGCACAAAGTTATAAAAAATATTGGCTAAAATGACCTTCAGGCTGTGTGTATAAGGTGTATATGAAACATAAATGCATTCTGTGCTTATATTTAGGTCCCATCACCATGATATCTCATTATGGTATGCAATTATTCCAAAATACGGAAAAATCCCATATCCAAAATACCTCTGGTCCCAAGCATTTTGGATAAGGGATACTCAGCCTGTAATTTATAATTGCAAAGTCTCTGTAGGAGTCCGATTTTGTGTATCACAATAGAACTCTATGAGCAGGTGGAAAACAATTATATTCATGCATATTTGCGGCTAGAAGGATGCCGTTATCGGACCAGGTAAGTGTGACGTCCCACCATGCTGATTACCTGGTCTTTCTTGCGAGGGAGAACCAAGGTAGGCTATGCTCACCCCGTGGACGGCATCCTTCTAGCCACAAATCTCCATGAATATAATTGTTTTCCACCTGCTCATCGAGTTCTATTGTGATACACAAAATCGGACTCCTACAGAGACTTTGCAATTATAAATTATACCATCAGGATCTCATCTGAGTACATAGAGACTGGCTATCATTGGGCTATCTCATCTCTAATATTAATTAGTGAATCTAATGAATGATTTGATACATACAGTTTATAGCAACAGACAGCACAGCATCTGTCACATTGTTGCGATTGCAATCGATACATCTATTATGTGATATTGTCTTGTTTGAATCCGCTTTGTACTGTGCACAGTATTTTTTAATCTTTATTGTGATATTTTACATATATAAAAATACTTTTTTCATTGGAATATTGTCTATTTGACACACGGTGGTTCTTTATACATTATACATTTATATTGTTTCACACTCCGTTAATCCCAGGCGCAGTTGTTATACTGTTCCTTCTTGCTTTTATTATACAAACCTGCAGAGATTTGTTCACAACAGCGAAGGGGAGTGGCGGAGGTGGACAGAAACATCCATACAGATATGCTGGATTGCTAACCATTGGATATTTACCACTCAGCGCCGAGGTTGTTGTTTTATATTGTTTCATTGCCACTAGGTATTGGTCTGGTGATGAGCAGTGCCTGGTTTCCTCCATACATGACGCCTGGCATTCACACTAAAAAGTTCAATTATTGTCTCATCAGACCAGAGAATTTTGTTTCTCATGGTCTGAGAGTCCTTCAGGTACATTTTGGCAAACTCCAGCTGGGCTACCATGTGCATTTTACTAAGGAGTGGCTTCCGACTGGCCACTCTATCATACAGGCCTGATTGGTGGATTGCTGCAGAGATGGTTGTCCTTCTGGAAGGTTCTCCTCTCTCCACAGAGGAATGCTGTAGCTCTGACAGAGTGACCATCGGGTACTTGGTCACGTCCCTGACTAGGGCCCTTCTCCCCCGTTCGCTCAGTTTAGACAGCCAGCCAGCCAGCTCTAAGATGAGTCCTGGTGGTTCCGAACTTCTTCTATTTACGGATGATGGAAGCCACTGTGCTCATTGAGACCTTCAAAGAAGCAGATATTTTTCTGTACCCTTCCCTAGATTTGAGTCTCAAGACAATCCTGTCTCGGAGGTCTACAGACAATTTTGACTTCATGCTTAGTGTGTGCTCAGACATGCACTGTCAAGTGTGGGACCTTATATAGGCAGGTGTGTGCCTTTCCAAATCATGTCCAATCAACTGAATTTACCACAGGTGGACTCCAATTAAGCTTTAGGAACTTCTCGAGGATGATCAGTGGAAACAAGATGCACCTGAGCTCAATTTTGAGCTTCATGGCCAAGGCTGTGAATACTTAATACATGTGATTTCTTAGTTTTTTATTTTATAATAAATTTGCAAAAATCTCAACAAAAAGTTTTTTCACTTTGTTATTGGTATTGTGTGTAGAATTTGGAGGGAAAAAATTAATTTATTCCATTTTGGAATAAGGCTGTAACAACAAAATGTGGAAAAAGTGAAGCACTGTGAATACTTTCTGGATGCACTGTATTCCACTTGCTCCACAATGCCTAATTGAATCAAACGTTGAACTTTTTGTTTTACCACAACCCGTATATCCTCGGGTATATGGTAGGAACGTTGTTAAACTACGACCAAGGGGTGTGACTATTTCATTTTCTATAAGAGTGGCATGCCCAGGAATTGGTGAAAAGACGTCCCTGTTTCAATCCACCATTTTTACCACTTGTTGCCTTAGAGGCAGTGCCAAAGAGGACTTAATAGATACCTCACAGTCCTCTCTTTAATGGCTAGCATTGAAGTCACAAGAACTTCCTCGTGCCAAGGCTGTAGTAGGTTGACATGGTAAATTTGTTATTCCTGCCTTCCACCCAGCTGGCGGACTCTATAGTTCACTGACCCCACTCAGAGCCGGATTAAGGCTATTGGGGGCCCGGGGAACTTCTGACAGTGGGGCCCCTGATAAAGAGGCAAGCAGAGGAATTATAAGAACATTTGAGATATATATATATATATATGTGTGTGTGTATATATATATATATACATGTGTGTGTACATATATATATATATGTATACATATATATATATATATATATATATATATATATATATATGTGTGTGTGTATGTAGAACATAGACCAAAAATGGCTGGCACTCAAGAAGACTTGTAAAGTAAACACAGATGCAGTTGCTGAAAGCCAACGTTTCAGGGCTATGCCCTTTTATCAAGACCAACTGTACAAAACAAACAAAGAAACATTTATACGGTACATTACCAAAGCCACCTCAAGTGCGGACGTCCACCGCTCTCCGGGAGACCCGATGACGTCATGGGCGCACGCCGGTGCCGGCGACCCGGTGTCTCTAGGGAGCGTGGTGCGGGAACAGTGTGAGCCATCACCATGGTTACCAAACGGAGCTGGATATAGAATGCAGGATTAAACGATCTCATGCAGTGGGGGCACAGAGTGTTTACATAGCACAAGCGACTAGCAGCTGTAGAAGGCAAGCATGCTACTGAATTAAAAGTATAACATGCAGCAGTGGGTAAACTAATTAAACTATATGGCCATGTCAAATGAGTATTAACCATTTAACTACAGAGAACAATACATGCTAGCGCAAAACATCAGAGTGACTATAATAAAGGCCACCCACATTGACTATAGGGGTAACTAATATATACGGTTAATAACATAAGATATGGAACAGAAAAGGATGTAAAGAGAAATATATGTCTAGGGATCTAATAAATAGTCATCATAAGAAGCATGCGTAAGAAAGTACATCATTTAGTCCAAACGGTTTAACCGTTTGAAGTGTATGATCCAGCGGGATTCCTTTTGTAACAGAAGACGACCACGGTTGCCACCTCTAACGTTTTCAGGGACTCCATCGATGATTTTGTAACGGATTGATGCCAGATTATGTTGTAATGCTTTAAAGTGGCGAGCAACCGGTTGATCGGACCCACGTCCTTCTAATGCAGCTCATATACTTATGGAGGGCAATCCTCTCTTTAAATTGTCGAATAGTCTTGCCTATATATAGAAGCCCGCAAGGGCACTTGATGTAATATATTACATATCGACTTGAACAAGTAAAGGGGTATGCTATATTAAATTTTTTTGCCTGATCTTGGATGATAGAAGAATTCTCCAGTCTCCAAACTGCTGCATGTAGTGCAACCTAGGCATTTATAGTTGCCTGCCTTCCGGGACAAAAAATGCGTAGGGATTGAAGATTTCATGGATGTAATGTCGTTGTGGACTACAATGTCCTTGATATTTTTTCCTCTACGATATTAGGGTAAGATGAAGGTCTTCACAAAGTTAGGTAATAATTTGTCTTGCGCAGCAATCGGCCAAAACTGTTTGGCTGTTTTCATGGCTGCACCACTAGTAGTGGAAAAGTCCTGTGGCCAAACAATCCGGTCCGGATCGTTGGCTTTAATTGTTTTTTGTAATAATGTTATACGATCATGCTGTAGTACCCTTGCTTTGGCTTTTTTCGAATAATGCCATTTATACCCCCTATTCAAAAACTTGCGGGTCATTAAATCTATCTGATTGATGGCATCAGTGTGATCACTACAGATCCGTAGAATTCTCATAATCTGAGAGTAGGGTAAACCCCAATTAAGGGCCGGAGGGTGGAAACTACTTGCATGTAAAGTGGTGTTTCTGTCTGTATCTTTGACAAACAAGGAAGTATGTAGCCGATGTGTGTGTATGTGTATATATATATATATATATATATATATCCTAAAATTCTAATTAATAGCAGCAGTTCAACGCAGCCAGCCTTACTTTTTGCTCTGACAGGCTGCTGTGGCATAGAACAGACACAACCTCGGACCTCCGCCGGTGCTGCTGGCTCCACAAGTCGCCATGGATCCCTCCTTCCCCTTGCAGCCTGCGTGCCCAGCCAATGACTGAGCCACAGGCTACCTGTTTTACATGCTATTGAACAGCTGAGCCATCGCTCAGCTGTCCTGTACTGAAATGCGGCTGGCAAGGCAGTTGGGATCTGGGAGCGCAGGCAGATGGGATTGGATTCGATCTGAGGCGGGTGGCAGGGGACCATTTTAAAAAGGGGGGCCCAGGTTACTTACCCTAGGGCCCCCCACCTTAATCCGGCTCTGACCCCACTGCTACTATGACCTGCCAGTGTGCAAATAGTTTACTTTGTCCCGTGGGTTGAAAGAACAGACTACTGCCCGAGTGTCATAATGCTTTTTACGATGCTACTGCACCTCCCCTAAGTCAAGTGTTGTTTTACCAGAGAACCTATTATTCTCATCCTCCCATATAATTGTGCAACAAATTGAACTACAGAGGTGTCCTCTCTCATCGTTGCTGCAGTCACGTTAAACAGCCCATCTAGTTGCACCTAGTCATGAGCGTGTTTACGAACAGCAAGCATTTTTTTGTGAATTTTCCACCGACGGTGCATCGTACTCACATTGATATGTGTATAAAACACACAAGCAGGCTATGCTGAGTAAAATGATATGCGATATGATATGATATTCTGTATGTGACTGCAGCTGTATCTGCATTCAAAATGCTATGTTACAGTGTCAGTGGTTGTTTTCCAAGAAAACACTGTAACGTAGCCTTTCATATGCAGATACAGCTGCAGTCGCACACAGAATATATCCATGTCACCTTTCATTTTAATCAGCATAGTCTGCTTGTGCATCTTATTCGCATAGCTCTAGTCCAGGCCTGGCCAACCTGTGGCTCTCCAGATGTTGTGAAACTACACATCCCAGCATGCCCTGCCACAGTTTTAGCATTCCCTAATGGCAAAACTGTGGCAAAGCATGATGGGACTTGTAGTTTTACAACAGCTGGAGAGCCACAGGTTGGCCAGGCCTGCTCTAGTCAGTTCAAATTTCTTTTGGAATTACCAACTTCATATAAAGAAATTGCAGATTCTTAGCTATAGTACTTAGCTTGACATTATGCAATGGAATAGCTTCCAGGGGATGCAGTTAGAATACCGCTAGTCGGGATCCCGGACGTCACAATGCCCACACCGGAATCCCGACTAGCGGTGAAATACCGCCACCGGAATCCCGGCGCCACTTTTCTCCCTCTGTAGGTGTCCACAACACCCATAGAGGGAGAATGTAACCTTTCTAGCGCTCGCCCCGCTGCCGGCATACTGGTGGCCAGGATCCCGCTGTCGTTATACTGACGGCTGGGATCCCGGCTGCTGGTTTTTCATACTGATCCCGCTTCCAGATAGCACATGGCATAATAAAGTATTACTAAAATGTATTGGTGCCCCCAAACTAATTTTTTTTAATAGACCCACCAGGTCCATGCCTATTTGCTCAAAGGGAAATTTAACCACCAGAATAGGAATCAGTGGGGCCCTGTAATCAGCTTTTGGAGATGACTTCTGACATACTTGGCAGGACAGGCTGTACCTTTTTACTGCTGCACGTATTTCTGGCCAGTAGAACCATAGTAACACTATTTATAGGATCTTTTTCCTCACAAAGATGTCTGTGTGCAGCTTTCTAAACAAAAGGAATGTGGAGAGACTTTGCCTACTGGCAACAGTTTTTGTTTCCCCTCTGAAGCCTTAGACATGTGTTGCAGTGCCGTATATTGGTCTATTGCCATAACCAGGTCCTCATAAGTCTGCTGATCTGCTTGCGGCATCCACCACTGTACAGTAATCTCTGGTTAAATCCGTGGATACAGTGGTCAAAGGCATCATACGACCAGGTGAATTGGGTTCTGGCTGCAGCCAGCTCTTTAACACTGGAGAGTTTTGACAGCTGTGAACGAACTGCTTTTACCCTTGATGAAACACCAATCATGTAAGTGCTGAGCTTTTTACTTGGTTCCATCACTCCAATCTGGGCCATAATCTCAGTTTTTAATTGATGATATTTAGCAGCCTGTTCATCAGCCAAATCAATATAGGCCTGCTGAGATTCCCCACCCAAATGAGATGCCAGCTTTTTCACCCATACTTCTGGTGGCCATTTAAGCCACCTTTAAAATGCTAAGACAGTGGTTCTCAAACTGTGTGCCGTGGCACCCTGAGGTGCCTCGGGACACTTGCAGGGGTACCTCGGGTTGGTGGTCCAACACCAATTAAAATTATTTATGGTCAATGTAATTGGCAAAACCAGACCAGTGCTGGTGGCTGTCAATCATAACATATGTGGATAAACAGAAGCAAATATTGTCACTCACTACACAATGGAACCTAAGGATGACATATAAACACAATTTACTTAATTTAGTATTTCTTTCTAAATGTCTCAATACGAAATTTAGGGCCGAGGGTGCCATGAAAACAATTCTGATACCTCTAGGGTGCCATGATTAAAAAAAGATTGGGAACCACTGTGCTAAGAGATATGCGTCTACATCATTTGAGGAGGTAATTTTCTGCAAGATAGTTTGTCTAGACACCCCATGTCCCTGCCTTGCTTGAACAAGCTCTTCAAATAAGAGCTTAGTATTTTCTACCTGGGCCTCTGCGACCTGCAGCCTAGTGGTCATTCACATTCACCAAAACCCTTGGAATATCTCCCAAACTGGTGTCTGGTTGTGTATGAAAGCAAAACTTTACCCCCCTCAGCATAAATTAACAGTTTTCACTTGTACCACCTTTTGTTTTCAAGAGTATTCTTAACACAGCAAAACATTGTACTTGATGTGGAACTACAACAACTAACATTAATGAAGACCTGTCTCTTTGAGTGCTTTAAGAAGCCAAAAACAGACTGTGCAGCAATACAATGACATAAGTAGGACAAGGACATGGAACAAGTGTAGGGCAACTCATGTATCTTGTAGGGCAAGCAGTGGTACTTCATAGGGAGTGGAGACCGTTTGGCACTCAATTACACTATCAGAGCAATTGAAGGTGACTTGAAAACAAAATACAAGGAGCACAAGTGGCATGGATACTGCTAAGAGGAAGAGGAAAGTGGACCCTGACTATAAGAGCTTGGGTGAACTGAAAAGTGCAGGTCAAGGGTTGATAAGTAAATTAAGATTTGGAAGGAGGGCTTGTAGGCTTTAATGACTAGGTGTGCATGGGGCATGTTTGAAGTGGGCAAGACTGGTATTCGGTCTGACTTTGCGAGGGAGTGAGTACCAGAAGATGAAGAATGGAGGGGTGGGAGGTGGTATACACAGAGATGTGGTTGAATATGTACTGTAGGAAGAGAAGGGATGAGTAAGGGCTTCATACATGATGGTAAGGAGTGTTCACTGGTTTCTGAGGAGGATAGGGAGCTAGTGAAGCAGGTTGCAGAGAAGTGTTTACAGAGGAAAGAGTTTTTTCTACTTATATAGAAAGAGGAGGAGGATCTGGTGGGATTGAGCAGCAGAAAGGGGCGGGGGGGGAGTAGAACAGGAGGTAGAACAGTGGATAAAGAGGGAGCAGAGCGGGATGGGCCACAGCTGGGAGCAGACTGAGGTGACCGGGTCCCTTTACTAACATATCTATCTATCTACCTATCTTACATACAGTATACATGCATTCTGATTTGGTATACAGATAACTGTTCAGCGAGTAACTGCTTCTGAGCATATTTGCTAATTAAAGTCACTTAACACAACATTACCTCTCTAACCTCACTTACCATATCTTGGTATTTCTTATTATTTATTTTTGGTTAGATTGATGGGTGTAATGATTGTACTTGGACGGGGAGAGTCCAGCCTCGACTTCTTTTTCATTTGAGCAATACTGTACCTGTTTGGGAAATTTCTTGTAATCCAATAGGCTGCATGCAAAAATGGTTTGCAATCGCTCGTTATATGGGTTTACAGTAACAAGTCAGTTAATCACACATGGGCCAGATATGAACCTGACTCATTTCATTTGGGAGATATTTATCTGCTCCCATATTTACCACTGACTTTATGACTGATTTAATTCATTGTACTTGTATCGTATTAATTGTATTGATTTATTTAATGGAATCCAGGTTAATTCAGCCAGAAATTCAGAGGTACATATGGGTGCAAACATTCTGGTGGCTGGAGCTGGTTAGATCAGTGTCTCTGCGGCACAGTAATTATAAACCGCAGTAATACTTTCAGACTGTCAGCTTCTAGATAAAAACTTAAATGGAAAATTATATGTGCATCAAAGCTTTGGATTCCTATACAAATAAGTAATCTCTAGCGCTCCACACATGGTCTATAACGAGCTAAATTAGTTAATTTCTTTCAGAAATAACGTTCCAATCACATGCAGGTGCCACAATTGAAAAACAGCCAAAAGCAATGATGAAACTGTCACATAGTAAAAGCTTTAAACTACAGAAGATCATAGGTCACTTTTAATTACTTAACCTACTTAAAGAGCCAGGGGAATTTCTTTTTTATTTTCAACAGTTTATGACGCCCTAAAAGTATTATTACATTTCATGATTTTTAAAGACGTAAACTTAACGATAGTTACTTTTAGTATCATTTAAGTGGAGCATCATCAACTGAAAAGAATAAATGTTATTATTCATTTATTAGAGAATGCTTAAATGACTACCAGTGGTTTACCTGTGAGCCTGACTTTAGTGATGGGTTATATTTGAGGGAATAATAATAAACTAACATCCAGAAATATATTTTTGAAAATAAAGAGTGAAAATAAAGTACAGTAATATCAAGGAGTCAGCGTTTCTTTTTCTAGGGATTGGTGATGTCAAATTAATGTTATCAGTTTCTATAAGGAAACAAATTGTAATCTGTATAATGTCAAAGCGGTTAACGTGATTTTTTTAAAAAAAGCATTTGGTTCAGTTTTATATAACAGATTTGTGCAAAATATAATGACATTGGGACTAGGCAAAAAAAATTACTTGAATAGACAATAGGTAAAGAGATCAGAAAGACATGGTAATTATAAATGGACCCATGAGTTGTGCACAAGAAATGTTAAGTTGAAGGGGATACCGCACATGGCAAATATAAGTTCATCGCACCTGCAATTCACAGGTAATTGAATTGACCACTGATACCACTTTTAGATCGCAAATGCCTGGTCGCACATAGGAATTGGAAACGGGTCCTTCCCGAGGGCGAGCTGACATAGGACCCTGAGAACTGTCTTCCTGACCTGGCAATATGCTAGGTCAAGTTGCCATCGAGGGCAGGGACTGCGGTGGCATCAGGGGGCGTGTGCGGAGGCAGCGCTGGGAGATAAGATCATCTCTGACCAAATCTCAAGTTGGAAGTCACTGCTGAGGGAGTTGGTAATACCCCTTGATGGATTTAGAATTGATTAAATACATTTCCTTAGTGTTTACTATATATATATATATATATATATATATATATACTCACACGGACATGTGTGTGTGTGTATATATATATATATATATATATATATATGCATATATGTGTATATATAAATATATATCCACAGAATGTCCTGCACTCTCATCAATACATAAAAGTAAGTATGCGGGTGCTCCTAATGACCATATATGGCCACCAATATACCGCAACTACCACCAAAGTGGAAGGTGCACTCTCGCCAAAAACAGTCTCTGAGTCCACTTGTTGAGTCAACTTGGTTTAATCAGGTTCAAAAGTGATGCCGTCAATCATCGACGTTTCGGTCCATATGTGGACCTTTATCAAGATAGGCGCTTCAAAACATCTAAACAATAAACATTAAAAACAGTTAAAATCAAGATAGTGTGAAAACACACCAAATCACCTACACCGTCACCACCAGTGCCTCCCAGGCCCTAATGACAGTCAAAGAATGGCAGGTGAATACGACTGAACAGTATTAGACGTGCTTAAAGTGCATCATATGCCCATGCTCCAATAATCAAGGAAAACCTCCACCCACACCTCAAGCCTCAACGAGGTACAAATACACCTAACGGGTGAGATTACCTGGGTAAAACACCAATATCAGTATGACCTGATGCATGGTTCCATTTAGATAGGACACACTGTAATTGGAATCAAACATGTGGCCTGTCACACAACCAACCAGGAACAACAAAGGTATAGGAAACAACTAAGGAGGTATAAAACATGCAACCTAATGTAAGTCATACCTGGTGCAATATAAGACAACATTTAGCAGCTATATCTCAATCAGCTAGGGTTAGCATGTCATCTATAACCAAAAAGAAGAAGAGTACTTACAGACTATTCAAAGAACAAACATCACGGATAGCAGCGGAGGTAGCATACTTAAAGCTCCGGTGCCATGAGCCTAATGATAGCTGCATGCTACATAGAGCCAAGGCTAGGCTATTTAAGGCACTCAAACAGGAAGTGCCTATTACAACTACAAAAGTGAATACTCACTGCTATAGAAGAAACCAACATGCCTGATCAATAACCCTGTGTACTAGAATAAGTGGTGTAGTGGCCGGATCAATTGTGGGACACACAGAACACCATAAATGTATAAAACGCTTTCAATTACATTTAAATTAGCCGCGCGCCGGGAACGCGACTTCCGCGTTCCACCAACCGGAAGTAGATGCGTTCTATTAACCGGAAGTGACGCGGCCCGGCACCGCCGAGCGGAGAAGCCGCTAAAACTACACAAACCCAAGAAACAGGGTATAAAAAAAAGGAGCAATCAGGCAACTATTCAAAGATCAAGTGAAATGAAACCTATGGTGTCCTAACTGTAATCAAACTATCGATCATTACAAGGTCCCGCCCCGCCGGAAGTGACATCAGCGCTCAGCAGGCTCTCAGTAGTCAGTAAAGCTGTCAATCACAGGGGAAGTCTCAGTATCAAAACACTGATCCTATAATGTTATATGGGTGAATAACGTATGGGTAAATAGAAAGCCTGAGGGTCATGGCGACCAATAATCTCACCAACCTCGTACCAAATACATATTAATCCATCAAACCAACAAATAAATATGTCAAATTAAAGAAAATACACAATGGACAGAAGTTCAAATGTTGTTAAACATAAAAGTAAGATAGGTCGTTGTATGGTGAGATGATTGGTCAAATGGCCACCTCATGATCTGTCAAGGACCTGGGATGGCAACGGGAATGAAAAACATAAAAAATAAAACACTTAATAAAACAAAAAGTGCGCATAATTAATAATAAACGAGAAAATAAAAAACATCAAAAGGGATTTACAGTGTACGTAAACATCTTAGATAGTATATAATTACATATTCGTACTGATGCGCCATACACTTAATCAAATCAAAAGGTGACAAAATAGGACAATCCAAAGTAACACCTACAAAAAAATGTTGAGTGGATTAGCCTCATTGAGGCCTCTCGGAGCTACCGTATTAAGTTTATGGATCCAAAAACTTTCCCTGTGTTTTAGAGTTAGTGTTCGGTCCCCACCAGATTGAGGGGGGGGGGATCCAATCAATGAGTTGACATTTGAGGGTTGCTACTTGGTGTCTAGCAGACACGAAGTGTCGTGACACTGGTTTATCAGAGGTGCCTGAAAGCAGGGCCGTGTAAATGGACGAACGGTGGTTAGCCATTCGATCACGGAAGGGACGCGTCGTCAATCCGACGTAACACAGCCCACAAGGGCATTTTAGGAGGTAAACGACATGATCCAGTCGACAATGAAGATGATACTTGATGGGAATCTTTTTCCCTGTATAGGGATGGTAGAGAACGGGGCCAATTATCATTGATCTACACGTGGTGCATCCCCCACACGAGAAACAACCCGGCTTGGCCTGCATAAGTTGGATATTAGATTTATTTTGTTCAGGGAAAGTAGTCGGCCTCATCAATAACTGTTTTAAATTAGCACCCCGCCTATAGGCCACCATTGGTGCTGGAGCCCTAGCAAAGGGCAAATGATTGTCAGATGCTATTATGGGCCAATGTCTCCGTAGTGCTTTTCTGGTGACATTTGAAGTACTGTCGAATTGGGTGGAAAAGATCATACGATTCTCACTAACCGTGCTATTAACCTGTTGCCCATTAAAAATATTATTTGCTTTCTTTAGGCACCTTGTGAGTACCGCTCTGGAATACCCTCGTTCCAGAAAGCGGGTGGTTATTTCAGCACATTGTAGATCTTTGAGTGTAGAGGTGGAATTGAACCTCATTGCTCGGAGATATTGTGATATTGGTAAACCCTCTTTTAATGCAGGGGGATGATGACTATTCGCATGTAAGGTCAAATTGCGGTCCGTGGGTTTACGGAACATGGTGGTATCAAGACGATTCCCATTTCTGATAATATTGACGTCCAGGAAGTTAATGGTCGTAGCTGACACTGAGTACGTGAATTTTATAGGACTACCCAGTGAGTTAAGTTGACTCACCATGTTAATGAATTCAAGTTCAGAACCTTCCCAGAGCAAAAAAATGTCATCAATAAACCTTTTAAAAAAAGGTATATGGTGCCCATAGCTCGGCAACAGATGAGTGTTCTCATAATGGGCCATGCAAAGGTTCGCGTACGACGGGGCCAATTTTGACCACATCGCCGTTCCAGCGATTTGTAAAAAATAGTCGTTTTTATACATGAAGTGATTGCAAGTCAAGACCAATGAGGTCAATTCCAACACAAACTCGGTAGGGTACTCCTTACAGGGAGAATCAGAAAGAAATGTCCGTATTACCTCTAACCCCTGCTGATGGGGTATAACCGTATATAAAGAACACACATCCATCGTGACTAACAAAGTGTGATCACTAAGCTTGTCAAAATCCTGGAGATGGGACAAAAAGTCCCCCGTGTCCCTAAGATAACTCTCGGTTTTGGAAACTATAGGCTGTAAAATGCTGTCAACAAAAATGGCAATGGGCTGCAGAAGGGAACCTTCTGCAGCGATAATAGGTCTGCCTGGAGGGCATATAAGTGTTTTATGAATCTTAGGTAGTGTGTACAAAATGGGACACCTGGGTGAATCTATAGTAAGATATTTAAGTAAATCCTCACAGATGTATCCCTGCTCATAGCCTAGCTTCAAACACTGATCGATTTTAGATTTGATCTTGGGTATAGGGTTTACATTCAACCTGCGATAAGTCACAACATCTGCTAGTTGTCGATTAATTTCTGCATCATAGTCAGTCCAATTTTGGACAACAATAGCGCTGCCCTTATCTGCAGGGCGGATCACTATGTTAGAAGAATCTCTAAGTGTTTGTAAGGCTGTCCTTTCAGCAGAAGAAAGATTATCAAACTTTTTTTAGGAGGCAGGATTTCCGAATCCCGTTGTACCAGCCGTAAGAATGTTTTGATGCTAGGGTTAGAGGATGGGGGATCAAATGTGGATTTGGGCCTGAAGTCTAACTTTACTTTATCGGTGGACTTATTGGCAAAATATTCTCGTAGGCGAAGTGAACGCCCAAATTTGTATTGGTCAACAGACCTTTTGAACGAATTAGTTCTACAGGTGGGGACAAACGATAAACCCCGGGCCAAAAGTTTGGTTTCAGCTTCATTTAACTCAATACTTGATAGATTGAAAACATTATTTACTGTCGTCTCCTCCTCCCTCTTCTCCCGGTACCCCCCTCTCCTCGGGTGCGGTCGGTGCAGCTTCTTAACACCCTGGAACAATTGGAAGGCGTCACGCCTCCTCGATCTAAAAAACGAGTACTTTTTGTTTTATTAAGTGTTTTATTTTTTATGTTTTTCATTCCCGTTGCCATTCCAGGTCCTTGACAGATCATGAGGGGGCCATTTGACCAATCATCTCACCATACAACGACCTACAGTATCTTACTTTTATGTTTAACAACATTTGAACTTTTGTCCATTGTGTATTTTCTTTAATTTGACATATTTATTTGTTGGTTTGATGGATTAATATGTATTTGGTACGAGGTTGGTGAGTTTATTGGTCGCCATGACCCTCAGGCTTTCTATTTACCCATACGTTATTCACCCATATAACATTATAGGATCAGTGTTTTGATACTGAGACTTCCCCTGTGATTGACAGCTTTACTGACTACTGAGAGCCTGCTGAGCGCTGATGTCACTTCCGGCGGGGCGGGACCTTGTAATGATCGATAGTTTGATTACAGTTAGGACACCATAGGTTTCATTTCACTTGATCTTTGAATAGTTGCCTGATTGCTCCATTTGTTTATACCCTGTTTCTTGGGTTTGTGTAGTTTTAGCGGCTTCTCCGCTCAGCGGTGCCGGGCCGCGTCACTTCCGGTTAATGGAACGCATCTACTTCCGGTTGGTGGAACGCGGAAGTCGCGTTCCCGGCGCGCGGCTAATTTAAATGTAATTGAAAGCGTTTTATACATTTATGGTGTTCTTTGTGTCCCACAATTGATCCGGCCACTACACCACTTATTCTAGTACACAGGGTTATTGATCAGGCATGTTGGTTTCTTCTATAGCAGTGAGTATTCACTTTTGTAGTTGTAATAGGCACTTCCTGTTTGAGTGCCTTAAATAGCCTAGCCTTGGCTCTATGTAGCATGCAGCTATCATTAGGCTCATGGCACCGGAGCTTTAAGTATGCTACCTCCACTGCTATCCGTGATGTTTGTTCTTTGAATAGTCTGTAAGTACTCTTCTTCTTTTTGGTTATAGATGACATGCTGACCCTAGCTGATTGAGATATAGCTGCTAAATGTTGTCTTATATTGCACCAGGTATGACTTACATTAGGTTGCATGTTTTATACCTCCTTAGTTGTTTCCTATACCTTTGTTGTTCCTGGTTGGTTGTGTGACAGGCCACATGTTTGATTCCAATTACAGTGTGTCCTATCTAAATGGAACCATGCATCAGGTCATACTGATATTGGTGTTTTACCCAGGTAATCTCACCCGTTAGGTGTATTTGTACCTCGTTGAGGCATGAGGTGTGGGTGGAGGTTTTCCTTGATTATTGGAGCATGGGCATATGATGCACTTTAAGCACGTCTAATACTGTTCAGTCGTATTCACCTGCCATTCTTTGACTGTCATTAGGGCGTGGGAGGCACTGGTGGTGATGGTGTAGGTGATTTGGTGTGTTTTCACACTATCTTGATTTTGTTATGCACACCAGTGCCTGCAGGAAAGTACTGGTGTCAGGACTGTTATGCACTCCAGTGCCTGCAGGAATGTACTGGTGTTTGAACTGTAATGCAAAACAAATGGACTTACAGACAGACTGGGGAATATAACATAATGTACACAGAAGGTGATAGGGTAACAAAATACACACAAAGTGAACAGAGAAGCCCAGAGGCTAAGGAACTGGGTATCTCCCTTGTATTAGAACTGCTCAGATGGGAAAAGCAAGATGTTGTGTTTTAATACGTAGAGAACCCGAAATGCTGTTGCTAAGGGCAACAGCAAAACCCTAAAGGGTTACCAACGGGTGTGGCAGTAAACTCCTTGGTCAGAGATGGAATGATAGACACAAGGAGAGTCTCCACAATCCTAATTCTCACTTGCAGTGCACAGGTTCAGCTTACTGCCACTAAACTGACCCCTGACACCTAGCACAGTGAGACAGGATTAGACAGGCAAGTCTTAGAATACAGCCGCAAACTTGCTAAGTTCACAGAGTAGTAACAGAACCCCAGCAAGCTAAACGACTGACTCCAGTCTTACTGCTAGGTCTGGATTGGCAGAGTGTAATACCAAATCCCCAGGCCTATTTGCAGTAAGCAACAAACAAATACAAAGCTACACAGTACTGGCTAACTTTCAGAAACTGACTAACCAACAAAGATTAAGCAGCATCTGCTTACCCTGAGAAGAGGCCTTATAAAGCAGGGGCTGTCCACGCCCCACTCAGACCTCACAGACTGTGAGCACAAAAACCAGCACCGGATCCCCTGCCATGCACAGAGCCTATAACCACTGCACAGCAAAAGACCCAAACCGGAGTATCAGCTGCGCTCAGGTCACTCCGCTAGCACTTGTCTCCCAGTTGCCATGACGACGTGGCAGCACAGGGCAGGAGACCCTAACAGTACCCCCCCTCTGACGAGGGGTCAAAGAACCCCTACCACCGGGTTTATCGGGGAACTGCGAGAAGAAAGAGCGTATCAGTCTGGGGGCATGAAGATCACAACTGCGCACCCACGACCGCTCCTCCGGGCCATACCCCTTCCAGTGCACCAAAAATGACAGTCGACCCCGAACCACCTTGGAGTCAAGAATCCTTTCAACAACAAACTCCCTCTGGCCACGTATCAGAAGAGGGGAAGGTCTTCCACTGGAAGAAGGATTACTAATCGCCCGTTTCAAAAGGGAACAATGAAATGTTTTATTGATACCCAAAGAACGGGGCAGATCTAACTGAAATGCCACCGGATTGATAACCCTGGTGATCTTATAAGGGCCGATGAACCGGGGGCCTAACTTATGAGATGGCTGTCTCAACTTCAAATTCTTGGTAGACAACCAGACGAAGTCTCCTAATTTGAAGCTGCAGGGTCTTTTCCGCTTATCAAAAACCCTTTTGGTCACTAATGACACAGACACAAGGGCTTTCTTCACTTTCCGCCAAATACCTCTAAGGACCGAAACCAAAGAGGAACCACCAGGCGTGGAGTCCAGGGGGTCAAAAGAATTGGCCTTAGGATGATGCCCATACACACAAAGGAAGGGAGAGATCCCTGTAGCAGAGTGAGCCGCGTTGTTATAGGCAAACTCCGCCATGGACAGATGAGCAACCCAGTCAGTCTGACACTTGGAGACATAACACCTGAGGAACTGCTCCAAGGACTGGTTCACCCTTTCAGTCTGCCCATTAGACTGCGGATGGTAGCCCGACGACAAGCTGACAGAAATCTGGAGATCGGAACAAAATGCCCTCCAGAATTTGGCCACAAACTGGGATCCGCGGTCAGAGACCACATCAAGTGGCAACCCGTGGAGACGCACAACATGCAGCATAAATAATTCAGACAGGCGTCTGGCCGATGGCAGCCCAACCAGTGGAACGAAGTGCGCCATCTTCGAAAACCTGTCAACGACAACCCAGATGGCTGTCATCCCCGAGGATTTGGGCAAGTCCACCACAAAATCCATTGAAATGTGGGTCCATGGC
Organism: Pseudophryne corroboree; assembly: GCF_028390025.1. Lineage (NCBI taxonomy): Eukaryota > Metazoa > Chordata > Amphibia > Anura > Myobatrachidae > Pseudophryne > Pseudophryne corroboree. The sequence goes on along the minus strand of NC_086447.1, from coordinate 101,202,084 downwards.
TTAGATGGGATAGAGAGTGGATGTAATGGGCCAACAGGAACCCCTCTAGGAGTCTTATTTCGGGCACAGATGTCACATGCCCGAACCCACTGATCCACATCCTTAGCCACCGAGGGCCACCACACCGCCCTAGATAGCAACTCCCGAGTTCTGGCAATACCCAGGTGACCTGCAGACTTCTTGGCATGGAATTCCAGGAACACTCGCTGTCTTAACCTAGGAGGCACAAACAAAAGACCTACCGGAAGGTCTGGAGGAGCCTGCTCCTGTGCTCTAAGGACTAATGATAAGAGGTCCTGGGTAATGCCCACTTTAATACATGATGGGGAAACAATGGGCAACGGCTCCTCGGTGGTCTCCTGGATTGGAGCAAAACTCCGCGAGAGCGCATCAGCCTTGATGTTTTTTGACCCAGGGCGATATGTTATCAAAAAATTAAAGCGAGCAAAAAACAAAGCCCATCGTGCCTGCCTGGCATTGAGACGCTTCGCTGACTCTAAATATGCCAGATTCTTATGGTCAGTGAGAATTGAGACCACAAACTTAGCCCCCTCAAGCCAGTGTCTCCACTCCTCGAGTGCATCCTTAATAGCCAACAATTCCCGGTTACCCACATCATAATTCATCTCGGCAGGCGAAAATTTACGGGAAAAGTAAGCACAGGGATGAAGGCGATTATCAGACACTCCCATCTGAGAAAGCACTGCCCCAATACCCATCTCAGAGGCATCCACCTCCACCACAAAAGGACGCTCTGGATCTGGGTGTCGCAGCACCTTGGCCGAAACAAATGCCCTTTTGAGACGGGCAAAAGCCGCTTTAGCCTCACAAGACCAGTGAGCAACATCCGCCCCTTTCTTAGTGAGTGCTACCAAGGGCGCCACTATAGACGAAAATCCAGCGATAAATCGTCTATAAAAATTCGCAAAGCCCAGGAAACGCTGAAGCGCCTTCAAACTAGTGGGCTGCACCCAATCCAGGACTGCCTGTACCTTGGAACCCTCCATTTGGAAACCTTCTGGGGAGATAATATATCCTAGAAATGTGATTTGCTGAACTTCAAATTCGCACTTCTCCAGCTTCGCCCCAAGCCGGTGGTCTCTGAGTTTCTGGAGGACTAAGCGTACATGCTTCCGATGTTCCTCCAGGGAATGGGAGAAGATTAGGATGTCATCTAAGTATACAACTAAGAATCTATCCAAATATTCCCTGAGCACATCATTCATGAAATCCTGGAAGACTGCCGGGGCATTACAGAGCCCAAAAGGCATCACCAAATATTCATAATGCCCTGAGTGGGTATTAAAGGCAGTCTTCCATTCATCCCCCTCTCTTATTCGGATTAGATTGTACGCACCGCGTAGGTCAATCTTAGAAAAAATGGTGGCAGTACGAAGCTGGTCAAACAAGACCGAAATGAGAGGCAGTGGGTATGAGTTTTTAATCGTGATACGGTTCAATTCCCTGAAGTCGATGCAGCGTCGCAACGAACCGTCCTTTTTACCCACAAAGAAGAACCCCGACCCAACTGGAGACTGTGAAGGTCTGATAAATCCCTTAGCCAAGTTCTCCTGAATGTACTCTGCCATAGCCTGAGTCTCAGGACGTGACAGGGAGTACAACCTGCTCTTGGGAAGCTTAGCATTTGGCAACAAATCAATGGCACAGTCATAGGGGCGATGGGGAGGTAGTACCTCTGCAACTTTTTTGGAGAACACGTCCGCAAAATCTGCATAGCACCCTGGCAATCCTGGCAAACTTAGCTGCGAGAGCCTGACTGGAAGGCTCAAGCAACTCCTGAAACAATCAGTACCCCAACTAAGAATCTCCCCAGAGACCCAGTCAAATTGAGGATTGTGGGCCCTTAACCAGGGTAACCCCAACACCAATGGGGCAAAAGTACAGACAGTCACATAAAAGGACAATTTTTCAGAGTGTGTGGCTCCAATAAACAAAGAAATCTGGCTAGTGCAAGAGGTAATTTTACCTTGGGATAATGGTTCCCCGTTTAACCCACAAATCTCAATTTCCGATGCCAAGGGTACTAAGGGAACAGAGTGTTTCAGGGCGAATTGGCGGTCCATAAAAACCCCGTCGGCCCCACTGTCCACAAAGGCCTCAGTCTTGACAGTTTGACCGAGGATCTTCAAGGTCACCGGAATGATAAAAGTCTTCTTGGGAAATTCTGACTTCTGGCCTGACAGGATATTTCCCATCACCCTCAGGCCCTGAAGTTTTCCGGCTTTTCTGGGCATGATACTACCACATGACCTTTATTCCCACAGTACAAACACAACCCCTGCTGTCTCCTCCGCGTCTTCTCACGCGAGGAGAGGCGGGTAGCCCCAATCTGCATAGGCTCCTCGGAAAATTCCTCAGAGTCTGAGGTTCCCTTGGGAAGGAAGGAAATCTCAGTCTCCCTTTCAAGCCTACGCTCTCTCAGCCGTCTATCCACCCGGATGGATAACTGCATGAGCTGATCCAAGCTATCAGGCAAGGGATATTGTACCAGTTGGTCCTTTATCTGGTTAGAAAGACCTCTTCGGTACTGGTGTCTCAGGGCTGGGTCATTCCACTGGGTATCATGGGCCAACCTCCGAAACTCCGTACAGTAAACCTCAACTTGCCTTCGCCCTTGCTTAAGGATCGAAATCTGAGCCTCGGCTGAGGCCGTCTTGTCAGGGTCATCATACAACATGCCCAGTGCCGTAAAAAAAGCATCAACACTTTTAAGCGACGGACAGTCAGGCTGCAACCCATATGCCCAGACCTGTGGGTCTCCTTGTAGCAAGGAAATCACTATGCCCACCCGCTGAATCTCCGACCCAGAAGACTGAGGCCTAAGCCGGAAGTATAGCTTGCAGCTCTCCTTGAAACAAAAGAACTGCGAGCGATCTCCAGAAAAACGATCCGGGAGATTTACTTTGGGCTCCTTAACCCCTGCAGGTGCTGCTGCTGCGGGAGCTCCGCCAGCAGCCTGGGAGGTGTGCATTTTAATGGACAAATCATTAAATTGTCGAGTCAGGACCTGCACCTGATCGACCACCTGTTGCAACGTATTTTGAGGGGTATGCTCCATATTCCCACAAAATTTCAACAGGAGTATTAGGCTGCTGAATATGTTATGCACACCAGTGCCTGCAGGAAAGTACTGGTGTCAGGACTGTTATGCACTCCAGTGCCTGCAGGAATGTACTGGTGTTTGAACTGTAATGCAAAACAAATGGACTTACAGACAGACTGGGGAATATAACATAACGTACACAGAAGGTGATAGGGTAACAAAATACACACAAAGTGAACAGAGAAGCCCAGAGGCTAAGGAACTGGGTATCTCCCTTGTATTAGAACTGCTCAGATGGGAAAAGCAAGATGTTGTGTTTTAATACGTAGAGAACCCGAAATGCTGTTGCTAAGGGCAACAGCAAAACCCTAAAGGGTTACCAACGGGTGTGGCAGTAAACTCCTTGGTCAGAGATGGAATGATAGACACAAGGAGAGTCTCCACAATCCTAATTCTCACTTGCAGTGCACATGTTCAGCTTACTGCCACTAAACTGACCCCTGACACCTAGCACAGTGAGACAGGATTAGACAGGCAAGTCTTAGAATACAGCCGCAAACTTGCTAAGTTCACAGAGTAGTAACAGAACCCCAGCAAGCTAAACGACTGACTCCAGTCTTACTGCTAGGTCTGGATTGGCAGAGTGTAATACCAAATCCCCAGGCCTATTTGCAGTAAGCAACAAACAAATACAAAGCTACACAGTACTGGCTAACTTTCAGAAACTGACTAACCAACAAAGATTAAGCAGCATCTGCTTACCCTGAGAAGAGGCCTTATAAAGCAGGTGCTGTCCACGCCCCACTCAGACCTCACAGACTGTGAGCACAAAAACCAGCACCGGATCCCCTGCCATGCACAGAGCCTATAACCACTGCACAGCAAAAGACCTGAACCGGAGTATCAGCTGCGCTCAGGTCACTCCGCTAGCACTTGTCTCCCGGTTGCCATGACGACGTGGCAGCACAGGGCAGGAGACCCTAACAGATTTTAACTGTTTTTAATGTTTATTGTTTAGATGTTTTGAAGCGCCTATCTTGATAAAGGTCCACATATGGACCGAAACGTCGATGATTGACGGCATCACTTTTGAACCTGATTAAACCAAGTTGACTCAACAAGTGGACTCAGAGACTGTTTTTGGCGAGAGTGCACCTTCCACTTTGGTGGTAGTTGCGGTATATATATATATATAGTTCTGGTATGAATGGTCGACCATGTTAAGGTTGACATTCATTAGGTCAACCACTATCGGTCGACATAGGCGTGGTCGACATTGACTAATAGTCGACACATTAAAATTGTCGGCACGGGACAGGTCGACACATGAAAAGGGCGACATGGATTTTTTAACTGTATTGGTGGCATTTTTTCCAGAACATGACCAGGAACCGCAATTAGTGTACCGCGTCCCCTTGCGGGCATGGTTACCCTTCCCAATCGTAGTCCACGTGGATGGTAAAGTATGAACAAGTTAAAAATCTAATGTTTTTTTTTTAAAGAAAGCCATGTCGACCTTTTCATATGTTGACCTGTCATTTGTCGACCATTTGTCCATGTCGACCATGGACAAATGGCCCCCGTTTCGTGGGTTTGGTCCAGCCAATGCAGGCGTGGCCAGACCGAACTGGGGGCGGGCCACACGCAGCCGCTGCAGGCCGTGAAGCCAGGGCTGTCTTTTCATATGGGCTCAATGGGCAGTTTCCCAAGGGCCTCAGGAGTATAAGGGCCTTACGCTGATATCTGAGGGTTCCCTCTTTCCAGGGGTACCAGATTTTTTAAAATCGGCTCAGGGGAACCAGAGATTTCCGACTTCAAAGCAGTGGTCCCCATCCAAGCCTGTTAATTGCTCTCCCTAGCCAGATATCTCGGGTTCTTTCTGACTTAGAGTTTTTCTGAGGACTCTCCTCTTTCGATGGACACTGTCGGCTTGTCTCTACTATGCCCAGAACCAGAGATATCAGCCTTCAAGCCGCTGGTCCCTGCTCCAGCTCCACATGCCTAATATGCAGTTTTAGATTTTCGTTAGTGGATTGCTCTGGCTCCTGAACTCTGATCCCCCAAGTCCCCAGTACCTCCTGAAAGGTGTCCCCAGGACCTCCTGAAAGGTGGGACTCTCTAGTGTTTTTTCCATTCAAAGCTACGAAATCTATTTGTAGGAACTTGAGATATCTTCAGTCAAGCAAGCTGCCCTACCTCCAGAAAATTATGAATATTAAGCTCACTCCACTATCCATCCCTCCCCTAAATACTAAACACCCCCTACCACCCTGGAAGTCATGTACCAGGGCCCCTTTATTCAGCCGAATGTCCCCTTCTATAGTTTAGTGTTCTCCCTCCCGCCCCATTTCCCGCGGGAAATCAAAGCTGCCGCTGATAGCAACCCCTACCACTGGAGGATGGGTAGGGGCCCCAGTGCATTGCTGTGCCCAGGGGCCTACACTGCTGTTAAGACGGCCCTGCGTGAAGCGATGAGTAGCTCCCGGCCAGCACGCTATAGCTGCGCTGGCCGGGAGCTACTCTTGAAGTGCAAAGGCATCACCGCTGTGCGATGCCTTTGCACTTCTACGATGGGGGGCCGGACTGACATGCGGGTCGAGCTAGTCCTGTGCTGGGCGTCCCCCCGCATGTCAGGTAAGAAGATCGTAGCTGTGCTAAATTTAGCACAGCTACGATCAACTCGGAATGACCCTCATGGTGTGTTAGTAACTAAAGTGCATCCTCCCCCTCTCACTGTGCTTGTGCAACACACAGGGAAGTCCACAGTGCGTTTCTAGTATACACATCTGAATGGAAGAAGAGTGGAGAAAATTCTGCTGTTTATTTGAGTTACGACCAGATAATTAAATATAGATGCACACTAGTTTACTGTTATTTTAATAGCTCTTAAATGAAAAAATCTGTTTGAGGACAGAATGGACTGGAGATAAGAGATGGGAGGACATCTGGCAGGGAATCACACAAAATGGAAACACTTGTATAAAGTATTTTCTTCTTGTTTTAAATGAACGAACTGTCAAATATCATTATTTTTATTTTACGATATACTGCTTAGCAGTCACCATTTACTAGCAAAACCTCAGGGAAGTCAAAGTGAAACTAAAACATAAGAACAATGGTTTAACCAGTACAATATTATTGTTAGGATCCTGACAGCGGCATCCCGGATCGGTACGAGTCCCCTTGTGGGCTTGCTGCACTTGCCACACTGTGGGCACGGTGATTCTCTGCGCTTGCCACGCAATCTATTTCCACTCTATGGGTGTCATGGACACCTACGAGTGGGAATAGCCCCTATGAGCCGTTATTCCAGCAGGCGGCATTGCTGGCTGGCAAGATTCCATAGTCAGTATCCTGAACGCCGGGATCCTGACAACCGGCAAATAGAGTACAAATATAATGCTGCAAAGGTGGAGAAATGTGGAGCCACTGACAAGGCTGCAAACACGAATTGTGTGACATCGCCTTCCCCTCAAATACCTCTTCACCACACTGGCCTGAAGTGTATCAACTGCTTCTTACTTTCTACTCATCCCATCCCATGTGCCAGCTGACCTACCACATGTTCCTTCCATACCCCACAGAGCTTCTCTCATGCCACTAGGTTTCCCCACATGCCATTAGATCTTAGCATATGCCATCACTCTTCCCACATGTCTGGCGTGGTCATCTCAGGCCATTCATGTTCCTCCTGGTTGCAGGTGTTAACCCTGAATGCTGTGCTTGCCAACCAGCATGTGGGGTTGGCGATCTCTCCTGGGCATGGATCATGCTCACTCAGCTGACTATTCTGAACCAACCCAATTCCAGGAACCTCCTGTGCCTATCAGTGCCCAGTGTGCCCTATTTAAACTAGAGATGAGCGCCGGAAATTTTTCGGGTTTTGTGTTTTGGTTTTGGGTTCGGTTCCGCGGCCGTGTTTTGGGTTCGACCGCGTTTTGGCAAAACCTCACCGAATTTTTTTTGTCGGATTCGGGTGTGTTTTGGATTCGGGTGTTTTTTTAAAAAAACCCTAAAAAACAGCTTAAATCATAGAATTTGGGGGTAATTTTGATCCCAAAGTATTATTAACCTCAAAAAACATAATTTACACTCATTTTCAGCCTATTCTGAACACATCACACCTCACAATATTATTTTTAGTCCTAAAATTTGCACCGAGGTCGCTGTGTGAGTAAGATAAGCGACCCTAGTGGCCGACACAAACACCGGGCCCATCTAGGAGTGGCACTGCAGTGTCACGCAGGATGGCCCTTCCAAAAAACCCTCCCCAAACAGCACATGACGCAAAGAAAAAAAGAGGCGCAATGAGGTAGCTGACTGTGTGAGTAAGATTAGCGACCCTAGTGGCCGACACAAACACCGGGCACATCTAGGAGTGGCACTGCAGTGTCACGCAGGATGTCCCTTCCAAAAAACCCTCCCCAAACAGCACATGACGCAAAGAAAAAAAGAGGCGCAATGAGGTAGCTGTGTGAGTAAGATTAGCGACCCTAGTGGCCGACACAAACACCGGGCCCATCTAGGAGTGGCACTGCAGTGTCACGCAGGATGTCCCTTCCAAAAAACCCTCCCCAATCAGCACATGATGCAAAGAAAAAGAAAAGAAAAAAGAGGTGCAAGATGGAATTATCCTTGGGCCCTCCCACCCACCCTTATGTTGTATAAACAAAACAGGACATGCACACTTTAACCAACCCATCATTTCAGTGACAGGGTCTGCCACACGACTGTGACTGATATGACGGGTTGGTTTGGACCCCCCCCAAAAAAGAAGCAATTAATCTCTCCTTGCACAAACTGGCTCTACAGAGGCAAGATGTCCACCTCATCTTCACCCTCCGATATATCACCGTGTACATCCCCCTCCTCACAGATTATCAATTCGTCCCCACTGGAATCCACCATCTCAGCTCCCTGTGTACTTTGTGGAGGCAATTGCTGCTGGTCAATGTCTCCGCGGAGGAATTGATTATAATTAATTTTAATGAACATCATCTTCTCCACATTTTCTGGATGTAACCTCGTACGCCGATTGCTGACAAGGTGAGCGGCGGCACTAAACACTCTTTCGGAGTACACACTTGTGGGAGGGCAACTTAGGTAGAATAAAGCCAGTTTGTGCAAGGGCCTCCAAATTGCCTCTTTTTCCTGCCAGTATAAGTACGGACTGTGTGACGTGCCTACTTGGATGCGGTCACTCATATAATCCTCCACCATTCTATCAATGTTGAGAGAATCATATGCAGTGACAGTAGACGACATGTCCGTAATCGTTGTCAGGTCCTTCAGTCCGGACCAGATGTCAGCATCAGCAGTCGCTCCAGACTGCCCTGCATCACCGCCAGCGGGTGGGCTCGGAATTCTGAGCCTTTTCCTCGCACCCCCAGTTGCGGGAGAATGTGAAGGAGGAGATGTTGACAGGTCGCGTTCCGCTTGACTTGACAATTTTGTCACCAGCAGGTCTTTCAACCCCAGCAGACCTGTGTCTGCCGGAAAGAGAGATCCAAGGTAGGCTTTAAATCTAGGATCGAGCACGGTGGCCAAAATGTAGTGCTCTGATTTCAACAGATTGACCACCCGTGAATCCTTGTTAAGCGAATTAAGGGCTGCATCCACAAGTCCCACATGCCTAGCGGAATCGCTCCGTGTTAGCTCCTTCTTCAATGCCTCCAGCTTCTTCTGCAAAAGCCTGATGAGGGGAATGACCTGACTCAGGCTGGCAGTGTCTGAACTGACTTCACGTGTGGCAAGTTCAAAGGGCATCAGAACCTTGCACAACGTTGAAATCATTCTCCACTGCACTTGAGACAGGTGCATTCCATCTCCTATATCGTGCTCAATTGTATAGGCTTGAATGGCCTTTTGCTGCTCCTCCAACCTCTGAAGCATATAGAGGGTTGAATTCCACCTCGTTACCACTTCTTGCTTCAGATGATGGCAGGGCAGGTTCAGTAGTTTTTGGTGGTGCTCCAGTCTTCTGTACGTGGTGCCTGTACGCCGAAAGTGTCCCGCAATTTTTCTGGCCACCGACAGCATCTCTTGCACGCCCCTGTCGTTTTTTAAAAAATTCTGCACCACCAAATTCAAGGTATGTGCAAAACATGGGACGTGCTGGAATTTGCCCATATTTAATGCACACACAATATTGCTGGCGTTGTCCGATGCCACAAATCCACAGGAGAGTCCAATTGGGGTAAGCCATTCCGCGATGATCTTCCTCAGTTGCCGTAAGAGGTTTTCAGCTGTGTGCGTATTCTGGAAAGCGGTGATACAAAGCGTAGCCTGCCTAGGAAAGAGTTGGCGTTTGCGAGATGCTGCTACTGGTGCCGCCGCTGCTGTTCTTGCGGCGGGAGTCCATACATCTACCCAGTGGGCTGTCACAGTCATATAGTCCTGACCCTGCCCTGCTCCACTTGTCCACATGTCCGTGGTTAAGTGGACATTGGGTACAACTGCATTTTTTAGGACACTGGTGAGTCTTTTTCTGACGTCCGTGTACATTCTCGGTATCGCCTGCCTAGAGAAGTGGAACCTAGATGGTATTTGGTAACGGGGGCACACTGCCTCAATAAATTGTCTAGTTCCCTGTGAACTAACGGCGGATACCGGACGCACGTCTAACACCAACATAGTTGTCAAGGACTCAGTTATCCGCTTTGCAGTAGGATGACTGCTGTGATATTTCATCTTCCTCGCAAAGGACTGTTGAACAGTCAATTGCTTACTGGAAGTAGTACAAGTGGGCTTACGACTTCCCCTCTGGGATGACCATCGACTCCCAGCGGCAACAACAGCAGCGCCAGCAGCAGTAGGCGTTACACGCAAGGATGCATCGGAGGAATCCCAGGCAGGAAAGGACTCGTCAGACTTGCCAGTGACATGGCCTGCAGGACTATTGGCATTCCTGGGGAAGGAGGAAATTGACACTGAGGGAGTTGGTGGGGTGGTTTGCGTGAGCTTGGTTACAAGAGGAAGGGATTTACTGGTCAGTGGACTGCTTCCGCTGTCACCCAAAGTTTTTGAACTTGTCACTGACTTATTATGAATGCGCTGCAGGTGACGTATAAGGGAGGATGTTCCGAGGTGGTTAACGTCCTTACCCCTACTTATTACAGCTTGACAAAGGGAACACACGGCTTGACACCTGTTGTCCGCATTTCTGGTGAAATACCTCCACACCGAAGAGCTGATTTTTTTGGTATTTTCACCTGGCATGTCAACGGCCATATTCCTCCCACGGACAACAGGTGTCTCCCCGGGTGCCTGACTTAAACAAACCACCTCACCATCAGAATCCTCCTGGTCAATTTCCTCCCCAGCGCCAGCAACACCCATATCCTCCTCATCCTGGTGTACTTCAACACTGACATCTTCAATCTGACTATCAGGAACTGGACTGCGGGTGCTCCTTCCAGCACTTGCAGGGGGCATGCAAATAGTGGAAGGCGCATGCTCTTCACGTCCAGTGTTGGGAAGGTCAGGCATCGCAAACGACACAATTGGACTCTCCTTGTGGATTTGGGATTTCAAAGAACGCACAGTTCTTTGCGGTGCTTTTGCCAGCTTGAGTCTTTTCAGTTTTCTAGCGAGAGGCTGAGTGCTTCCATCCTCATGTGAAGCTGAACCACTAGCCATGAACATAGGCCAGGGCCTCAGCCGTTCCTTGCCACTCCGTGTGGTAAATGGCATATTGGCAAGTTTACGCTTCTCCTCCGACAATTTTATTTTAGGTTTTGGAGTCCTTTTTTTTCTGATATTTGGTGTTTTGGATTTGACATGCTCTGTACTATGACATTGGGCATCGGCCTTGGCAGACGACGTTGCTGGCATTTCATCGTCTCGGCCATGACTAGTGGCAGCAGCTTCAGCACGAGGTGGAAGTGGATCTTGATCTTTCCCTAATTTTGGAACCTCAACTTTTTTGTTCTCCATATTTTATAGGCAGAACTAAAAGGCACCTCAGGTAAACAATGGAGATGGATGGATTGGATACTAGTATACAATTATGGACGGACTGCCACGGTTAGGTGGTATAAAAAAACCACGGTTAGGTGGTATATATTATAATAATAATACAATTATGGATGGACGGACTGCCTGCCGACTGCCGACACAGAGGTAGCCACAGCCGTGAACTACCGCACTGTACACTGGTTGATAAAGAGGTAGTAGTATACTCGTAACAACTAGTATGACACTATGACGACGGTATAAAGAATGAAAAAAAAACCACGGTTAGGTGGTATATATTATAATAATAATACAATTATGGATGGACGGACTGCCTGCCGACTGCCGACACAGAGGTAGCCACAGCCGTGAACTACCGCACTGTACACTGGTTGATAAAGAGATAGTAGTATACTCGTAACAACTAGTATGACACTATGACGACGGTATAAAGAATGAAAAAAAAACCACGGTTAGGTGGTATATATTATAATAATAATACAATTATGGATGGACGGACTGCCTGCCGACTGCCGACACAGAGGTAGCCACAGCCGTGAACTACCGCACTGTACACTGGTTGATAAAGAGATAGTAGTATACTCGTAACAACTAGTATGACACTATGACGACGGTATAAAGAATGAAAAAAAAACCACGGTTAGGTGGTATATATTATAATAATAATACAATTATGGATGGACGGACTGCCTGCCGACTGCCGACACAGAGGTAGCCACAGCCGTGAACTACCGCACTGTACACTGGTTGATAAAGAGATAGTAGTATACTCGTAACAACTAGTATGACACTATGACGACGGTATAAAGAATGAAAAAAAAACCACGGTTAGGTGGTATATATTATAATAATAATACAATTATGGATGGACGGACTGCCTGCCGACTGCCGACACAGAGGTAGCCACAGCCGTGAACTACCGCACTGTACACTGGTTGATAAAGAGATAGTAGTATACTCGTAACAACTAGTATGACACTATGACGACGGTATAAAGAATGCAAAAAAAACCACAGTTAGGTGGTATATATTATAATAATAATACAATTATGGATGGACGGACTGCCTGCCGACTGCCGACACAGAGGTAGCCACAGCCGTGAACTACCGCACTGTACACTGGTTGATAAAGAGATAGTAGTATACTCGTAACAACTAGTATGACACTATGACGGTATAAAGAATGAAAAAAAAACCACGGTTAGGTGGTATATATTATAATAATAATACAATTATGGATGGACGGACTGCCTGCCGACTGCCGACACAGAGGTAGCCACAGCCGTGAACTACCGCACTGTACACTGGTTGATAAAGAGATAGTAGTATACTCGTAACAATTAGGATGACACTATGACGGTATAAAGAATGAAAAAAAAACCACGGTTAGGTGGTAGGTATATAATAATAAATAATACAATTCTGGTCGGACGGACTGCCTGCCGTGTGCCGACACAGAGGTAGCCACAGCCGTGAACTACCGCACTGTACACTGGTTGATAAAGAGATAGTAGTATACTCGTAACAATTAGGATGACACTATGACGGTATAAAGAATGAAAAAAAAACCACGGTTAGGTGGTAGGTATATAATAATAAATAATACAATTCTGGTCGGACGGACTGCCTGCCGTGTGCCGACACAGAGGTAGCCACAGCCGTGAACTACCGCACTGTACACTGGTTGATAAAGAGATAGTAGTATACTCGTAACAATTAGGATGACACTATGACGGTATAAAGAATGAAAAAAAAACCACGGTTAGGTGGTAGGTATATAATAATAAATAATACAATTCTGGTCGGACGGACTGCCTGCCGTGTGCCGACACAGAGGTAGCCACAGCCGTGAACTACCGCACTGTACACTGGTTGATAAAGAGATAGTAGTATACTCGTAACAATTAGGATGACACTATGACGGTATAAAGAATGAAAAAAAAACCACGGTTAGGTGGTAGGTATATAATAATAAATAATACAATTCTGGTCGGACGGACTGCCTGCCGTGTGCCGACACAGAGGTAGCCACAGCCGTGAACTACCGCACTGTACACTGGTTGATAAAGAGATAGTAGTATACTCGTAACAATTAGGATGACACTATGACGGTATAAAGAATGAAAAAAAAACCACGGTTAGGTGGTAGGTATATAATAATAAATAATACAATTCTGGTCGGACGGACTGCCTGCCGTGTGCCGACACAGAGGTAGCCACAGCCGTGAACTACCGCACTGTACACTGGTTGATAAAGAGATAGTAGTATACTCGTAACAATTAGGATGACACTATGACGGTATAAAGAATGAAAAAAAAACCACGGTTAGGTGGTAGGTATATAATAATAAATAATACAATTCTGGTCGGACGGACTGCCTGCCGTGTGCCGACACAGAGGTAGCCACAGCCGTGAACTACCGCACTGTACTGTGTCTGCTGCTAATATAGACTGGTTGATATTTAAAGAGATATTAGTAGTATACAACAATACTATACTGGTGGTCAGGCACTGGTCACCACTCCTGCAGCAAAAGTGTGCACTGTTAATTAATATAATTGTACTCCTGGCTCCTGCTAACAACCTGCAGTGCTCCCCAGTCTCCCCCACAATTAATTATAAGCTTTTAATTTATACATTGATGACTGTGCAGCACACTGGGCTGAGCTGAGTGCACACAGACTGAGTCACACTGTGTGACTGACTGTGCTGTGTATCGTTTTTTTTTTCAGGCAGAGAACGGATATAGCAGAGAGAAGTGAACGGATATATTATATTAAATAAAAGTTAACTAGCAACTGCACTGGTCACTGACTGTGGTAAACTAACTCTGTCTGCGACTCTGCACAATCTCTCTCTATCTAATCTATCTATCTCTATTCTAATGGAGAGGACGCCAGACACGTCCTCTCCCTATCAATCTCAATGCACGAGTGAAAATGGCGGCGACGCGCGGCTCCTTATATAGAATCCGAGTCTCGCGATAGAATCCGAGCCTCGCGAGAATCCGACAGCGTCATGATGACGTTCGGGCGCGCTCGGGTTAACCGAGCAAGGCGGGAAGATCCGAGTCGCTCGGACCCGTGGAAAAAAAAGTGAAGTTCGTGCGGGTTCGGATTCAAAGAAACCGAACCCGCTCATCTCTAATTTAAACCTGGACATACACTGTGATCATTGCCAGTGCAACCAATCTCCTTAGAGATTAGAGATTAGTGTTCTGGCTCCTAAATCCGTTTTTACTTAGCACCTGATCCAGACATCAGTCTCCTGCGTTACTATTCAGCTTTCAGTCATGAGTCTCCTGCATTGCTATTCAGCTTTCAGACTCAGACATCAGTATCCTGCAGTGCTACCAAGCATTCGTCAACATCACCTGTAGTCTGCCTTCAGTGTACACAGCACTCAGTTCCAAACATCACTTGCAGTCTGGTTTCATTGTACACAGCATTCATCTTCAAACATCACCTGCAGTCTGCTTCAGCTGAACAGATCACTCAGTTTCAATACCATCTGCAGTCTGTCTTCAGGGTGCATAGCTCTCAAGGCCTGATTTAGATTAGTGCTTAAATCCAATGGTTCATGTACTAATTTGGTGGGGGATGATCCTCACAGTACAGATTAGATCCTGGTACGGATGGAAACAATCATCCTGAAAGCTACAGACGCACACTGGAGATAGAGGGGCAAGAGGGAAAGGAAATAAAAGAAAAGAAAAGAAAAATATAAAAACCCAGGCAAAGTTTGGAACAATAGCTCCTGAGTCATATACAACACAGAGAACATCCCAGTGACTTTCATTTAATACATATAGCATCCCAGCAACCACCGTACAATAAACAGAGTTTCTTAGTGACCGACATACAATATAGAGAACATTTTAGTGACTGATAGAATAGAGCATTTTAGAGATTGCAACAATATTGCTACTTAATCATTATGCCCTCCTCAAAAAGCATTAACTTATTCAGGCCACTGGGGAGAAAGCAGGTCTCTGTGATGTGTGATGGGATGGGCCCACCAGAGAAGGTGTAGGGGACTTGCAGTGTAGCAGTATGCTGCACAACACCTACAAAGGGGGTGATTAATTACTTTATCTTGTAGTTAAGGATCGACTACCGCCAGTGTGATCAGCTCTGTGTGTCCAATGGATCACAGTAAAAAAGTATTTCAAAAAATCATATTCACCTACCCAGTGACCGGTGAGCAGTGCTCCGGTGAGGGCTGCCGGTCATCGGGGCTTCTTGCTGATTCTGTGACCTTTGGTACAGCAAAAGTGATGCTGCAAAACAGCAGCTCACTTTACAGCACCAGAGGTCACAGCAGAAGGGAGCCCTGATGCCCAGCAGCCCTCCAGGAGCTCCGACCACCGATTCCCGGGTGTTGGTGAGTAAGATCAGTAGTGGTGGTGGTGGTGGTGGTGGGGGGTTGCGGTAGCGGCGGTGATGTTGGCATCGGAGCATGCACACCCATTACTCAGGGTAATTTTCATGAAAAATACTCTGATAAGACTCTCTGTCCCTGCATGCGATTATTGATACATTCATGCAATGTAATCAATAATTGGTATTGAGGATTGGATCGATTCTATCACCTCACATCTGCATCCTCAGATGCAGATGGTTATAAATCACCCTTTTAAGCACTTTTCAGATCACATTAGGTGTAATACAAGCTCATAGTTCTAAAGTAGTTGGGGAATATAAGCCAATGTAAGTAGCAACACAATATGCTGACCTTCTATAAGTAAATGTTAATAAATAAATAATTATACAAATTGTCAGCATAGGTTTTGAGAAATGCACATATTCTTTTTCAACTTCAATGGTCTTGCACGGTGCTCCTGTGTAAAAGTGAGTGCATATAAAGCAGTCCTCAAAGGGACAGGTCTTTCTAATTGTTATCAGCGTTCAAGCGTATGGTTATGTCTACTGAAGATATTTGGAGCATATCAATGAGCAACGTAAATTCTCTCATAAGTTATTTGTGATGAGAAAAGTATTGCAAACGCGGTCCTCAAGGCACCCCAACAGTCCAGGATTTAGGTATATCCATGGCTCAGCACAGATGGTTAAATCAAACTGACTGAAGTGCTAATTAAGTCACCTGTGGCCAAGCATGGATACATTTAAAACCAGGACCGTTGGGGTGCCTTGAGGACCGCGTTTGGGAACCTCTGGTGTACACCATTGCAATTGTACTGATTTGCATGCCTACGGAATGTGGATAGGTTGCATGAGGAGTTGCTCGTAAGGACAATAATGAGCTACACCTACATTATGAATGAGTGTGGCCTTGATGCACTTGAGTGAGTATATTTAATGCCGCCCATCACCATTTGTCCATTCAATCTCATAAAATAGCCATATTCTTACAGGGCAAGTCTACATTCCATAATCCAGACAGAACTGTGTATCATTATCAGTGGATAAGATGTCAGATAAGATCATGTCTGTCTATTCAATAGAATTGCTTCAACAAAGTTGATCTTACTTTATATACTGCCGCTGTCCTGATATGATTCTCTAATGCTGGATTTTCAAATTATATTTTTAGCATGAGAAACAAACTATGGGGGTCATTCCGAGTTGATCGTAGCTGTGCTAAATTTAGCACAGCTAGATCATTCACACTGATATGCGGGGGGATGCCCAGCACAGGGCTAGTCCGCTCCGCATGTCAGTGCCACCCCCCTCCCCCCCCCCCTCCGCAGAAGTGCAAAGGCATCGCACAGCGGCGATGCCTTTGCATTTCAAGAGTAGCTCCCGACCAGCGCAGCTTTAGCATGCTGGCCGGGAGCTACTCATCGCTCCCCGGGCCGCAGCGACTGTGGGTGACGTCACGCAGCCGCTGCGACCCGCCACCCATTCGGTGGCCAAACGTCGCCGTTCTGCCCCCTCCCGCCCAGCGACCGCCTCTGCCTGTCAATCAGGCAGAGGCGATCGCAGCCCTGCTACGGCATTCGGCCGTCTGGCATGCACCGGCGCACTATGGCGCTGGCACATGCGCAGTAGGGACCCGTTCGCTCGGCTGCGACAAAAAGCAGTGAGCAAACAGGTCAGAATGACCCCCTATAGTGGAGATTGCCTTTAGGAAAGCATCATACATTGACAGCACAACAAGCTAGAACTAAAGACACTGAACTATGGGGAGGATTCATATCTGATCGCTGGGCAGCAAACTTTGCTGTCCGGCGTTCAGATAGTCGCCGCATCTAGCATTTTGGATAAGGGATACTCAACCTGTATATGTTTTTAGCATTAAAAGTGTTATATGATTTTTTATCACTGTGTGGTTCACATGTGTACCTATATACATGTCAATTAGACTTGAGTGCTGTTTTTTCTCAGCTGCAGACACATAGCATGGTGCAATTCTGCTAAACATTAGCAATTCCAGAAGCCTGTGTTCTGCGCTGTTTGGTATTTTCTCTGCAAAAAATACAATTGAAAGGAGAAGCCTATAAACAGAGGATGTCCAGGTTATACCAGTCTTTAACCCTGATGGCATTTAGGAAATATGTTATTAGTCAACAAGATCAGCTTTATTGTAAGGCAAGGAGCTTATGATGCACAGTAAGAGAATGAGCAGTGTTCTGCTTGATTAGCTACATTGGGTAAGTGCAGAGAGTGATACAGTGTTCCCAGGTACAGTACAGCCCTATCTGCTGTCCGTGGTGCTGACACAGACATACTGTACTGTATGTAGTTATGATAACTCTTTACTTCTTTACCCCATAACGAATGAGTGAATTCATGGTAATATTGCTATCACTATAGATTGTAAACTTGTGAGCGGGGGCCACTTACCTCTCTGTCTGTCTGTTATTACCAGTCTTGTTTTATTACTATCAAAGTACTACGGAGCAATCAATATTAAGGGCTTCTTGAATGGTTTCCATTTATAAAAAATGTGAGATATATTTTCTGTAGAATTTTTCAGTCCATAAAAGCTATGTCCTGTATCTTTACATTGTTGAACGCATTAAAAGTAGTATAGAATTCTTCTGGCAATACAATGGCAGACAAATGGATTTCAGATTAAAGATGAACATTGGCAATCAATGGATTGGTCAAGTACTGTATATTGTAAATGTATAGCTAGGATAAATTTCCGGTTGACATAGCCAAAGGCATAGTGATTACATGCAACTGGAATTAGTAAATGTGTAACCAACGTGGTTCTTGACCCAAAACTCATTTTAATAACAAAATAACAAAGAAACAAGAAAATAAAATGAAAGGGAAAATATGTAAATAATAACACCATACAAACCTCCTCTGAAACTACATAAAAATACTAACAATAATGAATGACACTGTTGTAAGACTAAAATACTAACTCAATTTATAATGTAGAAATATATTTTTTATTATTGAATTCTTGAAAAAAAGAAACACCTCAACAAAAATTCTTACCTCATTTTACTATTTTATTACATTAGCAAGCTCACTACATATATTGATACTATAAATTTTTGTTCCCTACTAATTGCACATGTATTATTATTATTGTTGTTGTTGTTGTTGTTGTTATTATTAACAACAACAACAACAACAACAATAATAATAATAATAATAATAATAATAACAACAGTATTATTTAATATTATTATTTATTACCTAACTAACAGTTTATATTGACACACATATTCCGGAGCACTTTACAGAGAATATTTGGTCATTCACATCAGTACCTGCCCCATTGGAGTTTCCAATATATGTTGCAATCTATATTCCCTACCACATGTACACACACATACAGTACACACTAGGGTTAATTTTTATTTTTTTTGGGAGACAATTAGCCTACGGTAACAGTATATTTTTGGATTGTGGGAGAAACCGCAATTACGACCCTGCCAACAGTACCGTCAAAACAGTCACAAATTTGTGAATTTGAAAAAGGCCAAAAAGGATGATTATGGTCTATACATAATGAATACAACAAAGATGTGATTTGCTATGTAGGTTAATATTATACTGGAAAAACGAAATCACATTTATGCCCTTATTTATCAATGAGTGATAAATTTCACTGTGAGTGATAAATTGCACCAGCCAATCTGCTCCTAACTTCCACGTCACAGCCTGGGTTTGAAAAATGACAGTTAGGAGCGGATTGGCTGGTGCAATTTATCACTCACAGTGAAATGTATCACTCATTGATAAATAAGGGCAATAGTTTCAAATTTGAAGCAGTATTTCTATTATGCCGTCAGCATGGCTGTTCTCTTATTCACAATGTGGCTCCTGCTCAGTTATCACATTTTAGAAACAGTGCAACAATATTCAACTGCATACTTAAACACTTTCCTTCATGCTAATCGTGGGATGTCTGCCATACCATTGTAAGACAAATTGTAAAATTCGGTGTGACATTTTCAAAGTCAGAGCAACGCAAGTAAATGAGCCAAACATTCCTGCATTTATCCCACCTGAGGGCCTAACAGACAACCCTGCGCTCCAAAGCTGGCACTCGTGCAAGAGAATTACCATTGTATTTAGTTTATTATTTGTATCAGTTCTACTTATTGGTTAAGACATCTAATATGGAAAGTATTACTCTACCCATTCAAGTGTGGATGATTAGGAACAGGTTTCTCCACAGATTTAATCTATAATTGCCAGCACAATAACTATGTGTAGGATCTGTTTAAACTTAGGTACCCTTTTATCATTATTCAGCTTTGCTTATTGTAATGTAAGCGTTGTTATTTTTAAATGTGCAAGACAGGACATACATGTGCATCATATGGTATTTATATAAAATATAGAAACAAACCCCCCACAAGAGTAATTTACAGTTAACTATCACTTCTAAACAGGAAAGGTTTATGAACATTACCCTGAAGCACTGAAAGTTTAACAAATAATAACAACCCCTGGACACAGCACGGTAAGAGCCTGCGTCGCTCTTACTCTGTAGCCTAATGAGGCCCCACAGTTCTAGCTTATGACTTCAGATTGGTCCTGACAGCCTAAGATAATGATTAAAAAACAGCTTGCTGTATCATAGTAGTGCTTATAGGGCATGACAAGACACAGCAATATACAAGATTTGCAGTCATTCTTAAGGTCCGTACACACTTGCCGATAAAATGAGCGTCGTCGCTCATTTTCCCCCTCCCTGAGCGACGTTGCTCATTTTATCGGCAAGTGTGTATGCCGCCTGCGACGCCTGATGCACGGCCCCGCGGGTTGGCAACGATCGTCGCTGTCGGTAGGGCATGCATGAAGGATGCGGACTGTCGTCCACGACCTTCATGCAGTACTGGCGGGGGCGTGACGTCACTGAGCGATATGGGCGGTAATATCGCTCATTGTGTACAGTCGGCCGCCGACCGGCCGGCCTGGGAGGGGAAATATTAGACAATGTTGCTCACAGAGCGACATCGTCTAATGTGTATGGACCCTTACAATGGGATGTTTAGACATTTTCTGTCAATAAAAAAAACACACAAAAAACAAAACCTCAAAATTGATTTTTCATATTTTCATAGGAACCATTGGGGTGCCTGTACTTTGTATCCGGATGACAGGTCAACCGTCCTTAGGTCAATAGGTCGACCACTAATGGTCTACAGCAGTGGTTCTCAAACTCGGTCCTCAGGACCCCACACGGTGCATGTTTTGCAGGTAACCCAGCAGGTGCACAGGTGTATTAATTACTCACTGACACATTTTAAAAGGTCCGCAGGTGGAGCTAATTATTTCACTTGTGATTCTGTGAGGAGACCTGCAAAACATGCACCGTGTGGGGTCCTGAGGACCGAGTTTGAGAACCTGTGGTCTACAGTAAATGCATTAGGTCAACATGGACAAAAGGTCGACATGCTCATGAGGTCGACATGTAAAAGGTCTACAGTGCTTATGGTCGACAGATACAAAATTATAATGTCGATTATCTTACAGGAAAGAAAGCTATACCTTAAACACACCTTGAATACACTTTAAACCTTTAGCCGCTGCGGCAGCTATACTTAATACACACACTACGTACTTTATACACTGTTTGCGTACGGAGTCCCGTATCACTGTACGGACTTAGCGTACAAACGCCGCGCTGGGGGTACAAAGTACACACAGCGCGCACACACCCAGAGATACACTTTAAACCTTATACAGCAATGCGATGCGTTACTAATAAACTCTTACACCTAAGCAGGAAAAGGAAGGCACAACACCGATTTGTAGTTTAACCACTGGGTTCCGACACCACAGCGGAATATTTGCTGAAAGGGGGTTTACAATGCAAATCATACACTACAATACAAGACAATATAACAGAATAATGGCTACAGTCAATGTACATACGTGATTGGAATCGCTTGCGCAACCCGGCTGGTCCCCGGTCATCTGATAGATAACTTTGTGAGTCTTGTGCCAGGCCAGGCTGCAGCAGGCTTTATTTATACAATTCTTCCAAAAGCAATACAATGGATACTGTAATCCCTTTGTCCATTGGACACAGGAATGCACTTTTACAGTACAGGAGAGGTCATAGGTCGATTTGAAAAGGTAGGCGATGTCTTTCCCAACTGCACTTGTGGGTGGTCTCCTGGATTCCCGCCGCATACATAATTTACAGTAAATACAAACTTCCGCAGACCAACACTGGAATGTTACCCTTAAAATACCCTACAGCTGGATACCAAACACCACCTTATAACCTTAGTCTGTCCCCTCTTATCCTGTAAAGGTGAATCCCTTTGTTCTGAAACCATTTAAACTGTTGTTATTTTCTGGTGTGGTGCAGGGGGACTATGTGTACATTGTGCACTATTTGGATTAAATATGTAATGTGTTTTGATAGCTCTCCATGTGTTCACAAACTCTACCGTAAATACCCATACCATGCGCTGATGCGCACGACCGCGGGAGCAACCCTACGCAAATTGCGAATATGTGCACGCACAGCAGAACAAGTACACGCGCGAAGGCCATCTGTGTGTTGTTTGTACATGATGTGTGTACTGCAATATTTTTCGACTTTGACAGTCCACCCTTTGGCAGTCACCAATAACTGCCACTATCTAATCACTAAACAGAAAAATATCTACACAGTATCTACAGAAGTTTTGGATGGTCGGGGGAGAGTGGTAGGTAGGAAATGTATGACCTAGTGGGATAGTAAAAAGCATGTATGTATGAATCCATGTCTGAGGGGCATGTATCATCGTGCCGTATATGTTCTAAATAAGCTTCGAGGTATTGCGAAGTATACATTAAATGCTTCTCATCCCGTATTAAGGGTCTGTAAGTGGGCCAACAAACACTACCTAGCTCTTTTCGGCTTCTTGTTCCAACAAATGGGGTGCACATTTAGTTGATGATACATGGAGGGGGAACATATGTGAGTGCTAGTATATGTGGATATCACCTGTCGACTATGTGTGTCATTAACTGAAGGTTGTAGAGATGAAGATAAGACACATATCTAAAATACATTCACATAACATTTTCATAAACATTCTTGGGTAGGGCTGATGTCTTTTCCGGATGGGTGTATCTGGGCAGAGGGGGAGACAAAGGAAAAACGGGTGAAAGAAACAGGCCATGGAATTCATTTGCAATCCTTATCATAACACTGTCTCTATAGATGGGTCGTAAATGAAATCTGCTGCTATAACAATGCCCTCTCTCCTTAGACTCATCAAATTTGTGCCGTGCTTGCGCTGCGTCAGAATTCGAACACACCTAAATATTAAGCCAATAATTATAACGCCTCCCAGGATACAAAGGAGAAACTTCCCTACACTCATAATAACATTTTGAGCCCACTCTCCTAATCCTGAGAACCAATTTCGTGGGTTCAACCATGAGACCCAGCCGGTCAGCTCATTACCCACAGCCATCAGGGTAAGGTTGTGTCTCCTCCGGAACTCCCACTTCAACTGCAAGATATCGTCCATCTTTTGATCGATGATCTCCGTGGGGTCGTCAGTGATGTTCGTGATATATGTACAGCATTTCACACCATATTGAGTTGCCAGAGTAACACAGTACCCACCCGTCACGGCTGTGATATAATTTAGGACCATCCTGTGCTGAAACAGTTCCTTCTTGTAAGGTTGTAACTCCCTTCCCATATACCTGAAGGTGTTGTCATACATCTCAGTGATATTATCTATCAAGTTCGCTAGCGCATGGATATACCTATAATTTATAATTCCTCTGGCAGTACGGGTGATGTCTAATGCGAGAAGGAATTGAATCCCGGTGGATTCGTTGATCAAATCAGAGGCTACATGCTCTGTCCTCTCTATGAGGTGTCTCTTGACGATGTGTTCATAGTGGCACTGCGGTGAACTTCTTTCATCTTATCATGGGTTATGGTCATGACCTCTGGCAGTACTCTCCCAATATAACACAATCCCTCTGAGCTCGGGGCAAGCCACTTGTATGCCTTCCTCCCACATATGAAATAGGCATCATCTGGGAGAACATAGGGGACAGAATATGACATCACCATATTACAAACTTTCCAAGTGAAAAAAACAATCCCTAGTTTTCCCATCTGCTCAATACAAGTATTGGGCTGGATGATATGGGCACAATACCCTGGCGATACTTTTCCAACCCACATGGTCTTGCTTCCACAAGTATACCTACACCGAAAATACCTCCCACTGTTGGCTATTTGGCGTACAAGTTCAGAGTCTATGGGTATCCTATCAGCTCTGTGCGAAAAGGTAATTGTCTAGTTATTCCACGTCACTTCCCAATTTCCCGGTTTTCGGCAATTGGAAATATTGAAACATAATAAGGATCTATCTACATGATACTGGTGGATCTTCAAGCTTGGGGGCCTAGAAATATTGAATTTCTTGTCCACCGGTCTCCCACCCCGTAATTCGAGTACCTCATCTATTGCTAAAGGGTACGGTACTAATACTGACTTGCTCTGACCTTGAGGTACTTGTGAGCACACCCAGCATTCTGTCTGGTTTAAGACTTTACCCACTAGGGAGTGGTAATCACTCAATGGATGACGGTGCATGTCGATATTAAGGCTGGACTGACATCTCTGGATGCACCCATCCTCGACTATGTTCTCACAATTCCTACAAATGCAATTTTCCTCAGACAATAACCCTTCACAGTGCCTCCGAGCTCCCTGACTACCAGAGCGCTTTCTGATACTCGCCTTTGCTCAAGTGATGTTTTGTTCTTGAGATTCTACAAATCCATCCTCGCCATCAGAACCCATTCCAGATCCTTTCTCGACCTCTCTGGGACCCTCACCGAAACAGACTGTCCTGGTCAACAACAGGATTAACAGGAAAACGCGGAACACAGTCTCTTTGGGTAAGTCCATCTTGTTAAGGGAAGAGAAGGGAAACAAGAAGGGGGAGAAAGAGAAGGAGAGAAGGAGGGTAGTGGGAGATGGAGAAATAAAAAAACTGGTGCGACAACCGCCTCTGGTCTTGTTGTTCTCCGCGCTCAGGTGCCGTCTCAACAGTCCTGCCTCTTAACCTTCCCGGAACAGACACTCCAGTGATACGATGTTCTCTACACTCTGCTCTTTGTCACGGGTTCTCTTCGGGTCAGCGACCTTCTTACAGTGGGACGAGTGGACCCAAGTCTCTCTTTCGGCAACCTTTAATGCTGTCATGCTGGTTAGCAAGACTTGGTACAGTCCTTCCCACCTGTCAATGAGGTAACCTGAGCGTAGAAAATTTCAAATCATTACATAATCCCCAGGTTCAATGTCATGACAATTACTGTTCGGTAGGTCAGGAATCACCAGCTTTAGATTTCTATTTTGATTCCTCAGCTGCTGACTCATCCTAACCAAATATTTTACAGTCACTTCGTTATTGCATTTCAAATCATCCTGGGGGTCTATCATTACATGAGGTTGTCGGCCAAAAAGAATCTCAAAGGGTGATAGGTTAAGGGGGGACCTGGGAGTGGTTCTGATGCTGTACAATACTAGTGGCAAAGCTTCTGGCCACAACAATCCAGTCTCAGCCATCACTTTGCTCAGCTTGTTCTTAATAGTGCTGTTCATTCTCTCCACCTTCGCACTCGCCTGTGGTCGGTACGGAGTATGCAGCTTGCTATTAATTCCCATCAGTTTGCACATTACCTGAAAGACTTCACCTGTAAAATGGGTACCCCTATCGCTTTCAATTATTCTAGGGATACCATATCTACACACAAAATTCCTGTACAATTTTCTTTGCAGTGAACGCAGCAGTATTTGTGGCGGCAGGGAACGCTTCTACCCAATTGGAAAATACATCAATACAGACTAACACATATTTTAAATTCCTACAGGGTGGTAACTGTATGAAATCAATTTGTATTACCTGAAAAGGGCCGTCTGTTGGAGGGATATGGGATGGCTCTGTTGGTATTGACTTTCCAATATTCTTCCTCAAGCAAGTAAAACATGTCATTGCTCTCTTACCTGCATGAGAAGAGAATCCTGGCACACACCAGTAGGCTCTCACCAGCTTACACATACCCTCTTTACCCAGATGAGTCAGACCGTGTGCCGCCTCAGCTAAGCTTGGAAGATATGCTCTGGGGGCCACTGGCTTACCGTGTCCACCTGTCCAGAGTCCTGAGAACTCCTGGTCATACCCCTTTGACCTCCAGACCGCCTTTTCCTGTGGAGAACACAAATTTTGCATTTCAATTTAATTTTTGTGTGTTGATTGTGTTGAATGTCATCAGTGATGTGATGTTCATTTGTATGGGGGTGCTGGCTGCTGATTTAGCAGCTTCGTCTGCCCGGCTGTTACCAAGTGAAATTGGGTCTTGGTTGTAAGTGTGTGCTTTGCACTTGATAACAGCCACTCGGTCTGGTTCTTGTATCGCTGTTAGAAGCCTTTTTATGTGGGACGCATGCGCTACAGGTGTGCCAGCTGCCGTCATTAAATTTCAGAGGCGCCATAGGGCCCCGAAATCATGCACCACTCCAAAGGCATACCTAGAATCTGTGTATATATTAGCTGACTTACCCTTGGCCAATTCACACGCTCTGGTTAGGGCGACCAGCTCAGCAACTTGTGCTGAGTGCGGTGGGCCCAGGGGTTCAGCTTCTATGATACCTCTGTCATCTACAACTGCGTATCCAGTACACAAGTCTCCCGAGTCCGTTTGTCTGTGGAAACTACCGTCAGTGTAAAAGCTAAAGTCTACGCCTTCCAGTGGGTTGTCACTGATGTCAGGTCTCGCAGTGAAAGTCTGATTCAGGTATTCCATACAATCATGCGTATCAGTATCTGCACTAAATCCTCCTTCACCATCATTCTCATCCTCAACCCTTTGTGCCTGTCCAGGCAGACTTGGCAGATAAGTTGCAGGATTTAGTGCGCTGCATCTCTTTATGGTGATGTTTAAAGGGGCCATTAGTGCTAATTCCCACTTTGTAAACCGAGCAGATGAGACATGTCTGGTTTGGGTTTGAGTTCAGTAAGGCATGAGGTGTATGGATGGTCAGGTTGTGTCCTAACACTACGTCTTCGCTTTTACTTACTAGCAAAGCTATCGCTGCAACACTTCGCAAGCATGTGGGGAGAGACTGTGCTACGGTGTCCAACTGTGTACTGTAGTAAGCTACCGGCCTGCTGGCAACACCATGTCTCTGGGTTAAAACTCCTGCTGCGCACCCTGCACTTTCTGTACCGTATAATTCAAAGGGCTTCCCATAATCTGGCATACCTAATGCAGGTGCCTGTGATAGGCACTGTTTGAGTCTCTCAAAGGCCAGTTCGGACTCATCTGTGTGCGAGATCCGATCTGGTTTGTTCGAGGAGACCATTTCTTGCAAACGTAAAGCCAGTATGGAGAATCCTGGGATCCAGTTTCGGCAGTACCCACACATTCCAAGGAAAGTGCGGATCTGTTGCTGGGTTTGTGGCAGAGTCATGTCGTGAATCGCCTGTATTCTATCAGCGGTGAGATGTCTAAGTCCTTGAGTCAAGCAATGTCCCAAATATTTTACCCTGGTCTGGCACAGCTGTAACTTATCCTTTGAAACCTTGTGTCCCGTATGGGAAAGATGAAACAGAAGCTGTTTCGTGTCTTTCAAGGACAATTCGAGTGAATCAGAACACAGCAATAAGTCATCGACATACTGTATTAATACTGATCCGCTCTCAGGTTGAAAGGATTGTAAACAGTCATGCAAAGCCTGGTAAAAAATACTTGGGCTGTCAATGAAACCTTGGGGGAGACGAGTCCAGGTGTACTGTACTCTCCTGTATGTAAATGCAAAGAGGTATTGGCTGTCAGGGTGCAGAGGGACAGAAAAGAAGGCAGAACAGAGGTCAATGACAGTGAAAAATTTTGCAGTAGGGGGAATTTGCATGAGGATGACAGCTGTATTGGGCACTACGGGGAATTGGCTCTCAACTATCTTGTTTATCCCCCTTAGATCCTATAACCCCTCCCCCCACTCTTTTTCACAGGGAAGATGGGACTATTGGCAGTGCTGTACGTCCTGACTAGTTTACCATGTTGTAGCAACCGCTCTATGACGGGGTACACTCCTAATTCTACCTCTGGCTTCAGAGTATACTGAGGGATTTTTGGAGCTATCCTACCATCTTTTACTTGCACTACTACCGGAGCTACATTCGCCATCAATCCAGTGTCTTGTCCATCTTTGGTCCAAAGGGAACCTGGTATTTGTGAGATCATTTCCTCTACCTTTGCTGGACACTTGTCTATAACAGCAGAATGCGACATTAGCCTTTGAGGGGTGTGTAATATGTCTTGTACTTCCTGATCGTGATTCTCAGGTATATCCAAGAAGACACCCTCAGGAGTACAGTATATGACACACCTCATTTTACACAATAAATCTCTTCCAAGCAGGTTAGTCGGAGCCGCTGCAGCCAGCAAAAAAGAATGCTTGGCTTGCAAGGGCCCTATCGTAATCTCTGCAGGTCTACTCAAAGGGTAGTGTTGCACTGTTCCTGTTACTCCCATTGCCGCAATTGTTTTACCCGTGGTTTTTATACCTACAGTCGAATTTAACACTGACCTGGTCGCCCCTTTGTCTACAAGAAAAGGTAATGGTATACCAGCTACATAAACCGTGACCTCAGGTTCACTACCAAGGCTAGCAATCAACTTCACTGGCTGCAGACTACAGGTGTGGCCAAACCCCTATTGTGTGGTGAGACCCTCCCGCAGCGCGCTGGCAGCTACAATATGTGAGGGGGTAGCTGAGAATTTTCAGAGGTCTGCCAGTCCCTCCTAGGTGGGTACCTCCTTGTTTCCCCTGCGTGTGGCTCGTAGCTTCTTCTATGTGGTCCCTGATCCCAATTATGTGTATTGTAGTGTGGTTCATATCCTGGTCTAGGGGGTTGGTATACATTATGTGAACCTTTATTTCTACATTCCCTTGCGTAATGTCCTACCTTGTGACAATTATAGCATGTTGCTTCACGTGACTTACCATCAGTGGTCTGGGGTTTCGGCTGATGTCGCTTTGTGGTAAGGGCACCTATACTTACAGTCATCAGTTTCTCCCCCTGTGACTCCCTGTGTTTTCTATATGGCTCGTGATTCCTTACTATGTGTTTAATAACGTGGCTTGTTTTCTCTGTCTAGGGGTCAGGAATTTGATAGGCTCGCCTGAATAGGTGAGTTTTCAGGGAACGCTCGAAAGTTTGGAAGCTAGAGGAGAGTCTTATTGTGCGTGGGAGGGCATTCCATAGGGTGGGTGCTGCCCGATCGACCTTTTCTGAATCATCATAGTAAACTTGCAGGTTTATTATCTATGGAGAGGGGGGCTAGACTGCACACCCTAATTATAAATATAAAAAGAGGTGCTACCATGCTGAGACTTGTAGTACTACACAGAAAAAAAGAGAAAGTGCAGGTGCACACTCCAAATACTAACACTGCTAATTAGAGCAATTATTATAAACTCTGTAATTTAAAATAGAGTAAAATTAATGTAATAACAGTAGCATAAATTTGGCCAAAATTATGAGCTCACCTATCGCGACCAGGTGACCTCATCAAGTGGATCCCTAACATTCCTAAGGTTAAAGTCCAGAGCGTGGGAACCCCCCAAGGCCAGCACAACCCAGCAGCCCCAAGACATCACACTAGCAGTTTATGGGGGGAATTATATAAAAATACATAAATACATATATGCATGGCAAAAAGGGGTCAGAGACCATGGCTATTCAATTAACGTCGTCAAATGGAAATAGGAGGATCTTGAAGGAAGATTCGAGTTTCATACCATATGGAATTACGGAAGCACTTAAGAATGGCCTCTTTAGTGGGTATGGGGCGAACCTCAATAAAACTCTTCCATGTAGCAAAAAAAATTTCAGTACGGGATTCTTTTTGGAGGGAGGCTTCCAACCAATCCATGTGACAAATAAAGAACAGTTTGTCTTTAAACATATCTAAAGTTGGCACTGAGCTTTGTATCCACATATGTAAAATTGATTTACGGGCTGCAGAGGATATTGCCAATAGTAATTTCTTAACCTCTTTGGGAGCTCGAGTATTTGGTGGTAATAGACCAAAGATTGCCCATTCAGGCATACGGGGAATATAGTTCAGCAAGTGTTGAGAGGCAAAGCGCCATACTACAAGCCAAAATCGTCTAAGGTAGGGACATGCCCAAAAACAGTGGTAAAGGTCAGAGGGCTGTTGTCCGCATTTAGGACAACAGTGATTGTCCAAGAGGCTCATTATATAACCCCTATGTGGCGAAATGTATGAACGATGAAAAATATTAAGGTACATCTCTGTATATTTAGCCGCTGGGAATGTGGCAATCGAGGTTTGTAACATTTTTAACAAATTCTCCATGGTAAGGGATGAGAAATGTTCCAACCAATTAGCAATACCAGTTTTGAGGGAAGAGTATTCCATTAAGGTTCTAAGACAATTATAATAAGAGGAGATAGTCCCTTTAGATAGGGGCGATTTTAACAACATGTTATCCAGAGGGTTGGCCCAATCACCTGCCGGGATTAGTTTAGAAATCTGACTAGCATAGTGTTGAGCTTGGAGAAACGTATGGTTGTGAGGACCAAGAAATGTGAATTTAGTCACAGCGTCTGAGTATGAGAGCGGTTTGTGTGAATCAGAATAAATTAATCGGCCTATTCTAAAAAGTCCTTCCGATTTCTACAAAGAAAATGGGTGAGCGGCTTTACCGTTTTGGAAATTTGGATTCTGTAAAAAGGGTAGATGTATGGGGAAGTTTTGGTGAATTTTATATTTATGCCGTAACAACAACCACACTTTCCTAGTGGTGAGAAGAAGAGGGTTGTTGGTCTGATCTAAAGGTATTTCTGTGTCCGTTATGTGTAAATAAGCTGCTAACGATAGTGTATGAATGAAATGTTGTTCCTAGAATGTATCAGTATATGTTTGCTCAAAATGCAACCAGTCCTTTATATAATGGACATGGGCAGCATAACTATATCTTAAGATGTCAGGAAAATGTATTCCTCCGTTAAACTTGGGTTGACAGAGCTTAATCAATCTAATTCGTGTCCGTTTGTTATTCCACATAAATTCTCGGAAAAGGGAGGTTATCTGTAGTAAATCTGTTCGGGATAATAATATAGGAAGAACCTGTAATGGGTATAAAAGTTTTGGAAAATAAATCATACGAATTATATTAGCGCTACCCAAGAAAGATAGTTGAAGATGGCTCAGTCCCTCAATCCCCTCTTTAATCTGCAAGATTATTTTTTTGATGTTGATATCATACAAATTAGATATGTTTTTAGGAAGAAAATCACCCAAGTATGGGAGTCTCGTTTTTGCCCATTTCAAAGATAATTGTTCAGCCCATTTTGGATGGTAGAATCCATGTTTCAGATAAAAAGCTTATGATTTTTCAAAATTAACAAGAAATCCAGAGGCAGATCCCATCTTATCAATCAAATCTAAAAGGGGCCGTAGGAAGCATTTAGGATTTGATATATGGATAAGGACATCATCAGCGAAGGCTGTAATTTTTATTTCGGAAGTCCCTATACGTATTCCCTGTAATACAGGCCAAGAATCTATAATCCTGAGTAGGGGATTTAGAGATAAATGAAATAATATTGGAGAAAGAGGGCATCCCTGACGGGTACCTCGGGACATTATGATTGGATCGGTCCTTGTACCATTTATCAAGAGAGAGGTGGTAGGAGAATTATAAAAGAAAGTTATTAAATTAATAAAGTGAGGGCCAAATTCTCTAGTTGAGAGTATCTTACATAGAATCGGCCAAGACACCGTATCGAATGCCTTTTGAGTAACAAGGCTCAAGAGCATATTAAGAGTAGTAGGATTATTATTAGCTGCTACAATCGAAGCTATGGCTGTACGCAGTGGCGTCACAAGGGGGGTGCAGCCCACTCCCGGGTGTCACCCGCCGAAGGGTGACACCAAAATGCCGCCTCCTGCACAGTGACAGGAGCCGAGTGATGCACTGTTATATTATGTGCAGTACTCGGCTCCTGTCACTGTGTAGGAGCCAGCACTGCAGGGACAGCACCTCTGGGAGTCAGCCCTCACCTCCCACCCACCCCCCAGTGAAATTTTTTTTGGGTGTCGGGATGCAAAGCCCCGCCCCCTCCTGCAAAGCCAGCCCCCTTTTTGTGCATTCAATGGTTTAAAAATGGGTGCTGCCCATGATGCCCAGCACCTCCATTCAAGCTCCGCCCATTCACATGAAGTCCCACCCCTTTTCCCTTGCTGGCGCACCAGGTGTTACAGAGGTGAGTGACGCCCCTGGCTGTACGGATACCTTTAACGGAATGTCTGCCACGTATGAATCCCAGTTGATGTGACACAAAGAGGGAAGAGGAGAAAGATTGTAATCTGGTTGAAAATATTTTAGAAAGACGTTTAAAATCTATGTTTAACAAGTTAATGGGGCGATAAGATCCAAGCAATGTCGGATCCCTATCTGGTTTCGGGATTAAGGTGGTGAATGCATTTTTAAAAGAAGGGTAGACTGGATTTTTTTACTTTTTACTTTTTTATAGGTAGAGATATGTCCTTATACTTTGTTGCTGCGGGAGGTAGCTTACTATGACGCTGTACGCTGCGTAGTATAGTGTACTTCCTGCAGCATTCATTCATTGCTATAGGAACAGAAAGAATGTATATGCACACTCCCACGAACGCTGCTGTGTAGTATAGTGTATATCCTGCAGCATTCATTCATTGCTATAGGTACAGGAAGCAAGCATATGCACACTCCCACAAACGCTGCTGTGTAGTATAGTGTATATCCTGCAGCATTCATTCATTGCTATAGGTACAGGAAGCATGTATATGCACACTCCCACGAACGCTACTGACTGCTGTTTAAAATACTAAGGGTAGTGGGTACATAGCTCCCCGCAACCCGTACCTTTTAACTGCAACCAGTTCCCCTGTAAATTAGTTTGTGGCGGGAGCAACGCTCCTCACTACCATTTGCAGTGCCTGCTATTATTTCTATACAGGTAGCAGAATCCAAATCCGAATTGCTCATCTCTAATTTCTACACATTTCAGTTTTAGAGTCTCACTTTCCAAAGACTGAGCTGTAAAGAAAAAACAGACACATTGGGCCTGAGAGCAGTGGCAATTTTGGATGCAGTACAGCAATTTTTTGGTTCTGCTTGGGCATCCAGATAGAATGTGCATAGAGTCAGAGTTGTGATTAAGATGCACAGGGGATGCACAGTCTCTGAAAAGTTTTAAAAGTGTATTGGGTATTCCTGGGTGGTGACAGGGAGGTGGCTTAGCGGACGCACAATGATGTGTAATTTAAAGTGGTTGCGTATAAAGATCACATCTACTCACACGCCAAATATATCACATGCACACTAATTCAAGGGAAAACTCTCTCTGTACACTCTTTTATACATGAACACCTAACTGAAGAATAGAATTTTGTGGAGTTTAATAATAAAAAAATGCTTACAGCTGAAATATTTGGCAATAAACATATCCCTAACCTGCCTTCCTGCCTGCCTTCCACTTTCTGTGCTTACATAGTAAGTTATTGGTAACAAAATCTCTGCCTGCTCACTGTTTATTGCATAATCTGGTGACAGTTGTTGATTTAATGCGTGATTATGCAATAGACAGCAGCAGAGCACAATATCAGACACATTTGCCAGATTATATAATATGCCTTTCTGATTTATCAAGCTTGTTTTTAATAGCCCAAAGGTACATTCTGTCATAGGTCGGGTGGCTTGTGCCTCATTATACTTATGCTCAGCAGGAGTTTGCTGATCTGACAATGAAGTCAGAAGCCAGGAGCAACAGCCATAACCTAAATCACCTGTTGGGAGAGGGAGGAAACAAATTAAAACAATATAGTAAGAAGTACTATTGGCTGCTTCATTAACACATATACAGTAGGTAACTTACCCAACAACCAGTGCCAGATTCACAGGTCCACATGGGCCTGGAGCTGACATTTTTGAAGGGCCTATTGTGTTCTGCCACAGGGGGTGTGGGGTGTGTGATGTGGGGGCTACTGATATGGATGCATGACCAGTGTTGTATTTAAATATTTATGTATGTGTGTGTATGTATTTGTGTTTGAAAAATAGAAAAATCTCTCTCTCTATAGATATACAAATATATAGCAAGAAGGAGAGAGAAAGAGTGAAAGAGGGAAAGGTGAAAGTCACTGGGGGAAATTCAATTGATTTTTGTGCATTTATAGGTAATGGGCTCCTGATGGAACTACAGGTATTCAATTGTTTTATTGCATGATTTCTGCACGCAACCTCTTGAGGTGGTAAGCACAAATCTAAGAAAAGTTGCCTGTTGGAGAATCCAAACTGCCGTTACGGCAGCAAGCCCAATAGTTTAGATGGGTTTAGACACTTTATGCTGTTAAATCCAGTGCATTTGGGCATGATACGTAATGGACACCAGCGACACTCACTTCCATTTGAAATACAATATTGGCTAAACACTTTAGCGCTGGGCGGCCTTAATGAAGTCTGGGTCTACATTGTTTTCTGTGAAGCAATTTTTAAAGTGCCTTATGTACTAGTTCTGTCTCCATTTAACACTTCTGTTTTAATTTCAGTAGTTTTATCTTTGATACTAACTAGAGATGAGTGGGTTCGGATCTCAGAGATCCTAACCCCCCCTGAACTTCCCGATTCGAGCTGGGAATTGAGTCTGGTTTGGGACTTCATGCCAGACTCGGATCCCAGAACGAGGCAAAATTTCATCATCCCGCTGTTGGATTCTTGCAGGCTTTGATTCCATATAAGGAGCCGCACATCACAGCCATTTTCATTACAGACTTGGAGAGTGAGGGAGACAGACCTCTGTCTCTTTGTGGGTGGTGGCATTGGGTGGGGTCAGTGTGTGCTCTTTAAAGGTGCTGTCCTGCGTGCTGTCAGGGGTGCTGTCCTGTTGTGTTCTGTGCTGTTAGGGGTGCTGTACATTAGTTTGCTGTCCTATCACTGTGCTGTACAGAAGTGTTGTATAAATAAAGGTACACTGTCCCTGTCTTGTATGCTGTAAAATTACAGGAGTGTTGTTAAAATACAGGGGTGCTGGTCCTGTCCTGTATGCTGTAAATACAGGTGTTTTGTTAAAATAAAGGTACACTGGCCCTGTCCTGTATGCTGTAAAGATAAATATGTGCTGTGAAAATACAGGGGTGCTGGCTCTGTCCTGTATGCTGTAAAAATACAGGGGTGTTGCATAAATAAAGGTACACTGGCCCAGTCTTGTATGATGTAAAATTACAAGGGTGTAAAAATAAAGGGGTGCTGGCCCTGTCCTGTATGCTGTAAAAATACAGGGGTGTTGTTGTTACAATACAGGGGTGCTGGTCCTGTATGCTGTAAAAAATACTGGGGTGTTGTTGTTAAAATACAGGGGGCTGGCCCTGTCCTGTATGCTGTAAATACAGGGGTGTTTTTAAAATAAAAGTACACTGGCCCTGTCCTGTATGCCGTAAAAATAAAGGGTTGCTGTGAAATACAGGGGTACTGGTCCTTTCCTATATGCTGTAAAGGTACAGGGGTGCTGTGAAAATAAAGGGGTGCTGGTCCTGTCCTGTATGCTGTAAAAAATACTGCGGTGTTGTTAAAATACAGGGGGGCTGGCCCTATCCTGTATGCTGTAAAAATACAGAGGTGTTTATGTACACTGGCCCTGTCCTGTATGCTGTAAAAATACACTGGTGCTGTGAAAATACAGGGGTGCTGGTCATGTCCTGTATGCTGTAAAAAATACAGGGGTATTGTATAAATGAAGGAACACTGGCCCTGTCCTGTATGCTGTAAAAATACAGGGGTGCTGTCTGTGAAAATACAGGGGTGCTGTGTCCCTGTCTCGTATGCTATGTAAACACAGGGGTATTGTAAAAATAAAGATACACTGGCCCTGTCGTGTATGCTGTAAAATACAGTGATGTTGTTGTTAAAATACAGGGGTGCTGACCCTGTCCTGTATGCTGTAAAAATACAGGGGTGTTGTTAAAATACATGTACACTGGCCCTGTCCTGTATGCTGTAAAAATATAGTGATGCTGTGAAAATACAGGGGTGCTGGTCATGTCCTGTATGCTGTAAAAAATACAGGGGTGTTGTATAAATAAAGGTACACTGGCCCTGTCCTGTATGCTGTAAAAATACAGGGGTGCTGTCTGTGAAAATACAGGGGTGCTGTGTCCTTGTCTCGTATGCTGTGAAAATACAGGGGTATTGTAAAAATAAAGGTACACTGGCCCTGTCCTGTATGCTTTAAAATACAGTGGTGGTGTTGTTGTTAAAATACAGGGGTGCTGGTCCTGTCCTGTATGCTGTAAAAATACAGGGGTGCTGTAAATATAAAGGGCCACTATTCTGTTTGATGTAAAAATAAAGGGGTGCTGTCCTGTGAAATGGAGTACAAAATTTTGGAGGAATAGACTGGAAATTAATGTTATTGAGATTAATAATACTGTAGGAACAAAAAAACACACATTCCGTGATTTTAGCTGTTTTTATATTTTGTTTTCTAAAAAATCCAGATCCATAACTGAAACCAAACCCGAAAGGGTGGATTTTGCAAAACCAATCCAAATCCAAAACACGAAAGGAGATCCAGCTCCAAAACCAAAACACAAAACCCTAAAAGTGTCTGGTGCACATCTCTAATAACTATTTTAACCTATTGCAGCTACCATGCAAATTGTAACGATTGTGCTAATCTGTAACAATGTAACTGTTTAACTAAATGCAGCATCAGTTTTTGCCTATGACTTATGATTCTTGATTATATATAGAAACAAAAAGTTCAGCACTCACCAAAGTGAGCTACACTATCACAAAATCATAAATATAGTGATAGTGTAGGACCTGCATGAAGGTGGGGTACCTTGGCGAGCGGTATGCAGGCTTCCGTGCATTGGCCAATTCACTAACTAAACCCCCATCATTTATTCATTGATGTTGTAAGGATAAGTGAGCTCACTTTGGTGAGTGCTGAACTTTTTGTTTGTATATTTTTGAGTAGGTGGCCATGGGCTACATGCACCCCACCCTATTAGTGGCGAGTGCGGATACTGCACCCCGCTTCTGGGGTGGCGAGTGCTGTGGTTTTCTATTTGCTGGTATATATATATATATATATATATATATATATATATACAACCAGAAAGTTCAGCACTCACCAAAGCAAGCTCACTTATTTTCACTACATCAATAAATAAATGATGGGGGTTTAGTTAGTGAATTGGCCAATGCACAGAAGCCTGCAAACCGCTCGCCAAGGTACCCCATCTTCATGCAGGTCCTTCACTATCACAGAGTTTCAAAAATTAAAACCTAGCAACTGTATCAGTAATTTTTAGTATTTATTTAGTAATATTTAGTAATTTATTAGCCAGTGTCAGGTGACTAGTGTACCTTTAAAAGCCATGGAGTATTTGGCAGATACACAGTAAACCAAGTGGGCATATTTGCAGTTATATTATGTGTGATACAGTTGCTAGGTTTTAATTTTTAATTTTTGAGACTTTGTGATAGTGTAGGACCTGCAAGAAGGTGGGGTACCTTGGCGCGCAGTTTGCAGGCTTCCGTGCATTGGCCAATTCACTAACTAAACCCCCATCATTTATTTTTTGATGTAGTAAAAATAAGTGAGCTTGCTTTGGTGAGTGCTGAACTTTCTGTTTGTATATTTTTAAGTAGGTGGCCATGGGCTACATGCACCCCACCAGAGGCGGAACTACCGCCAGTGCAACCAGTGCGTTGCACTGGGGCCCGCCACTGTCCAGGGGCCCAAAGAATGTAATGAATCAAACTGACTCATTACATGCCGCTGCGTGCTGCGGGCAACCGCTGCCCGCAGCACACAGCCGTCCGGACAGGAGAGGAGAGCAGTGCAGGCAGCGGACACGGGGGGGAAGGAGGAGGAGGGAGGTGGAGGAGGGAGCCGCAGCAGCGCTGTATTATAGGTTGAGGCGCTGCTGCTGCTCTCCCTCTCACTGGCGCACGCGTACCCAAACCCCCCCCCCCCCCCCCCTGATTAACTTAAAAGATTTTTTTCGGATCGCGGGTCACGATCGTAGCTCCACCCACTCACAGCATTAGGCTCCGCCCACTCGCGACATTTTACCCGCGATTCGCGTGCCTGTGGGGAGGGGATGTCATCATTCCCGGCAGGATCCCTAGTGCTGGAGAGAAGGTTCAACGGGCTTCCTAGCCCTGCCAATAAGAGCCATAAAAGCAGGTGAATTAATCCATCAAAGCAGCAGAGTACACTGTGGTTGCTAACTTTTGTGTGTGTGTGTGTGTGTGGGGGGGGTAAAATAGGTCTGTGCATTATGGTATAGTTCAGTTATACACCCAGAATGCACATGTGCACAGATGTTCATTATGCTCAAATCTGCCTATTTGTCCTAGAGCTTGTCACATGGGCCCTGAAACGTTGGTTATTTCATGACACCTCAATATACGATCGATTATTTGCAGGGGGCGCATGTTGTGGCTGGGTAACAAGGGTACGCTGTCTGCCGTTATGTGTAACAAGGGCACGCTGTCTGCCGTAATGTGTAACAAGGGCACGCTGTCTGCCGTAATGTGTAAAAAGGCACGCTGTCTGCCGTTATGTGTAACAAGGGCACGTTGTCTGCCGTTATGTGTAACAAGGGCACGCTGTCTGCCGTTATGTGTAACAAGGGCATGCTGTCTGCCGTTATGGGTAACAAGGGCACGCTGTCTGCCGTCATGAGTAAAAAGGCACGCTGTCTGCCGTTATGTGTAACAAGGGCACGCTGTCTGCCGTAATGTGTAAAAAGGGGGACGCTGTCTGCCGTAATGTGTAAAAAGGCACAATACAAATATTTACTGTATATACTAATATATACATATATATATATATATGTGTGTGTATATATATATATACATACACACACATTAAAATCACGATGTATTAAGCCCACTCTGTTATAACCTTGATATGAGCACATTCTACATATTGGGGGTCATTCCGAGTTGATCGTAGCTGTGCTAAATTTAGCACAGCTACGATCATCTTTCCTGACATGGGGGTATGCCCAGCTCAGGGCTAGTCCGCCCCGCATGTCAGTCCGCCCCCCCCCCCCCCACACACACAAAGGCGATGCCTTTGTATTTGAGGAGTAACTCCCAGCCAGCGCAGCTCCTGCAGCTGGCTGGGAGTTAAATGTCGCTGCCGCTGGCCGCACTCTTCTACTATTTTAAAAACATTATATAGCTATATTTATACAGATAGACATACAGATATATATGTATTACATATATATATATATAAATACTGTATATATGTCAGTGCCTCAGTCATAATTATTATATAGTTTGTGCAGCAGCCATGCTGGCAGCCAACAGGACTGACACCTCACCTCAGGAGGATCAGTTGCCAGTCAGTCTGGCGCCTTCACAGAACTGCTTGGTGTCACCGGCGCTGCAGCTGCTTCCTGGTGTGGGTAAAGGTGAGATAGAGAAGATTGTCTCTTGGTTGGCGCACTATAAGAAGAAGAGATTCATTTTTCTAAAATGTAACCTTTAATATTAATCCATTAAAATTGATGTGAAATATATATGGAACAATACAAAAATTATATAAAAGATACTGTATCAATTAAAATATATTCACTGTGTTTTATTTATTATGTTCTTATGTCACTTATAGTTGTGTTGATTATTGTGGGACCAGAACCACTGAGCAATTATCATATAATCCTACTCTTAATGTATCGACTGGCACAGGTAAGATCACCTACTGTATGTGATTTAGGTCAGGCACCTTACTGTAGATATACCACAATATTGGGTATAGTATTATCCTAACTTTTCCCTGTGAACCTAAGTTATAATTTGTCCTGGGTCCCTTATTTTGTATGTATAATCATTCGTATACTGATATGGGACAAATCAATTGTACCAATAGATAATAAATGGTTTAAAGGTGGATGGGCAGTATGGATGGAGTAATGGTTAGCATTACTGCCTCACAGCACTGAGGTCATGGGTTTGATTCCCACCATGGCCCTAACTGTGTGGAGTTTGTATATTCTCCCCGTAGTTGCGTGGGTTTCCTCTGGGTACTCCGGTTTCCTCCCACAATCCAAAAATATACTGGTAGGTTAATTGTCTTCCAACAAATTAACCCTAGCATGAATCTGTGTGTACATGTGGTAGGGAATATAGATTGTAAGCTCCACTAGGGCAGGGACTGATGTGAATGGCCAAATATTCTCTGTAAAGCGCTGCGGAATATGTGTGCGCTATATAAATAACTGGTAATAAATAAATAAAATAAAGGTATATCCGGCTGTGGAGCTGTTCACAGTCACCTGACATTGGCCCTCATTCCAAGTTGTTTGCTCGTTGCCGATTTTCTCTATATTGCGATTAGTCGCTTACTGCGCATGCGCATGGTTCGCAGAGCGCATGCGCTTAGTTATTTTACTCAAAAGTTAGGTATTTTACTCACGGCATTACGAGGATTTTTCTTCGTTCTGGTGATCGGAGTGTGATTGACAGGAAGTGGGTGTTTCTGGGCGGAAACTGGCCATTTTATGGGTGTGTGTGAAAAAACGCTGCCGTTTCTGGGAAAAACGCGGGAGTGGCTGGAGAAACGGGGGAGTGCCTGGGCGAACGCTGGGTGTGTTTGTGACGTCAAACCAGGAACGAAACTGACTGAACTGATCGCAGTGGCAGAGTAAGTGTCGAGCTACTCAGAAACTGCTAAGAAATTACTATTCGCAATTTTGCGAATCTTTCGTTTGCAATTCTGCTAAGCTAAGATACACTCCCAGTAGGCGGCGGCTTAGCGTGTGCAATGCTGCTAAAAGCAGCTAGCGAGCGAACAACTCGGAATGAGGGCCATTGTTAACACATACCTATAATGAGATTCTTTCCCAATGTAATCAGTTGTCTATAATCCTGGAATTTGTTTCATATATCACATTTTATGGAGCCCAGCGTATCGTTTGTGAATAACCAAGAACAGGAAACTGCTCATGTGATTTTAACCACACTGGGATAATTAAATGTGAATAAAATAGCAGGTACACACGTCTTTTGAAACCTGCTATTGAGGGCTGATTAAAAAAAGGCCTCACTGTAACATGATACGTTATACAATGTTGCCAATCTGTTGCCTAACACTGTATCTCTGCTATAATCTATGCCGCTTGGTCTCTTCCCTGTTCAGAAGAACTGATGACAGGACAGGTAAGGCTGCAGT
Organism: Pseudophryne corroboree; assembly: GCF_028390025.1. Taxonomy (NCBI): domain Eukaryota; kingdom Metazoa; phylum Chordata; class Amphibia; order Anura; family Myobatrachidae; genus Pseudophryne; species Pseudophryne corroboree. Next base: position 101,161,362 of record NC_086447.1, on the reverse strand, counting down.
ATAACACCTTGTCAAGTGTAGTGTTGCTGTTCAATTCTCATGCAACATATCATATAATGTTGTTGTTTACAATTTATATTTAAAGGAGTTAGTATATACCACTCATCCTATCGGGTCATAAAACAAAATATTTTAATCACCCATTAAGGTATGGTTAGTGTGGTATGTTGTGCGAATAGTTCAATGCACTATTTAACAGAGGAAATAATTTAATACACTATTTAACAGAGGGATTGTACCGCACTATGGGGCAGATGTATTAACCTGGAGACGGCATAAGGAAGTGATAAACCAGTGATGTGTGAAAGGTGATAAAGGCAACAGCCAATCAGCTCCAATATGTAAATTATCAGTTAGGATCTGATTGGCTGGTGCGTTTATCACCTTGCACATATCACTGGTTTATCACTTCCTTATGCCTTCTCCAGGTTATTACATCTGCCCCTCTGTACCATTTATTTAACCACATCTGTTCATGTATCGGATGTTGGTAATATGCTGAAATGGTTAACTCTATGTGATTATAAGATCCTATCATAGAGAGCATTTCCACAGGACTACTAATGTGCACATATACTGTCCCATCCGCATTTGTATTCTCTTTATACGTCCTGTGTAATATACTGCCCCAAATTAGGTTAAGATCATATGGCTAGCTTCGTATAGCTATTGAATCATGACAAGGGGCCGCTGAGACTTATGATTGATAAAAACTATCACGTAGAGTGTTCACAAAGAATAGCTATTGCATATGAATCCTATCCTATCCCCACACATTGTGTATCCTATATGGTATGCTGCGTTGATTCTATTTTGCTCCGTGTAACCATTAGATCCCATCATAGGAAATATTGGTAAAAAGCCAATGAAATATATTATTTGTGAGTCTTATAACAAAAGTATTCACACTGGGCAGCTAGTACATACGTGTAGTATGCTGTATTAATTCAATTAAGCTCATATTGTATGCTCCGTGTTATTTTCAAATCCTATTATAGGAAACATTCATAGGGAGCCACTGAAATACCCATACTCTGTGCTGTACTGATTATAATTCCATTAAAGCATTACTGGCCACATTGTAGATCCTAATGTTTACAAAAGGTGACTGGGACACATGTGTGCCGACCCATCCACAGCCACCATCTCTATGTGCATCCCATATAGCGTGCTAAATTGCTTATAGCATAAACAAAAGGACACTGTGCTTGCTTTGAGGTAAGAGTACAAAAACAAATGAAATAATATAATATGAATATTTATTACTAAAAATGATTACTAAAATATTTTCTTATAAAATTATCTCAAAGTGCAATTCATAAAAAATACATATGTAATATCTGACAACTGCAGTTAGAGCATGAATTAGAATGGAATAGTCACCCCTTTGGAATTCTGGATTCCACACCCATGATGAAATGGTAATATAAAAGCGATGTGTACTGTTCCTTGAATGTGACCTATTTGGAAAAGTTCAATCATGAGTTGGATCTGGTGGGTCCTGGCTGTATGTTGCTGTCCAGGCTAGGCAAATGTGGGGTCCTGGTATTGGCAGATGGCACTGCTGTGGCAAAGGAAGTCGCCTGTAGCCGGATTCACAGTTCCATTGGAATGGCCCAGAAATGCATATCCATATGTGGTAAAATGATGAGGTCTGGTCCAGGTCACATAAGTCAAAGATGGAATCCCAGGATGTGGAAGATGTATGGTCCAGTTGTGTCCAAGGAATTATTTCAAGACTGGACTACTGTAATCTCCTCCTAACTGGCCTCCCTGACAATTACTTCGCTCCACTCCAATCTAACCTCAATGCTGCTGCCCAGCTCATCTTCCTCACCAAACGCACTACGTCCATCTCCCCTCTTATACAAGCCCTTCACTGGCTTCCCTTCCCTTTCAGAATCCAATTCAAACTTCTCACACTCACTTACAGTACAAAGTCCTCACCCACTCCTCTCCCATTTACATCTCTGACCTTATCTCCCTTTACTCTCCCACCCGTCCTCTTCGCTCTGCTAATGCACGCCGACTCTCCTGTCTTCTGATTACTTCCTCCCACTCCTATCTCCAAGATTTTCACGTGCTGCTCCCTTTCTCTGGAATTCTTTACCTCTCCCCTTCAGACTCTCCACCTCTCTACAAAACTACAAACAGGCTCTTAAGACCCACTTCTTTACCAAACCCAGCCAAATCTCATCCTAACCCTCTGTTCCACGCTCTCTATGTACCCCATCTGTGTCACCCCTGTCTTCCACCCCTCCCCTTAGAATGTAAGCTCTCACGAGTAGGGCCCTCTTCCCTCATGTGCTTTTCCTTTTCTTACTTTAATAATGCTCAACTGCCCAAATCCCGCAGTTTTGTGGCCACCTTGGAACTTATCTCTGTCATTTACTAGTGTAGTTATGCCTAGTTACCTTGTACTTGTCCTATATTGTCTTCAACTGTAAGTCACTGTCTTCCTGTTTTGATTATGTGTATATGTACTCTGTAATTGGGCGCTGCGGAACCCTTATGGCACCATATAAATAAAGGATAATAGTAATAATAATAAAAGGGATGCAGGTAGCCTAAATTGCTTATAGCTCAGTTTGGGTATTACTGGTCACACTATCACACATTGTTTCATATCATTGAATTCAAATTAGACATTTGTACACAGTGAAGTCAGCAGGCGTAATGACGCCGCTCTGAAACGCCAAGATGTGCACGTTTCACATCAGCTTCATCAGGGCCTTCCTGGTGTGGAGAAGGCTGGGCATCCTGACCTCACGTGGCTTAGAGGAGGAGCCACGCAGCCAGGGCCGGATTAAGCCTTGGGGGTGCCCGGGGCACTTAAGACAGGGTGGCCCCTATAGAAGGTGGGGGATGTATATTAAATTGTGCATACCACCCAACATGTCCCTTTCCAGGAGAGACAAAATGCTCTCTTCCTTGACTTCCCACTTAATATTATGATTGGCGTCACCTGTGTTTAACTATTTAATTGATAAGAAAGGTGTTTCAACACAGGTGATTGCAATCATAAATTAAGAAAGAAGCCCGGGTAGAGAGTATTTTGACCCTCCTGGAATGGGTCATGGTTGGAGGTATAGATTGTTTATATTAAATTAAAACCAATGGTGTATATTAGATTTAAACTAATAGTGTAATAATGCCTGGGTACTGTTTATAGTGCCACTTAATTGAGAGACAACTATCTTACAAACTTTTCTTGTAGTGCAACAAAGGCAACTTAACCTTAAAATACACATAGAAAAATAAAATAATTTATCTTGTCACATGCAAGAATAGCAGCAGCCTCTGTTCTACTTACACTGTGGGACAGGACTCAGGAGAACAGTTTATACAAGACTCAGACACCCAGGCAGGGAAGAGGAGAAGCTGGGATCCCTGTGTCACTTACAGCTCTCTCCACCCTCTATCTCTCCTCTAGTTAGAAAGCTCTGTCGGTAGCTCATGAAACATGATATTCCTGTGTCTCTGCCTGCACTACAAACTGCCCTGCTCACATTCTGGTTGTCAGATTCTGCTGTTTAAGAGGGAAAGCTAGTGATGTCAGTGTGCTCTGGCCTGGGGGCCCCCTGACAAAGGGGGCCCGGGGTAAAGTATGCCCTGCATCCCCCCCTTAATCTGGCTATGCACGCAGCGCCACTGTGTACGCAGCGCAGGAGGGCTAGTTAAGCCTTCCACTGAACCGGTGTGTGTGTAAAGTTTTTGCCTGTGGCAGTGTTTAGTTCACAGGTGCCACAGGAGGTAGGGGGTTTCACAGCCCAGCATTTTTTCCTGTCTATAGCAGCAGCAGATGCTATGGGCCTATTTTGATGGGGTCCTGGAGCCCAATTGTTAATCCGGCGCTGCCAACAACCATCCCTCTGGCAACAACACTCATGATTTTTAGTTTTGCATAACAGACCACCTGCACATTCACAGAATAGGTATGATGCCTACTGTGTTTGTACACACATGTGCAGTATGTTGCTCTGATTGATGCTGCTAGGTTCTCTCAGTCAGGTGGTGATTTGCAGGTAGGTGCACAGCATACTGTAGCATAACCTTGAGAAGCAATTATTCCTACAGCCACACTGCCCCACATGCTTTTAGGAACTTCGACAGTCATCACAATCAATTTCCAACCAATAGAATAGTGTTTAGAAGATCAATTTGAATGTCTCTCATTATTATATTAATTTGGAGATTTGAAGTTCGATTTAGAGTTCGATATGAAATCGATTTTCAAATCGAATTTTGGTAAATGAGGGGATCCTATATTCTACTATGGGAAAACATTAATGTTTTTCAGAAATTGGATTTTCAGTGGGACTTGAGTTGAATTTGTTTTTAGGTTCAATTTTACATTTGATAGGTCAAAATCGAATGAAAATCGAATAGATATCGAATGGCATATCCCTCAAAACTGAAAATTGAATGTTAGTAAATATACTGTCTTGAGAGCCACTGTATAAAAAAAATTATTATTATTAACTTAAAACTGCAAAGAATGAGTACCACTTGTCTTCCACAGTGACATGGGGAATGTTAAGAAAAACAATAAACCTTAAAAAAATGTGTTTTAATGCAGTAGGTTTTCTAAATTCAAAAATGGTAGACCATGTCCCACACTTTTAGCGTTTAAATCAAAATGGCTAAAATTCTAAAACAAAATTATTATTTTTTACAAATTTCCAGTGTTTTGCTATTTTGGAAAGGTGGATTAATGTTATAATATGTGGTGTTTACAGAAAACTAAACAAAACATTTGCTTTTTTGTTGATTTACTTTAAAATGACAATACTAACAATCCTTTTTTGCCATTTGGTTACATTAGTATTTGCCGTATTAGATTGTGCAAAAAAAAAAAAGCTGTTGCCATTTTCTGAAAGTCTTCTGAAAAAATAAGGTGAACTTTGCTTAGGTGCTACAAAGAAAATGTGTGATATTTATGTTGGAATATGATAAGCATGTCCAAAAAATGATCTCAGTACATTGGGGGTTACTGATACGGATGAGAGGTCTTTGATTATTCCAGGTATAGCTGGAATAATTTGGTTCCGGTTGGGTATACTGAAGATGTATCTTTGTAGATTATCAGGGGTAAATTTACAAAAGCTTCTAAAACAGATAATTGGTGATGTTGACCATAGCAACCAATCAGATGCTTTCTATAATTTTTTTAAAACCAATAGAGAAATGATAAACAGCATCTGATTGGATGCAATGGGCAACATCATCAATTCTCTGTTTTAGAAGCTAGTAAATCTACCCCTCAGTGAAGGTGAGTTTCTATTTTCAATTCAACCAATATTAATCTATGAATTAATCAATTTACTAATAGTAAAACAGTTGGCTGAATACTATGAATCATCCTGAGACACACTGCGAGAAATTGCATTCTTTCTGCTAATACTCCTGTACGTAATCATCTGGGATTTATAGGAATGATGAATTGAACCATGCCTTTAGTAAAACCAAAATATTATCATCTTTCAATATTAGATATGAATAGACTTTTATGCACATCAGGAATTTGCCAAAAATTAGGTTGGAAACTCCCTTTCCTGCTGTCCTTGCTCAAATTATAGGCTGTGCTGTAAATGGAACCTGCTGTAGGAGTACAGTAAATATTCTTTTCACTAAGGGCTGGTGTCAAACAAGCACTGTAGAACATTACACATTCCACCCATAACAGCACCATGCTCAGTTCCAGATTACCAACAGGGCAACTGGGGCAGTTGCCCAGGGTCCCCCCCATATGTGTTGCTCCCCACATATCATTACATAAACGGTGTTGGACTGGCCCTTGGGAGAGAAAGATGCAGGCTTCAAGAATCATGCTGCAACAGGTGACATTGTGGGTGGGAGGTGCCAGAACCAAATTAAAGAGGGGGGACAGGAGCGGTCATCCTGGGGTTCCCCCACACAAGTTCAGGCTGACCCTGCAATTTCCAAGAACAGGCACCTCTTCCCAAACGGGGTCGGCCATGGCTCTGTGTTCTGCATGCACTGTGCATGCAAACAGAGCAGAGCGGCTCCCTGGTAACCTCTTCAGTGTCACGTGGCAGATCACATCAGTGATGGTGATGAGGGTACCCAGGAGCTGCTCTGTGCTGTATGCATAGTACATGCAGATGAACACAGAGCCAGGAGAATGCTACAGGAAGTGAGTACTCAGGGGGACCACCCAGGGGGAAGGGGGGAGACTGAACTGTGCATCATACAGTGGGGGTACTGTGACCATATTGGGCGGGAGCTAGGTAAGAGGCTATTTTATTGGAGGGGCTCCCCACAAGCCTTAATCCTGCCCTGGGAGGAGCCAAGTGGTAGGAGCAAAGAGGAGCTAGAAGGTCCCAGGCAGCACCAGTAGTATGACCGTTCCTTCAAGGATCCTGTTGCAGTCTGTAGTTTCTATGATTTGCAATCACATGGAGGTGAGTAGAGGTGATGGTACATAATGTGAACTGGGAGCTCCATAGTGTACCACAATGTGATCTGGGGCACTGTGGCATAATGTGAACTGGGGACAATGTGGCATAATAAGAACTGAGAGCACTGTGTGGCATCATGGGAACTGGGAGCATTTGTGGCATAATGGGAATTCTGAACACAGCAGCATAATGGGAACCATGGGCACTTGGTCATAATCTAAACTGGGGACACTACAGTAGCTTCATCACAGTCTTGGTGCTCTGAGTTATACAAATTACACTTTTTAATAACATTGGCTGTATATCATTTTGACAAATTTATAAGTAGGGCCCCTTGCAAATGAGTTGCCCTGGGACCTCCACATGCCTTAAACTGGCTTTGGATATGTTCTTTAATTCTGCAGCAGCTGGAAAACTCATGTCCCAGCAAAATACAGATGTGTCCTCTCATCGTTGCTGCATTCACATTAAACAGCCCTTCTAGTTGCGCCTAATCGTAAGTATGTTAACTAATGCCGGGCGTCTTTTTGTGAATTATTCCCCGAAAATGAATAAGGCATGCCTATATTCTGTGTGTGACTGCGGCTGAATCTGCATACGAAATGCTACTTTACAGTGTTTTCCAGAAAACATCTGCATATGAAATGTTATAGGAAAACTTTTCTAGGTCAACACTGTAATGTAGCATTGTGTGTGCAGTACAGCCCAGTCGCACACAAAATATAAGCATGTTGCATATCATTCTAATCAGCAGAGCATTTTCGGCAAAGAAAGACGCACAACATTAGCAGCAAGCCAGCTCACTCATGCCAGGCATCTTGCGGTGAATGGCATATTGTCGCTAGATGTATGTGGACACATCTGTATGTATTCCTTGCAGATGTAAATGATTGTACAGTAGTTTTCTGTACATGAATAGTGGACAGGTTATTTGTGCAATCAGTTTGTGTTCTGAATTCATTTGATAAATCACTCCAAAATTCAAGTGCCAATAAATCTGAAGGACATTTTTTGTTTTTATTAGAGGTGATTATGAAATTGCTCAAATCTGAGTGCATTTAAGTATGATGCCATAAAAAGTCTGTGGTTGGTGCTCAGATTTTTCAAGAGAAGAGACTTAGGGACACCTTGGTCCATAGAGGCTCCACAAAGTCCATGTTTTTAGAACTTTGGTGGCCCTGGACTCCATGATCACAAAGTTATTCAAATGTTTTGGTTGAACAGCAGGAACCTTCTAAACCTTTATTAGCAGGAGAATGATGTATTGGATTATTTAACAACACACTGCGGTTTCAGCCAAGTGTAATGAGATAGGGCTATCAAGACAATGAAAAAAGGAATTTAACCTGCTGACCCAAACTGTGTTTAATATTGCTTATAATGTGTAATGTCCATTGTACAATTCTTAAATGTCTCCAGGTGGGGTTGCACTCAGTGCTACTTGCATGGAAAGTAGTGGATTCTGTTTATTGTGTAATATTCATCCTGACCGTTGCTTCTATATGCATGCAGAAGGTGTCCTACTGAGTCGCATCCTGATTTGCAGATGTACCTCTTGTGCAATGTTATACAGTAGGTTCTGAGTGAGATGATGGACTGCGTTGTTAATTATATTATGGGTTTCAAGTTAAATGATAGGCTGCAGTCTTAAGGGGATATTTATCAAAGCTTGGCAAGAGTTAAAGTGGAGAGTGATAAAGTACCAACCAATCAGCTCCTAAGTGACATTTTTCATCAACTCCTAAGTGACATTTTTCAAACACAGTGTGACAGAAGGGGATTGGTGGGTATTTTATCTCTGTCCAAGCTTTGATAAATAGCCCTCTTAGTAATGTCTTTGGTTCCGAGTGAATTGATAGGTTGCGGCTGATGCTCTGCAGAAGTATCCACATTTAGTGGAAAATCTCGACATTCCGGTCAGATATCAAATGACTTTTGTCCTCTCTCCTGTACTTAAAGTTCCCTTTCTACCCTGAGTTCCTCCTCCCCTGCCCAATCTTTTCCTCCCACTTTGCAAGTTGCTGTCAAATGAACCTGGTGTTCCTATAAGTGGAATATGCCACAATGATACTCCGTAACTGAACATCCTATACTGATATGAATCTGCATTTCTGCCTTTACCATGTCTTCAATCCAGATTTGTACTGTCACAAGGAGCCTCATTCACTGGTATTAATATAATCAAATATTTGTTTACTGCTTTTTCCCATCTGTAAATCTGTGCCAATAGAAAAATGCTTTGTAAATGTACATTTTGCAAGTCAGGATAATCTTTTATAAATTCCCTTAATTACTTCAACTTGTATCCATGTGATTTCAAAGGCACTAAAGAAACTTGTGGCTGTAGCCACCTGCTATTTCAGTGCTGCCGCTGCCAGGACTAAGCACACAATAATGCATAAGTAAATAAGCAAATTTATTTATTCAGCTATTACAAGAATGAAAAGGACTAGGGTGATCGTTCCAGAATTTGCATATTTCCTGTTTTTATTCGAAGTAAATATAGATCATCAAAATCTTTCAAATACAAAATCTAATTATTGCAAGGAATTACTGTATAAGTATCTTTAATTATATGTATTATATAATTATATAGCATTACACGTGCATACACACACACACACACACACACACACACACACACACACACACACACACACACACACACATATTCTGGGAGGAACTTGGAGAGGAGATGAGGGTGGGCTGTGGGCTGCGTTAGGGGCAGAGCCGGGCTATTCGTGGCAGGAGGCCTTGACCCTGGCTTATAAACGACAGGGGGTAAGTTCAATTTGACACATAGAAATGCTATGTTGGGTCTTGCCCCTCCTCGGTAACTTCGGATACCCGTTATTATTCTCCCCATTATGTCCAATTCAATAAGAAGAGAGCGAGATGTGGGAGAGGTGACCTCTCTTCTAGGAGTGCAGGGGACTACCCAAAAACTTGGGAGTCTCCCGCAGTTTCCAGCAGACTAGGCAGGTATGACATACAGTATATGCATGTAATTATTATCCTCTCACCCTCTACTCTTAGCAGCCCTGATCAGAGCCACACCCAGCAAGATTAGGCATAAACCACCTCCGAATTTCAGAAAGAAATGTCAAGAGGAATCCCGAATGGTGGCTGGATTTCAGCAGGTGGCATCCTTCAATTGGCCTGCCAGTCCCAGTTTGGCTGACCCTGCTCTATGGGACAGTTTGTAAGCTCTGCTACTGTGTATCTGTCAAGTGGAAAATATACAGGTACTGTATGTACAGTATAAAAGCTTTGAATAAACAATCTGCAAAATATTAGAACATAAAAGGAGGGAGATACTTGTCTGAGATTATGAATAATTCACGTTTATAAACTGAACAGACCTGAAAGAAAAAAGAAAATCTTAAAATCCCAGATTGCTTGTCCTATAATGTTATTTGATATGTTATACTATTTAAATAATACTTTTTCGTAGCACTTGTCATGTACATTGAAGAACAGATCACGGTTATATTTCAATAGTAATAGGTGCCATGTGGAGGAAAGGCAGTGTAGGCACGCTGTATTTTTTCAAAAGTCAAAGTATTAAATGAATATGGAATATTCGGTGCACCTGTAAAAACACATTTGATCATGATGGCAAATTTAACATTCTTATATCAGGATTCATATTTCAGAACTTTTTTTTTTTAGGTTCAAATAAAGGAAGAAAAAAATAATAATTTTCAGTATTTCCTGAGTTTATTTTGATGGATAGCAGAATAAGTATCTTTCACTCATTAAAGTACATATTTATATAATTTAATAAATTTATTTAATACACAGATGTTCAAAACTGTTTTATCAGTGAACTCATTAATCATCTTCCATATAACCTATCCTTTTTAGCTTTGAAAGCAATGAGAGGGAGCCAACACTTTATTAGATACACATGGCAGAGCCGGGTATCGGATATCACCTGCATGGCCTGAATCATGACAGGTAATCAGACGCATGTTTCTGATTTATGTATTTGTAAACAGCAACATATTTCGCTCTGTGTTACTCATGCATCTTTCATTGGAACACTATGTGACTTGTAAAGTACAGTTGGAAAATGTTTGTGGTTTACAAAACAAGTTTAGAAAAGAATCTTTATACTGTCATTTGTGAGATGCTTGTAGTATTTGAAGTAATGTATGTTTATTTAATATCTATCGCCTACGGGTATCTGTGTAGTTCATGGGCTCCTCACATTTATTTAATGACATTATCTATCTATCTATCTATCTATCTATCTATCTATCTATCTATCTATCTATCTATCTTCAAGTCATTACAGCAGGGGATTAAGTCTGACTGCCCTGTTTTAATTAATCCTATTAAAGACCAAGATAAAGGTGGCTCAATCTGTATATATATATATATATATATATATACATACTGTGTGTGTTTTTTGAGCAGTGTATATATATAAGGAATCGCAAATCAAAATGAATGATCAATTCACACGTGTTGCACTCGACATTGGAGAGACTCTGTCGTTTTCTGATATAGATGCTGAAGGCATAGTATATAAAGGTGCCATTTTTTCTGATGTGACTAGTATCCCTGCTAAAGATATTTACAGAGATTTATTTAGATTGAAAAAACGGGAGGTCGATTTTTATTATCATGGTGCAACGCTTTCAGAATATTTTAAAGAAAAGAAAATACCCCGTGGGTTTCGGGTTAGGAACATACCAACCATTGGTCGACACAATGTGGCTTTTTGTAAAAGATGGTGTGCTATTTTGAACAAATGCTCCCTAGATTTGGTACTTTTGGTGATAGAGGAGGCCACTAGAGAAATGAATAATACCAAAATCAAGGTAGAAGCATTTGAAGCTTTGCATACACAGACATTGTTGGACGACAAGTCTTGTAATTGGATAGAAAAACTTTCCAAACAAATTGAAGATTACAAACGAGACTTGCTCAAATATAAACGTGAGAAATTCACTAAAGTCAACAATGACTATGAATCAAATAATGTCTATGGCTGGCTAACTGGTGGAGCCCAAACATCCCAACAGAATCTGAGGGGAGGTTGACGCTTTGGACGTAACTCCAATTATAAGTCCACCCAAGACACTATCACTTCTGCCAGTGATAGTGATCAAGGTTCTAGGAGAGGAAAGCGTTTTAAATCACTCCCTTTAGGGATGAAAACAAGGGCCAAATACCGTGCAGCAAACGTAAATACAACCGACGAGGAGGCCAGTGGAAGCGAGGCACGCAAAAAAACGCCACTGCCAACCAGGAATTAATATTTAATTTATCCTCAGTCCCACTCACTGTTGAAGAAACCCATGTATTAATGAAAGGACTTAGTTTTGTACCAACTACCACTTTTGATCCATTTTTATGGAAAACTGAAGTGTTCAAACTTAATCGTCAACTAAAGCTGCAGGAATTCTTTGGATCACGTCCGCCCACAGAAGGGGAGAACCCTATACCAAGTGAATTAAAGAAACTAACTCCAAGATCCAATTTTGATCCCACTTCGAACAATGCCTCTATAAAGAGTTTCATCAGGATGTTGGACTCTACTGTTGACACTGCTGAAACCAGATCTCATAAGGGACATTTTAATTTAACTGGAGCAGAGTTTAAAGCCTTAAAATCATTAAGTGCTAGAAAGGATATAGTTATCCGTTCAGCGGATAAGGGGGGTTCAGTGGTTATACAGGATTTAGTAGATTATCGGCAAGAGATTCTACGTCAGTTATCTGACTGCTCTGTATATCGTCCTTTAACCACTGATCCTACCCAAGAATATAAAAAATCTCTTGATCAATTGTTGCAGGATGCTGTTGATGTGGGGGTTATTTCCAGTGATATAATTAAATTACTGAAAACTGATTTCCCTATTAAACCTTTACTCTATACGCTCCCTAAAGTGCATAAAGATTTGAAGCACCCTCCCGGTCGGCCGATTATATCGGCCAGAGGTTCCATCTTTCAGCCAGTGTCCATATATCTTGACACTTATTTACAGCCGTGTGTTCAGAACTCAGTGTGTGTTTTAAAGGACACCACTGATCTTCTGATTAAATTAAATAATTTAACCAACATCCCTCCTGAGTGCATTTTATGCAGTATAGATGTGAGTTCATTATATACCTGCATTCCTCATGGAGAGGGGATTGCAGCCACTAGGAGACTTATCACTAACAATGTTTGGTATAAGGGGCCCAATATCGAGTTCTTTTGTGCCTTGTTAGAAATGGTTTTGAATAAAAACTATTTCTATTTTGATGGGAAACATTATCTCCAGGTATCTGGGTGTGCCATGGGGGCGTCAGTCGCCCCGGCATACGCTAATGCATATATGATCTCAGTGGAGAAAGACATATTTTTTACGGATCCTGAAATTCAGCAGAATGTCGTCTATTATACTCGTTTTATAGACGACATGCTGCTGTTATGGAAAGGCGACGTTGAATCCCTGGAAAATATTCTATTAAATCATAACCGCAGTAACAGCCCTGTTAAATTGACCTATAAAATTGATAAATCAACTATCGATTTTCTTGATGTGAGAATTAATTTGATACAGGGAGCCATCAAAACTTCACTTTTTGTGAAGCCAACTGACCGCAATACGTTGCTTAGTGCACAGAGTCATCATCCTGTCACCATTCAGAAGGGTTTACCTTTTTCCCAGTTTTTGCGCGTGAGACGCATTTGCACAGATGAATGTGATGCCTCCGCCCAATTAGATCTTATGATAGATAAATTTGTAGTTCGAGGCTATAATAAACAAACCCTTATTGAACTTAAAAACAAGGTAATGTCTTTATCTAGAGAAAGCACTTTAAAGCCTAAATTAAAGAAGAATGTCACCAATAAGATCATTTGGCCTAATAGATACAATGTTGCTAGCAACAAGGTGAGGAAATCAATCCGTTCGCACTGGCCCATTGTGTCAAGTGACAAAGAATTACCTAGCATAACTAATAAGCGTATTATGTGCAGCTACTCCAGAGGAAAGAATATACGCGACTATGTTGTACATAATGATATAACTAATTTTGATAAAAAAATATCTACAACATTTTTGGGGAGACCCAAGAATGGTTGCTTTAAGTGTACTGGCTGTGTCACCTGTAGCTACATGCAGACAGGAGACACGATTAAAAACCCGTTCTCTGGTCAAGCATTTAAAATCAAGCACAGACTTTCCTGTATGTCCAAATTTATTGTCTATGTGCTCATCTGCCCGTGTGGTAAATACTACACGGGGAAAACAGAATGCTCTTTTAAAGTCAGAATGGGTCAACATAGATATGCAATAAGGGAAGCTGTGTTGGCTGGACATAGTGACCAGCCAGTGGCAAGACATTTTGCCCTGGCCGGTCACTCACCAACCGCATTGAGACACATGATCATCGACCACATACCACCATTGGTGAGAGGTGGTAATAGATCTAAACGCTTATTACAATGTGAGTCCCGTTTGGACACACTTAGTCCACGGGGGTTAAATGAACAAGCTGGGTATAATTGTTTTATCTGACCTTCCTGATATATCTTGGTGACGTGGCAGATACTAAATTTATTATTAATACATGATCTGTGCTAGAATGAAATATCTGATGTATTGATTTCTCATGCAATTTTATACGTGGAGAATTTTTTCGTTTATGTTGATTTGGTTGCTATGGTGATGGGCGCACTGGGTGACATCACGAGGGAGCGCCTGCATAGCGGAAGTGGAGCCTGAGGCGCGGACTTTGACGGTGAGGGGGAGCACATATAAACGTGAGTGTTTTTAATGTTTGTTATTGCCCTGACGAAAAAGCACATGCTTTGAAACGTTGGCTGATACTACTGGCTGTGGTTGTGTCTTTATTCCTGAGTGCCGCCGTTCCCAACCCTTTTTACATAACAGTGTGAGCTGTATCTTGCGGAAGGCAACGGGGACAGTATATCAAGTAACAGTGAGTGCCGGACTTGTTGCAGATTTTATATATATATATATATATATATATATATATATCAGTTCGATTAGTCCTTTTCTCTCAACAGTACAGAAAATAACAAGCACCAGAAACCTCTGAGTTGTAGCACAGGTATAGGATAAATACCGCAGCACTTTCCCAATGAAGGCTCCGGACTCCTGGAGCAGGATTGATTTCTAGGAATAAAACATAATGGAAAAGGCGCTCATAGTGCAGACTGTTTATTCAATTTAAAAACAGTAACAGGTACACGGACAAATTGTATAGAACTCGTACCATATAGCACACGCTGTGGGCTGGTTACCACACGGTTCAAAGAAAATCCATTGGCACAAACTGCATACCCGCTGGCCGCCACCCAGGACCACACACCGCGCCGCCGGCTATGGTATAGCCGTGACTCGTCGGGAAACCTCTCTGGATCAGACAGTGGGAGCAGCTGCACAGGTGGACACAGTGCGTCAGAAAGGCCACGCCCCAACGCCTCCTGACGAAGTGTGATACGAAGCGCGTTTGGGCGTGGCCTGTCTGACGCACTGAGTCCACCTGTGCAGCTGCTCCCACTGTCTGATCCATATATTGCAAGGAGATAATGTGGCACTCATAGCTTAAATAATGGAGTCAAACACAACACTCAGCACAATGTCAACAACATTTCAGTTCTCTTGTCAACTGTGGTCATAACCTGACGACAGTTGACGAGAGAGCTAAAACGTTGACACTGTGCTGAGTGTTTAACTCCATTGTTTAAGCTATGAGTGCCTCATCATCTCCTTGCTACAATCTGCATTACGAGGGCACCAGCTGCAGATACATGTTATGACTGAGAGTGCCAAACCTCCAACGAGCTCTCTCTCTCTCTCTCTCTCTCTCTCTCTCTGTATATATATATATATATATATATACACATACAGTATGTAGTGTGGCATTCTGGAAAAGTAAATCAGTATGTCAGGGTACCCTCCTATTGTAGTAACAGCATTCTTGTATGCTAATGAAAGGAAGAAGAGGCACTCAACACACTTTATAGTAATAATCACGCTGTATTAAGTGATTACCAACATTTTAAGACTCCACAGCTCTTTTCCGCAGGTTGTACAAACAGTACAATCAACTCAATATACAGTGCACTGAACCATACTGTATCGTGATCTATGTTAAGTGAAGATTCTGCAGTCATCATCATCAACTGCACCTAACCTAAAATAAGTAACCAGCAACAGTGCTTTAGTGCGGGCTAGTTAATGTCAAAGCATTAAGAGAAGGCGCATTGGATCCCCCTTGAAAAAGCAGCAACCAGGACATTGAGATACTAGACTGTTACAGTATAACAGGAAGACTTTTTAATTCCAGCTTATTATTTCAATTGCAATAAATAATCACCAACATCCCTTATTTTTCTCTTCGTTATTCACCTAAATACATGAGAATCTTCTGTATGGAAACCCTGAAGTGTGCAAGGGAAAACAATGCTCACCACATGCAAGGCTACAGCTATTTGCTGTATCTATGTAATAATTGCAGTCTTAGTATGTGCCCCAACGGCTCCCACTGTGAGTTGGGGGTGGTTTGATGGGTGGCATAGAGCACCAAGGGTGTGTGTATAGCGGGGGATAGGGAGTTGTTGTACAGTATGTTGCACTGCGGAGCGATAATCAATCTTTACACCGTGCCTCCGGGAGCTGAAACATATACACCTCCTAAGTGGCACATCTTGAGTTGCAAAGTGGTTAAAGAAGGCCACACCTCCATGCTACTTACCTACTATACACGTGCCCTAATGCAACTCCCTAGATGTCGGTGGCCTCAAGTGTAAGTTACATAGAACTTTGCATGTACAGTGAAGCAAAGCAGATTTTTGTGGGCCCCAGTTTCTCCAACTCTTATCAGGTCCAATATGTAGATTCTGACTTTTTATGTCACTACTATTTAATGTATTTTTTAACCCTTATCGCCAGCAATTTTTGTTTCTCTTTCATAGACCTCTTTATACGACTCCTACGTGATCAAACACTTTTTGTTGCTATAAAATAAAATATGGAATTGGTAATAAATTTGTGAAATTGAGAGCAGCACAGACAGCATATTTGTGGCTGGCAGGAGGAAAAGAATATCAAAGAAATATGCATCTGACACATATCATCTGATGAGAGATAAAGGAGATGTACGAAGGGAGTAAAAAATCTAGGCCATATGGAATGAATTTTAATTGGATCCCTTCACTCAAAGTTTGGTATTTGGCTGGTTCACAGGCATGGTCAAAAAGCTTTCTCTATTAATTACTAAATTATATTCATAAGATTTACCCATTTCTACCTTCAATGTAATGATAAGTTCCAATGCTGGTGCACAAAGTGAAAGTTTGTTTATGCTTACATTAAATGGATCAACTACTATCAAGGATCAAAAAACATTGAAGGGTTAAAAAATCTGAACCTGTAATTGTATTGGCTCTTGGGGCATGCAAATTGTAAAACGCAGTGCTGATGATGAACAATTGTTCCCTAGTGTGCAGAAGGTGTGACTTCTGCATTGGGGTTGCTATGATATCCTGGCAACAATAACTATTACAAGAAATCATTACAGGTGACACCTGGATTAGATTCCAATTTAGCCCCAAAGAAAAATTACAAAAAGCCTCCTAAATAATAAAAAAAAATTAGTGCAAAAGCATCTAATAAAATTAGGTCTGATGCTCAATTTGTATGATGTCAACTACAGAAATAATAGATGTGTGACTTTATTTCCATGTGCCCAAGCTGTAAAGTCAAATTATATGTACACAGCTATTGTCTACGTTTGTTGGTGCAGTTCCATACTGCCAGCTATAATAAGGCATCCAGCTTGTCCATGTATTCAAGTGACTGGCTTGAGTCCAAACTGTATTTCTTCCTCTTAGTATGGTCATTAAGGAGGGACATCTCCTTGGCCATGAAGGGTATGGGATGCAGAAAAAGGGAACAAACGTCACACTAAAATATAAATAAATCTTATTATGGGAGAGATGTTTTAAACCTTTCCCATGAGAACCAGTTTCTGTCATTTTATATAATGTGCTAGATAAATGATAGCTAGTTGATGATTAGTTGCTATGAGCAACTTCTTCACTTTATCTGTCTCTACTATTCCTCCCATGTATCATATTAGCAATCAGAATTTTTAGTGAAATGTGTGCTCTCAAGTAGAGTATGCATATACATAGGAAGAAAAGTACTACTTTCATGGTGAAATAAGGAGTTGTTTTCTTTCTTTGTGAATGAAGAGTACGGGATAAGCCATATCTTGACAACCAGTCCTCTCTGTTTACTGATTGGCTCTAACATATCGTTGTCAGTTGGTAGAGTATAAAGAGTTAGTTGCCATGGAGATACTGTAGTTGTTACTGGTTAGGTGACAGCTAGGTTCGGGTTTTCCATTGAAGGTTCTACCATCAATGTTCTGTGTTTTCTAACCATCACTGGGATACCATTATGCTTGAACCTTCAATAGTTTGCCATTGTACATGCTCAAACCTCTGCCCTTGGACCTTCACCAATTATGTACACCATGAGGCTTTCACAATGGGAAAACCATCCAACATCACCACAAAAACATTGCTGATTGCTAACCATTGATAGTTGATGACCAACCCATGGCCAGTTTAGAGGAAGGGAAAGTCTTTGGCAAGACAGGACCAGATAATACAGCAAGGTTTTCTGTGCAGTAGGCATTTTCTTAAAGCATTTTAATTGAATGATTTGTTCTAAAACAATGGTTCTAATATTTTTTTTTAACATCCGAATAATGTAAAACGAAAACCATTATAAAATATCACACTATTTTTCAATGTTTTGGAGATGTGTATTCCTGAAGCCATGGTTGCACAATTCCAGCCTGGTTTTGTCCCACAACACCTTTCTTTGGTACACTGTACTGACAAACACTTTGGAAAGCTGCACATATATTAATGGTGGTCTGTTTGTACAAATTAATTTGGTGACTAATCTGTTTTGAAACTCTCAAGTTATCATTACAACGTTATTGATTAGATCTCGAAGAGAACTGACATCAGTCCCACAATCTACTGTAATTTCTTGACTCTAGTGCTAATTTCATACCTCGTAATTACAAGTTTCTGTAGTTCAGTACTGTGTACATACTGTGTGTTGGGTATGTGTGACTGGTCACAATAACAGCGGCAGGATCACAACATTTAGATACCTGGCCGGGGGGGGGGGCGAGTGCAATGAAGCCTCTCGCGGGCTCACTGCGCTTGCCACACTGCGCTCGCCATGCTGCTGGCTCAGACACCCATGAGTGGAAATAGTCCCTGTTGGTCGGCATGCCAATCATTGGGATAGTGAGGAGCCATGGTGTAGGTGCCGGTATTGCGACTGGCACTGTAGATTTGCTAATTATTAGCAACGGTAGTCATGCAACAGTCAGCTGAATGCTATAGAAACTAGTGACAAACATCCTGTCACGATCCGGGTATCTGGACGCCATTACTTACCCTTCAGATGCCTCCTAAGGCTGGCTCAGCGTTCCAGGACCGGATCCCGCTGTTCCTGAGTTTCCACATGCAGAATGTCAGAGTGGTGATTTCATCAGCCGCGGCCTCCGCTGTGCCCGCGTGGTTAAATGTGCGCTTGTCAGTCTGGCGTCTCCTGTCTCCTGTGGCCGGCGTCGCCATTACTGTTTCAATTCTCACATGGATTACAAACCAAACTTCCCTCCAAGTATCTGCATGGGTGCAGCCATCTTGGATTTTGTCATCTGAGCATTTCCACCAATCTGCTGTCTGTATTGTTGATTTGCATAATTGCCTAGCCAACCCCTTCCTTGCTGCAGGTATAAGTAAGCTGTGCCTGAGCAAGGAAGGCGTCAGTGCTTTGGTTGTCTAACCTAGTTCCAGTTTGTCTCTCTCCTGTGGTTGTCTTCCAGGTTCCAGCTCCTGTCTCCAGACTTCTGCTATAGAGACCCGCACCAGCATTCCATCTGCGGTGTAGCCTGACTCTCCGATCCATTCTGGACTCACCTGTTTCCAGTTACAACAATCACCTGCTTCCAGCCCAGCTTCCAGCAGTGTACAGCTTCTCTTAAAGGGCCGGTGTCCTTTCTGCAGTTTACCACTCTCCACCGGTATTATTATTTCACCGCTCTCAAACTCCAAACTTCATCAATCACCTGCTTCCAGCCCAGCTTCCAGCAGTGTACAGCTTCTCTTAAAGGGCCGGTGTCCTTTCTGCAGTTTACCACTCTCCACTGGTATTATTATTTCACCGCTCTTAAACTCCAAACTTCATTATTATTTCATCGCTCTCAAGTTCGTTTATTATTTAACTGGTTCCAGCCAGTATCCACTCCGTACCAACAACAGTCTGGTTCCAGCCAGTATCCACAGCAGCCGTTTTATCTTCAGCAACCCAGCCTTTCCTGGAACACCAGCTGGTACGATCCTGGGTTCTCTCCATTGCTACAGTCAGGACTGGTAAGGACTTTCCAACTAGAAGATTATAAGAACTGTCTCACTCTACCAGTGCCTGTGGCCCTTGCCACCCTGTAGTACCCAGGAATTGTATTTATCCTCTGTTGACTTTTATGTTTCCTTTACTGCTGCTGTGTTACGGAGTTTGTCATAATAAACATCATTGACTTTTATCCTGGTTGTCGTGGTCACGCCTTCGGGCAGTTATTCTACATGTTACTTACATGTCTAGGGGTCTGATACAACCTCCCAGGTTCCGTTACATCTCAGCCCCTACAACTGAGGCTGCCTCCCGTCAGCTCAGGCCCTCAGTTGTGACAGTAAGCACTGACCTAATGAATCCAGCCGGAGACCAGGATCAAGTGGCCAGGCCAATGCAAGAACTGGCAGCCCGACTTGAACATCAGGAGGCTGCACAGGGCCACATCATCCGCTGTCTCCAGGATCTCTCTACACGGCTGGATGGGATTCAAACGACCCTCCGTGGACCTGGCACGTCCGGTGCGTCCACTACAGTGACACCAGCTGTAACCCCACCCACCTTACCCATTTCCAGTCCACATCTTCATCTTCCAACGCCAGCAAAATTTGATGGATCTCCAAGGTTCTGCAGGGGATTTCTCAATCAATGTGAAATCCACTTTGAGCTTCTACCTGGCAATTTCTTCAGTGACCGTACCAAAATTGCCTATATCATCTCCCTTCTCAGTGGCTCAGCCCTTGACTGGGCATCACCTTTATGGGAGAAGTCTGATCCCCTGCTATCCTCCTATACTGACTTTGTAGCTACATTCAGGCGCATCTTCGACGAGCCAGGCCGGATAACATCTGCTTCATCTGAGATTCTCCGTTTACGCCAGGGAACACGTACTGTGGGACAGTATCTTATACAGTTTAAAATCCTGGCATCCGAACTGGCATGGAACGACGAGGCCCTGTATGCTGCATTCTGGCATGGCTTATCAGAACGCATCAAGGATGAGTTAGCTACCAGAGATTTGCCCTCTAAGTTGGATGAGCTAATTTCTCTTTGCACGAAGGTTGATCTACGTTTCAGAGAGAGAGCAACTGAGCGAGGAAGATCATCTACTCCTAAATCTTCTGCTCCTCCTCCTCGTCAACCATCTCCATCCAAGGATGAGCCTATGCAAATTAGTCGTTCTCGTCTATCTCCCGCTGAGCGCCGAAGACGTCTCTCTGAGTCTCTCTGTCTCTACTGTGCAGCTCCGTCGCACACTATCAATGCCTGTCCCAAACGTCCGGGAAACTCCAGATCCTAGCTCGCCAAGGAGAGGGCCGGCTAGGAGTAATGATCTCCTCTCCATCTCCTCATGACTGTAACCTCCCAGTGTCGCTCCAAATTGCTCAACGTTACAGGAACGTCATTGCCCTCCTTGATTCCGGAGCAGCTGGGAATTTCATAACCGAAGCTTATGTTAAACGGTGGTCCCTACCCACCGAGAGACTGTCCTCGTCCATCTCTTTGACTGCCGTGGATGGCAGCAAGATTTTTGACGCAGTCATTTCCTTAAGGACTCTTCCAGTTCGTCTGAGAGTGAGAGTTCTTCATTCTGAGTATATTTCTTTTTTAGTGATTCCAAGAGCCACACATCCAGTGGTTTTAGGCCTTCCATGGCTCCGTCTCCACAACCCATCAATTGACTGGACGACTACGCAAATACTGGCATGGGGTCCCTCCTGTGCTGAGACTTGTTTAGCCAAAGTTCTTCCTGTTTGTTCTTCCTTCCCCAGGTCATCTGATGTTCCGCCTCCTCCATATCAAGACTTCACGGACGTGTTCAGTAAAGCCTCTGCTGATATCCTTCCTCCTCATAGAGAATGGGACTGCCCAATCGACCTCATTCCAGGGAAGGTTCCACCGCGAGGCCGAACTTATCCGTTGTCTCTGCCTGAGACACACTCCATGGAAGAGTACATCAAAGAGAACCTGGCGAAGGGTTTCATCCGACCATCTTCTTCTCCAGCCGGCGCAGGCTTCTTCTTCGTTAAGAAGAAAGACGGTGGTCTGCGTCCGTGCATCGACTACAGAGGTCTGAACGACATTACCGTCAAGAACCGATACCCTTTACCCCTGATTACCCAGCTCTTTGATAGAGTTAGTGGTGCAACTATTTTCACAAAGCTGGACTTGAGGGGTGCCTACAATCTCATCCGAATCCGTGAGGGTGACGAGTGGAAGACCGCCTTTAACACCCGTGACGGACATTATGAGTACCTCGTCATGCCCTTCGGATTGAGCAATGCTCCAGCAGTCTTCCAGCACTTCGTGAATGAGATTTTCAGGGACATCTTGTACCGCCATGTCGTGGTTTATCTAGACGACATCCTCATCTTTGCTAATAATCTCGAAGATCATCGTTTCTGGGTAAAAGAGGTTCTTTCCCGTCTCCGTGTCAATCACCTCTATTGTAAATTGGAGAAGTGTGTGTTTGAAGTTAAAACCATTCCGTTTCTAGGTTACATTGTGTCCGGTTCTAGAGATGGATCCTGAGAAACTACAAGCAATCCAGAATTGGCCTATACCCTTAAGCCTCAAAGGGGTCCAGAGGTTCTTAGGGTTCGCCAATTATTATAGAAAATTTATACGAGACTTTTCCACCATTGTGGCGCCTATCACTGCATTAACCAAGAAAGGTGCTAATCCGTCCAAGTGGTCCGAGGAAGCTACACAGGCCTTTCACCTTCTGAAGCAACGGTTCATCTCTGCACCAGTTCTGAAACAGCCCGACACCGACTCTCCTTTTATCTTAGAGGTAGATGCCTCCTCCGTTGGAGTAGGAGCAGTGTTATCCCAGAGGGCCAAAGATGGACATCTACATCCTTGCAGTTTCTTCTCCCGGAAGTTCTCCCCAGCTGAGCGCAACTATGCCATTGGCGATCAGGAGTTGCTAGCCATCAAGCTCGCTCTGGAGGAGTGGAGATACCTGTTGGAGGGAGCTCATTGACTGGAAGGGCTATGGTCCTGAAGAACGCTCTTGGACCAATGCCTCAGACGTCCATGCTCCTGCCTTGGTCCGAAATTTCCACGCAAAGTTTCCTTTAAAGCCTAAGAAGTGTCCTGGGGCCACTCCTAAAGGGGGGGTGCTGTCACGATCCGGGTATCTGGACGCCATTACTTACCCTTCAGATGCCTCCTAAGGCTGGCTCAGCGTTCCAGGACCGGATCCCGCTGTTCCTGAGTTTCCACATGCAGAATGTCAGAGTGGTGATTTCATCAGCCGCGGCCTCCGCTGTGCCCGCGTGGTTAAATGTGCGCTTGTCAGTCTGGCGTCTCCTGTCTCCTGTGGCCGGCGTCGCCATTACTGTTTCAATTCTCACATGGATTACAAACCAAACTTCCCTCCAAGTGTCTGCATGGGCGCAGCCATCTTGGATTTTGTCATCTGAGCATTTCCACCAATCTGCTGTCTGTATTGTTGATTTGCATAATTGCCTAGCCAACCCCTTCCTTGCTGCAGGTATAAGTAAGCTGTGCCTGAGCAAGGAAGGCGTCAGTGCTTTGGTTGTCTAACCTAGTTCCAGTTTGTCTCTCTCCTGTGGTTGTCTTCCAGGTTCCAGCTCCTGTCTCCAGACTTCTGCTATAGAGACCCGCACCAGCATTCCATCTGCGGTGTAGCCTGACTCTCCGATCCATTCTGGACTCACCTGTTTCCAGTTACAACAATCACCTGCTTCCAGCCCAGCTTCCAGCAGTGTACAGCTTCTCTTAAAGGGCCGGTGTCCTTTCTGCAGTTTACCACTCTCCACCGGTATTATTATTTCACCGCTCTCAAACAATCACCTGCTTCCAGCCCAGCTTCCAGCAGTGTATAGCTTCTCTTAAAGGGCCGGTGTCCTTTTCTGCAGTTTACCACTCTCCACCGGTATTATTATTTCACCGCTCTCAAACTCCAAACTTCGTTATTATTTCATCGCTCTCAAGTTCGTTTATTATTTCACTGGTTCCAGCCAGTATCCACTCCGTACCAACAACAGTCTGGTTCCAGCCAGTATCCACAGCAGCCGTTTTACCTTCAGCAGCCCAGCCTTTCCTGGAACATCAGCTGGTATGATCCTGGGTTCTCTCCATTGCTACAGTCAGGCCTGGTAAGGACTTTCCAACTAGAAGATTATAAGAACTGTCTCACACTACCAGTGCCTGTGGCCCTTGCCACCCTGTAGTACCCAGGAATTGTATTTATCCTCTGTTGACTTTTATATTTCCTTTTACTGCTGCTGTGTTACGGAGTTTGTCATAATAAACATCATTGACTTTTATCCTGGTTGTCGTGGTCACGCCTTCGGGCAGTTATTCTACATGTTACTTACATGTCTAGGGGTCTGATACAACCTCCCAGGTTCCGTTACATCTCAGCCCCTACAACTGAGGCTGCCTCCCGTCAGCTCAGGCCCTCAGTTGTGACACATCCTTGTTTAACAACTGAAGCGGGCCATTTGTCATTCAATGCTCAAAGTCAACTTAAAGGAAATATCTACTTCCTCTTTTAATTATACTTCACAGTTCTAAGTGGACAAATACAATTCTCTTCGTTTAGCTGGTTAAATGTAGCTACTTCTACTGTACTGTAAAACATCTTTTTTCCCCAGGGAGAGTTTGTATATTCCCTTACCCCACGCATTTCACAGTATCATCCACTGATGTCAGCAGTTTTCCATTCCTAAGCATCATAAGCCATTTAATTCCTGAAGATTTCACAGCCACCAATGTCAAACACATGATGAGGCTCAGAGCAAATGCAATGTCTCCCAGCAAATAGCTTTTCAGCTATGGGTACCATCAGTGGCGTAACTAGAAATTTTTCTCCCCCAAGCCAAAAAATCCTTCGGCGCCCCCCCCCCCCCCATAACCCCTGTAATGCGGCGCGCGCCGGCAGAAAGGGTGTGTGGCTTTGTAGAAATGGGCGTGGCTTTGCGTGGAGGGCGTGGCATTGCAGGAAAAGACTACCTTATACCCCAGTTTTGCAACCTGCACGCCCAGACGTTGGCCACCACAGGAAAGAAAAATAATCCTGATTCATGCCCCTTACATTATTTGTCATTTTTCCTCCTTATAGTAATGCCCAGTATACATTATTCCACATACTGCAATGGCCCTTAGACATTATTCCACACACAATAATGCACATGACACAATATGCACACACTGTAATGCCCCAGACACATTATGCCACACACCGTAATGCCTGTGACACATTATGACAGGAATCGCAATGCCCGTTATACATTATGCTACACACTGCAATGCCCCTGATACATTATAGCACATACAATGTCTGTGACACAGTATGACACACACCACAATGATCCTGAGACATTATACCACATACCACAATGCCCGTGATATAGTATACAACACACCGTAATGCCTGATACATTATGACACACACCGCAATGTCCGTGATACATTATGCCACACACCGTAATGCCCATTACACATTAAGTTCTACAGTAAGGCTTCTAATTACTTTTAAATTACCTGCTCGTTGCCAGGGGTTTCATGCTCTTGGTTCCATGCACGGTGCCAGGGGTTTTCATGCTCAGGGTGTCATGCTCGTTGCTAGGGGTTTCATGCACTGGGTGTCATGCTCGTTGCTAGGGGGTAGTGCTTGTTGCTAGGGCCATGCTCCCAGTGCCACATATGCCCCCAGTGCCAGATATTCCCCCACAGTGCCAGGTATATGCCCCTAGTGCCAGATATTCCCCCACAGTGCCACATATGCCCCCTCAGTGCCTGCTCCCCCCAGTGCCAAATATTCCCCCACAGTGCCAGGTATATGCCCCCAGTGCCAGATATTCCCCCACAGTGCCAGGTATATGCCTCCAGTGCCAGTTCTTCCCCCCACAGTGCCAGGTATATGCCCCCAGTGCCAGATCTGCCCCCACAGTGCCAGGTATATGCCCCCAGTGCCAGATCTGCCCCCACAGTGCCAGGTATATGCCCCCAGTGCCAGATCTTCCCCCCACAGTGCCAAGTATATGCCCCAGTGCCAGATCTGCCCCCACAGTGCCAGGTATATGCCCCCAGTGCCAGATCTCCCCCCCCCCACAGTGCCAGGTATATGCCCCCAGTGCCAGATCTTCCCCCCACAGTGCCAGGTATATGCCCCCAGTGCCAGATCTGCCCCCACAGTGCCAGGTATATGCCCCCAGTGCCAGATCTGCCCCCACAGTGCCAGGTATATGCCCCCAGTGCCAGATCTGTCCCCCACAGTGCCAGGTATATGCCCCAAGTGCCAGATCTGCCCCCACAGTGCCAGGTATATGCCCCCAGTGCCAGATCTGCCCCCACAGTGCCAGGTATATTCCCCCAGTGCCAGATCTGCCCCCCACAGTGCCAGGTATATGCCCCAAGTGCCTGCCCTCCCCCCCCTTCCATGTGTTGGAGGGACACGGAGTGCATCGCGCGTCTCTCCTGTGTCCCTCCTGGCTCTCCCCCGCTGGTCTAATAAAGGAAGTGCCGGTTCGTGAGCCAATCAGAGCTCACGAACGGCACTTCCTTAGACCGGCCGGGGGAGAGCCAGGGAGGGACACAGGAGAGATGCGCGATGTGCGTTCCGTGTCCCTCCAACACAGCAGGGAGGGAGAGGAGACCGCAGATTGACATGCGGACGCTCGTCCGCATGTCAATCTGTTCTAAGTCAGTGGCGCCCCCGCAGCCCCTTGCCCCCAAGCCACCGCGAGGACTGCGGGGGTAGTAGTTACGCCACTGGGTACCATATACACTGTACACTGTGCTATTTTTCAGTAAACGAATAGGAGGATGATGATAGGGATGAACTAGGATGGTTAGATCTGGTCAATGAACTTTATCAGCCACTGAGACATTAATGTATCATCCAACAGACAAAAATAATTTTATCCGTACTCCGGGGCATCACTGGGGTCAGTGACACCAAATGCACTGAAATGTCCACCATGCTCGTCGAAAGTGCGTGGCGGAAAAAGGGGCTTAGCCGAATGGAAATGGGCATTCCCGGTGATGCTGGGTTGCATCTGGAGACTCATCTGGATGCAATGTAGGCTCCTACACTGTGACAAGAGCTGAGTGTTGCACATAATGTCCCAGTGCTGCACCAGGCTCCTGTAACTGAGGAGGAGCCTGCATTTTTGTGTCACCAAAGGGTGACACCTGGATGCAACCAGCACCCCCATAGTGACGCCACTGTCAGTACTCAACACAATCTCATTAGGGATATGTCAATAAATATTAATTCAAATGGTCATCAAGTCCTGAAAATATCTTGCAGAGGCAGGACATGACCAACGTTTTGAAGTTCATGATTATTTCATTAAGAATACTTCTACAGCCATTGGATACTTTGGACCAATCCATTCCCTTTGTAGGCCTCAGTCTAGGCCTCAGTCTATAAGAAGATTTAGCCCAAATACAGACAAACCAATCAATACAGCACATACTGTACAAAATAGAATAAAATATATCAGATGGAGAAGAATGGGAGGAGAAACAAAGGCACACACAGTAATTATAAAGCAAGTAAAACCAGTACAAGTTGAGTCTCACATATCTGAAATGCTTCAGACCAGAAGTAGTTTGGATTCTGGATTTTTATGTATTTTGAACTATTTCCATCCCATAATGAGAGATCTTGGAGATGGGATCCAAGTTTAAACACGACCTTATACACATAATCTGTAGGTAATTTTACACAATATAATTTTGTACATGTATCATAACAATGTTTGTGTACAATGAACCACTAGAAAACTTGTACTAAAAAAATCTGATTTTGTAATATTTGGATATCAGATTTCTGGAATTGGTAGACCCAACCTGATGGAATGTTTAATTGAAGTGCTCAAAATTTATGCCAGCACAATCTTCCATTTTAAATAAAAGTAAGACTTTGGGCCAACAAGAAAGTGAATACGTTTCAAATATATATTTATCTACAGAAATTCATAAGGAAACGGTTGTACTGTATTTTAAAAAACACAATTGGACCATACAGTATATCAAACAAGCAAGGTACATCTAAACAAAGTTTACCATACAGATTTCAGAACACCATCCAAATTTTATTGAATCATGTTGAGGGATATTTAATAATTACATTGGAAAAATTATTTATTGTGTGTGTGTGTGTGTGTGTGTGTGTGTGTGTGTGTGTGTGTGTGTGTATGTGGGTGTGTGTGTGTGTGGGGGGTCATTTTAGAAAGTAAAATATAAAAAGTAATAACATACAACTTAAAAAAAAATTCCACAATTTATTATTACTGTCATTATTTTTTTTGCTACAAATTCTCAAAAGTATTACTACAGTAAAACACTTCCAACCTTTCTCAATATATAGTTTACTACTTACAGAAATACAGTATGTCAAACAGCAACCCACAGGACACACAGGTTCAGGACACCACATAATATGACAAGTTATAGAAGGCATGATAGTTTCATGATATATGGATAGTTTAGAATAATGTAACCTACCTCTGTACAGTCATTGATTATTAGCATGGTATTACAAGAATTATACATTTTATAGAGGAAGATTCTTTTCTCTGAGCAAAAAAAGTAACATTTATTGTTACAGTGTTTTAAAGTTATGCTCCAGCATGTTATCTTTGATTTGAGGGGAAATTACTTTCTACAGAAAAGAGGTATGGCCATGGGTACCAGGCTTTTTCCAAGCTATATACCAACAAACGAACTGACAATATTTTATAGCGCAATCTAAAAATCCAGCTGCATTATATTTGGTAAAAATGAGTCACCTATCTCATACATGCACAGAAACTTTGAAAAAAGCTACCGTATGTATTTGTGCTTAGAAACGTTACAACACAGATATACTTAGCACCCTGTTATTCTTGGTATGCCATATATCCACCATCCATCAATCATCATATCGCTCCAGTCATATGAAAAATAAACACAACAATAGAAATAATATAGTGTAGTAGTTCTGATAACAAATGTCCAGAGATAGAGCCACTTGGTGTACAGAGCAGAAAATGAATCGTGGACCCATCTCCAGTAGGTTTTTCTTCCACCAATTGTTACTCCCCTTCAATCAACAGGAAATACATCACGTGTACCACCAATACATATATATGCTTACATGAAGCTTACTTGTAAGCTAACTTGGCAAAAGCGCATAAAGGTATGTTTTTCCTTTTAATCTCCTCTGATGTATTATTGGATTACACTGTATAAGTATACATCCGAATGCCAAATGCTTAAAAATATTGACATTTATTTCACCAATAAAACATAAAAAAATATAGAAAAATACAGGAACATTGTCATCTTTTTCTTATCAGCTTCAAATGGTCAGATTGTAACATAGTCACCAATTCTTGGAGAGTGGAATCCCGGGATAGTCTCACCCTCCTGGTGATGTTAGACCAGAAATGTGCTCGCAAGGCTGATGTACTATGTCCTGTTTATCACCACTTCCAAGCTATACCTATCTTTTCATAAGTGAGAGAAAACTTACATCTGATCTTATAAAGATTCTGGTGCAAACCTACTATGGAAAGGATATTGTTTGTTTAACAAGGGTCAGAGAATTACCTAAGTAATTTTTAGTTTATTAACAATCCATTCAATTTTGCGTTCAAAACCAAATACAGTATAATATGGATTGTATTTTTTTGGCTTTAAGTACTGTATCTGAATAGAAAGCCACCATCATCCAAATTGTCTATTCAGTATTCTGCTAGGGCAATTAAAAACTTAAAAAATTATATTAAACTAGAATATTAACTTTATCTAATCAGAATCTTTTTTGTAAACTGTTTAGTAATTTGAAAGAACTTGACCGAGACCTTTTACTCATATAAACAAAAAAGATGTTCATTACAATTTTAAAATACAAATTTTTGCATAATATTCAGAATTGGCCAGTAAGCGTCAACAGATTATTGAAAAAAAACATTGGCTTATTCCCGCAGTATCAGAATTGAAACTAAAGGAAAAAAGGAACAAGCACAGCAATGGAAGTTTTATTGATTTTAAATCACATTTACACAAAAATAAAATAAAATATTACATAATAAAAACATTGAATAAATAAATCCCTATGTCTGGAGGGTATGTATACGCATATAACAGAAAGAATGTATGCACGCAGTAGCTTAATGAAAATAGTGAGTCCACTCGAGTGCAATACAGCAGAGTTATTAGTGAATTATGATGGTTAGACTGCATTTAATAACACAGTCAAATTGATCAGTGTGTAGAATGAAAGCCAACTGGGCATGCTTTTTCCTCTGATGAAAGGGCCATTTGTTATTGGTCGAGAAATGTGTCAGTTGATAGACTCCAGGAAAAGGTAATACCCGTGGACGTCAGTGTATCTCTCCTACAGCTGGGATGTGGTTAGTCTCAGACACCACTGAAAAATGCTTCCCAGAGCACCAGCATGCAGACTCAATCAAAAACCATTCTGGACTACGCAACCAGTCATCCGGCCGGCATGAAGAACCATTACTACCATAGGCAAACGCAGGGGGGGGGGGGGGGGGGGGTCCGGTTGCCTGGAAACCCACCTCCTCTTGGCAAGTGGCTCAGTTTATGACAACAATAGCAATGATATATAATATGATTACTAGAGCTGCCGCCACATCATGCAGTTTAAGGGACTGAGCAGAGCTGCTGCACATGCCCAGTGGTAGCAGTTTCTTCTCCCAAATTAACTGTGTTTGTGGATCTGAGTCCTCGATCAATGCACTGGACCAGAGAGTAGCTACCTGAAGATGGGACCGGAGCCTTACCATGAGGTGGGAGAATGTGTGCTTAGAAAGTGCAGTACTGGTTCTATTATGTTTGTGCATTTGTTTATTATCATATGGTTAACCTTTTCATGACCACTTATCTATATATTTTTAAATGTTTGATACAGCCTATACTAGAGACCTTCTATAGTGTTAAATATTAATACTGTATTCCATACAGTTTCCAGTATATAAAAAAAACAATGCTTACATTAATGTCCATGGTCATTAGTAGGTTCTTCTACCGCTCCCCAGACTCCCACACTTGTTCCAATGTTCCGCAGAGTGGGAGATTGTAGACTACATTTGGTAATCCCCCTGTAGAAATCCTGCGTTTGCCACTGACTACACAGGTGCAGTGAGGTAAATGACTGGGAAGGCACTGGCTAGTATCAGAGCCAGATTTACACTCACATATATGAACCCGAGGGTACATGTGGGCGTTATACAAAGGTGCAGCAGTATATACTGTTGGAAATTTGAGTTTTGATCAGAGATGTGTGGACAAAGTAGGCACGTGAGGCAGTACCTTGTATTTTTCATATAATTTTTATAGTCAATACTCTGGCGTTTACTGGAGTATGACAGGAGAGGCTCTGCCTCACCTGCCTCACCTGACCGCATGTCACTGATACTACACCATCTGGTGCAGCCAGAGATCATACACCCCCGGATTGTTCAGTCTCTTCTGAACTATTTCTGAGGTTATCTGGTCTCCACACATGGACAAACAATACACAAATTGGTGGTGGGCAGTCAAACCAGCCCATGCTATTTTATATATCTATTTCTACCATAACTACCTGCCATGAGACCCTGCCAAAAACTCACACACATGAAGGTTGACCATCTAACGTCTCATATTGTGTAAGCTTTTTGCTTTAACCTACTACTTAGGGGTGTGTGCCGGGCCATTTTTCGGGTTTTGTGTTTTGGTTTTGGATCTATATCTCCTTTGTGTTTTGGATCTGGATTGGTTTTGCCAAAACTGCCCTTGCGGGTTTTGGATCAGCATTTTTTTGAAATCATAAAAATGCTAAAATAAGAGAATTTTGGAGTGTTTTTGTTCCTACAGTATTGTTAACCTTAATAACATTCATTTCCACTCATTTCCAGTCTATTTTTAACACATCACAGCTCACAATATAATTTTTATGCAGTTTTGGCCAAAAGGTTGCACTGAGGTAGCTAGACGGAGCAGCAGCCCTTGGATGTATATACTGGGAGGACAAAATATTAAGAAAAATAATGTATTTGTAAAAAATGATGCATTAGGCACGGCTCAAAAAAAATTTCAGTTCACAAAAAGATGATTAAGGTAAAGAATAAAAAAAGACAATATTTTAGATATCATTTATTTAATGTAATTTATTTTAATTTAAATTTATTTTAATTTAAATTTATTTTAATTTAATTTACTTTATATAATTTATTTTGGATCAAATTCTTAATTTCCTCAAAGATAGCTTTGATATGCAGAAAGTTCATTATACAAGTGTGGAGAGTTTATATTAATTTAATTTAAATTTAGCTAATTTATAATTATTCATAATAATATTAATTTGAATTAATCACAATGTGCTGATAAGAAGAATTATGAAAATAGGACAATAAGTTATAACATAAGAATATGAGCTACGGGCACCGCACCCTGAAATGGACGGAGCATGCCTGGATGTATTCTCGGATGTTTTTTTATTTTGGGTGGACTCACAGAACACTGCTAGATGGACGGAGCAGCTGCAGTCCCTGGATATATACTGGGATGACACAGCACAAAATATTAATTGAAATAAAAATATATATATTATTTTTTATATCACACACTGCGGTTACAGTGTCACACAAATGAGTTAAAATATGTAGAAGTATTTTTTTATATTACACACTGGTGGTTACAGTGTCGCACAAATAAGTCAAAAATATGTAGAAGTATTTTTTACATCACACAATGGCGGTTACAGTGTCGCACAAATGAGTCAGAAATATATATAATAATTGCACACTGCGGTTGACTTCACCGACAGCATCGCACAATGTGTTTATGAGTAGGAAATAATTTACTGTGATCTGACTGGCAGTGTCACAGTACTTATGAAAATAAAATAATTGTATAGTACACTGGGGTACAGCACAAACAAAAAATATATATATATTTTGTTATAATTTAAATTTTAGGCTTTTTCTTTTTAGCTTTTATTATTTTAATTTTACACTGGAGCAGAGCCCCTGGATGGAAAGACAGATCACCCCTTTCAGATACAGCAGGCAGAGCACCCCTGGACTGATTCGGTAGTCAGGGCACCCCTGGACTGATATGACAGACTTAGCAGCACCCCTGGACTGATACAGCAGACAGGGCACCCCTGGACTGATACGGCAGACTTAGCAGCACCCCTGGACTGAAACGGCAGACAGGGCACCCCTGGCTGATGTTGCAGATAGGGTTCCCCGGGAGGGATACAGCAGACTTGGCAGCACCCTGAACTGATATTGCAGACAGGGCACCCCTGGACTGATACAGCACATTTAGCAGCATACAGGGCACCCCTGAACTTATACAGCAGACAGGGCATCCCTGAACTTATACAGCAGACAGGGCACCCCAGGACTTATACAGCAGACAGGGCACCCTGGACTTACACAGTAGACAGGGTACACCTGGACTGATACAGCAGACAGGGCACCCCTGGACTTATACAGCAGACAGGGCTCCCAGGACTTATACAGCAGACAGGGCAACCCAGGACTGATACAGCAGAGAGGGTACCCCTGGATTTATACAGCAGACAGGGCACCCCAGGACTGATACAGCAGACAGATCACCCCTTTCAAATACAGCAGACAGAGTGAGTACCCCTTTTAGATACAGCAGAGAGAACACCCGCCCCATGCCATGCCAGACACAGTACTGAGACGGACACGTCCATCCACTACACTCTCCAATGCCGGAGTGAAGATGGCACCGATCACCAGGGACTTATATAGAATCTAAAACCTGCGAGAATCCGACAGCGGGATGATGATGTTTGGCCTCGTTTTGGGATTCGAGGAAGGCGGGAAGTCCCGACCCGGACTCGGATCCCAGCTTGGATTGTAAAGTTCGGGGGAGTGGCGGGGGTTCAGTTCCTTGGGAATCGAACCTGCTCATCTCTATTACTAATAGCTACATATATTTCTTACCTGGTGTTATTAATGTATGGAAAGGATGCCCAGCAGACTGTTATACTAAACACTAATCAATTTGCATGTGTTATTACATGCAGTCTACCCATCACTATCATAAGTCAATAGCAAGTCTTCAAGTGCTATTGTGCACCCCGGTGGACTAACTGTTTTCATTAAGCTACTGTGTGCATATACTAATTTTGTTTTATGCGCATATATACACTCTTTTTGGGGGGACAGCTCGCAATTTTGGAGTGAGCAGTTTAATGTGACAATCCCTTTACTTAACATTGTGGTAATGGATATCTAACTGGCTTTGTTTTGTCTATACTCAGTTTATCAGAATATCCAGAAAGCCAACAAAGCCATCTGATCTTAACCATCATCTTACAACAAGTCACAATAAATAAAATCCTTCTACACTAATTGGCTCAACCACAGATTTAATATTGTGGTAAACCAATCTACCAACCAATCAGCTCCTAACTGTTATGATACAGGCTGTGTTTGAAAATTAACAGAAGCTGATTGGTTAGTACTTTATCTCTCTTCACTCTATCTCTCTCTAGCGTTGATATACAGTATCTCACCCTTATTTTTATACTATCACTTGAGAAATGTTTTTAGTATTTGAACTAACATAGAAACATAGAATTTGACGGCAGATAAGAACCACTTGGCCCATCTAGTCTGCCCCTTTTTTTTTATCCTTTAGGTAATCTCAACCCTTTTTGAACCTTAATTCTTTGTAAGGATATTCATATGCCTATCCCAAGCATGTTTAAATTGCTCTACAGTCTTAGCCTCTACCACCTCTGATGGGAGACTATTCCACTTATCCACTACCCTTTCTGTGAAGTAATTTTTCCTTAAATTTCCCCTGAACCTCCCCCCCTCCAGTCTCAGTGTATGTCCTCGAATTCTAATACTTCTCTTCCTTTGAAGAATGTTTCCCTCCTGAACTTTGTTAAGACCCTTGATATATTTGAAAGTTTCTATCATGTCTCCCCTTTCCCTTCTCTCCTCCAAACTATACATGTTAAGATCTTTTAGCCTTTCCGGGTACGTTTTGTGATGTAGGCCATGCACCATTTTAGTTGCCCTTCTTTGTACACTCTCTAATGTATTTATATCCTTCTGGAGATATGGTCTCCAGAACTGGACACAGTATTCCAGATGGGGCCGCACCAAAGACCTATACAGTGGCATTATCACTTCTTTTTTCCTGCTACTGATTCCTCTCCCTATGCAACCAAGCATCTGACTTGCCTTTCTCATTGCTTTGTTGCATTGCTTTCCTGCCTTCAAGTCACTTGAAATAGTGACATATAGACTGTATTTTTTTTAACATCAAAAATATTTAAAGAAGTGTTTCAGGGAAGAGATACAGTCAAAGAAAGAAGGGAACAAAAGGGAAGGAAAACAAAAACAAATGAAAAGGATTCACAATTTATTTATTATTACTAGTTATTTATATAGCGCACACATATTTCCGCAGCGCTTTACAGAGAAAATGTGGCCATTCACATCAGTCCCTGCCCCAGTGGAGCTTACAAGCTATAAAGCTATATTCCCTACCACATGTACACCCACACATTCACACTAGGGTTAATTTTTGTTGGGAGCCAATTAACCTACCAGTATATTTTTGGGTTGTGGGAGGAAATTGGAGTACCCGGAGGAAACCCACACAAGTACGGGGAGAATATACAAACTCCACACAGTTAGGGCCATTGTTGGAATTGAACCCATGACCTCAGTGTTGTGAGGCAGTAATGCTAACCATTACACCATCCGTTCTGCCCCTTCTACACAAGAACAGTATCACATAATGCACAATGCAATACAATATAAAATAAAGCAGCACAGACGTTAATACAATAATAAAGAAACATATTAGAGATATTCATCTAAAGGGAGTCAAGACTGGGCGCTAGGTTCATTAGGGCTAAACGACAGTGTCAGACATGGATGGTTTGCAGATACATTGAGCACCGTCTCCATCAGTTACATGCTCATGCCACGCTATCCACTTCATTAGGCATAAGGAGAGTAAAGTATAAATGTCGTTTCCATGGTGAAATGGAAGTGCAGTTTATGGAACACCTTAAGTACAGGGGGGAAGGGGGAATTGTTTCCAACATTGAGATAAAGCAGCACTGCTTTACAAATATGACCTAGCACATAGCGCTGATGAGGTTTGACAGTCACAGGATAAATATGCAACAAAGCTATAGATAGATAAACCTACTGTAATTAGAGATGAGCGGGTTCGGTTTCTCTGAATCCGAACCCGCCAGAACTTCATGTTTTTTTTCACGGGTCCGAGCGACTCGGATCTTCCCGCCTTGCTCGGTTAACCCGAGCGCGCCCGAACGTCATCATGACGCTGTCGGATTCTCGCGAGGCTCGGATTCTATCGCGAGACTCGGATTCTATATAAGGAGCCGCGCGTCGCCGCCATTTTCACACGTGCATTGAGATTGATAGGGAGAGGACGTGGCTGGCGTCCTCTCCGTTTAGAATAGATTAGAGAGACACTTGATTTACTAATTTTGGGGAGCATTAGGAGTACTCAGTACAGTGCAGAGTTTTGCTGATAGTGACCACCAGTT
This sequence comes from Pseudophryne corroboree, assembly GCF_028390025.1. Taxonomy (NCBI): domain Eukaryota; kingdom Metazoa; phylum Chordata; class Amphibia; order Anura; family Myobatrachidae; genus Pseudophryne; species Pseudophryne corroboree. The sequence goes on along the minus strand of NC_086447.1, from coordinate 101,124,968 downwards.
TTATTTATAATCCGTTCTCTGCCTGAAAAAAGCGATACACAGCACACAGTGACTCAGTCACATACCATATCTGTGTGCACTGCTCAGGCTCAGGCCAGTGTGCTGCATCATCTATTATCTATATATAATATTATATATATCTGTCTGACTGCTCAGCTCACACAGCTTATAATTGTGGGGGAGACTGGGGAGCACTACTGCAGTGCCAGTTATAGGTTATAGCAGGAGCCAGGAGTACATAATATATTATATAGTGAGTGACCACCAGACACACAGTGCAGTTTATTTAATATATCCGTTCTCTGCCTGAAAAAAGCGATACACACAGTGACTCAGTCAGTCACATACCATATCTGTGTGCACTGCTCAGGCTCAGGCCAGTGTGCTGCATCATCTATATATATTATATATCTGTCTGACTGCTCAGCTCACACAGCTTATAATTGTGGGGGAGACTGGGGAGCACTACTGCAGTGCCAGTTATAGGTTATAGCAGGAGCCAGGAGTACATAATATTATATTAAAATTAAACAGTGCACACTTTTGCTGCAGGAGTGCCCTGCCAGTGTGACTAGTGACCAGTGACCTGACCACCAGTATATATAATATTAGTAGTATACTATCTCTTTATCAACCAGTCTATATTAGCAGCAGACACAGTACAGTGCGGTAGTTCACGGCTGTGGCTACCTCTGTGTCGGCACTCGGCAGCCCGTCCATAATTGTATATACCACCTAACCGTGGTTTTTTTTTTCTTTCTTTATACATACATACTAGTTACGAGTATACTATCTCTTTATCAACCAGTCTATATTAGCAGCAGACACAGTACAGTGCGGTAGTTCACGGCTGTGGCTACCTCTGTGTCGGCACTCGGCAGCCCGTCCATAATTGTATATACCACCTAACCGTGGTTTTTTTTTCTTTCTTTATACATACATACTAGTTACGAGTATACTATCTCTTTATCAACCAGTCTATATTAGCAGCAGACACAGTACAGTGCGGTAGTTCACGGCTGTGGCTACCTCTGTGTCGGCACTCGGCAGCCCGTCCATAATTGTATATACCACCTAACCGTGGTTTTTTTTTCTTTCTTTATACATACATACTAGTTACGAGTATACTATCTCTTTATCAACCAGTCTATATATTAGCAGCAGACACAGTACAGTGCGGTAGTTCACGGCTGTGGCTACCTCTGTGTCGGCACTCGGCAGCCCGTCCATAATTGTATATACCACCTAACCGTGGTTTTTTTTTCTTTCTTTATACATACATACTAGTTACGAGTATACTATCTCTTTATCAACCAGTCTATATATTAGCAGCAGACACAGTACAGTGCGGTAGTTCACGGCTGTGGCTACCTCTGTGTCGGCACTCGGCAGCCCGTCCATAATTGTATATACCACCTAACCGTGGTTTTTTTTTCTTTCTTTATACATACATACTAGTTACGAGTATACTATCTCTTTATCAACCAGTCTATATTAGCAGCAGACACAGTACAGTGCGGTAGTTCACGGCTGTGGCTACCTCTGTGTCGGCACTCGGCAGCCCGTCCATAATTGTATATACCACCTAACCGTGGTTTTTTTTTCTTTCTTTATACATACATACTAGTTACGAGTATACTATCTCTTTATCAACCAGTCTATATATTAGCAGCAGACACAGTACAGTGCGGTAGTTCACGGCTGTGGCTACCTCTGTGTCGGCACTCGGCAGCCCGTCCATAATTGTATATACCACCTAACCGTGGTTTTTTTTTCTTTCTTTATACATACATACTAGTTACGAGTATACTATCTCTTTATCAACCAGTCTATATATTAGCAGCAGACACAGTACAGTGCGGTAGTTCACGGCTGTGGCTACCTCTGTGTCGGCACTCGGCAGCCCGTCCATAATTGTATATACCACCTAACCGTGGTTTTTTTTTCTTTCTTTATACATACATACTAGTTACGAGTATACTATCTCTTTATCAACCAGTCTATATATTAGCAGCAGACACAGTACAGTGCGGTAGTTCACGGCTGTGGCTACCTCTGTGTCGGCACTCGGCAGCCCGTCCATAATTGTATATACCACCTAACCGTGGTTTTTTTTTCTTTCTTTATACATACATACTAGTTACGAGTATACTATCTCTTTATCAACCAGTCTATATATTAGCAGCAGACACAGTACAGTGCGGTAGTTCACGGCTGTGGCTACCTCTGTGTCGGCACTCGGCAGCCCGTCCATAATTGTATATACCACCTAACCGTGGTTTTTTTTTCTTTCTTTATACATACATACTAGTTACGAGTATACTATCTCTTTATCAACCAGTCTATATATTAGCAGCAGACACAGTACAGTGCGGTAGTTCACGGCTGTGGCTACCTCTGTGTCGGCACTCGGCAGCCCGTCCATAATTGTATACTAGTATCCAATCCATCCATCTCCATTGTTTACCTGAGGTGCCTTTTAGTTGTGCCTATTAAAATATGGAGAACAAAAATGTTGAGGTTCCAAAATTAGGGAAAGATCAAGATCCACTTCCACCTCGTGCTGAAGCTGCTGCCACTAGTCATGGCCGAGACGATGAAATGCCAGCAACGTCGTCTGCCAAGGCCGATGCCCAATGTCATAGTACAGAGCATGTCAAATCCAAAACACCAAATATCAGTAAAAAAAGGACTCCAAAACCTAAAATAAAATTGTCGGAGGAGAAGCGTAAACTTGCCAATATGCCATTTACCACACGGAGTGGCAAGGAACGGCTGAGGCCCTGGCCTATGTTCATGGCTAGTGGTTCAGCTTCACATGAGGATGGAAGCACTCAGCCTCTCGCTAGAAAAATGAAAAGACTCAAGCTGGCAAAAGCAGCACAGCAAAGAACTGTGCATTCTTCGAAATCCCAAATCCACAAGGAGAGTCCAATTGTGTCGGTTGCGATGCCTGACCTTCCCAACACTGGACGTGAAGAGCATGCGCCTTCCACCATTTGCACGCCCCCTGCAAGTGCTGGAAGGAGCACCCGCAGTCCAGTTCCTGATAGTCAGATTGAAGATGTCAGTGTTGAAGTACACCAGGATGAGGAGGATATGGGTGTTGCTGGCGCTGGGGAGGAAATTGACCAGGAGGATTCTGATGGTGAGGTGGTTTGTTTAAGTCAGGCACCCGGGGAGACACCTGTTGTCCGTGGGAGGAATATGGCCGTTGACATGCCAGGTGAAAATACCAAAAAAATCAGCTCTTCGGTGTGGAGGTATTTCACCAGAAATGCGGACAACAGGTGTCAAGCCGTGTGTTCCCTTTGTCAAGCTGTAATAAGTAGGGGTAAGGACGTTAACCACCTCGGAACATCCTCCCTTATACGTCACCTGCAGCGCATTCATAATAAGTCAGTGACAAGTTCAAAAACTTTGGGTGACAGCGGAAGCAGTCCACTGACCAGTAAATCCCTTCCTCTTGTAACCAAGCTCACGCAAACCACCCCACCAACTCCCTCAGTGTCAATTTCCTCCTTCCCCAGGAATGCCAATAGTCCTGCAGGCCATGTCACTGGCAATTCTGACGAGTCCTCTCCTGCCTGGGATTCCTCCGATGCATCCTTGCGTGTAACGCCTACTGCTGCTGGCGCTGCTGTTGTTGCCGCTGGGAGTCGATGGTCATCCCAGAGGGGAAGTCGTAAGCCCACTTGTACTACTTCCAGTAAGCAATTGACTGTTCAACAGTCCTTTGCGAGGAAGATGAAATATCACAGCAGTCATCCTACTGCAAAGCGGATAACTGAGTCCTTGACAACTATGTTGGTGTTAGACGTGCGTCCGGTATCCGCCGTTAGTTCACAGGGAACTAGACAATTTATTGAGGCAGTGTGCCCCCGTTACCAAATACCATCTAGGTTCCACTTCTCTAGGCAGGCGATACCGAGAATGTACACGGACGTCAGAAAAAGACTCACCAGTGTCCTAAAAAATGCAGTTGTACCCAATGTCCACTTAACCACGGACATGTGGACAAGTGGAGCAGGGCAGGGTCAGGACTATATGACTGTGACAGCCCACTGGGTAGATGTATGGACTCCCGCCGCAAGAACAGCAGCGGCGGCACCAGTAGCAGCATCTCGCAAACGCCAACTCTTTCCTAGGCAGGCTACGCTTTGTATCACCGCTTTCCAGAATACGCACACAGCTGAAAACCTCTTACGGCAACTGAGGAAGATCATCGCGGAATGGCTTACCCCAATTGGACTCTCCTGTGGATTTGTGGCATCGGACAACGCCAGCAATATTGTGTGTGCATTAAATATGGGCAAATTCCAGCACGTCCCATGTTTTGCACATACCTTGAATTTGGTGGTGCAGAATTTTTTAAAAAACGACAGGGGCGTGCAAGAGATGCTGTCGGTGGCCAGAAAAATTGCGGGACACTTTCGGCGTACAGGCACCACGTACAGAAGACTGGAGCACCACCAAAAACTACTGAACCTGCCCTGCCATCATCTGAAGCAAGAAGTGGTAACGAGGTGGAATTCAACCCTCTATATGCTTCAGAGGTTGGAGGAGCAGCAAAAGGCCATTCAAGCCTATACAATTGAGCACGATATAGTAGGTGGAATGCACCTGTCTCAAGTGCAGTGGAGAATGATTTCAACGTTGTGCAAGGTTCTGATGCCCTTTGAACTTGCCACACGTGAAGTCAGTTCAGACACTGCCAGCCTGAGTCAGGTCATTCCCCTCATCAGGCTTTTGCAGAAGAAGCTGGAGGCATTGAAGAAGGAGCTAAAAGGGAGCGATTCCGCTAGGCATGTGGGACTTGTGGATGCAGCCCTTAATTCGCTTAACAAGGATTCACGGGTGGTCAATCTGTTGAAATCAGAGCACTACATTTTGGCCACCGTGCTCGATCCTAGATTTAAAGCCTACCTTGGATCTCTCTTTCCGGCAGACACAGGTCTGCTGGGGTTGAAAGACCTGCTGGTGACAAAATTGTCAAGTCAAGCGGAACGCGACCTGTCAACATCTCCTCCTTCACATTCTCCCGCAACTGGGGGTGCGAGGAAAAGGCTCAGAATTCCGAGCCCACCCGCTGGCGGTGATGCAGGGCAGTCTGGAGCGACTGCTGATGCTGACATCTGGTCCGGACTGAAGGACCTGACAACGATTACGGACATGTCGTCTACTGTCACTGCATATGATTCTCTCAACATTGATAGAATGGTGGAGGATTATATGAGTGACCGCATCCAAGTAGGCACGTCACACAGTCCGTACTTATACTGGCAGGAAAAAGAGGCAATTTGGAGGCCCTTGCACAAACTGGCTTTATTCTACCTAAGTTGCCCTCCCACAAGTGTGTACTCCGAAAGAGTGTTTAGTGCCGCCGCTCACCTTGTCAGCAATCGGCGTACGAGGTTACATCCAGAAAATGTGGAGAAGATGATGTTCATTAAAATGAATTATAATCAATTCCTCCGCGGAGACATTGACCAGCAGCAATTGCCTCCACAAAGTACACAGGGAGCTGAGATGGTGGATTCCAGTGGGGACGAATTGATAATCTGTGAGGAGGGGGATGTACACGGTGATATATCGGAGGGTGAAGATGAGGTGGACATCTTGCCTCTGTAGAGCCAGTTTGTGCAAGGAGAGATTAATTGCTTCTTTTTTGGGGGGGGTCCAAACCAACCCGTCATATCAGTCACAGTCGTGTGGCAGACCCTGTCACTGAAATGATGGGTTGGTTAAAGTGTGCATGTCCTGTTTTGTTTATACAACATAAGGGTGGGTGGGAGGGCCCAAGGACAATTCCATCTTGCACCTCTTTTTTCTTTTCTTTTTCTTTGCATCATGTGCTGATTGGGGAGGGTTTTTTGGAAGGGACATCCTGCGTGACACTGCAGTGCCACTCCTAGATGGGCCCGGTGTTTGTGTCGGCCACTAGGGTCGCTAATCTTACTCACACAGTCAGCTACCTCATTGCGCCTCTTTTTTTCTTTGCGTCATGTGCTGTTTGGGGAGGGTTTTTTGGAAGGGACATCCTGCGTGACACTGCAGTGCCACTCCTAGATGGGCCCGGTGTTTGTGTCGGCCACTAGGGTCGCTAATCTTACTCACACAGCTACCTCATTGCGCCTCTTTTTTTCTTTGCGTCATGTGCTGTTTGGGGAGGGTTTTTTGGAAGGGACATCCTGCGTGACACTGCAGTGCCACTCCTAGATGGGCCCGGTGTTTGTGTCGGCCACTAGGGTCGCTTATCTTACTCACACAGCGACCTCGGTGCAAATTTTAGGACTAAAAATAATATTGTGAGGTGTGAGGTATTCAGAATAGACTGAAAATGAGTGTAAATTATGGTTTTTGAGGTTAATAATACTTTGGGATCAAAATGACCCCCAAATTCTATGATTTAAGCTGTTTTTTAGTGTTTTTTGAAAAAAACACCCGAATCCAAAACACACCCGAATCCGACAAAAAAAATTCGGTGAGGTTTTGCCAAAACGCGTTCGAACCCAAAACACGGCCGCGGAACCGAACCCAAAACCAAAACACAAAACCCGAAAAATTTCAGGCGCTCATCTCTAACTGTAATACTTTATTAATGAGTGAAAAGACTTCCATCCAAAAACTGCAAAGCAGGGGGCAAGCCCAAACGACATGGAAAATATGACCCACCTCTCCACGCCAACAAAACATAGAACTTGAAGACTAGAAAGTGTGCAGTCTGTCAGTGGTGAGATTCAGTCTGTGAAGCAGTTTACTATGCATTTCTGAGTGATTCAGACACTGAGACATGTAGTAGAACATAGCATAAATCAGGTGTAATTCCCAATGAAGTTGACCTGATAATATTTAACCAGTAAGAAATGCTACCCCTATTTTTACCTGATATAAAATGAGATAATAAAGCACTAGGAGGAAGTCTCAAGGACCCAGAAATATGTATAACACACCAGAACCAATGTTGGATCTGAAGATATTGAAATATTTCAGTCGGGTGTAAGGAATAGCGATCCTGTAAATTATAGAAGGAAAGAAAAATACCACTATCCATGAGGTCTCCCAGTGTTTTAATGCTACATGAATACACAGAGTGAAATATTGAGATTAGGAATTAGTTTAGCCACAGCCCTAAAGGAGGGAACAGCAGTTGGAAGAGAGAACTCTGGGATTTGGGAAATCAGTTTATTCCATACATTAAGTGATGCTTTCATGGAAGGGAACAATGAAAAGGAAGATGGGTGCATAGACCTAGGAACCCACAATAAATCTTCCAAAGGGAAGCCTAAACACTGAGATTGTTCAAGAGAACACCAACAATTATTAACCGGTTAATGGACCTAATCCTGGAGCTGAGCCAATAAACACACCTCCTAGTATTTGATCAGGTCTGGGAAAGCCAGGCCACCTCGATTCCCCACAAGGATCATCTGAGACAGGACCATTTTCAGAGGACGGTTCTTCCAAAGGTAGCAAGATAGGATGGAATGGCATTTATCAAGATACTTATTTGGAAAAACAAAGGGAATAGTAGGAAACAAGTACGTTAGTTTAGGGAGCAGACAGCCTAGCCAGGAAATTGTGTAAAAAAGCCAAGAGTTGGTATAGTCTATCAGGCGTTCAGTTAGAGGTCGGAGATTAACATCAAACACAGAAGATGTGAGGGAGGTATATGAATGCTAGGATACCGAATACAAGCAGTTTGCCAATTATACATAATTTTAGAATGAAGAGTGGAAACAACAGAGTCAGCAAGATGAACATGTAAAGCATCCATCTTAGGGTGTGTACACACGGGGAGATTCGGGCTATGCCCGATTCTCACCATGCGACAGGGGCCTGGTCGGCACTTAGCCAGTATCGCAAGCACATAATGAGTGTGCTTGCGATACTTGCTATGTGCAATTTTGGTTAAGTCCCGATTTTGACTATCTCTTCTATAGAGATAGCCAAAATTGACTTGCCTGCACAGTCTATTTTTTCTTTCGATGCCGACCGCACGGGACCGCGCATCGGCATCGAATCGGGATCGCAAGGTGACTGTCACCTTGCGATCTGCACTAACTTTCCTTCCGATTCTGACTATATAGTCAGAATCGGAAGAAAAAAATCTCACCGTGTGTACACACCCTTAGTCGTGTTTAACTTATAGGGCGGATATATACCAGCGTTAATAACACCAGAATGTACAAAAAAAATTGCCACAGGTTCGCTACAGGTTCTATTCCCACTCTATGGGTGGAGTGTGCACCCATGAGTGGGAATAAACCCTGTTAGTCGGCATGCCAACTGTTGGGCTGTGAATCGGCCAGGATCCTGGCATTGGTATACCGCCGGTCACATAACTACATCCTCTATTTATCTACATATCTATCTATCTATCTATCTATCTATCTATCTATCTATCTATCTATCTATCTATCTATCTGTCTGTCTGTCTGTCTGTCTGTCTGTCTGTCTGTCTGTCTGTCTGCCTGCCTGTCTGTCTGCCTGTCTGTCTGTCCCTATATGATATCTGAGGATTTTTCAATAATTTATTTGTAATCCTTTGAAATGACTTCAAACCTTGTTAGGGCACCAGAGCTCATGGAACAGAGCATGTCTATGAGACTACTGTTTTAGTAGAATTTTCAACTCTTTGGGTGGCTCTGGTTTGACAGAAATATGCTTAACATATTGTTATTATTTATTACTGTTGAATTCATGTTTGGAAATAAGCCTGTTCTATTTGTCAGAAATAGAAAACAGTCTGTCATGGCCAGGAATTATTCCTTATTCCTTGTTTAAGTTAAAATCCACTTCACATGCCCTAAGGAAAGGTTTGAACATTAGCAAAGAAAGGAATATGGAATACAGTATCTCAGTAGAAAAATAGATGTATTTATTGTAGGTTTTGTTGCTGTATTTTGTAAGTTACTTGGAAAGAAAAACAAATCAATCGTTCTGCATACCATGAGTAACATGAACCATCAGAGAGGCGTTTGACTTACTGTAGGAAGATCTAGTCAAAGTGTGGTTTATTGTAAAATTAAATAAAATATGCATTCTTTGTGAAAATACGCATGCAGAAATTATTTAACAGTGGTTAAAATGGACTTGCCATGCCTCAAAACATTACATTGCATATATTCCCACCAGAACACAGAATGATAAATTGGCAAACTGCAAAATACTGTATATGGAAGCACAGTGAATTTATATTTGTGGAAATGCTATTTGGCCACCTTGCATGTGTGTAAGTGTGTGCCCACTTCCAGCTTTTAGGGAACGCCCCTGAGCAGAAATTTTCAGCGACCTTGTGCAGGATCAAAGAAAAAAAGTAAAAATGGTCCTATAAAGTCTTGTTGTACCCAATGACTATTTTGAAATTTCCTCCTAATATATTGCAAAGTTAAAATCCCTGTTTGCCTGTCTAGAATTCATTGAGACTTGCTGTGCCGCAGGTCCATAGCGGATTTATGCGATATCTGCTATGGACCCTTTTTAATACCTATGGCAGAATACAGTAATTTTCTGAGGTTTTACTGCATTTTTTTTACATTGATATATCCTGCGTATTGTCAGCAGCAAGTTATGAAGGGGGGTATTCAATGACCCCGCTAAATTTTCACATGAAAAAATGTGGTATTATCACAATTATTGCCAGATGTTTTGCATTGGCTATTCAATTATACTCCTTTTTATCATTTGAAAATGTTTCCGTTTTCTCATAAAAACACATATCTGGGATAAGTTTCCAGCACTATGGGGGTAATTCCAAGTTGATCGCAGCAGGAAATTTTTTAGCAGTTGGGCAAAACCATGTGCACTGCAGGGGGGGCAGATATAACATTTGCAGAAAGAGTTAGATTTGGGGTTTTTTTTTGTTTCTGTGCAGGGTAAATACTGTCTGCTTTATTTTTACACTGCAATTTAGATTGCAGATTGAACTCAGCACACCCAAATCTATTTCTCTCTGCACATGTTATATCTGCCTCCCCTGCAGTGCACATGGTTTTGCCCAACTGCTAACAAAGTTCCTGCTGCGATCAACTCAGAATTACCCCCTATGTGTTTTCCAAAAAATGGAGCGGATAGGGACGGTTATTGGAGATTTCTTTTCACTTGACTCAGGCATGCGGAAAAAAAAACCTGGCAGACAGTTGAATATCCCCGAGTGGGTCAATTAGCCACAGTAAATTACTGAGGCTAATTGAATATTCCCTAATGTAGAGTCACATTAGAGGCCTTGTTCGGCTGTTCCAAAAATTTGGAGAACAGTTTGACTCTCACTGTCAAATTATTTTGGAAAAGCATTGTGAAAGACTTAAAGCGACCCATTTACTTTTTTACACTACGTCTGTTGGTGATCACCAACTTAGCGATGGATCATGCCATAAGGAATGGTCTATTTACTAAGCCTTGGAAGGAGATAAAGTAGACGGAAATAAAGTCCCAACCAACCAGCTCCTAGCTGTCATTTTTCAAACACAGCCTGTGACATGGCAATTACAGTAGGTTTGGCTGGTACTTTATTTCCGTCCACTTTATCTCCATCCAAGGCTTAGTAAATAGGGCTTCTTAGGCACCTATATCAGACTTTTAATTTTGTTTGTTTACAGTTGTGTCCTCATACATCTAGCCTCAATACTCCAAGCATACAAAGCATACTGGATTACAAAGCTCAACAGAGCTTGGCATGATAAAAAGCCAAAAAGTTAGCAATTGGGCAAAACCACGTGCACTGCAGGTGGGGCAGATGTAACATGTGCAGAGAGAGTTAGATTTGGGTGGGTTATATTGTTTCTGTGCAGGGTAAATACTGGCTGCTTAATTTCTGTACCCAGCAATTTAGATTTCAGTTTGAACACACCCCACCCAGATGTACAAGTGTTCCATATCAAATTAATGAACACAATCTCCTGGCACATCCCAGTCACACTGCTTTGAGTGTAAGATGTATTTTAATAAAAAAAAAAGACACCCAATGCTAACAGAGTCTCACTGGACTTGACGTGCCAAGAGTAGCTGTTTGGCATGACTCCAGCAATGATGTATTTTATGGCAGGTAATGATTTCAGATGCCAATTCACTCAGGAGAGTGTATGGTGAGGTAGACAAAATTTGACTGGAAATTAATGTTATTGATGTTAATACAGGTTGAGTCTCCCTTATCCAAAATGCTTGGGACCAGAGGTATTTTGGATATGGGATTTTTCCGTATTTTGGAATAATTGCATACCATAATGAGATATCATGGTGATGGGACCTAAATCTAAGCACAGAAACATTTATGTTACATATACACCTTATACACACAGCCTGAAGGTAATTTTAGCCAATATTTTTTTATAACTTTGTGCATTAAACAAAGTGTGTCTACATTCACACAATTCATTTATGTTTCATTTACACCTTATACACACAGCCTGAAGGTCATTTAATACAATATTTTTAATAACTTTGTGTATTAAACAAAGTTTGTGTACATTGAGCCATCAAAAAACAAAGGTTTCACTATCTCACTCTCCCTCAAAAAAGTCCGTATTTCGGAATATTCCGTATTTCGGAATATTTGGATATGGGATACTCAACCTGTAATACAATAGGAACAACACCAGAACCAAGTAACTTGATTTTAGCTGTTTTTATTGATTTCCCAAACCACCCTCCCGTGTTTTTGGTTCTGTTTTGGTTTTGGACCTGGGTTTCTTGAGGAAGGAACCGGGAGTGGAGTTCATGGTGCAGTTAAGGAGGAGCTAAAAAACATGAGTAGCGAAACAATATACAGTTTATATTTTAAAAACAAATACTCAGGGTCTTCTAAATAAAAAAGAGGAACTAGAACTAATATTATTGATGGAAAATTCTGATATAGTGGCTATAACGGTAAAAAGTGTTGAAGCCAACTTTTGGCATGAGGGAGAGCAAACATGGAAAAATAATACTTGCGCAATTCACATAGGAAAGCCTAAATTGACAAAAGCGCTGAATTATAACTCTGTCAGGAGTTTACCAGCCATACTCAGGTTCCTTCATGTCACTTTTATTTGAAAGCAGAACTCTGGTTACTTCACTAGAAGAGGAGGAAGACAGTAAGGTGTAAAGAGGGTAAAATAGTTGATAATCGGGTATTTTGGGTGCAGGGAGATTGGAACAGTAGGTAGTGGGGGCAAATGGAATAAGTACCGATGTGTCCTCATACACCTAGCCTCAATATGCCACATGGCGCGAGACAACTGGAGCAACTGATCAGCTCCAAGAGGTCTAACATAGCACATTTTTCTTTCAATGATGCATCTTATTTGCATCACAGATGCATTGAAACACTTTTAAAAGTGTTCTACAGATGCTGGGCTGCAACTTTAACTGCACAGGAATTAGTTTTAAACACATAAAAATCTCCTAATTCTGAAGCGGGAGCAAAGCAAAAAAGACCAAGTTACAGTACTTTGCACAGGGACAATCCATGTTGCAATGCAAGAGGAGCAAATACATTTATTTGTTTTTGCATGCAGGGTAAATACTGGCGGCTTTTTCACGTAGCAAAGCATAGCGAGGTAGAGGGGGCGTGTCATACTCTTCCCAAAGGGCATGTCTAGTTGCACAAATGGGCGTGTCTGTGCTTAAATGCTTCTTGTTGCGAGATATTTCTATATAACATTAGTAACAATATATTTTGGGAAGTATTGATTCTAACATTGCTACAGTATCTACAATACAGGTTTCTTTGTTTGCAACTATATATTTGCTGTGTTTTTTCTTTTCTTCTCACTCAGCACAATCGAAATGATTAATGTGATACCTATGCAGTACATTCCAAATGCTATTTGACCTTGTGTGAATTCATCCCTAAGCAAGGACTTCCGGTTATAAGTCCTGTGCATGCTGGGGATTGAGTCCCTCTCCTGGCTGGCCCTTTGTGAACCACACAGCATCTCCACTGCTTACGGGTGGACATGTGCAGTATCCACTTCTGGTTCGCAGGTTTGAAATTCTTTTGTTGTCTAAGGATAAAAAATGGACATTAAATGTATATTTATGTCACCACCACATATCTAAACTGATATATTGTCTTTGTGTACTCTGTCTATATGAATGAAATGTTTTTTAAAAATTTAATTCTTTTTACCGATTATGCTTTTAGATAATTTCCAATGTACATCGTTTCCTGGTCATAAGGTATAAATATCCATACAGCCCACACTCTGCTTCACACCTTGAAAAGATCCATGTAGGATTGAAATGTCGCCGGTGCTGAGACCAGTTGGGCTTCTTTAGGACAATCCCAGAGACATTGGTGGAAATTTACTAAGCTCCTGATTTGATTCAAGATTTAAGATTGCATTTTCATACAAAAATGCAGCTTGGAAATTGACTAAACTCAAATCTCGGCAGTGTTGGGCCAATTCGTATTAAGATACACTGCCGTCCACACAAGTGCGACTCAATAGACCTTTTTCCCCTGTATTTTTGGAACCAGGACTGGTCCAAGAACTTGGTGCTTGTTTTTAAAATACTGGGAACCCCTACGCATTCCCCCCCCATAACAACCGGGACCGGCTCAAAGAGCCCGTGGCTGGTTATGCTTATGAGGGGGGACCCCACTCAATTTTTATTTTTTATTTTTAACTATTACACAAACATTAACACAGAGAAGCATGCACGGATCACACTGATCCATGCAAAATTCTCCAAACACACCAGCCAAAAGCAGATCTATTTGAAAGTTCTATTTCTGTACGAATTCCATGCTTTTCTGGCAGTGTTTGGTTATTGTCTGCTCTGATTGGCTCATGAACTGGCGCCTGATTTGAGATACATGCTGCCGGAGACCGGACTGAGGGACAGGAGAGTTGCGCAGAGCCGGCCCCAGATAGCAGCAGAAGCAGTGGTGAGTTGCACTGCTGGGGGCATATGTGTATCTGGCACTAATGGGGGGCATATGTGTATCTGGCACTGTGGGGTCATATGTGTATCTGGCACTATGGGGGCACATCTGGCACTGTGGGGGCATATCTGGCACTGTGGGGCCATATGTGTATCTGGCACTGTGGGGTTCATATGTGTATCTGGCACTGTAGGGGCATATTTTTATCTGGCACTGTGGGGGCATATCTGGCACTGTTGGGGCATATGTGTATCTGGCACTGTGGGTGTATATCTGTATCTGGCACTGTGGGGGCACATGTGTATATGGCACTGTGTGTGGGCATATTTGTATCTGGCACTGTAGGGGCATATGTGTATCTGACACTGCACTACTGGAGGCATATGTGTATCTGGCACTATAGGGGGCATATGTGTATCTGACACTGCACTCTTGAGGGCATACGTGTATCTGGCACTGTTGAGGTCATATGTGTATCTGGCCCACCATATGTGTATCATGCCACCATTTTCATTGGCCACACCCCATGTGGCCACACACATCTATTGGCGCGCACATCTTTGGCATGCGCACAAAGTATCACTAAGGAACTGCATGCCAAAGTGTGCAAGGGATTTCCTTCCACAAATCCTGCAAAATAGTAAGATTTTTAGCAAGAACTGTGAGAGGTACTTCTGATCCCAAGACAATAAATTAGTCATACTGTATGTGCATGGAAAACCCATCCAAATATTATCTAAGCATGTATGTTTCCTTACCATTTAGTCTGCCCATTGTGCATATTTGGAAATAAGTAGAGATTGGTATACTGTACTGTATGGACTCAAACAACCATCATTTACAGAACCTTCCCGTGCCAAATAGTCATATGCTTTCCTGGCTCTTCTCAGTGGCAAACCTGCTGCATCTGCCAACTGCAGCGCTGAAGCATCCTTAGTGTTGGCTGTCGGCTCTTACAGTAATGTTGCTAACATATAGCTGATGCGCTGTCATCGCATGGAAATGTAGCTCTCCCTGCAAAATAAAATGGAAAATATTGCTGCCAAGCTAAATAACGACATTCAAATTTTCTTTATACAGTGTTTGCTAAATTACATCATCCAAATGGGCAAATTATAGGCAGGTATGACCTGCAATTGGAGAATCCCAATGCAAACCTTCAAAACGCCAAAGTCAATAAAACCTTCCTGGAGTCTCTAGTTTAGCCCTCATCAAAAATACATGATGTTTTCATTTACTAGAGCAACCAGTACAGCTGACACTGAATGGCACTAGCCCCTTCAAAACGTGTAAACAAAAAAATTGTGCCTTGGTGTCACTTCACAATGCAGTCACTGTGGTGTCACAGCACAAAGGGGAACACAGTTGGGGAGACTGCTTAGCACTTCTGCTACATGATATAGCTTTTAGCTAGTCCCAGGAATATTTCTGGTGGGGTTTCCACCCATGTAGCTGCAAGGAGAACCTAAAACTGTACAGTCCCCATAACTCAATTTTTAATGCAGTAGTTTTCACTGTCCCAAGCTATATTATCGTCTATGGTCCATCACTAAAATATTAACCTGGCTTACAAACTTACACCTGGTAAATACAGCTTACACAGTACACCTTGGTTTTGCACTGGTGTCCTTTAATGATCTACTCAGAGCACATCAACGTACATAACTCATCACTGAAGTGGAAAAACCAGGGCTGCCATCAGGAATTGTGGGGCCCTGGACTGACAAAATAGACATGGGCCCCCCCACCTTCACCAAAATAAAAAGATTCTGCCACATCGTTCCAACGCTATATGATGTCTCACATCATGACGTTACCTATAGGTGGAACATTGCCGACCTGCAGGAAAGATTCACAGAGCTGATGCACATGGAAGGCTTCTTTTAACACTGTTGATGTGCTGCCTGTCAACTCTCCAGGTACTTGCTGTAGGATCAGGGGTAGGTCCCCCTCTCTATAAGGGCCTGGGACTCTAGTCCCCGCAGTTCCCCCCTGATGGCTGTCCTGGGAAAAACCTTCCGGAGGTATACTGTAAACAGAAAATTTCAAGTTCCACCTCCTACAGTTTTGGACTGAATATAGTTTTTATGTTTCCTTCAGAAATGCTGCTCAGTTTAACACCATTTATGGCTTTAACAAATCATGAGATTGAGGAGATGTACAGTAAGGACTGATTTTATTATATCTGACACTTTTGTGTATATGGGGGATTTGTATCAAACATTGGAGATGGATAAAGTGGAGAGATATAAAATACCAACCAATCAGCTCCTAACTGGCATTTTACAGGCTATGGGGGCGATTTATCAGAGGCCGGAGAGAGATAAAGTTAAGAGAGATAAAGTACCAACCAATCAGCTCCTACCTGTAATTTTACCGGCTGTGCTTGGAAAATTACAGGAGTTGATTGGTCGGTGCTTTATCTCTGTCAACTTTATCTCTCTCCAAATTACTTTTGATAAATCTCACCCACAGCCTGTAAAATGACAGTTAACAGTTAGTTATTACTTTATCAATATCCACTTTATCTCTCTCCAAAGTTTTATACATATCCTCCCATTTGTGCAACATTATATTACATTGCTTTACGTATGCCTAGAAACGTACTTTGCTAGTGTCTGTGTAATCACACCCTGTAATAAAAAAAAACATTCATACAGTATGCACTAGAAAACATAATCAACAGTATCAATCCATTCAATGTAGCCAGTTAAAATGACTTCGACAATGGCTAAGACATACTGTTTGCGGACATTGGCTAGAACCCCCCCCCTCCCCCCCCCCCCCGCATGCATGTACTGTTTGTGTAAACAAGTGAGAAACACATCAGAATGCTTCAGTCATTGCAGAAACTGCTGCAAACATGTCAGCTCAATCAGCTACTGTAATACTGTATAGACGCGCTTAATGACAGCAGTTTTGTCTGCTGTATCAGTGATTCGCCAGTCATCTAATGAGAATTGATGAAGTCATGCAGCTATCCACCACCCATCACCATGCTGAATTTGCCCCTGTCTTGTGATTTGTAAGATCTTTCTCTACTCAGCTACAAGAAAATGCCCCTTCTCTCACCAATTCTGCATTTCCATTGGCAAAGTTTGGTATGTACATAATGCATTTAACGTTACGCATTTTGCGCATTTGTGTGCCTTTACCTTTTGCACATGCGCAGTACGCAGTGCTGGTGCACTAGTCACTCTCTATTAGTCCTGTTCTGTGCAGAGTTGTATTACTGTTTGTTGTATTGTCAGGGTGTTACCACATAGAGGTAATAAATATAAATAGAGGAAATTGACCGTTCTAGTTAAGATTTATTTTCATCAATGCCCCTAAAGCCTCCCGAAACTTATGTATCTGTCTTGCCAAGAGTTATAATGGCAGATAATATATAGCACAGGACCAATTCTGTATAGAGATGAGCGGGTCCGGTTCTCTGAGAACAGGACCCACCTGAACTTTCAGATCCGAGTCCAGGGGGTTTATTTACTAATATTCGTGTTTTTGCCGTTTTTAAGGGTGTTTGAACTCGAATGGTATCGGGTGCATTTTACTGCAACTTTTTGAATCCTGATACGGTTATTCACTAAGCTGCCGACTTTTGCACAATCGTTTTTTCCGATGTCGATGTGATTCGTAATATCAGGCAGTGTTTTACGGGAGTGATGAGTAAAACACTGCCTGACAAAACACAAGGAATCCCGGCCGGATCTGTGAGATCCGTGCAGGGCTTCATTGTGTACATTAAAAAGTTTAAAGTCTTAAAAAATCTGAAAAAAATTGCGTGGGGTCCCCCCTCCTAAGCACAACCAGCCTCGGGCTCTTTGAGCCGGTCCTGGTAGAAAAAATATGGGGGGGAAAATGACAGGGGTTCCCCCATATTTCTTCAACCAGCACCGGGCTCTGCGCCTGGTCCTGGTTCCAAAAATATGGGGGACAAAAAGCGTAGGGGTCCCCCGTATTTTTGAAACCAGCACCGGGCTCCACTAGCCAGGTACATAATGCCACAGCCGGGGGACATTTTTATACTGGTCCCTGCGGCCCTGGCATTACATACTTAACTAGTCACCCCTGGCCGGGGTACCCTGGAGGAGTGGGGACCCCTTCAATCAAGGGGTCCCCCCCTCCAGCCATCCAAGGGCCAGGGGTGAAGCCCGAGGCTGTCCCCCCATCCAAGGGTGGCGGATGGGGGGCTGATAGCCTTGTGAAAAATTGTGAATATTGTTTTTAGAAGCAGTACTACAAGTCCCATCAAGCCTCCCCCGCAAGCTGGTACTTGGAGAACCACAAGTACCAGCATGCGGTGGAAAACCCGGCCCGCTGGTACCTGTAGTACTGCTGCTTAAAAAATACCCCCCAATAAACAGGACACACACACCGTGACAGTATAAGTTTATTACATACATGCACACCTCCATACATACATACTTACCTATGTTCCCACGAGGCTCGGT
Source organism: Pseudophryne corroboree (assembly GCF_028390025.1). Classification (NCBI taxonomy): domain Eukaryota; kingdom Metazoa; phylum Chordata; class Amphibia; order Anura; family Myobatrachidae; genus Pseudophryne; species Pseudophryne corroboree. Next base: position 101,106,647 of record NC_086447.1, on the reverse strand, counting down.
CCTCTTCTCCATGTAGAATCCTAGGGGTACCTGTGTTAAAAATTATACTCACATAATCCAGGGTAGAATCCGACCTTTGAATAATCCACGCACTTGGCAAAAAAAAAAACGGAAACCTGACCACGCACTGAAAGGGGTCCCATGTTTACACATGGGACCCCTTTCCCCGACTGCCAGGACCCCCCCTGACTCCTGTCAAAGAGGGTCCCTTCAGCCAATCAGGGAGTGCCACGTCGTGGCACTCTCCTGATTGGCTGTGTGCTCCTGTAGTGTCTGTCAGGCTGCACACAGCACAGATACAATGTAGCGCCTATGCGCTCCATTGTAACCAATGGTGGGAACTTTGCGGTCAGCGGTGAGGTTACTTTCGGTCAACCTCTGACCGCAAAGTTCCCACCATTGGCTACAATGGAGCGCATAGGCGCTACATTGTATCTGTGCCGTGTGCTGCCTGACAGACACTACAGGAGCACACAGCCAATCAGGAGAGTGCCACGACGTGGCGTTCCCTGATTGGCTGAAGGGACCCTCTTTGACAGGAGTCAGGGGGGTCCTGGCAGTCGGGGAAAGGGGTCCCATGTGTAAACATGGGACCCCTTTCAGTGCGTGGTCGGGTTTCCGTTTTTTTTTTTTTTGCCAAGTACGTGGATTATTCAAAGGTTGGATTCTACCCTGGATTATGTGAGTATAATTTTTAACACAGGTACCCCTAGGATTCTACATGGAGAAGAGGACCGAGCTTCGTGGGAACATAGGTAAGTATGTATGTATGGAGGTGTGCATGTATGTAATAAACTTATACTGTCACGGTGTGTGTCCTGTTTTTTGGGGGGTATTTTTTTAGTAGTAGTACTACAGGTACCAGCGGGCCCGGTTTTCCACCGCATGCTGGTACTTGTGGTTCTCCAAGTACCAGCTTGCGGGGGAGGCTTGCTGGGACTTGTAGTACTGCTACTAAAAACAATATTCACAATTTTTCACAAGGCTATCAGCCCCCCATCCGCCGCCCTTGGATGGGGGGTACAGCCTCGGGCTTCACCCCTGGCCCTTGGGTGGCTGGAGGGGGGGACCCCTTGATTGAAGGGGTCCCCACTCCTCCAGGGTACCCCGGCAAGGGGTGGCTAGTTGGGTATGTAATGCCAGGGCCGCAGGGACCAGTATAAAAGTGTCCCCCGGCTGTGGCATTATGTACCTGGCTAGTGGAGCCCGGTGCTGGTATCAAAAATACGGGGGACCCCTGCGCTTTTTGTCCCCCGTATTTTTGGAACCAGGACCAGGCGCAGAGCACGGTGCTGGTTGATTAAATATGGGGGAACCCCTGTCATTTTTTACCACATATTTTTTCAACCAGGACCGGCTCAAAGAGCCTGAGGCTGGTTATGCTTAGGAGGGGGGACCCCACTCAATTTTTTTTCCCGATTTTACACTAAACAGACCCTTTCCCATAGATAACCATGCACAGATCTCACTGATCCGTGCATGGTTATCCAAACTCGACTGGAAAAAGCAGGTCTATTTTCTTGCTGGTTTTTTTAACGAATCGAAAAAAAACAGACCCGCACTTGAGCACTCAGAAACTAACACCCAAATACGAATGAATAGTGAATGCCCGTATTCTATGAAATAACAGCCGCGTTTGACCGATGGTCTATTCATTCGTATTTCGGAACGTTGTCATTCAAACCATTACGAATAGACCAGACACTGCCGAGATTGGTGCTTAGTGAATTCCCGGATTGGGACTTAGAAAAAAAAACACAAATCGGCCAAACTCGGATTTTTAGTAAATACTGGCTCAGGTGGGGGTTTCCCCCAAGGCTCGAATCCCAAAACGGGGCGAAACATCATCATTCCGCTGGTGGATTCTTGCAGGGTATTGAATTCTATAAAGGTCTCGGTGATCTGCGCCATTTTCACTCTGGCTGTGGAGAGTTTACTGAATGGACGTGTCTGTCTAAGTGCTCGGTTGTGGGGCACGGACGAAAACGCACAGCAGCGATCATCTATGAATCAGCCCCATAGTTCAGCTGGAGAGCCACAGGCTACTTTTTCTGATGTAGAAGAGCAAATCCTGTTCCCATTATCCACGACAACCATCCAGAGCACAAAACAAACATCTATTTACAGTGTGTACTATTAACACCTGGCAAAAACAAGGCCAGCACCTTTCTATTAGATGTACAAAAAATATATAGCATAGCTGTCACTCATTCACACTGCGAGAAGGCATTTATGGTCTGCTCAGTATGGTTATCAATATTCATAAGGATGTAGCACAAAATGGCTGCACACACCGTATGTTAGCGACAGGTGCTCCGTAGATGTCACTCAGATGATCATGTTTTAAATGGTTGGTTTAACTTGATTCACATACGATTGGACACAAATTGGCTTCAGTGAGCCTGCTCTGATATACGCTCAAAACATCTCTATTAAACAATAATTTTAATGGATGATTAGCGAACCTTCTCCAAGTTGAAAATATCTTTCAGGAACAGAAGGACTTGATCCTAATTTTAAAATAATTTTAACAGATTATTACAGCATTTAAAAATATATTGTTACCTGCCAGGTGTTTGCTGCCCACTCAGGGCCGGTGCAAGGTTTTTTGGCACCCTAGGCAAAACTTCAGCCATAACCCCCCCTCCCCCACCGCTACCACCCCTGTTGCCCTTCTTATAATCCGGCCCTGCTCCCAGCTACTGTGTAGATGAGTATATATATATAAAAAACTAGACACACGTAATACCTATCTGTCTGTCTGTCTGTCTGTCTGTCTATCTACACAGTATGTATACTCATATACACACAGTGGTCAAAGTGGAAATTTTGAAGTGGGGGTATGGAAAAGTGAAGGTTGTAATTTAGCGCGCGTGTGCTCCAGAAAGGAGACGTGGCCACTCAAAAGGGGGCGTGTCCTTCAGTGTAGTTTACCACACCATATACCCCTTATACACATTATGTACCACAATAGTAGGACCCATTATACTATCTAGTACTGGTGACCCTTTCACATTATAGCACACTGAATGAGCCGAAATTCATATTATAGCACACTGAATGAGCCGAAATTCATATTATAGCACACGGTATGAGCCGAAATTCACATTATAGCACAGGGTATGAGCCGAAATTCACATTATAGCACACGGTATGAGCCAAAATTCACATTATAGCACACAGAATGAGCCGAAATTCACATTATAGCACATGGTATGAGCCAAAATTCACATTATAGCACACAGAGTAACCTATACAGTGACACACACAGTAACCTATACAGTAGCCTATAGTGATACACACAGTAACCTATGCAGTGACACACACAGTAACCTATACAGTAGCCTATAGTGACACACACAGTAACCTATGCAGTGACACACACAGTAACCTATACAGTAGCCTATAGTGACACACACAGTAACCTATGCAGTGACACACACAGTAACCTATACAGTAGCCTATAGTGACACACACACAGTAACCTATGCAGTGACACACACAGTAACCTATACAGTAGCCTATACAGTGACACCCACACAAAGTAACCTATGCAGTGACACACACAATATAAAATATGACACAGAAAGATGCACAGTAAATGACACACACTACATAAAATCAGCAGCACCCTGCCAGGAGCCCTTATGCTACTCTCACCCAGGCAGGGGCAGCAGTGTAGAGGTAGCTGGGCAGTGTCCGGCGTATTACAAGCGTATTATATATAAAACCAGAGCCTAATATTCAAATTGAATTGGTTACTGGAGAACAAAAAAATAATACAGCCTGTCTCTTGCTTTGTTGATGGGAAAGACAGGCTGTAATGACCCATGCACAGGACAGAGAGAGACTGCACACTTTCCTCTGTCCCTTCTTCCCTGAAGACATGGAGCTGCAGGCTGCTAAACTTACTACAGCGCAACAGGCAGCGGGAGCAGAGTCGCGGGATGGGGGGAGTGCGGGTTATGAGATGAAGGAGCCAGTGGGTGCAGGTAAGCAGGAGCAGAGTCGCGGGGTGGGGTGGGGTGGGGGGGTTAGATGAGTGTGGCTTACAAGATTAGGAGCCCAGGGGGTGCGGGTTATGAGATGAAGGAGCCAGTGGGTGCAGGTACAGGTAAGCAGGAGCAGAGTCGCGGGGTGGGGGGGGGAGAGATGAGTGTGGTTTTCAAGATTAGGAGCCCAGTGGGTGCGGGTAACAAGCAGCGGGGGGAGCAGAGTCGCGGGGGGGGGGGGAGTGGAGAGTTACAAGATATTGCGGGTGCGGGTAACAGGCAGCGGGAGCAGAGTCACGGGGGGGAGAGAGAGAAGAGAGCGGATTTTCAAGATGCGTGTGACTAGAAGCGGCATGCGGGAGACCGGGAGCTCAATCGCGGGGGGTGGGGTGACATATTGATGCGCCGTGCGGGAGCACAATAACGGAGGGCAGGAGGGGTTATATATGGGAGGCCAGGAGCCCAATCGTGGGGTGATGCACATTCGGGAGCAGATGCAGTCAAAGCGCGGGGCGGCAATATGCCGAGACAGCCAAGTGCTATCGCGGAGGTGGGCAGCCGCGGCAGGATGGCAGAAAGAGGATAGAGTCAGTGTTCGCAATGCTTTCACTTGACTTTTTCACTCACATTTCACAGACCCAGTGGCAGCTTGGCGGCGATGACATCCATGACTGCTCCTCGTCTTTTTAAAAAAAGGTGGAGCTTGGCTGACTGAGCTGAGGCTAGAGTCACTGTATAAGACAGCAGCCACTCATTGCCAGTGTGTAGTGCCGCCCTCCAGTGGCCGCCGCCCATAGGCAGCTGCCTAAAGCTGCCTAATGGTGGCGCCGGTCCTGTGCCCACTGCTGTCGCTTAGCTTAGTCATCCAGCTACCTTGGTGCAACCTTTTGGTCTAAACTAGTTTAAAACAATATTGTAAGCTTGTGAGGTGGTCAAAATTGACTGGAAATTAGTGGAAATTAATGTTTTGAGGTTAATAATACATTAGGAACAAAAACAGGCCCAAATTCTGTGATTTTAGCTGTTTTTATGATTTAAAAAAAAAAAATATAGATCCAAAACCAAAACCTGCAAGTGCAGTTTTGGCAAAACCAATACAGATCCAAAACACGAAGGAGATACCGACCCGAGATTTGGGCTGGCGCACATCTCTATTTCTGGATTGCACCAGTGTTCGAGGATAGGTGCCGGCATCTACTACTACTGATTCTGTCACTAATTACGCTGCCGGGTCTGAGTTCGCTCTGCCATAAAGGGGAGCAGGGGTCAGTGCGAGACCAGGGATACGAACATCATAACACATACCTTCTTTCTCATAGGAAGCAGTGGGGTTCCGGAAACCAATATCATCTGCAGATGGCGTAGGTTACTGCAGTCAAATGCCACTATAGAGATGTGCCCTGTTTCTCAGTGCACATCAGCACTGCAGGGTGCAGGGGATCTGCGTCCCCTGCAGTTCCTGGCTGTGGACAGCGCTGGGGCAGCTTGTCTGTCTCCAGCGCCTGTCAGTGTGCAGGAGCAGCGGGTGTCCGGTGCAGGGACCAGACGTTTCCCTGCACCGGACTGGAGGCGTCTGAATGTTGGTGCCCTCCATGAGCCAATCACGGCTCACAGAGCGGTGGCCAATCACATGCAAGCGTGGCGAGCCAATCGGCACTCGCCGCGTCATAGGCGCGGGTGGGAGCCGAAGAAGGAGGAGGCCGTGGCGAAGAGCAGGTGGAAGAGGAGAGACCGTGGCAGAGGAGAAGACGGCGGCCGTTGGAGGAAGAGATCCGGTGGCCGCTGAAGAGGCCAGAAGACGCCGGGTTGCAGAAGGAAGATGTCCAGCAGTGGCTGGACGCTGAAGAGTGGAGGCGACGCCACTGGCCAGGACGGGCCAGCAGCAGAAGAGGGCACCAGAGACCCCCGGACCAGGTGAGGCCTCAGTGAGGCTACTCTTACCCCCCCCCCTTACTCCCTAGACCACAAAGGACGGGCATTAGGCCTGGGGCACAGTTCAGGTACTAGGCCTGTGGCGCAGTTAGGAGTTTCAGTCACCCCCTGATTTGGTGGTTTCGGCATTAGGCCCAAGCCACTGTAATTGGCAGTTTAGGCGGGCATTAGGCCCGAGGGCATATAGTGGGCATTAGGCCCAGTTAATAGGTGCACCCCCCAGATGAATAAGGGTGGTACTGGGCGCTAGGCCCGGGCCACCCCAATGTGCGCAGAATAGGCAGGCTTGTAAGCATGAGCCCCACTCTATAAGGTGACCCTGGGCATTAGGCCCAGGTCACCCAACGGGCACCAAGTTAGGAGGGCGCTAGGCCCGAGGGTAAAGTCAGGCCTCTGGCCTGTGTGAAGATAGGGGGCAGTAGGCCAGAGTAAGCGTGCGGGAAGTGGGTAGGCTGTACGGCGCCCACTCCCTGGTGTTCTGAGCGGGTAATTAAAGGGACAGCACCGTGGTTGTTACTCGCACTGCTATTGTGATGTGTGTTGTCTCCGTGCAGGGCCAAGTTTGTTAAATTTGTGTCTAGTTTGTTGCAGCACACACACAGAGCTAGTTTGAGGGCTCTGCCGTTATAGTTAGTGTAGTGGTGTTTCACTATGTTAGAGTTAGGCCCTACACGGCTGTTGTTTGTTTGCCTCCTTACAGGAACCTGTAAGTGGAGAAGAATTCCGCAGTGTGGAACCAACGGTGAGTAACATCTGTGTCCGTCCGTCCCTTTGTTTGTCCCCGAGCGCCGGATTAGGGGTTTGCTCATGGACGTGAGAACCCCTTTTTCACACTACGCGCGAGAGTGCGAGTGTGTGAGAATTGGGTGACTGAGGCTTTGTGCCAGTGATGACCTTACACCCAACCGGTGAAGGTTGCCGCCACCCCCTGGGGTATCCCCTTTTCCGATGGAAGAAGGGTTGATACCCCCCCTTAAGTCGGTTTACTATCTCCCTTGTTCGTCCGTCGTCAGCTCCGAGAAAGGATCGCAGTGTCCGGGTCCGACTGAAGATTTCCAGGTCCGTTGAAGGTACCGGTACCTGAAGGTGAGAGAGTGCAGCGCCTGGAAGGTGAGAGAGTGCAGCGCCTGGTAAGTGGTGAATCTACACCTGCACGGCAGCAGGCACCACACCGCACCGCCACCCTCTTACACCACCCACTTTAATTTTCAGAGATTGATGGAGGATGGTTCCTATACTGGTATTTGGGGTTGGTGGACTGCATCTGGGCTAAAAGGTAAGCAGGAGATATATGTGACCTTATGAATAAATAGCTCCGATACCTCATTTCTACAAAAGTGTATGCGCAACTCCCATGTTTTGTTTAGGTTATAATTCATCACTGTGTTTTGGTTTTGTCAAAACCACCCAAAAGTGTTTTTATGCGGATTCGGGTTTTGGCTCAAATATCAATTCTAAAAAAATCTATAATCATTAATAAAAATCAACAAAAAAATCTATAAAAATAAATTTTTGCAATCCAAAACCCAAATTTCGGATTTAAAATCCGAATTCCGAACCGTGGTAATATCCGAACTGGGATTCGGTTTGGATCGGAGCTCCACGGGAGATACGGATCGGGTTTTGGTTTGGTTCGGATCCACAAAATTTCTGAAAAACCGAACCGCACATCTCTATACAAAAGTAGGTGAAAATCAATCTTAGTTTTCACCTACTTTATGGAATGATGAAAGGGCGCCTAAACGAGTAGAGTAAATGAAAGCCCAAACTGGATTTTACTGCTGGATAGCAGTACAGCAACGGTATAGACTGCGATTTACTAAACGACAAATCAAAAACCAGATTAAAAAAAAAAATTGCAATCCCAATTATTAAATGGGATAGGTATACAAACTGCATGGGAAATCGTCACTTGTAAATAAAACAAGACATGATTCTGACATGGAAGGCAGCTCAAACAGGAAGTCTTTTTTAGTGCTGTCATAGTATAATATAGTGGTTCCAAAACTTTTTTTTAATCACGGCACCCCTAAGCCAAAAGTTTCTTATAGAGAAATTTAAAAATAAATATTAAATTAAGTAAATTATATTTATATGTCATCCTTTGGTCAGTTGTGTGGTGAGGGACAAGATTTGCTAATGTTTGCCCACATATTTTATAATGGACAGCCACCGACATTGGTTTTGTCTATTACATTGACCATAAATAATTTGAATTTGCTCTGGAGCACCAACCCCGGGCACCCTGCATATGCCCTGAGGCACCCAATTTGAGAACCACTGGTATATCAAACATAGTGCCCCTGTAGTCTAATACAGTATATATATATTTTTGAAAGTCAGTGAAGGGACTTACCAAAAGGGAATGGCCGTGAAGTGGCTGGTCAGCTTAACAAACTATTTCAATATTTTGGAACTAACATCCCCTGAATTCAGATGAATAACAGTTTGAAGTGTTAATATTAGGCGAGTGCTGAATTCCTATGATTTTGTTGTGGACTCTAGCCTATTGTTTATATATCTATATATATATATATAAAAAATACAAAATAGAGAATTCAGCACTCACCATAGCAAGCTCACTTGTCCTCACAACATCAATAAATAAATAAATGATGGGGGTTTAGTTGGTGGATTGGCCAATGCACGGAAGCCTGCATACCGATTTTCAAGGTACCCCACCTTCATGCAGGTCCTACACTATCACAAAGCCTAAAGAATTAAAACCTGGCAACTGTATCACATATAATATAGCTGCAAATATGCCCACTAGGTTTAATGTATGCCTGCCACATATCTAGTGGCTTTTAAAGGCATACTAGTCACCTGACACAGCCGATAAATTACTAAGGAGCAGCTGACACAGGTTTAGAACAATTAAGATTACACAGGGGTGCATGAAAAGGCCTGTGACCATGGTTAATAAGAGTTAACCAAAGATTAACCCCAAAATATACAAACAAATATAGAAAACCACAGCACTCGCCACCCCAGAAGCGGGGTGCAGTGTCTGCACTCACCACTCATAGGGTGGGGTGCATGCAGCCCATGGCCACCTACCCAAATACATACAAAATAGAGAATTCAGCACTCACCATAGCAAGCTCACTTGTCCTCACAACATCAATAAATAAATAAATGGTGGGGTACCTTGAAAATCGGTATGCAGGCTTCCGTGCATTGGCCAATTCACCAACTAAACCCCCATCATTTATTTATTTATTGATGTTGTGAGGACAAGTGAGCTTGCTATGGTGAGTGCTGAATTCTCTATTTTGTATGTATTTGGGTAGGTGGCCATGGGCTGCATGCACCCCACCCTATGAGTGGTGAGTGCAGACACTGCACCCCGCTTCTGGGGTGGCGAGTGCTGTGGTTTTCTATATTTGTTTATATATATATATATATATATATAAATATATATATACACATTTCTAGGAATTGGTGAAAATAAGCGCCCAAGAGTGTAGATGGTATAACAAGGTGAATATAAATGAAGGTATCAAGAGTGGATATATTGCAAACAGTTAAAAAACTTATCTGAAAACCAGAGAAGCTAAATTCGGGCGATGCTTCTTTGACGCTTAATACATGTTGAAAAAAAGAAGAGCAAACATAGTGTGTACTGTTTTTTTTGGTAAATTATCAAAATATATCACTGACCAGAAATCATTTAGGCTTAATTAGGGAAACAGCATATTCCCAAGTATGCAATCAATATATAGCCTAGGCAGTGTATATATATATATATAAAAGATAAATTATTTAATACAAGTAATGACATAAAAATACATTGAAATACATAAAATATGAATAGCTGTATGTCATGCGTACAGGATAACAGATTATATCAAGCTTATCTATCCATAAATAGCTGGAATGCATGCGTACAGGATTCAAAATTATAAAAGGCTTATCTGTTTATTTATTTATTGATGTTGTGAGGACAAGTGAGCTTGCTATGGTGAGTGCTGAATTCTCTATTTTGTATGTATTTGGGTAGGTGGCCATGGGCTGCATGCACCCCACCCTATGAGTGGTGAGTGCAGACACTGCACCCCGCTTCTGGGGTGGCGAGTGCTGTGGTTTTCTATATTTGTTTATATATATATATATATATATATATACATGTAAATAATAATCCATGCTTCTTGGCATTAACCGAGGAGCGGATACAGTAAAAAGTGACAGGACCATATTTGTAGTTTATTAATTTCTATCCACTGGAGGTCCAATCCAAATTTTGATCTGATTGTCCATTTGAGTGTTACCGTTCATGCAACGCAAGCCACACATCGGTAATGATGTCATTATGTCAACCCCCTGTTCATCCCCTTAGGGGAGGTTTATTAATATTCTAATTGCGTAGTTTTCCTATTTCCCACCTGAAGAATACCTATGTTACATTTCAGCTTCCTAACATATCGGGAAGTAAGAGAATTAGTGATGAGTCAGTCAGTCAGTCAGTCAGTCAGTGAGCAAGGGCTTTTCGCATTTGTATATATACAGTGTATATATATATATATATATATATATATTTTCAAACATCTGTGGGAAAGCACTCACCGGACTTGCTTGTAGAAAAAATGCTTTTAATAAACGCTCACTTAGCCAAACACAGGGGTCGACCTCTGCATTTGGCTATGTGAGTGTTTATTAAAAGCATTTTTTCTACAAGCAAGTCTGGTGAGTGCATTCCCACAGATGTTTGAATATTATGGAGGCCGTAGTTTGACACAGGGCTCTCTTTAAAATAATGCACCCCAGCTGATGACTCCGCATGATTATTGAGAGTGCAGCTTTCTCCACATGCTATTTATATGTATATATATATATACATTGCTCAAAAAAATAAAGGGAACACTAAAATAACACATCCTAGATCTGAATGAATGAAATATTCTTATTAAATACTTTGTTCTTTACATAGTTGAATGTGCTGACAACAAAATCACACAAAAATGACCAATGGAAATCAAATTTATTAACCCATGGAGGTCTGGATTTGGAGTCACACTCAAAATTAAAGTGGAAAAACACACTACAGGCTGATCCAACTTTGATCTAATGTCCTTAAAACAAGTCAAAATGAGGCTCAGTAGTGTGTGTGGCCTCCATGTGCCTGTATGACCTCCCTACAATGCCTGGGCATGCTCCTGATGCGGTGGCGGATGGTCTCCTGAGGGATCTCCTCCCAGACCTGGACTAAAGCATCCTCCAATTCCAGGATAGTCTGTGGTGCAACGTGGCGTTGGTGGATTGATAAAGACATGATGTCCCAGATGTGCTCAATTGGATTCAGGTCTGGGGAATGGGCGGGCCAGTCCATAGCATCAATGCCTTCATTTTGCAGGAACTGCTGACACACTCCAGCCACATGAGGTCTAGCATTGTCTTGCATTAGGAGGAACCCAGGGCCAACCGCACCAGCATATGGTCTCACAAGGGGTCTGAGGATCTCATCTCGGCACCTAAAGGCAGTCAGGCTACCTCTGGCGAGCAAATGGAGGGCTGTGCGGCCCCCCAAAGAAATGCCACTCCACACCATTACTGACCCACTGCCAAACTGGTCATGCTGGAGGATGTTGCAGGCAGCAGAACGTTTTCCTTGGCGTCTCCAGACTCTGTCACGTCTGTCACATGTGCTCAACGAGAACCTGCTTTCATCTGTGAAGAGCACAGGGCGCCAGTGGCGAATTTGCCAATCTTGGTGTTCTCTGGCAAATGCCAAACATCCTGCAAGGTGTTGGGCTGTAAGCACAACCTCCACCTGTGGACGTCGGGCCCTCATACCACCCTCATGGAGTCTGTTTCTGATTGTTTGAGTAGACACATGCACATTTGTGGCTTGCTGGAGGTCATTTTGAAGGGCTCTGGCAGTGCTCCTCCTGTTCCTCCTTGCACAAAGGCGGAGGTAGCGGTCCTGCTGCTGGGTTGTTGCCCTCCTACGGCCTCCTCCACGTCTCCTGATGTACTGGCCTGTCTCCTGGTAGCGCCTCCATGCTCTGGACACTACGTTGACAGACACAGCAAACTTTCTTGCCACAGCTCGCATTGATGTACCATCCTGGATGAGCTGCACTACCTGAGCCACTTGTGTGGGTTGTAGGGCGGTCATACAGGCACGTGGAGGCCACACACACTACTGAGCCTCATCTTGACTTGTTTTAAGGACATTACATCAAAGTTGGATCAGCCTGTAGTGTGTTTTTCCACTATAATTTTGAGTGTGACTCCAAATCCAAACCTCCATGGGTTAATAAATTTGATTTCCATTGATAATTTTTGTGTGATTTTGTTGTCAGCACATTCAACTATGTAAAGAACAAAGTATTTAATAGGAATATTTCATTAATTCAGATCTAGGATGTGTTATTTTAGTGTTCCCTTTATTTTTGTTGAGCAGTGTATAATATATATATATATATATATATATATATATATTGTGACAAGAACACTAGGATAGTGTTTGAGGGCAGGTATATTTGTCCCAGGTTCTTGTCTTACATGTTTTAGAAAATGTTAACTTCTAGGAAAAATGCTATTTGTTTTGTCTGAACCTTTTCAGTTTGCTGTAAAAGCTGGGTAAAGGCTCTGAGAGAGAGATAAGGCGAGTTCTAGACATTGGGCCCAGTTCGGGTCTTTGGCCTCACAGAGGGCTAATCAGGGTTTCAGCTGTGTAAGAGTGATATAGTGCTTCTAACCTGATTAGTATGGGCAGACTGCCTGGGAAGGCTGCAGGATCTGTGTGTGAGAGACACGCTTTCTGATGCAAGTAAGCTATACAGTATGTACTGAAGAACTCTGTGTTTTGTTTAGTGACAGTTAGGAACATCTTATGTTTAGTTAGTGCCGGACAGGCAAGGTATTTTTATTTTGGGGTTTGTTTTATTTTCTTTTTCAATAAAACTGGCCGGGGTCAGTTGTACCAGAAACTGGACTTGTGTTGTTCCTCAGCTGCTGCGTCCTGCCATATTCCCCAGGAAAAGGCACCTTGCACCCCTACAGTGTTACAACTTGGTGGAGAATGCGAGCAGGCCGTTCTGCGCATAAGTGAAAGCAGCAGCTTTGTGAGGCCTTCAGAAAACGGTGGTTTATGCAGATACAGCCCAGTGTGAAGTTACTGAGACTCACCCCTGAGGGTTTGATATATGTCCTGGGTGAAAGCAGCTGCAAAGCCGCCTGAAAAATCTGTTGACATGGAGGATCTGCTTAAAGCCTTGCTGCAAGCTACAGCGGCTCAGCAGGAGGCCAACCGACAGCAGCAGGTGGCAATGGAGGAAAATTGGAGACTACAGCAGGAGGCCAACAGACAGCAGCAGGTGGCAATGGAGGAAAATAAGAGACAACAGCAGGCAGTTGTTGATGAACTTTACAGGCAACAGCGTCAGGATATAGAGGCCTTAGCAGAAGTGGTGCAGAGACTTGCAGCTCGGGTTGGAGATGTGGCCGTCAGTGCTCCAACCAGCTCTAGTTCTATACGAGCCAGTCACTTCCTGCAGAAAATGACAGAGGCTGATGATGTGGAGGCCTATCTGACCACGTTTGAAAGGACTGCCGAGCGTGAGAACTGGCCGAAAGCACAGTGGGCCAGTCTGCTGGCACCTTTCCTGTCAGGTGAGCCCCAAAAAGCTTACTTTGATTTAAGCCCTGCTGAGGCTCGGGACTATGATAAACTAAAGACTGAGATCCTGACCCGCCTGGGAGTCACGCTGTCAGTACGAGCACAACGGGTGCACCGTTGGCTGTACGCCATGGAGAAGCCTCCGCGCTCCCAGATGCACGACCTTATTCAGCTAACAAAAAAATGGCTACAGCCAGAGACATTAACTGGTCCCCAGATGGTGGAAAGAGTCGTCATGGACCGCTACTTGAGATCTTTGCCCATGGTCCTGCGCAAATGGGTGAGCCATGGAAACCCGGGTACTGCTGACCAATTAGTGGACATGGTAGAGAGGTATTTGGCAGCAGAGGAACTACTGATGACCACCCAGCAACCCATAGATCCTCGACAGCGCCCTTCAGTAAAGACCGGTAAGACTGTTCCGTGGGAAAACGTTGCTGGGCGGTTAAGAGAACGCAAGGCTGGAGAGACTGTAAACACTGGCCCTGGAAACAGGCCAATGGGGCTAGAACGGTCTATGCTGCCCAAATGGGTTGATAATCGTGTGGTTAAATGTTTTAGGTGTGGTATGCCAGGTCATGTTATTGCCAATTGCCCAGTCACGCAAGAACCCATGCAATGTGATGCTGCCTTTGAATGTCGCAGAATATCTTTCTTTGCTAGGTTAGCCTGTACTGTGGTACCTTCACCTGAGCTGGAAAAACAAATGTGTGATGTGTTCTTAGAAGGTAACCGGGTAGAGGCCTTGCTAGATTCAGGAAGTTTAGTTACCCTCGTGAAAGCTGGGTTAGTGAACCCCTTAAAGGTCCAGCAAATACCTATTGGGGTAACTTGCATACATGGGGATACCCAACATTATGCCACTGCTGAGGTGAATATAGAAACTTGTTGTGGGTCAGCAATGGTTAAAGTGGGACTGGTCCCTACCTTGGTGCATGAGGCCATAATAGGGAGGGATTTTCCTCATTTTTGGAAACTGTGGGAATCACGGTTATCAACAGATGTGAGAAGTAAAAAGCCAGTTGATAATACCGGTGATTTTATGGATGTACGTGGGTCTTCGGAACTTTCTGGCCCTTTGCCTTTTGCTAGTTTGGCTGGGGAAGTGACAGATGGGGAGTCCAGTGAGGACCCTCTTGCCGGGAACAGAGACATAGTAGTTAGAACTGAAAGCGTGCCTGACCTGGAGGTAAAGAAGGATCTGTTTGCGTCTGAACAGTTAAAGGATCCTACCTTAATAAAGGCTAGAGAGAATGTTAAGATTGTTAATGGGGAACCTGTGGTACCAGGTGACAGGGTTACGTATCCCCACATGGCCATCTGTAATGAGCTCTTGTACCACATTGTCAAAAGGGGTGAGGATGTGGTGGAACAGCTGGTAGTTCCCCAGCCTTATCGGAGAACGGTACTAGATTTAGCTCATAGTCACGTTACCGCAGGACATTTAGGGGCAGAAAAAACCACTGAAAGAGTTTTACAAAGGTTCTTTTGGCCAGGGGTTTATAAAGAAGTGTCTGAATATTGTTCTTCCTGTCCTGAATGCCAGTATCATGCCCCTAGACCCCATTTCAGGAGCCCACTAGTTCCCATGCCTATTATAGAGGTCCCGTTTGACAGAATAGCCATGGATCTCGTGGGGCCCTTGTTAAAGTCTGCTCGGGGCCATCAGTATATCCTGGTAATTATGGACTATGCCACTCGATATCCTGAGGCTGTCCCTTTACGCACTATCACAACCAAGGTGATAGCTAGGGAGCTGGTGCAGGTATTTAGTAGAGTGGGAATACCAAAAGAAATTTTGACTGACCAAGGTACTCCATTTATGTCAAGGATCATGAAAGAATTGTGCAAGTTATTTAAGGTCACTCACCTCAGGACGTCCATCTACCATCCCCAAACTGACGGGTTGGTGGAAAGGTTTAATAAAACATTAAAAAGTATGTTAAAAAAGGTTGTTGAGAGAGATGGGAAAAACTGGGATTGTTTGTTGCCCTACTTGTTAATGGCCATCAGAGAAGTTCCTCAGTCCTCTACGGGGTTTTCTCCATTTGATTTGTTGTATGGTAGACACCCCAGAGGGCTGTTGGATGTTGCCAAAGAGACGTGGGAAGGACAGCCCACTCCTTATAGAAGCGTTATTGAGCATGTAACACAAATGCAGGATAGGATTGCAGCCGTGGTACCTGTTGTCAGAGAGCACATGGAACAGGCCCAAAGTGCTCAACAGAGGGTCTATAACCGGAGTGCCAAGATACGGGAATTTGCTCCTGGAGATAGAGTTCTTGTTTTGGTACCCACTGTGGAAAGCAAATTCCTAGCTAAATGGCAGGGTCCATTTGAGATTAGGGAAAAAGTGAATGAGGTTAATTACAAAGTATACCAGCCGGGAAAGAGAAAACCCGAACAGATCTACCATGTTAACTTAATCAAACCCTGGAAAGATAGGTTGTCTCTGTCAGCGGAGCCTTGCCCTTCGGTGTCTTCACCCCGGTTGCTTCCCGCAGTGAAGGTGTCAGAGACATTATCAGCTGATCAGAACAATCAGGTTAAAGAATTTCTCATCCAAAATAGGGAGGTATTTTCAGAGCTGCCTGGCCGAACGACCATAATAAAACATGACATTGTCACAGAACCAGGGGTCAGGGTTCATTTAAAGCCATATAGGATTCCTGAAGCTCAGCGAGAAGCTATTTCTAAGGAAGTTAAAACCATGTTAGAACTTGGAGTCATAGAGGAGTCTAACAGTGAGTGGTCCAGTCCCATAGTGCTCATCCCGAAGCCCGACGGTAGCATACGCTTCTGTAATGACTTTCGTAAGTTAAATGAGGTGTCCAAGTTTGACGCATACCCCATGCCCCGTGTGGATGAGCTTGTAGAAAGGCTGGGAACAGCCAGGTTTCTCACCACATTGGACCTGACCAAAGGTTACTGGCAAATACCTTTATCTGATAGCGCCAAAGAAAAAACAGCCTTTTCGGTTCCGGAGGGGCTGTACCAGTATAAGATGTTACCCTTTGGGTTGCATGGGGCTCCAGCAACCTTTCAACGGGCGATGGATAAAATTTTGAGGCCCCATAGAAAATATGCAGCTGCCTATTTGGATGATGTGGTAATTCACAGTACAGACTGGGGGTCACATTTGGTTAAAGTACAAGCAGTACTGGACTCAATCAGAGAGGCAGGGTTAACTGCTAACCCAAAGAAGTGCTGCCTCGCAATGGAGGAGGTCAAATACTTGGGCTTCACCATAGGCAGAGGTCTGATTAGGCCCCAATTGAATAAAGTTGATGCTATTCAAAACTGGCCTCGTCCAGTGAATAAAAAACAGGTAAGGGCTTTTTTGGGAATTACTGGGTACTATAGACGGTTTATTCCTAATTTTGCGACCACAGCGGTGCCGTTGTCAGACCTTACCAAAGGGAAGCAGTCAAATGTGGTGAAATGGAACCCTGATGCAGAAAAGGCGTTCCAAGCGTTAAAAGTGGCTTTGTGTTCACAACCGGTGTTGATAACACCAGATTTTTCAAAAGAATTTGTGGTACAGACAGATGCCTCAGAGGTAGGGATAGGTGCTGTGCTGTCCCAAACCAGAGATGGGGACGAACACCCTATCATTTATTTGAGTAGGAAACTCAATGAGCATGAAAAAAGGTATGCCATTGTGGAAAAGGAGGCTTTGGCCATTAAGTGGGCACTAGATACCTTGAGATATTACCTCTTGGGTAGACAATTCAGACTAGTGACAGACCATGCCCCTTTAAAATGGATGTATGTAAATAGAGGCAAGAATGCTCGTGTAACTAGATGGTTTCTAGCGTTGCAGGACTTTAAGTTTACTGTCGAACATAGACCGGGAACACAATTGGCCAACGCAGATGCATTGTCTCGCATCTTCTGTTTGGGGGCTACAAGTGTTCCGGCCCCTAGGTCGAAACAGGGGAGGGGGATATGTGACAAGAACACTGGGATAGTGTTTGAGGGCAGGTATATTTGTCCCAGGTTCTTGTCTTACATGTTTTAGAAAATGTTAACTTCTAGGAAAAATGCTTTTTGTTTTGTCTGAACCTTTTCAGTTTGCTGTAAAAGCTGGGTAAAGGCTCTGAGAGAGAGATAAGGCGAGTTCTAGACATTGGGCCCAGTTCGGGTCTTTGGCCTCACAGAGGGCTAATCAGGGTTTCAGCTGTGTAAGAGTGATATAGTGCTTCTAACCTGATTAGTATGGGCAGACTGCCTGGGAAGGCTGCAGGATCTGTGTGTGAGAGACACGCTTTCTGATGCAAGTAAGCTATACAGTATGTACTGAAGAACTCTGTGTTTTGTTTAGTGACAGTTAGGAACATCTTATGTTTAGTTAGTGCCGGACAGGCAAGGTATTTTTATTTTGGGGTTTGTTTTATTTTCTTTTTCAATAAAACTGGCCGGGGTCAGTTGTACCAGAAACTGGACTTGTGTTGTTCCTCAGCTGCTGCGTCCTGCCATATTCCCCAGGAAAAGGCACCTTGCACCCCTACAGTGTTACAACTTATATATATATATATAAAAGAGATGTGCACCGGACATTTTTCGGGTTTTGTGTTTTGGTTTTGGATTCGGTTCCGCGGGCGTGTTCTGGATTCGGACGTGTTTTGGTAAAACCTCCCTGAAAATTTTTTGTCGGATTCGGGTGTGTTTTGGATTCGGGTGTTTTTTTTCAAAAAACCCTCAAAAACAGCCTAAATCATAGAATTTGGGGGTAATTTTGATCCTATAGTATTATTAACCTCAATAACCATAATTTACACTCATTTCCAGTCTATTCTGAACGCCTCACACCTCACAATATTATTTTTAGTCCTAAAATTTGCACTGAGGTCGCTGGATGACTAAGCTAAGCGACCCAAGTGGCCGGCACATACACCTGGCCAATCTAGGAGTGGCACTGCAGTGTCAGACAGGATGGCACTTAAAAAAATTGGCCCCAAACATCACATGATGCAGAGATAAATTAAAGAAAAAAGAGGTGCAAGATGGAATTGTCCTTGGGCCCTCCCACCCACCCTTATGTTGCATAAACAGGACATGCACACTTTAACAAACCCATCATTTCAGCGACAGGGTCTGCCACACGACTGTGGCTGAAATGACTGGTTGGTTTGGGCCCCCACCAAAAAAGAAGCAATCAATCTCTCCTTGCACAAAATGGCTCTACAGAGGCAAGATGTCCACCTACTCCTCATCGTCCGATTCCTCACCCCTTTCACTGTGTACTTCCCCCTCCTCACAGATTATTAATTCGTCCCCACTGGAATCCACCATCTCAGGTCCCTGTGTACTTTCTGGAGGCAATTGCTGGTGAATGGCTCCACGGAGGAATTGATTATAATTAGAGATGAGCAGATTCGGTTTTACTCAGATTTACTCGGCTCTCAAAACGGCATCTGATTGGCTATCCAAAACACGTGACATACGTGAGCCAATAAGATGCCGTTTTGAGAACTGAGTAAATCCGAGTAAAACCTAATCCGCTCATCTCTAATTATAATTAATTTTGATGAACATCATCTTCTCCACATTTTCTGGAAGTAACCTCGTATGCCAATTGCTGACATAGTGACCGGCTGCACTAAACACTCTTTCGGAGTACACACTGGAGGGGGGGGGGCAACTTAGGTAAAAAAAAGCCAGTTTGTGCAAGGGCTTCCAAATTGCCTCTTTTTCCTGCCAGTATACGTACGGACTGTCTGACATGCCTACTTGGATGCGGTCACTCATATAATCCTCCACCATTCTTTCAATGGTGACAGAATCATATGCAGTGACAGTAGACGACATGTCAGTAATCGTTGGCAGGTCCTTCAGTCCGGACCAGATGTCAGTTCTCGATCCAGACTGCCCTGCACCACCGCCAGCGGGTGGGCTCGGAATTCTTAGCCTTTTCCTCGCAGCCCCAGTTGCGGGAGAATGTGAAGGAGGAGCTGTTGGCGGGTCACGTTCCGCTTGACTTGACAAGTGTCTCACCAGCAGGTCTTTGCACATGTGCAGACTTGTGTCTGCCGGAAAGAGAGATACAACGTAGGCTTTATACCTAGGATCGAGCACGGTGGCCAAAATGTAGTGCTCTGATTTCAACAGATTGACCACCCGTGAATCCTGGTTAAGTGAATTAAGGGCTCCATCCACAAGTCCCACATGCCTAGCGGAATCGCTCCGTTTTAGCTCCTCCTTCAATCTCTCCAGCTTCTTCTGCAAAAGCCTGATGAGGGGAATGACCTGACTCAGGCTGGTAGTGTCTGAACTGACTTCACGTGTGGCAAGTTCAAAGGGTTGCAGAACCTTGCACAATGTTGAAATCATTCTCCACTGCGCTTGAGACAGGTGCATTCCCCCTCCTTTGCCTATATCGTAGGTAGATGTATAAGCTTGAATGGCCTTTTGCTGCTCCTCCATCCTCTGAAGCATATAGAGGGTTGAATTCCACCTCGTTACCACCTCTTGCGTCAGATGATGGCGGGGCAGGTTCAGGAGTGTTTGCTGGTGCTCCAGTCTTCGGCACGCAGTGGCTGAATGCCGAAAGTGGCCCGCAATTCTTCGGGCCACCGACAGCATCTCTTGCACGCCCCTGTCGTTTTAAAAAAAATTCTGCACCACCAAATTCAATGTATGTGCAAAACATGGGACGTGCTGGAATTTGCCCACATGTAATGCACGCACAATATTGGTGGCGTTGTCCAATGTCACAAATCTCCAGGAGCGTCCAATTGGGGTAAGACATTCTGCGATGATGTTCCACAGTTTCCGTAAGAGGTTGTCAGCTGTGTGCCTCTTATGGAAAGCGGTGATACAAAGCGTAGCCTGCCTAGGAACAAGTTGGCATTTGCGAGATGCTGCTACTGTTGCCGCCGCTGCTGTTCTTGCTGCGGGAGGCAATACATCTACCCAGTGGGCTGTCACAGTCATATAGTCCTGAGTCTGCCCTGCTCCACTTGTCCACATGTCCGTGGTTAAGTGGACATTGGGTACAACTGCATTTTTTAGGACACTGGTGACACTTTTTCTGACATCTGTGTACATTCTCGGTATTGCCTGCCTAGAGAAATGGAACCTAGATGGTATTTGGTACCGGGGACACGGTACCTCAATCAATTCTCTAATTCCCTGTGAATTAACGGTGGATACCGGACACACGTTTAACACCACCGCAGCTGCCAAGGCCTGAGTTATCCGCTTTGCAGCAGGATGACTGCTGTGATATTTCATCTTCCTCGCAAAGGACTGTTGGACAGTCAATTGCTTACTGGAAGTAGTACAAGTGGTCTTCCGACTTCCCCTCTGGGATGACGATCGACTCCCAGCAGCAACAACAGCAGCGCCAGCAGCAGTAGGCGTTACACTCAAGGATGCATCGGAGGAATCCCAGGCAGGAGAGGACTCATCAGACTTGCCAGTGACATGGCCTGTAGGACTATTGGCGTTCCTGTCTAAGGAGGAAATTGACACTGAGGGAGTTGGTGGTGTGGTTTGCAGGAGCTTGGTTACAAGAGGAAGGGATTTAGTGGTCAGTGGACTGCTTCCGCTGTCACCCAAAGTTTTTGAACTTGTCAATGACTTCTGATGAATGCGCTACAGGTGACGTATAAGGGAGGATGTTCCTAGATGGTTAAGTTCCTTACCCCTACTTATTACAGCTTGACAAAGGCAACACAAGGCTTGACACCTGTTGTCCGCATTTCTGTTAAAATAATTCCACACCGAAGAGGTGATTTTTTTCGTAATTTGACCAGGCATGTCAATGGCCATATTCGTCCCATGGACAACAGGTGTCTCCCCGGGTGCCTGACTTAAACAAATTACCTCACCATCAGAATCCTCCTTGTCAATTTCGTCCTCAGCGCCAGCAACACCCATATCCTCATCCTGGTGTACTTCAACAGTGACATCTTCAATTTGACTATCAGGAACTGGACTGCGGGTGCTTCTTCCAACACTTGCAGGGGGCGTGCAAATGGTGGATGGCGCCACCTCTTCCCATCCAGTGTTGGGAAGGTCAGGCATCGCATCCGACACAATTGGACTCTCCTTGGGGATTTATGATTTAGAAGAACATACAGTTCTTTGCTGTGCTTTTGCCAGCTTAAGTCTTTTACATTTTTCTAGCGGGAGGATGAGTGCTTCCATCCTCATGTGAAGCTGAACCACTAGCCATGAACATAGGCCAGGGCCTTAGCCGTTCCTTGCCACTCCAGGTCCTAAATGGCATATTGGCAAGTTTACGCTTCTCATCAGACGCTTTTAATTTTGATTTTTGGGTCATTTTACTGAACTTTTGTTTTTTGGATTTTACATGCTCTCTCCTATGACATTGGGCATCGGCCTTGGCAGACGCCGTTGATGGCATTTCATCGTCTCGGCCATGACTAGTGGCAGCAGCTTCAGCACAAGGTGGAAGTGGATCTTGATCTTTCCCTATTTTACCCTCCACACTTTTGTTCTCCATTTTTTAATGTGTGGAATTATATGCCAGTAATATATCAATAGCAATGGCCTACTGTACTGTACTATATATGTATACTGTTGGTCACCAAAATGCTGCACTGTAATACTAGAAGCTATAGAAAAGTATATATTATTGTATATATATCAGTACAGAGCAGTGTAACTGTGACACATGTGTGTCCTGATAAGCAGTATAGAAGCTATAGAAAATAATTTAAAATTATTGTATATAGGGGTAATTCCAAGTTGATCACAGCAGGAATTTTGTTAGCAGTTGGGCAAAACCATGTGCACTGCAGGGGAGGCAGATTTAACATGTGCAGAAAGAGTTAGATTTGGGTGGGTTATTTTGTTTCTGTGCAGGGTAAATACTGGCTGCTTTATTTTTACACTGCAAATTAGATTGCAGATTGAACACACCACACCCAAATCTAACTCTCTCTGCACATGTTAAATCTGCCTCCCCTGCAGTGCACATGGTTTTGCCCAACTGCTAACAAAATTCCTGCTGCGATCAACTTGGAATTACCCTCATAGTTCAGAACAGAGCGGTGTAACTGTGACACATGTGTGTCCTGACAAGCAGTATAGAAGCTATAGAAAATGATTTAAAATGATTGTATATAATTCAGTACAGAGCGGTGTAACTGTGACACATGTGTGTCCTGGCAAGCAGTATAGAATCTATAGAAAATGATTTAAAATTATTGTATATAATTCTGTAAAGAGCGGTGTAACTGTGACACATGTGTGTCCTGACAAGCAGTATAGAAGCTATAGAAAATGATTTAAAATTATTGTATATAATTCAGTACAGAGCGGTGTAACTGTGACACATGTGTGTCCTGACAAGCAGTATAGAAGCTATAGAAAATGATTTAAAATGATTGTATATAATTCAGTACTGAGCGTTGTAACTGTGACACGTGTGTCCTGACAAGCAGTATAGAAGCTATAGAAAATGATTTAAAATTATTGTATATAATTCAGTACTGAGCATTGTAACTGTGACACGTGTATCCTGACATGCAGTATAGAAGCTATAGAAAATGATTTAAAATTATTGTATATAATTCAGTACTGAGCGGTGTAACTGTGACACATGTGTGTCCTGACAAGCAGTATAGAAGCTATAGAAAATGATTTAAAATTATTGTATATAATTCAGTACAGAGCGGTGTAACTGTGACACGTGTGTCCTGACAAGCAGTATAGAAGCTATAGAAAATGATTTAAAATTATTGTATATAATTCAGTACTGAGCGGTGTAACTGTGACACGTGTGTCCTGACAAGCAGTATAGAAGCTATAGAAAAGTATATATATATATATATATATTATATACTGGTGGTCCCCAGTCCTCACAATGCAGCACACTGATCAGAAATTTGCAGCACACTGAGCACAGATATGGAGCGTTTTCAGGCAGAGACTGTAGATATTTTCAGCACACTGAGCACAGATATGGAGCGGTTTCAGGCAGAGAACATAGATATTTTCAGCACACTGAGCACAGATTATTTGCAGCACACTGAGCATAGATATTTGCAGCACACTGAGCACAGATTATGGAGCTTTTCAGGGAGAGAACGCTGCCACGTTCTCTCCGTTCAATCACCAAAGCACAAGTGAAAATGGCAGCGACGCGCGGCTCCTTATATAGAATACGAATCTTGCGAGAATCCGACAGCGGGATGATGACGTTCGGGCGCATTCTGGTTAACCGAGCAAGGTGGGAAGATCCGAGGCTGCCACGGAACCGTGTAAAATGGTTGAAGTTCGGGGGGGTTCGGATCCCGAGGAACCGAACCCGCTCATCTCTAATATATATATATATATATATATACATAAAAAGTTTGTTTGTTTGTTTGTACATACGTACGTACGTACGTACTTATGTGAATATCTCCCACTGCTGTCAAGGTGAAGTTGACAAATTTGAGTTATTCAGTATCAAAAAATTTTGCTATTAGATCACAGAGCGACCACGTGACAAAGCAACAAAATTTGAGAACATAATTTTTTGTTTGTAAGAATTGTTTGACAGAAGGGAATCTTGCAACAACACAACATATTTCAACATGACAAAGCAACTAATCTCGCGACAATTGCCTTTTTTAAGTGAAATATAATTTTAAAATAAAATCTATAAGTATGTCATACAGAAGATAATTTTTTGTGGCAAAAGAGAAGACACTTTTATACCTAGAATACCACTAATAACATCTGAGATTCCATTTAAAATTAAACTCTTGCAATTTCCAGTATGATTACGTTTTGCCATGTTGATCATTAAATCCCAGGCACAAACACTTAACATTGTTGGACGTCTCCCATGGTCAACTTTATGTACAGTGAAAGCTTTAGATTAGTAACAGATAGAAATCTTTATGTATACTCTTCTTTCAAAAAAACTTGCAATATTAAAGTTCTGTAAATTCAAATTTATTTTAAACTTTGTTTATAAGTTAGTATAAGGTATAGTATTAGTATTAGTATTAGTACAAATATTAGCACTAAACTTAAAATTGAAGAAATTAATAGAAAAGTTTTAGTTATTGCTGTTACTTTTTTATAAGATAATTATTGTAATAAGAAAAGTATAAAATAATAAATGTAGTTTATTAATAAATCATAGTTGCAATAAATTCACTTTAATTTTACCTAAATAACATTTTGTTTAGGTAAACATTTTTTATTTCTCTCTAATCGGAGATATTTTAGATCTACCAAATAGCATTTTTGATCTATTTATCAAATAATTTGCTAATATATATATATATATATATATATATATATATATATATATATGTATATATATATAAAAAAAATGCTACACGTTACAAATTGGACCCATGCAACTCCAGGTGACCCTGCTTGTAAATTACTATTAGTGCTCTCATAGTGGTACACTTGTGGATGGGATGAAAAATACATGGACCTTGTGGTTTTGTTGGAACCCTACTCTAAACTGTAGGACTCTGAAATCACCCACATTTTGTGTCATCTCTTCTAGGGGTGGACTATTCCACCTTGGGTAATCCTACGCTGAGCGCCCAAGATGGCTGCCGCACTTGGTACCTTGTGAGGGTGGAATACACAACCCCTGGAAGTTTTTACCCAAAATGCCTACACCAATCCTGCATTATGCTTTCTGTGTGTTTAAGGTTTTCTTTTATGTCTGTGTGGCTTATCTATTGCTATATTACTTAAATCTTCTGTATTATGTGTATTGTTTTTGATGTCTGTAAAGCGCCTTGAGTCCTGTTGGAGAAAGAGCGCTATATAAATAAAATTATTATTATTATTATTATAGTATATCAAGCATAGTGTAATATATCAATCATAGTGTTCCTGAAGTATAATAAGTTATTAATACTTATCATCTGTCAGGGACCCAGATGCATAGCAAGCGCCACAGGGCCGCAGACACGTAATTATAACACACTGCCACCACCCATAAATTTTCTAACAAAAAACCCAGGGAAGTTGTGGGCCTTCCGACACGCTTTTGATAGTAATTGCACATAGGCAGCGGCTCCCAAGCATCCATGCAGTCTGCTGGCAAGGCTCCTATTTCAGCAATCAATATCTATTTCTAATTGCATAGACTCAGCAACACCGCCCTCCACGTAGTATGGTTGTGTGCCTACTGTTTCAGCAACCAATAACACCTCTGTATGACAATTGCACATAGGCTCTGCGAACAGATGTCCACGCAGTACGTTGTCGCACCCTTCTTGCCAACTGAGCACAATTTATAGCCTAATTTAGCAATCCAACATTCTCTCCAAAGAATATTGGCAGTATGGATGGTGTAATGGTTAGCCTTACCGCCTCACAGCACTAAGGTCATGGGCTCAATTCCCACCATGGCCTAACTGTGCAGAGTTTGTATAGTCTCCCGTACTTGCATGGGTTTTCTCCGAGTACTCCGGTTTCCTCCCACAATCCAAAAATATACTGGTAGGTTAATTGGCTCTCAACAAAATTAACACTAGTGTGAATGTGTCTGTGTGTACACGTGATAGGGAATATAGATTGGAAGCTCCACTGGGGCAGGGACTGATG
The DNA here is from genome assembly GCF_028390025.1 of Pseudophryne corroboree. Lineage (NCBI taxonomy): Eukaryota > Metazoa > Chordata > Amphibia > Anura > Myobatrachidae > Pseudophryne > Pseudophryne corroboree. Next base: position 101,080,556 of record NC_086447.1, on the reverse strand, counting down.
TGAATGGGCAAATATTCTCTGTAAAGCGCTGCGAAATATGTGTGCGCTATATAAATAATTGGTAGTAAATAGTAATGGCCCCATATATAATATGTCAGCTATAGTATGATTCAGTCATAGTGCCCTCATAGTATAATAAGCTGATCATAGTTTCCCTATAGTTTAAAAATTAAGTCATACTTAAAAATTAAATCATAGTTCCCCTTTATAATAATAAATCAATCAGACTGTAGTTCCTCTATAGCAGAGGTTCTCAAACTCGGTCCTCAGGACCCCACACAGTGCATGTTTTGCAGGTAACCCAGAAGGTGCACAGGTGTATTAATTACTCACTGACACATTGTAAAAGGTCCACAGGTGGAGCTACTTATTTCACTTGTGATTCTGTAAGGAGACCTGCAAAACATGTACTGTGTGGGGTCTTGAGGACCGACTTTGAGAACCTGTGCTCTATAGCATAATAAATCAATCATATTTCCTCTATAGAAGAGGCTCCCGTCCCAAACTGTGTGCCGTGGCTCCCTGGGGTGCCTCGGGACACTTGCAGGGGTGCCCTGGGTTGGTGGTCCAGGACCAATTCAAATTATTCATGGTCAATATAATAGGCAAAACCAGTGCTGGTGGCTGCCAGTCATAAAATATGTGACCAAACAGAAGCAAATCTTGTCCCTCACCACACAACTGACCCTAAGGATGACATATAAACACGATCTACTTAATGTAATATTTCTTTCTAAATTCTCAATAAGAAATTTTTGGCCTAGGGGTGCCGTGAAAAAAATTCTGATATTTTAGGGCGCCGTGATTCAAAAAGTTTGGAAACCACTGCTCTATAGTATAATCAATCAATCAATCAATCAATCAATCATATTTCCTCTATAGTATAATAAATCAATCATAGGTCCTCTAGAGCACAGATTCTCAAACTCGGTCCTCAGGACCCCACACGGTTCATGTTTTGCAGGTCACCTGTAGATTTTTAAAATGTGGCAGTTGGTGATACACAGTGCAGCTGCTGGGTGACATGGAAAACGAGAACCATGTGGGGTCCTGAGGACCGAGTTTGAGAACCACTGCTCTAGAGTATAATAATGCAATCAAAGTTCCTCTATTGTATAACAAATCATTGATAGTTCCCCCACAGTATAATAAATCAGTCTTCCAGTAGTTCCCCATAGTATAATAAATCAGTCATACATTAGTGTCCCATAGTATAATCAATCAATCAATCAATCAATCAATCAATCATACTGTAGCTTACCTATAGTAAAATAAATCAGTCATAGTTCCTCTAAAGTATAATAAATCAATGATAGTTGTAATATGGTCTAATAAATCAATCAAAGCTCTCCTATAGTGTTAAAAGAATAGTGCCCTCTGTACTTTGTAATAAATATTAGTGACCCCTGGTATAAAATAATAAATTATTTATGCCACCTTAATTATTAAGGCCCCCATAATATGTGCCTGCTGTGCTGTGCCTGCTACATTTGTGCCTGTTATAACTGTGCCTGCTGTGCTGTGCCTTTTATCGCTGTGCCTGCTACAGATGTGCCTGCTAGAGATGTTTCTGTTACAGATGTACCTGCTACAGATGTGCCTACTATTACTGTACCTGCTGTGCTGTGCCTTCTATAGCTGTTCCTGCTACAGATGTGCCTGCTACAGATGTTTCTGCTATAGATGTGCCTGCTACAGATGTGCCTGCTATAGCCTGCTGTGTCTTCTATAGCCGTGCCTGCTACAGATTTCCCTGCTATAGCTATACCAAGTACAGGTGTGCCTGCCACAGATTTGCCTGCTACATATCTGCCTGCTAGAGATGTTCCTTTTACAGATGTGCCTCCTTTAACTGTACCTGTTGTACCTTCTATAGCTGTGCCTGCTACAGATGTGCCTTCTATAGCTATGCCTGCTACTGATTTGACTGCTACATATGTGCCTGCTAGAGATGTTCTTGTTACAGATGTGCCTGCTATAGCTTCTGTGTCTTCTATAGCTGTGCCTGCTACAGATGTGCCTGCTACAGATATGCCTTTTATAGCTGTGCCTGCTACATATGTGCCTGCTAGAGATGTTCCTGTTACAGATGTGCCTGCTACAGATTTGCCTGCTACAGATGTTCCTGTTACAGATGTGCTTACAATAGATGTACCTGCTACAGATGTGCCTGCTGTAGATGTGCCTGCTACAGATGTGCCTGCTGTAGATGTGCCTGCTACAGTTGTCCATGCTACAGATGTACCTGCTACAGAGGTGCCTGCTACAGAGGTTCCTGCTATAGATATGCTTGATTCAGAGGTGCCTGCTATTCCTGTGCCTGCTACAGAGGTGCCCGCTATACAATAGATGTGCCTGGTAAAAAAAACTCTGGCGATGCATCCAAATATTAATAGATCCCGTCTCTAGGTAGTGGGCTACACTTACATAAACACACCCACACCCTTACTACATACTGTACTCTCCTCTTCTCCAGGACACAGGAATGCATGAATGCAAATATGTATACTGTATTTATTCCTACAAATGGACTCACATCCAACTATGAGGCAATAGATGCTTCTACTTTGCATTAGTATCCTAGAAAGGCAAATAATAATAATAATAATAATAATAATAATAATAATAATAATAATATTATGGATATATCAACGGTTCATGTCATATCCATATTGTCCAATATGGCAAGGTCTATGGAATTTGTGTTCAGATTTTAACATCTACACAGTAGTCTTGGAGGTGTTTGTAAGCAAACCATTTTCTTGCAAACTCTTGTGTTATGTGTATTGCTCAGTGATGACGGACTCTTGTCTTCTCCTATACCATACCTGTATTCCTATTCAAGTAGATTCGTGAGGCTGAATCACAATTGTCCAGTTGAGTTGTGATGTGGTGTGTGGCCAAGGTGTAATATCTATAGGGAATCCATGACTGGGCTTAGCCCCAGTTTTTGTGAAGACTGTTGTGCAGGTGCATGCCCTTCTATAGACCCTTTCCAGCTGGATCAAAACTAATGAGTTTATTCCCTACTAGCATCCATCCCTCTATATGCTTTGGGTTTTGTGTGGGTTTTTTTTTTTTATGCTCTCATACTGGGGCTCACAGTATTTGGTTTGGTACTAGGCCAATTTTTTAAGGGTTGTATTTGGATGAAACCTATAGTAAAAACATTTCATTTGGTACATCCTTTATTCAGATGGTTATTAAACAGTAAAGAACTATTAAATATATATATTTTTTCAATTATTTTAAAGATAAAACCTGTCTGGTGGTAGCGAAGTGCAAAGGACCTCAGCTAACCTCCAGTAATTCCACGGCAACAAGGTGATGTCAGCTCTGGAGCGTGTTATTATTACCAGTTATTTATATAGCACACACATATTCTGTAGCACTTTACAGAGTGTTAAGTTTGCTGGTGTGTTTACGGTATAGTTTCATTCTGTGTGCTATGTCAAGTGATGTTGCGCACACTTATACACACTTATATACAGTATACTATAGAGAGATGCAGTGCGCAAATCTAATTCATCATACATTTGTTTGATGCTGTTTATTATAGAATGTTTGTTCTCGATTGTTACATTTTAAAAAAAAAAATGCTATTACCTAAAGTCTGAAAATTTAAAAGATATTGGTGTATATTTATCACAATTCACATTTTTATTGCGGATGTGATATTTTTCTAATTAAATCGCAAAGTGAAAATTAATATTTTCATGTAAATTTACTAACAATCTCTTGCCAGGATACGGCTGTTTTTGCCTCCGCCAGGCAAAATAAATAAATAAATAAATGTGGGGCCTAATTGAGACCTGATCGCAGCAGCAACATTTGTCTCTAATGGGCAAAACCATGTGCACTGCAGGTGGGGCAGATATAACATGTGCAGAGAGAGTTCGATTTGGGTGGGGTGTGTTCAAAATGAAATCTAAATTGCAGTGTAAAAATAAAGCAGCCAGTATTTACCCGGCACAGAAACAACATAACCCACCCAAATCTAACTCTTTCTGCACATGTTATATCTGCCCCCCCCCCCCCCACCCTACAGTGCACATGGTTTTGCCCATTAGAGAAAGATTTTGCTGCTGCGATCACATCTGAATTATGCCCTTGGTTCATATCCTCCAACATGACCCATTCCATTAGGTACAAACTGCTCAGTTCCTGGACTTCCTTGTCAGTGGTGGCTCCAGGGGCAGGGGCTACAGCTCAGTCCAAAATACAAATGTGGAGCCACACCGACTACCAGTGAGTCCCAGATGGCAATGTTCGGGGTGGCAGTTGGTGTGGCTCCCCTATTTGAATTTTGTACTGTGCTGCACCCCCACCTCTGCAACTGGCAAGGAAGTCCAGGAACAGAGCGTTTTTTACCTAATGGAATGGGTCACATTGGACGGTATGCTGAAGCTTTTGCAGGGAAGCCTCCTAGAAGGCACATCTGGAACTATGTGTTTAGGTTTAAGGAACTGCAGGTGCAAGTTGCTTAAAAGTAAACTCTAATGGGCTATGTATCAAGCAGTGATAAGAGTAGGGAAGTGGATCAGTGGAGAAGTTGCCCATAGCAACCAATCAGCTGCTACCAATCATTTTATACAATGTACTTCATAAATGCCACTTTGAAGCTGATTAGTTACTTTTGGGTCTATTTACTAAGCCTTGGATGGAGATAAAGTGGACTGAGAAGAAGTACCAACCAATCAGCTTCTAACTGTCATGTCACAGGCTGTGTTTGAAAAATGACAGTTAGGAGCTGGTTGGTTGGTTGGTTGGTTGGTACTTTATATCCATCCATGTGCTTTCCAGTTGCAATTTAATGGACAACCACATTTTTCCAGCCATACTTGCCTAATATAATATAATACTTCAGGCATTTAAAAGTAATTAATGATTCAGATAATCTTAAATGACGCTAAACCAAGCAATAATTTGAATGAATTTAAAGTCATAAAAGCAGGGGTGTATTAATAAAGGAGGGGGCCCGTGTGCAGTCTCCATCCGGGCACTCTCCTCTCTGGCCGGCAGCGTAGTAGTTTCTCAGCACTAAGGTCACTAGGAGAACTTTAGCAATGTGCCAGAAAGTAGTGCACATACATACACAGGCCTCTGGGAAAAATGGTGCAGCGGTTATTTTCCCAGTGATTTCACTACTGTGCATGTGCAAAACACTGGGAAAATGGCCGCTGCACCATTTTCCCAGTGACTTGTGCAGCGCTGCTGCTTCCATCACTGTGGTACACTTTTCAAACACACACCCCATGTTCAAAAAGTGACAGTTAAGAGCTGATTTTTGGTATTTTGGGGTCTATGCACTTGTAGAGTGATAAAGTGGACAGAGAAGTACCAGCTCCTAACTGTCATTTTTCAAACACAACCTGTAACATGGCAGTAGGGGCTAATTTGCTGCTACTTTACCTCTCGCCACTTTCTCTCTCTCCAAGCCTTGATAAATCTCCTTCAAGCTTTCTAATATGAAAGAGTCACTAATACCGTTCACAGATGTCATTAAGTCGACAGTCAATATGTCGATGGGACAATGCTGACGGCATAATGCCAACACAGTTGTAATGTTAGTGTCAGCATTATAACTTTGTCGGTGGTAGAATTTTGAAAAGGATTCTTTACGATCATGTGTACGGTTATAATGCCAATACGGTTAAAATGCTTCAACTTACAGCACAACCGTTTTGGCATTCTCCCATTGACATACTAATTGTCAACATATTGACTGTTGCCAAAACATATGTATTCCTCACAGGGGATCAGTATGCGTTCCCTGCTTATGGTATCCCGGCGTGCGAAATACCAACACCGAGATCCCAGAGTTTAAAATACCGACAGGGGTGAGTTAAGGTTGTTCTACCCTCTCCCCACTCCCTATTACCCTAACACTCCCTACTCACAGCCTAACCCTAACCACCCCCCTTTATGCCTAACCTTAACCACCCCCCGGAGGTGCCTAAACCTAACCCTCCATCCCCGCTGCCTAAACCTAACCCCCCGCCCCGTAGCCTAACTCTTACCCACAGAGGGGGATGCCTAACCCTAACCTCCCCACCCCACAGCCTAACCCTAACCCCCCAGGATGCAGCCTAACCCTAACCCACCGGGACGCAGCTTAAAGCTAACCTCCCCCCTGCGGCTTACCTCTGCAGCGGCATGGTGCCTCCTCGTTCAGGATCCCAGTATTGTGACTGCCTCGTTCCCGACAGCCGGGATCCTGACTGCTTCCCCCTCACAGGTATGTAAACTATAGCATGTAAGATTCTCTAAACATTGATTTTGAAATGTTTATTATTAAGTTAAAGTTAATATGTACTATGTAGTATAAGTTACTGTATTCTGTTATCAGACATTTCAAAGTAAGAAAGGTGATATTTTTCCATTGGTAAATCATCTCCTTTGCCAGGAATATGCCATCCCCACCTCACGTGGTAAAGGATTGCAGTTTAGCTACTCTTACAGTAAAGATTCCTTTCCTATGCTGATGCAGACAACTTCTTTCTTTCACTCAGAACACATTTTTCCCTTTAACACACCAAGAAATGTGTACATTATTCAACTTGTATCTAACCAAAACAGTGGCTTTCCTTGTAACTACATATCGGCAGGTGAACTTGTAATTTATAGTTTTTAATATCGAGCTGGAAACTTAAGTAAGTTCTAATCTAATAGTGGTATCCGGTGAACTGCTTGTGGGTTAATTCTGTGAACTTTGCACTTAATCCAAAACTTTATTTCGCCTTTTTATGTGGGAACACAGAGTCACAAGGAGAAAGCAATGGAATGTTCTGAAGCAGAGGAGCCATAATTTCAGATCTATATACTGATTTTTTACTACACCTCTACATATCCCAAATGAGCATTTATCATTATGTCTCACTGTGTTATTCATTAATCTTCATTGTTCCCTCAGTGTGGATTACAGAAGCGCTGAGAACATGTTTGACACAGTCTGTGGTGAATATTCTAGGCCAGTTTTTACGAAACGCTCTCCAGCAAGATAATGGAAACTAATCTTCTGATAAAATACATTTTTGGCATCTGAGAAATGTGGGTTTAGGGGGCCTGCCAAGTGCGCATAGCTCTGTAATGTGTGGCATTCCCATACAAGTGTTTAGCACTATTGCTGACAGTAGAGCCAGCTAGTTCCAAGACAGATGTGAAAGGTTTATTTCACAGTTACCTGGACATATTTAAAGGCATCATTTACACAGCTAGAAAAAGCAAGTCATTTAGGTGCGTAGAGTATATTACTGCTGAGTAATAAACATTTTGTGAACTGAAATTACAACAATGTTAACAAGACAGGATTTTGGAGAGAAACATCTGGAGAAGGCATCAGGTTATTCCAAACGTGAAAATTCAAGAACTTAAAGAATGCAAAAATTCCTCCCTAGGAGGAGAATGGTTGTCTGGGTAACATCATCTACATGATGGTCCTTTGAATTATGGCCCCACCTACTGTTTTTTTTTAGGGGTATTTTTTTAGAGTGTAGATCATACAGTTGACAGTAATTAGGTCAACAGTCATTAAGTCGACCACTATAGGGGGCGACAGTGACTAGGTTGACACCTGAAATAGGTTGACATGGTCATTAGGTCGACATAGAATAGGTTGACATGGAAAATGGTCGACATGAGTTTTTAATTTTATTTTTGTGTCATTTTCTTTGTAAAGTGACTGGGAACCCCAATTAGTGCACCGTGTCCCCTCGCATGGCTCGTTTCGCTCGCCATGCTTTGGTCAAGGTGCCTCGCTGCGCTCAGCACAGGTTACTATTCCCAATCATAGTCCACGTGGATCATAAAGTATAAAAAAGTTCAAAAATATGTGAAAAACTCATGTCTACCTTTTTATGTGTCGACCTTTGCCATGTCGACCTAGCGATCATGTTGACCTAATGCATGTCGACCAATAGTGGTCGACCTATTGAGTGTCGACGTAAGTGCTTTTGACCTAAAGACTGGATCCCTTGTTTTAGCACAGAATGTAGGGTTGAGTCGGCAACAACCATCCACTACTATAGAGAACTGCGTGTGGACCCAGTCTGATTTCATCAACGCAGACCACTCTCTTATTGTGTTCAGAGCTGTTTGTTAAAGCTAGGTTGGTCATTATATATATTGGTATATCGGAAATATTGATCTTTAGCTCCTAACTTGGTCAATGCAAGATAGATCAGCCGGATGGATAATTGCCCCACTGCTTACACTGCGCCCCTTTCACACGTGACCGCGCATCAACCTTGGATTTCTGCATGTGTAAAAGTTAATTATCCCAACCCTGCTCTTTACCAGATATAACATGTGCAGAGAGAGTTAGATTTGGGTGGGTTATATTATTTCTGTGCAGGGTAAATACTGGCTGCTTTATTTTTACACTGCAATTTAGATTTCCGTTTTAACACACCACACCCAAATCTAACTCTCTCTGCACATGTTATATCTGCCCAACCCCCCCTGCGGTGCACATGGTTTTGCCCAACTGCTAACAAATTTGCTGCTGTGATCAACTCTGAATTAGGCCCAATGTGTGCTGGAAAATTGGCAATGTTGGTGTACCATAACATAGTAATGTGTGCATCCACACATCATGAAAGCCGCACCTGTACGATAGCCAACAGTGGACTGCAGGTAGAAGTACTTTACTTCTTCCTGATCACCAGGATGGGATCTTATTGGAACCGGTGTCACAGCAACTCAAATTCATACATTCTAATAAATTAAGAATCTTTATTGCCATGATATGCTGTGATAAGGATTATTAATATTCATCAGGAACGCCACAATTTTATAATAAATATGCACCTTTGGGAGAAGTACAGTGAAAGCAATATTAATAGCTTGGTTTCCTTCCAGGCTTCTGTTCACGTGAATCACTGGGGATCAAGCTGGTCCTACATCACCCTCCACTCTTCTCTTTCTAGTCATCCTATTTGAAACAAGCTGAGTGAATACTGGTGCCCACCTTTTAACACTTAAATTGCTATCTCGCACTAATGTGAGGCCTTTGGGTGGTTGGCTTGTGCTGCCCTGGGGATTCCATGCTCTGGACTTGAACCTTAGGAATGTTAGCGACCCACCAGATGAGGTCACCTAGTCGTGGTTGGTGAGACCATAATTTTGGCCGAAATTATGTTAAGCACCTCAATTTTGCCCTGTGCTATATTGCAGAGTTTATCCTAATTACTCTGATTAGCAGTGTTTAGTATTTCGAGTGTGCACCTGCATTTTTGTTTTTTCTATGTGGAACTACAAGTCTCAGCATAGTAGCACCTCTCATTATGTTTACATTTAGGTTGTGCAGTCCAAGACCCTTCCCCCAGCCCCCTATTACTTACATGTAACCGGGTTTCGCCCCTTCCCCCCACTGTGTGTGCTGCCTATGATTAGTCTGATAGGTGCCCATTCCTGCAATGTGTATAAGTAAAGTGATCGCAGTAGCAACCACTTTATTTTCACTTCCTATTGGCTGCCGCATTACTGTGAACGTGCCGTCTACTGAACCCGCAAGTGGTGGGTTTTGCGATATGTAGCTTAAAGGCTGCAATGGCTATTGCCATCGCTGATGGCGTCAGCTACCGTGCCAAACTCTGGAATGCTTTGCAGCCCTTATAGATTTCTATGGGGGATGCTTTTATTAAGTAAGAAAATTTGGTTGGTGCTTACAGCCACCCAGAAGAGCGGGCAAACCTCCCAGAGCCAGCAGCTAACCGCAACCCAGTCGCCAAATCCAAATGAAGTGGGCGATCAAGGCAGACTATGATGCAATTCACATCATTGTAGCCACACTCCCCACTGTACAATGCCGGTTATTTTCAGCATTTTATAGTGAGGTCATGACCACGATGATGCAATTATGGCCACCATGCCCCTACCACTTCCTATGTTATGCCACATACTACTCCACCCCTATGCTGCACCACACTTGCCGCTGTGCCGACCTGGCAGCCGGAAGGTTGACAACAATGTGGTATTACCATTATCCTACAGGTTCAGAGTCAACCCACTGAATGCAAACTGTCCAATTGTAAAGCGCAACGGAATTTGCTGTGCTATAAAAGATACAGTTAATAAATAAATAAATAAATAAATAAATAATAAACTGTTCTATTCACAGTAGTTAACATTCAATTCCTAAAAATCATAAGAGAACTCTTGCAAGTCTCTCTGAGAGGGCTCCCTGCTAAGGTTGAGCTAGAATCCATTTATGGTGCAGGATGTGAGGTGCATATGGGTCCCTGGGTCCACGAGGGCCAACACCTCACTCCCTGCACACATATAATTATACTCTTCTCTCCAGAGTCACGCATCTGTGCTGTAGCAGAAATCTCTGGGAAAGTGGGAGAGAGCTGTAAGTGACCCAGGGATCCCAGTTTTTTTCCTCACTGCCCGGGTTTCTGGGTCCTGTGTAACATGTTATGTAATGAGAGCATTCGGGTCTAGAGAGAGAGAGAGAGAGACACACACAGAGTCCTCCTGAGTCCAGTCCCAGTGTGTAAGCAGTACAGAGACTGCTGCTATTACATTTTTGCAAGTTAAATTGTAGATTTTATTTTTCTACTAGCTGTTCTACCCATTCTTCATACAAGTGTTAAAAATTTGGTAAATCTAAAGAGATGTAAATTTGAGACATCTTAATGTAAGTAAATAATCCATGGTTCTTGGCTTTACCCGAGGAGCACCCGTAGCAGATACGGTAAAAAGTGACAGGACCATTTTTGTAGTTTATTAAATTCTACACGCTGGAGGTGCAATCCAAATTTTGATCCGTTTTTCCATTTGGGCATTATCGTTCACTCAACGCAAGCCACAGATCGGTAATGACATCATTATGTCAACCCCCTTTTCATCCCCTTAGGGGAGGTTTAATAAAATTCTAATTACGTCGTTTTCCTATTTCCCACCTGCAGAATACCTATGTTACATTTAATGTACCTAACATATCGGGAAGTAAGAGAATTAGTGATGAGTGAGTGAGTGAGGGCTTTTGCATTTTTATATATAGATGTGTATTTTTTTAAGGTTGTTAAGCTGTCTTTGTTCCACTACAGGAAACCTTTATAAAATATTTGTCTCTCAATTAGGTGGGGCTATAAACAGTACCCAGGCATTATAAAACTATTAGTATACATCTAATACAGGGTGGTCATTCCGAGTTGTTCGCTCTGTAATTTTCTTCGCATCGCAGCGATTTTCCGCTAACTGCGCATGTGCAATGTTCGCACTGCGACTGCGCCAAGTAAATTTGCTATGCAGTTAGGTATTTTACTCACGGCATTACGAGGTTTTTTCTTCGTTCTGGTGATCGTAATGTGATTGACAGGAAGTGGGTGTTTCTGGGCGGAAACTGTCCGTTTTATGGGAGTGTTTGAAAAAACGCTACCGTTTCTGGGAAAAACGCGGGAGTGGCTGGAGAAACGGAGGAGTGTCTGGGCGAACGCTGGGTGTGTTTGTGACGTCAAACCAGGAACGACAAACACTGAACTGATCGCACTGGCAGAGTAAGTCTCGAGCTACTCAGAAACTGCACAGAGAAGTCTTTTCGCAATATTGCGAATCTTTCGTTCGCAATTTTGATAAGCTAAGATTCACTCCCAGTAGGCGGCGGCTTATCGTGTGCAAAGCTGCTAAAAGCAGCTTGCGAGCGAACAACTCGGAATGAGGGCCATACACCATTGGTTTAAATTTAATATACACAATCTATACCTCCCACCATGACCCATTCCAGGAGGGATCAAAAGTCTACCTGGACTGCCCTCTTAATATATGATTGCAATCACCTCCGTTGAATACCTTTCTTATCAATTAAATAGTTCAACACAGGTGACGCCAATCAATTATTAAGAGGGAAGTCTAGATAGAGAGCATTTGTGTCCCTCCTGTAATGGTCTTGTTGGGAGTTATGTACAATCTAATATACCCCCCCTTCCCCAGGGCCCACTTCTCTTAAGTGCCCTGGGCCCCCCCAAGGCTTAATTCGGCCCTGCCCACACGGGCCTGCACACGGTCCCCCTTCTGTTTTCCTCCCATACTAGAATCATCAAACTAGAATCATTCTTCTTCTTTTTTTTTTTTTTCATCGCGTTTCCTTTAAGCCGGTTCTGCTGACGAAGTAGTGGCAATTGTGCTGTAACAAAAGAAATCCTTTCAAAAACATAATTATGATTATATTACGCATGATGCAGCATTGGACATTCCTGGCATATAAATATTAGAAACAGCACACTGGACACACATAAAGATTGTTTGTTTTTAAAAAGAGAGGTTTTCTGTAAAAATGAGATATTACCTACTGATAATAGTTCAGAAAATCATTGAAGTCTAAACCGTAGTAACTCGACCTGATTGTTTCATCGGAATGCACAGAATCAGTAAAAATGGGATGAGTGGGTGGTTGAAAAAAAAAAAAATGAACGTTCCATTTTATTTATTTCTTTTTTTACTTATATGGATGTTTTAGCTCTGTGCGAAAGCAGTTTGTGCTCCGTCAAAGCCCAATGCAGATACTTCCAATTAACCTTTTATTTGAAATTTTATGTTTCCTGTCAGAAAGTCGTAAAACAAATTAATTGCGCCTGTGATGTTTGTTTCTGAGCGCAGATGGTTCTTCCTTGCAGTTTTATTGTGATGTCTTAAAGATATCCTAAGAAAACTGCCTGCTGAGCCTTTCTTTATATGAGAAGTCGTGGACACTGCTGCGCTGCTTTACAAAGAGAAATTCTTAAAATGAAAATTGAAAAACATATGGGTGACTGTAAAAAGACAATGTGTAACATGCATGCACACAATGAATAAGCGTATTATGCTATAGAATGAAACAATAATAAGAAATAATTTTTTAGTGGAGGTACATTATTTTAATAGGCTGAAAAAAAAAATCTCCAGAGATTATGGCTATCCCTGCTTCAGTACAGGTGGGTAAATCAAACGGACAGAGGTCATAATTCATCTACCTGTGCTCATACATAGATATCCTTGGTACCTGGTCTGTGAGTGGGTCATGAAGACTTGGTTTGAAAAACACTAATCCAGGGGCGGTTTAAGAGAGAAGCGGGCCCATGTGCAGGCTCCATGCAGAGCCCTTTCCTCTCTGTCAGTGCAGTAGCCCCTGGCTTTGTGCCAGAGTCTACGGTGAAGGTCTCCAGGAACATAGCCAGGAACACAGCCAACTCTGCAGCTTCATCGACCCTATCCTTACGCTTATTTTCACAGCTGTCACAATTACCCGTGCACCCTTGCACCAGCTCAATCCTGGAGTAAAGGATCCATTGGAAAACAGATGCACTTTTGTGCAGACAATAAAGCATCGTCCATAATTCCAGTGGAATGTTCTCCTGAACTTAGCCTACATGCCATTGACAATGCCCTATTCGCACTTATTTACGCCACCTCAGCTTCTAGTAGAGATGCAACAAAGATGCACACAACACTGCACCGCCTGTAGTTGCTTATTTTCAAATGCCGAGTGTGCACCATTGCGTACAGTAGTGGGGAAAGTTATTGGAACAAAATAAGATTTTTTAAGTTGTGTGGTTTTAAAAGTGGGGGCTAGATAGAGAGCAACAACAATGGCTTTTAATATGAACCTTAAAATCAGTAAATCTAGTGTTTCAATGCTGCATAAACACTCACAGAAAAAGTAGATGTACAGTATGTCACCCAAAAAGAAGGGAAAATGCTGCAGAAATGTAAAACATCCCAGTAAGTGATAAGCCTAATGCAAAGATATTTACCACTCCAAATGTGGATTCTTTCAAAATTTCCTGCCACACTAGAGTGAGGTCACAGTCCCGCTCCTTAAGCTATTGCACAACGACGTTATATAGTGTAGGATAGATTGCCAAGCTGCTGCTATTTCTCACTTCAAGGCTATGCTCCTTTCACAGCACTTAAAGCACGTATCTCTAGTGTTTTGAAGTGCATGTCTCTGTTGTGATCGCTGATGATTTCTCCCAGAATGGTCTTGGTGCTGTCTGCCTACAGCGTTAATACAAACCCATCATTTTGCTTCCAGCACCCTTACTGAGACTGAGGAGTAAATTTACTGAAGGTTGATTTTTGTCAATTTCAAATTGGTCTATACAGACCATCTATGTTGTGTTTTTGGGGATAAATCACACATTTCCTAACAGATGATTTTTAAGTGTTAGTAAATGTGCAATTCAGACACAACATCAATGGTGATTGATTAAGATCGATTTGAAAATGATTAGAATTGATTGAAATCAACCTGTAGTTAATTTACCCCTGAGTCACCTTACGTTCAAATTGAAAATAAACTGTTGGCTCTGGTCTTTGCTTGTCAAAAGTTTCACAACTTCATGTTTGGGCATTCAGTGCTGGTTGAGACAGACCATCAACCCCTGATGACAAACCCCTGACTACTGCACAAATCCATTATTTTATGGTTAAGCTTCTAGATGTGCTATATAAATGTGGTAACGACCTCCATGTTGTTGACGCCTTATCACATGCTCATCTTCCAGACTTGGGTGTCCCTGATGCTGTTGATCACTTGGATGTCATGAAGTTTGATATCCTCTCTTCAGGCGTTTGGTGGAGCTCCTGATGCCATGCCCAGGAATGACCTCTGCCAATGGTTGAGTCATGTTGTTTTGCATGGCTGGCCTTCTTTCTCCAAGAATCTGTCTTGTGACCTCATGTCTTTCATTACCTTCCACAATGAATTGACCCCCTCTGCAGGCATCCTCTTGTGTTGTCAACAATTTTATGTGATACCATATGCCCTTCAAGGCTTCTATGATTAGCAGGCCGACAAGGGACACATTGGACATGAGTCCACCATATGGCGGGCCAAGGATGCCCTTTTTTAGGCCCTCTATGTCTACTGACATGGAGCAGGTTGTCTCTGCCTATGCCTGTGCCACCTGCAATGCTTTACTGCCCATAATACCAAGGGACCGCTCTTTCTCCATGAGATTCCTGACCTCCGTTGGTCCATCATTGCTACAGTCCTTGTGTTAGTGAATTTATATTCTGTTTGTTTTGTGATAGATTATCTTCCCAAATTAACAAGTGTCATAGTCATCATCAAAATGAAAAGACACTTTCCTGCACATGGCATACCATATGAAGTTCATGAGAGGTGAGCTTCAGACTTATGGCCTAATTCAGCATGAAGCACATCTACAGTATGATGTGTTAGCATGCTGAAACCCTTCTGGAGTGTGCACGCCCTCTCACATATGCAAAGGCCTCTGCCAGATTGACAGACAAGCGGGGCAGGAGGGGACTTCCATGCAATGTTTTTAGGGAATCATTGCGGTGTTGGGGGGGAGCAGTCTGGACTGTTTACAGGCTGCGTGACGTAACATGCAGCCGCTGTGAGCCTAAACATGGCAGAGGGCTACCCTTAACATGCGAGCTCTTTGCTGCTGAGGGAAGCGTTCGCATGTTAGTGGGGATGGGGGAGGTTCCAGCATGTGGGGCGGACTTGCCCTGTGCTGGGAATTCCCCTACATGTTAGTGTAAAGGGTTGCAGTTGTGCGATTTTTCGTACAACTACAACCCATGCTGAATTAGGCCCTTATACCAGTGAATGGGGCACCTCACATGTCACCAACAGTCCTTGCTACTCAAAGTGCAGTACAGTAGCTGAAAGGATTTTGTGAAACACTTGTTAGATAAATGTTATAGGCATGGTTCTGATATGTTTATGGCAGTACTCAATTTGAGAAATACTCCAAAAGAAAAGACTTTCCTCTCCTGCTCAACACCTTCTGACCAGGTACATCCGCACCATCATTCCCATTGCCGAGTTAAAACTAAGGGACTAATTCAGCATGAGTTGTAATTTTGCGAAAATTTGCAAAACTACAACTCCTTCCACTAGCATGCAGGGGTCCGCCCAGCACAGGGCAAGTCCACCCCGCATGCTGGGTCCATCCACCAGCTAAAATGCGAGGGCTTCGCTGAACAGCAAAGTGCTCGCATCTTTAGGGTAGCCCCCTGCCTGCGCGAGGTGATAACGCACCAGCCAATCATTACGTATTTGAAAAATGACAGTTAGGAGCTGACTGGCTGGTGCGTTATCACCTTGCACTTATCACTGCTTTATCACTTCTTTATCCCTTCTCCAGGCTTAATACATCTGCCCCATTGTCCCTGGGGCAGAATGTCTGTATCCAGACCCCTTTTTGGTTTTGTACAGTTGGGACTGTACAGGGATATTCCAAAAGACCCAATAGCTGTGTGGTGCAATCTGACAGTGGCTTGTATTAGCGCAGCAGGCACCACCTCCTAGGAGTGTGTAAGCCAACACCTTCACCTCACCTAACACTGACCGAGGCTGTCAGAACATCCATCATTATAGACAATAAGTCCCCTGAAGAAGCACCTACTGGGGTGCAAGACAGTCCCATGCCCTTGCCTAATAGTAATTAAAATGTCTTATCGCAGCAATAGGAACTTTGCACCTTTGCAAAGCCCATCCATATCTACTTTTATTATCTCCTCTTCAGGAGATTGAGGTGGCAGCTGTTGGGGGTGGACTAGTCGCGTCATTAGGCATTGCAACATGGTTTGTTCCAGATACTGTACAAAGTAATCCGCTTTTATTTTTTGCCTTGTCCTAACTCAGAATCAGCCCCTGACTGTGCTTTTACAGGTTCATTAATGTCAAACTCATTTATTTGCTCTTTGACTATAGATGTTATTCAAAAAGTTGAGTCCCAGTGTTGGAACCTCTCCATAGCAGAGACAGATAGATCAGCATTCTCGTCGTTTAAAAAAACAAAGATGGCCAATGTCACTGTAGTTTAATGGAAAAGTTTACAAAAGTAATTTCGAAAAGTTCCTTTCTGTCTTCAGCCTCAGAAATTAGCATGTGGGGCTTAACAGACATCATTGTGAGTTTTTGTTAATAGTAACGACAGGGGCTTAACTCGAAATTACTAGACACAATGGCAAGAATGTGAAATGAGCGACTCTCCACAGTATTTCCCTGCTCTCCTGTGTTGCTGGTCACACCTCACCGCAGAGATGTGTTTCATGCTATAGCGATGTTCAGAACTGCAATAATCTAATGGCATTTCTACCTATCTGGAGTGAGTGGGAACTATTCAAACATATTTTATCCTTAGTAA